>NC_142495.1:14748443-15348443 GCF_965113065.1 Corylus avellana | reverse complement strand
AAGCATGAATACATCTCGCCTTGTACATGTATAAATTTTTAGTGTACCTACTGAAAACACTCGAGCCTGAGCTTTAGGATAATCTTTCCTATTAAATCTAAAACAAGGAGAATATTCCTTATCTCTTTGTTCTTTGACAAATGATTTGGATTCCTTCTTGAAATTGGTGTTCCTACAATGTTACATGTTATTACCCAATGTACTGAGGTATTATTGACCGTCGATAGGTCTCACTTTATGATAGATTTAAATAATCAACACTTCACATATAAGTTCACGAACTTCTCAGAATTTAGAGTAAATGTTAAGTCATTGCGCAAATACGTCATTTGTTATGACAGTATAAGCAAATGATGACTCATGTGATCATGTTCAATGTATGACATAACCTTGCCAATACCCCAACATATTAACTTGAAGCATCCCTACTTCTCATGACCAAGACAAGTCATTTGAAGTTTAATATGTTATAGTCTAGATGGAGTTCCCAGTTCCCCTATGACTACGAACAATAGGTTTTATAAGTTGCAAGGACTTTTGTGATACCCACACCATCACTGAAATACAATGCATCTTAGGGATCTCATATGCATATAATCAGATAGTACACAATCACAAATATATGACATGCAAGAATGAGTATATATGTCTTTTGTTCTAACAGTATAACTTCAATGCGGTCTTGGCACAAACCAAGGGTTTTGTGCCCACCATTCAAAAGCTGGCACATCATTTGGGAACAAAATAATAACATGTTAACAAAACACATGATTCACTGTCTTTTATTCTTAAAAATAAAACCCTCATAACACATTCTCTACCTGCCACCGCCGCTCGCCACTCCAACCACATCAAACTCCGTCGCCGCTAGCCACGCCGCCCGGTATCTCTCTCACTCTCTCTTAGATTTTCTTCATCTATCTCTCAATCTCTCTCTCTCTCTCTCTCCAATAGCTCTAAGCGGCGGGGTTTGGCTTGGACAGCGGCGTGGGCATGGTGGTGGGCAAGTATCTTTTGCCCTCTCTCTGTCTCTCTCTTTCTCTAGTCTCTCTCTTGCTCTCTCTCTCTCTCCAATTGCTCTGACCGGTGATGGTTAGAGATCTCGACATGGGCAACGGGGTTTTGGTGGTTGTAGTGGGATCAAATCTACGGTGATCTGAGTCTCTCTTCGAGTATCTCTCTCCCTCTCTCTCAGTCTCTCTCGTGGATGGCGGTAGGGGTGGCAAAATGGGTACCCATACACGACCCGATTAGACCCGCGGGTACCCGTTACACGATTAGCCTATACCCAGACACGACCCGTTTAGCTAAACGGGTAATCGGGTTGACACGATTATGACACGAAAATAATCGGGTAACCCGACACGACCCGTTTTACCCGTTTAAAATAACCGGGTATAAATGGGTAGACACGACCCGACACGACCCGACACGACCCGATTACCCTAAACTATAATTTTTTTTTTAAAAAAAAAATAAAATTCAAAATTGTAATAATAATACTAATACATCAATATAGTCAATGCAAAAAATTGAGTTCTAACTTCTAAGAGATTAAAGGTTTTAATAAAGGATAAGAAAAAAAAAAAAAAAATTGGAAAGTGACCGTAATTGACAAATTGTACTCCAAAATAAATTACTAAACTCATAATTTCACCTAAACTTAAAAGTTAAAACAAGTAAGTTCATTTATTAAAATAGTCCACTTATACCAGCTAAACATCTAAAAGATGCCTGAAACACCTCCAATTTTAGGGTCTTTTTGGTAGGGGGGCTAGAAAAGTAAGAGGAATGAATAGGAAGGATGGAAAAAAAAAATTAGAAAAAAAATGACGAAGGGGTTGTTTTTCTTATACAAACTTTTGTTGGGAACTTAGGAAGGATGAAAAAGTATCTTGTAACTATTCATAGCGAATCAGCGATTACCTTGACACCATTCAAACCACTTATTCATGTCATTTTATCTCCTGCTTTCCTCCTATTTTTGCTGCAACTGGATGGAACATGGTGGGCCCATATGGAAACACATCATCCATCCCCTTCCTTTCCCACTATACCAACAAGAAGAGAAACTAAAGAGTAAAGTAAGGAGTCTGACTCTGAGGAGACTGAGGCGAGAGAGACCTGAGACCCGTGCGTGAGCTGCTGGCACGGAAAAATCAGAAAAAACCGGGTGCGTGAGCTGCTGACCCGGGTCCAGAAAAAAACCAAGAAAAATAAAACCGGGTTGGCGAGTCCAGGAAAAAGGAAAAAAAAAACCGGGTCTGACGGGTCGACCCGCCAGACACGAAATTTCCGGGTCTTAATCGGGTAGACCCGATTACGACCCGAACCCGATTAGCCCAAACCCAATACCTGTTTTTTCGTGTCGTGTTCGTGTCGGATTTGCGGGTCGTGTCAAAATTGCCGGCCCTAGATGGCGGTAGGGTTTTTCTTGGCCTTGTGGGTTTTCTCCACCAACACAAGGGATCTTCTCCACCAGCGCCGCCCCTACTTGGCCTTGTGTGGGTTTTCTCTCCCTCTCTCTCCTCAGTAGCTCTGAGCGGAGATGGTCGGGACCGGGTGGCGGTGGCGCAATTTGAAATGGGTAGCATCGATGGGATCATGCTGTGGCGGGAAGTGTGTGTTTATATTTTCATGCGTGTGTGAGGTTTGGTTATTGGGAAGAAATAATTTGGTGTGTTGCACGAGTTTTCTTACTTTGTTTCAAGTTGATTTGTCCATTTTTTAGTGGTGGAACAAATTAGGGGTTTTGTGCAATGACCGTATAGAAGAGGCACTCTTTGTTCTAATCAAGACATTATCCAATCAATTGTAGTTTTGGACACAATTCCCAAAAAAACTCCCACTTGTCCTTAATTCCAATTAGACACTTATATGCTATCTTTATTCACAAAGTGAAACACCAATTGTTTTGCCTAGGCAAGTATCTTGTGAACAAGATACTACAAAACTTAGTCCTTTGAAATCATGCCATGCTTTATCTCTATGAGAGATTCTCCCTAAGAGATACCATCTCACTTGACATAGTGTTTGCATCTCTCCCGAGATACCCAACACACTTTGGTCCATGGTTGAGTTAACAACACTCTTGTTGTTCTCATAACTCCCACCATGCAGTTTATCTTTTAAGTTAAAAAATTATGACAGCTTATCAACTATCCAAGAGCAACTTGGATTTCGACTATTGACAACATTCCTACATCATCCAAGATGATTGAGCGAGACCAATTCTCTTGTACAAATGGTCTTATCATAGCTTTGATCTCTACTAGATCAAACTTGATATTCCGTTTCATGAATGCATGTTAAAACGCTTGCCTAACTGTGTCTCCTGACATGTTAGTCATGTTGATCTAAAAGATCAAACCTTATACTACTATAGACCTCTAGCAAGGTGTATTATGTTAAAGAATTTTCTCATGTTATATCCCAATCTATTGAGAAATCACCTGTAACTACCATTCTTTGAAGGTTATCCTTCCCGTATACTTTCCCTTTTACTTGCTGATTTAATGACAATCAATGAACACCCTTTAGGTATTCTCATAAGTATGTTAGACTTAGTTGGGGATACCAATTGGATTCACTTAACTTGATCTCACAAATCTACAAAATAAATCTTATAATCAAACTACTATACATCAAAGTTTAACTAAAAGAAATAAATGAAGAACAAAACAATAAAAGAAATAAACTGTGTGTTGGCTCCTTTTAGAAAGATAGATTTGAGAATCCGTCACTTGCTTCCCAAAAACTCCATTGGCACTCCTCCATTTTTTTTCTTTGCAGCACACGTTCTCTCCCCTCTTTTTCGCTTGTGTGGCTACCCTTTTTAAAGAGTAAACAAACCCTTTTCTTCTAATTTTCCGTTTCTTCCAATTACCACACTGCCTCTTCCTTTGGGTTTTTATTTCACTAATTCTATTCTTTTTAGAATTCCCAACAAATGCCACTCATTTGGCTATGGGTGGGGCTCACGTATAGCACAACAATTTTTCTTTCCTTTTTTTGTTTTACTTTCTTGACTTTCAAAATTTCTATCAACTCCCATAATAAATAATTTCCTATATCAAAATAACATTTTAATCTCAAGATTATTATTGAACAATATTTCATAATAAAATATAAACTGCAAGAGTTAATGCAAAATAAAAAATTATAATGCTTACTTTAATAGAGAAAATAAGCACATTTAAGATATTATCACCGAGCGTGGCTTGTAATATGGCGCGTAAGGCCCGTATTCCCTTGGCCATTCGCATATAACTATTTCATGTCTGCATCGATCGCGCATCTGAGTGTAAAGCATAATTAATTGCTTGCGCCATGGAATAGGTAAGATTGTTCCCGCTCAAACTATGATCACACAATCAATAGGGCAGTTATTGTAGCCCGCACCTCAATCAATCAAAGCAGCAAAAAATCTAAGTCTATCCTAGGCTCTAGTCTTTAATAGTACAAGCCCAGTGCATCTTGTCCTACCCTCTAATTATCTGATAGGGTCGGCAAAACCGAACGCAATGATACCATACTATAACTCCCCCAAATTTGGCATTTACCTGTTTGGTAAGGTTACTTACAATTACCCCAATTCAGGTAATTGGTAGCTAACTGGAGAACCGCCCCTTTTAGCATAATTAGAGTAAATGTATAGGAATGTAAAATAAATCTAAGGAATCTAATAATCATAATAACAACATAAATTATCTTCGATTATAGACTTGAAGCTACTAATAGAAATGCAGATAATCTGATCAAACCTGATAAAACAAAGTAGGTCTCCGTCTCATCTTAGGGGGTGTTTGGCAAATGCCAGCACGAACCCCAATACCCAGGATACTGTAGCTTGACCGAAGGCCATGCCTGTTGCCCACTTGCTGCGCTACAGTGCCGTGGAAAAAGCTACAGTGCAAGAGGGGTTAACAAACAGACCCTTAATAACTTGAAGTGGTGATCACCCACTATCCTCATCCTAGAGAGAGGTTTCCTACAAGGAGTAATAACTGCGTAAGTCTAAAGACTTAGTAAGTAAACCTCACAATCGGGTACGAAATGAGCCAGTTATTCAAGAGCAGAAATAAATGTGCAGTTTGATAAGAATTTAAAAGGGTATTGTCTCTGCTATGAATTAAAGCATCGCTTTATTTGAAATAAAGATGTCTAATTCTAGCAGCAATCACCTAAGAGTTTTAATGCATAAAACTAATGCTTTAATAGGTCATAACTATCTTGTATGGTCTACCCAAGATTACCCATTCTCAGCAGGGTTGGCGTTGTCCCGAGGGACCTGTAATACAATACCAATGCCCCAGCCATTGTATGCTACCGTGTAACGACTCCGATGGAAAAAATCAATTAATTGGTAATTGACCCTATGGTTCGTCTCCCAGCCCTATCCCTCGTGGGATAGAACTTAGGGATCATAACCTCTACTAAGCGAGAGAATTCTGCGGAAGACTTTAATACTTAAGGGAACAGGAAAGCAGTAACTAAACAACCACAAAATTCATACACTAGAATAATTATAACACCTCATAATATAAATAAGTCATCAAATGTATTGGTCAACAGACCATCATCCAATAAACATATTACAGAACTATAAATATAATTGTCTTGCAACATGATAAAAGATCAAATCCTAAGTTTGAGTAATGCCAGCGAGATGACAATCTCTATCATGCCTGCCCGTGTGGTTCTTCCGTCATCCCACATCGATTTTAGCCACACAGGTTCCATGTCTTCAAAAACGACTCTAATCAAGTCCTGAGCAATCATTCAAGTTTGGTCCGTAGGCATCCTTGTCTATGCTAGCTATATCACACAACTATTCATAATGGAGGGAGAAACATAAAAAATGGGGTAAGTCCAAGGACTTGGTGAAAATTAATGCACATAATACCCATGCCAGTTTTTGTGATGAACTCCGTTTGATAAATGATGCAACAGTTTAATCATGACAGTTATCCAATGATGCGATATAGATATAGTATATGCTTATAATTATGAATAACAATGATAGTTCAATAGTATGGTCTACCCGAGATATTATCAATTCTCAGCAGGGTTGGCACTGTCCTGAGGGGCCTATAATACATACAGGTGCCTCAACCATTGTACGCTACCGTCCATAACACTAGCAGCCTGACCTCAAGTCGCCCACGCTACTAATGATGTACATCCTGTAGTGACAGCCAGTTAAGGCTGTGCCGATCACGAAACAACCATTGTATCCAAGTGTAGCGCCCCAGATTTAAAATCCTCATTTAAAGATATTAATTTGAAGATAACATTATTTTGATATTTATATTAAGTGATGAGATTTGTTCTTGAAGAATCTATGGATTATATGAGTATTTTAGGAATGAATTTTTATTTGAGATCATTACATCCTAAGGTTTATGATAGATTATAGCTTGATAATTTAGTTGGTGACTTTAAAAGATATGATGGTATAATGATACATATTATACATTTGAAGGAAAGTTAGCTTTGAGGGATAGCTGATTTGGTGTTTGTAGCGCCCCAAATTTTTAAAGTCTATTTTAGAGATATTTATTTGATAATGATTGTTTTAATATTCATAGTAGCCAATAATTTTAATTCTTGAAGAATCTATGGTGTTATATGAATTTATAGAAAGTGGTGACTAGGGAATGGTAATTTGTGGAATAATAGAATAGTAATTGGTAGAAAGAGTATCAAATGGTAGATAGAAGAGTAATGTAAGGTAGAATAGTTAATGGTAGGTATAATAGTATTTGGTAGGTGAAATAGTAAAGGGAGGGTAGAATTGTAAATGAAAGGTAGAATAGTATTTGGTTTTTTCCTATAAGTAGAGCTTCCCCCTTCACAATTTCACCACTCATCTCCCTTCTCTTCCACATATTCTTCCTTCTTCCGCTTTCTACTCGGTCTTTCTTCTTTCTGAGAGTGTTCACACAAAGCAGAGAGAGAAATGGTGAGACAAGGCACTGTAAGAAAGAAAGAATACGAGAGAGAACGGACTTGAGAAATTAGTTTCGGAAAAGATAAAAGTGGTGTTAATCGGATTGGAGCAACTAGATTCTTCATACCACTTTTAGCTTCAGTCTAGAAGTAAGTAAATTCGTTACCCCTTCTAAAATTGCTTCATGTCATGCTATTTAAATATTCTTGTATTAAACTATAAATAATTATTTTATTTACCATCATGGAGATATGTTGCATGCATGAAAGATTTCTAAATAAATTATTTAGAAAACTTCTATTTCTTTTAAATGCTTTCTAAATACAATAAGTTTATATTTGGAAAAGTTTCCATTTTGAGAAAAGAAATTTGAGAAATGATGATGATTATAAGAAATAAGAATGATGATAAACCCTCCTACATGTTGCCCTAAGATGCATCAAGAGAAGTATAAAGACAAGTACAAGAGATAAGATAAATGTTTATAAAATGAGGACACATGTATGGGGGAGAGTATTTTTGGCCCCAAGAGATAAAGAAAGAAATTCGGTATCGATGCTTAGCATGGAGGCGTAACTGTTGAAAGAGGCTTTGCCTGAAGGTGGTTCCATCATTTTTGCTATGCTGAGTACACCTTTAGTTAATCGGTTGGCCGAAGGGATAAGGCTGTGGACACAGTATCTCATCCCAGGTCGCAAGGGCCGTGCCACCCTAGTACATGTGGGTAACAGTGTACATGGGCCCTATTATGAGATAATAACTAAAAATAATCGCATTGATTATTTATGATGATATTTTATTGCTACTAGCTATGTATATAATTTATGTGATTTCCGATTTCGAAACTAGGAACATATATTTTATGCTATTCCGATTTTTAAAACCGGGAACAAGGAGTAAAACTATTCATGGTTGTGGATTTTTCTTACTGGGCCCCTTTGGGCTCATTCAGTTTTATTTTTTGTTTTCAGGTAAAGAGCACACTAGAACAGGAGGCTAGAATGGGGGCGAGAACAATTATTAATTTTATAATATTTTTGTATAAACTACTTGTAATAAGTGTAATAAGAACTGTGGTCATAATTTGACATTATGCAACTAAGAATTATCATTTTTGAATTTCACTATTTATCATATTTCGTGATAAAATTTTTATATGTTTGTCATATCCTTTAAAATTAAGTACTCTGATAGGCCTTATGGATCTTTGCATCATTTTATAGAAAAAGTGACAAACCTAGCCTTAATTGGGTTAGAGGTGTTACACCAAGGCTCATATATTACACACACATTTGACCATAAAGTTAACATGTATAGTAAGCCCATGGCTATTCTTCTGCACGTACTGGTATACTATGCCATACGATGCAATTAATCTTGTCCATACTTTACATGCATGCTTTTACAAGTCTCAATGTCATTATCTTGTTGTAAATATGCATGTTTTGGTACACAAAATAGTCGTGCAATGCGGGAAATAAATGGTTAGCATTATGTGGGTTAAAACTCACCTGGGTTGTCAAGATTCTCTTAGTAATCCTCCAAAAGTCCAGGGTTCTCCAAATATGTGGAAAACCTATCATTAGCCCTAAGTCCAACAATAACGAACTTAGAATGTGAAAACAAAAGCTATTGGACGACAAAATGTCGTTCATTGGAATGCTTCTGACCGTTCGTCCAGATTCGTGGTCGTACGTCCGCCCACAAAGCTCGTACGTCCGGTCTCGTGGTCGTATGTCCGCCCAAAAGATCCAAGTAGAACCTCATTCGTTCCTAGAGTCTTCCTATCCTCCCAAACGGGTCCTAAAGCTACCAAAAGGATTTCTAAGACTTCCGATCTCAAAATAAAGTCTCCATACACATGAAATCGTGCTGAACAAAATGAAACGCTTAAACAAGGATCAAAGGTACAACCTTGCTAGAAAACCAAACTAACAACTAAGTTAGTTTTAGAAAAGCATTATAATGACTAAAGAGAAAACTCAAGCATAGAAGGTTACCTCCTAGAAGCAAGGCCTTCAAGAAACCACATGTTCTTCTTCAAAAACTCACAAAACCCACAAAACCTTTACAAAACACCCACACAGGGTCTCCAGAGGGAACAAGAGCGAAAATGGGAATTGAGAGTGTTGTGCAAAAATCTACCTAAATTAATTGGTGAATAATTGTACGTTTTACCTACAAGTGCACAAAGTCAACATAGTAGTATATGGTGCAAGTACATGATCATTCCCACGAGAATTGCTGAATATCCGTTTAAAAATAATTTCCTTAAGTAAAATAGAGATTGATTGAGTTGATAATGATAAAAGGTAGGGCTTTGATATCCACCACTAATTATATTAAGCTAATATATCAATATACCAATGCTTTGATCAAGTTATGCATATCTAATGTTTATCAACCTAAGGGTATGGGTGTATACTCCTTAAGCTATTGATTTCCCTAAGCAACAAGTTAGGCATGGGTGTATACTCTAACTCTTTTCTTTCCTAAAGGATTTAGCATGATATATACTAAGTTGTTCTTTAGAAAAGCATATGTTTTATGGAAATCGACAAACACACGAGGCCTAGGGCATGGGTGTATACTCTCGGTTCCCCATGTTGACTAACCCAAGAACCTAGTGTGGATTTCTTTTGTTACTTATATTAAACTCAGGATTCGATCATCCAAATTGATCTAACTAACTAGTCCATACCACATGCATATGTTGATCAGGTACACACATATGAGGAATTCATGCAAGCAGGTATTAATCAAGTTAAATAGCACAAGAAGATCATCACAATGGCGCCAATATTGAAATATTAACAAAACATAACTAGGGCTTCAATCTAGCCCTACTAAATAAATTAGCTATACATAGAGTTGATGTTAAACATCTTCATAAAATAAAAGAAAATAAAAGAAAAGAATAAACCCGAGACTTGAACTTCCAGAGCTCCTCTTCTTCTCCTCCCAAAGTATATCTATTCTAGAGGCTTAAGGGTCTATTTATAGGCTTTAGAAGTCCTAGACAAAGTAGTAAACCTAGGGATTTCGTAGGGTTTTGAGACCTATTACAATTTGGAGTTGGAAAACCCCAATATGGAAAGAATGTCAATCTGGCCGCCACTTGAGAAGTCTCCTGCGCACGGGAGCGCTTGGTCGCAAGTCTGCGATTGATCCTTCTTCTAGCATGCGCTCGATCGCTCCTGTTCGGCTTGATGCTGTGTCCTCTCGAGTATTGCGCTCGATCGCAGGTGCCCTGCGATTGATCACAGTACCAGGGAGCTCCAATTGTCTCCATCTTCTCTTTTGAGCCCGAATCACCTAGTTTTACTTCATTTTCTTCCAAAAGTCTGTAAAAGTATGAAAAACATAAAAAAGAATTAAAATGGCCTAATTAACTAAAACCAAATGATTAAAACATGCAAGTTAAGGGCTGAAAATATGAATATTTTAGCACTTATCAGAGAAGTGAGGGGAATGGGGTATTTATAAGTGGAAAAAAGCTGAGGGCGCTGCAGGCTGTTCTAAAAAGCAGCGTACGTACGGTATTGTTTACCCAGCGGACCAAAGGCTGCATCGTACGTTTGGGCATTAACTAGGGGTTATCCAAAAGTCAGCGTACGTCCAGGTGGTCTCCCTGCATACGTCCTCACTGAAGACAAAAGTGTACGTGATGGAGAAGAAAAAATAAATAAGTTCGTTATTTAATTTTATTTAAGTCTTATTAGTTTATTAGTTTATTTATATTTAGATGGGTGTTTTATCTATATTTTAAGAGTTATTGTATTGGGCTTGGCCTAAAGTCATCTAATCTAGAGTGTAGTGATATTTTATAATTAGATAATGGGCTTAGCCCAAAGTTGATCAAATTAGGGTTATGGTTTATTTTATAATGTCTATTTAAATGCTCTATGTCCTCTATGGAGATTAGGTTATGATTAATGAAAAAATATGTTTTCTTAGAGGCATGATTGCTCTCTTCTTCTTGGTGATGAGACTTTACCAAAACCCCATTGTTGATCGATGAGACTTTACCAAAACCCCATTGTTGATCGATGAGACTCTGATCAACGTGGTTTATCTTATTTTATGTTATTTTTATATATTTTCCATTGTTCCCCTTCCGTCTTGCATCAATTTGGTATCAGAGAATCCTGCAATTATTTTCTATCAACAATTGCGAGATCCAATTTTGTTATCAACCCATGAGTTATTGGCGAGATCGTTACAGCCGCCGATCATACGAGTATACTCAATATACCCAACATCATACGGGTATACTCAACCATCATACAGGTATACCGAAGACTCCCAACCACAACAATTTTCCCAACATGAAGTTCTTTTGCTCCGTTATATAGCAGACCAGTTACGCCACTGCAACAGTCACATGGAAGATATATGCAATCACTTTTCCAGAAAATCACCACAACAATCCATGAAGCCAAAAACAATCCCCATTGTCGTTCCTCCAATCCCCATCCATGGAACCCAAGACACTAAATCACCATAAGAAGAAACCCCAATCACCCATACCCAATTTGTGGCCACTACTGCTGTTCAGAAACCAATAGACACCAAAATACAACCATCGTCTCAACCCATCACACCACAAATCTCACAAGATTCAAATAACACAAAACATTGTGATACCCAACCCCATATGACCCATCTGGCAACCACTACCATTCAACAATCAAAGGAAATTGAAACCCAGCCACCGTTGATACCCAAACCGCAAAACCCACAAAAAGAAACCCACAAACCCCTTTGTACACATCAAGCCACAACCGCATAAGAAGAAGTTGTGTCCCTGCCTACACCCATATCACCATCAAATCCCACCACTCCATAGAAGCAAATCCAAATTTCTATCCCCTGCGCAAAAGCAACTCTGGTTCCCAACAGACAACAACAATTCACCATTCAACCACATCCATCCGAGGTCTCAAACAATATCGTCCAAAAGACCTACTGTACTTAGTGACGTAGGACAAAAGGGGAATACGGAAGGGGAATAATAGAAAATATATAATAAAAAAAAAAAAAAAAAAAAGATAAACCACATTGATCAGAGTCTCACCAGTCAACAATTGGGTTTTGGTAGAGTCTCTCCACTAAGAAGAAGAGAGCAATCATGCCTCCAAGAAAACATCTTTTTCATTAATCATAATCTAATCTCCGTAGAGGACATAGAGCATTTGAATAAACATTGTAAAATAAACCCTAACCCTAATTTGACTGACTTTGGGCTAAGCCCATTATCATATTATAAAATATCACTAAACTCTAGATTAATTGACTTTAGGCCAATCCCATTACAATAACTCTTAAAATATAGATAAAACACCCCTCTAAATATAAATAGCCTAATTAACTAATAAGACTTAAATAAAATTAAACAATGAACTTTTATTTTTCCTTTTGCATCATTCTCCCATTCTTTGAAAAGAAAAACTTGTCCTCGAGTTTAAAACATTCGAGCATAGGCCCAGAATGCTTCAGTCCAAGTCCAAGCCCATTGCTGCTGAATAAGGGCTAAGGCATAATGCACGGTTGTTGCAAGTCTCTTTTTCTTTTGCTTCACAATCCATGGCCCAACACATGTGATAATTCCTTGCTTGGACCCACCAACGATACACTTCACTAAACAAACGACATGTTTCCCAATATTTTTTTTTTGTTTTTTTTTTTTTTGCTTCTTGAGTGTGGATCCCTTCTCTTGATGGTCAATTGACTAAAACGTTTTCACCAAAAAAAATGTCCTTTGATACCATTCTTTTTTTTTAGTCTTCTTTCTCTTTCTGAACCAAAGAGAGCAGACGAAACTTCTTCTTCTTCCTTTAATTTTTTTCTTCTTTCTCTTCCTAAACCAAACATAACAAACGAAGCTTCTTCTCCTCATTTTGTTGAGCTAAGAACTAAACGGCGATGCTGGCGATGTCGGTGGAGGCACTGGTGAGATGGGATGGTACCGGACAGAATGGCCTGGAGCGGTGGCCTGACAGCCAAAGAGGGTGATACGGTCGTTGGGGCCACTTTGGGACGACTGGACCCGGTACTTTCTCGATCTGCGATTGGAGTGGGCGAATTTGCGGCATTGGCGGAGTGGACGGAGAGGCTGAGTGATATAGAAGGAAAAATAAATAAGTTCGTTGTTTAATTTTATTTAAGTCTTATTAGTTAATTAGGTTATTTATATTTAGACGGGTGTTTTATCTATATTTTAAGAGTTATTGTAATGGGCTTGGCCTAAAGTCATCTAATCTAGAGTTTAGTGATATTTTATAATTAGATAATGGGCTTAGCCCAAAGTCAGTCAAATTCGGGTGAGGGTTTATTTTACAATGTTTATTTAAATGCTCTATGTCCTCTATGGAGATTAGATTGTGATTAATGAAAAAAGATGTTTTCTTGGAGGCATGATTGCTCTCTTCTTCTTGGTGGTGAGACTCTACCAAAACCCAATTGTTGACCGGTGAGACTCTAATCAACGTGGTTCATCTTATTTTCTGTTATTTTTTAATTTATATCTTTTCTATTATTCCCCTTCAGTCCTGTGTCAGTACGTACAGTCATTATACCACAAGTCTATATAGTAAGCCCATGGCCATTATATCGCACGTACCAGTGTATCATGTCATACGATGCATCTTATCAACCATTTATTCAGACTGTTACCAAGTTATACAAAAGTAGGCATGCTCGTATCATACGCATGCTAGTCAACTAACATATCACACGTTTTTTAGAAAAGCTGTCGTAAGTGTTTACTTACTTTGTACGCCTGCTTGAGTTGTTCGATATTTCGAATTCCTGCTATAATGAAACATGACTATCATTATATGCAATGCTAGAGGGTTTACTAAAGACATAAAAGGTCCTAGTGAAATGCTGTAACGCCCCTAAAATTAGCCTTGGCTAACCTGGCAGGGTTATTGGTAATTACCCTAGTTAAACTAACTTGTGGCTAAATGAGGAATCGTCACTCTAAGCATTATCAGAGTTAATGCATAGGAAGGTGATATAAATATGAGAAAACTATCTAATCATAAAATGGACAAGCATATTCCTCAAAATTAAGACATTGAGCAACTAATAACAATAATATACCAACCTGTTGACCGCATGCAGGTTCTAAGCCAAATCCGTAGTAGCAATCGGGCCACTCTTGGGTTATAGTGACAAACATCCTAAAGGAGTAATAATAACATAAGTTTAACGACTTAGTAAGTAAACCTCACAATTGGGTATGATATGAGTCTAGTTAAACATAAATAAACGTGCAGTTTAGTAAACATTCGAAAAGAGGTGTTGTCTCCGTTAATACATCATAAAGTAGTATTTTGGTTTCCAAAAGTGTGGTGTACTATCGGCGGCAATCGCCTAAGTATTTTAATGCAGAAAGAATAATGCTTTTATAGGTCATCACTCTCATGTATGGCCTACCCGAAATATTACCCATTCTCAGCAGGGTTGGCGCTGTCCCGAGGGATCTGTAATACAATGTCGGTACCCCAGTCATTGTACGCTACCGTATATAACACTAGCGGCACGACCGAGTCCGACCTTAGATGGCCTGTTATGCAAATTTGAATATACTCGCAAGTGCACAAATCGTTTGCAACATAATGTTTTGCAAGTGCGAGGTCGAATCCACAGAGAATTGTATTTTTGAAAGAGCAATTCAAATCTAAACTAATTAAATCCTAACCTAGTTCCCAAAGGGTTTTGAATTTTGGTTTTAAAAATTAAAAGACAAAAATAAACTAATTAAAATAAACTAAGAGATAAAATACTAAGGTTTGAGAATTTATACTCACCGAATTATAACAACATACTTCCATGTTTATCAATATTAATCTGAAATTCTCACAATTAAAATCTTAGATATGTTTTACTATACTCCAAATAATTAATCAAAACCATCATATGTATCCATTCATTGCACAAATCACAAGAGGAATCTAATATCAATTAAATAATCAAATATATCCGTAAATCATAAACGATATCCAATCTTAATTGAAACACCAAATGTATCCTTAGAACAAATCACAAGGGATATCTAATTATTTAGGCAAATAAAATCAAGCAATCAATTATGTGAAATTATCTTAAATCATCAAGTGTATCTTTGAATCACAAAAGATATCCAAGAATCACTCCACACATTGAAAAGAAGTAAAACAATTGAAATATTAAACCCAATAAAATTAGATCAATAAAGACTTACATGCAAGTATTGATGTTCTTCATCAGTGAGGCTTCATCCCAAACCTTAGTTGGGAATTTAGCTCCACATAAAAATAAAATCTAAATCTACAGAAAACTTAAACTAAAAAAGAGAAAAACTGTAGACTTTTGCTCTTTGGAATTCTATATATTTTCTTGAATGCAAAGGTCTATTTATAGACTTAGGAAAGTCCTAAAAGCCCTATTAAACCTAGATAATTTGGAGGTCTGTCTCCCAGTTAAAATAGAAGTCTGAAATCGGAATAGGATTGTCCAGATTTGTGTCCTTTAATTGCGGGGCAGTTTTGGTATAGTAACCGTCCGAATTAGGAAAATCCTATTTCACAACTAATTGTAGTATTTTGAGTTAGCTTTCCAATACCATTTGAATCACTTAAATCTGATATTTGATTGGAAAGTTATGGTCAAAATATTGAGACGTGTACATAATCTGAATTTGAATCCACTCCGAAATCTTATCCAATCTGAAATTTAATCCTATCAGATCTTTAATTCGATTTAACCTTTTCTTGGATTTGGCTAAACTTAACAACCTCTTCTAGGTCTTCTCAAAGTATGATTTCTTCCAAACTTTGCATTTTTTCATTTAAAGTTGTAATTTTTCTTTAATGACCTACAAAATACTAAAAACACAAAACTAACACAAAACGTTAAATAATGACATAGCTAAAGGATTAACTAATGTAAATAAAGGGGACCAAATATGGAATATTTGGCACTTATCAAACACCCCTAATCTTACATTTTGTTAGTCCCTTAGTAAAACAAAACAAAAAATATAATGAAAGCAAAAAACATAAATCCTCTTTCGTGGGAGAGACAATTGTATTTAGCATATGCAACAAGCCTTTTAAACCCTTAGGCATCCCTAGTGGACGAGTGAAGTCTCATGAGGGCTTAACAAGAATGATACCCACAAACATTGTAGCACTATTTTGTTAACAAGAAAGAAGTTTCATATAAAACCATGGTTCTTATTCATGAGCAAGCTTAAAAAGACAAACATCATCATCACAGTCAAAAGGAAATCCAAAATCAAATCACTCATAAATGGACAATTGAGATCTCATATGTTCTAAAAAGTGTAATTAGCATACAATTATGAAGCTTTTAGCTTAAACTCAAGACAAATTCGAAAAAAAATTTGTAAGACTCCCTAACAAATGAAATAACCAAGGCAAGATATGCATTTTTTTTTTTTACAGGCTCTGCAATGTCTAACTTCCTTAAACTTTCTAATTGACCCATGTAACAAGTGTTAAGCCAATGACTCCCAAGCTAGATGACTTTAGGACACTAGATGTAAAACATCTCTAAGGGCTTATTAACTTAAGTAAAAAAGGCTACGAAGTCAGATTAGCCATATCATAAATCAACATTGAACTTCACACCTTTTGACGCGAACACTCAATGCTTAATGAGGCAAAATGTCCGGTTACTCAGCAAAAAACTCAACATGATCTTTCTTTTATATATATATCTTGCAAGCCAATGGTTATTCATCAATAGGTCATTCAACAAATCTCAAAGAGAACAAGCTTAAGCTCAAACATCATACCTCACAGAAAATATGTTAATGTACTTATAAAAATTTATCTCAAAACAAGTGAAATCTCTTTTACTCAAAAATAAGTCAAGGGACTCAGACTCCTAATGACATAATAATGTGTTCAACCCTTTAAGCAAACTAATGAAATACAAATCACAGTTACAGTTTCACTCAAACTTGATAATAACATAGCACAATTTTTCTTTTTCAAAATTTTTTTAACACAAAATGACAAATAAAAATAAACAAATAAGAACAAAAATAAACATACAAAGTGTTTTTCTGTACTCCCAAACTTGAATTACACATTGCCCTCAATGTGTAGTATAGAAATACATTACTGGAAGTAATGAAACATTAAGGTGTGAAAAAGGGGTAGGGCATCCTCCAAACTCAAATATCAAAACACTTGTCATCAAAACTAATAGCAATATTTTCATAGAAACGACCATCAAAAGATTAATTGTTGAACAAATAATAAAAAAAAAGAAATGTAATGAAAAAGGAAAGAAAGAATTTGTGGAGTGAAGTGCAGAAAATAAACTGGAGGAGAAAACTTTACAGCGCTTCCCCCTACCATGCGGATGTCCAACCAATCCCTTCCACCCCTTCTTCTTCAAAACTTCATACCCATCTGGAAGGATGTGTCGCCATCTTATGTAGACTAGCTTGCTTTGAATGATCTTCTTAGGAAAGTGGTTCCCAGATTTGTGTGCTTGTGTGCACAAGTCCTTAAGTATCTTGACATAAGATGGCTCTTTGAGACATTTAGGCGATGATGCTTTGGGTTCTTGATATGTCTCAAGAGGGACAGTGATGCAGGCAGGAGCTTCAGTACTCACTTCTATGTCATTGGGTAGATCAGGATCTGTTGGTGGCACATTGTTCTCATGGTGCTCAACTTGCTCAGGGTGCTCAACTTCTTCTTCTTTTTCTTCCTCCTCAATGTTGTCAACAATTTTCTCTCTCAGGTGTGGTGGTGACTTGAGCATGCTCAACTTGCTCTGCATGGTCCTTTTTGTTATCCACAATTTCCTTCTCATCAACCATGTAGTGTAAAATGAATGGACATTCACTTTGGTGGTGAGTAGGATTATAACAATATTCACAAAATAGAGATAGTCCACACTTTTTTATAGTTCTGATATAGGCCGACCTAACTGCCTTGAGTTCTGCTATTCTCATTTTTAAGTCATCAATGTGAGCAGTTGGACAAAATTGAAATACCTCATCTTCAGGAAGATAATTTCTTGTAGCACTTTCCTCTCTTTCAAAGTTGGAGGTGGCTTGGACATGCTCATGATAAGAATTTCCGGACTCATCCTCATCAATCATGTAGTGTCCTTTAGCCATCAACTGACTTTGAAGCTCTTCTTCCTTATTGTTATCTTTTATGCTCTCATTGTCCCAATATTGAGTCATTGGGTCAAGTTGATGTTCAGATGGGTGTTCATTCTCACTCTGGCCAATCCATTCTTCCATCACTACGGTAGCTTTGAGTGTTGGCTTCTTTGATCTCTTGATTGGATTGTCGCAGTTCTTGTATGGTTTGTAAGTTGTAAGTCTTGAGCTCTTGTACAACTTGATTCATATTTTGCACGAATGCTTTCATCATGTCTTCCAGTGATGACTGTGATGCAGGCTGTGGCCCTTGAGTGGTGGATTGATAAGCAGGAGGTTGTGTTTGATGATCGAACTGCATATAGTCTGAGTGGTGAACTTCATCAAATTGGTGAACGTAATTTCCTGTAGCCTGAGCTGACCATGAGAAATTAGATTGCTTGCTCCAGTCCGGGTTGTAATAATTGGAATTTGAATCAAACCTTAGACTAGAGAAACTGGTGTTCATTTGCTCATATGGAAAATTAGAAGTTTGTCTCCATGATGGACAATCACTATAATGATAATAAGGATTGGAGCAGTATGGACATGGTTTATGTGGTGTGTAAGTGTGAGAAAAATGGGTCGGGATAGATCTAGCTACTTTGAAGTGCTCTAATTTGTCACGTAAGTCTTTGATCTCAACTTGAGAATCCATGATCACTCTCACTTTTTAGCACATAAAACATTAACCATTTTTTTATATATATTTTTAAATAAAATAAACGAAAAAAAAATGACTAACACACAAAAAAAAAAAATTAAAACTAAAATTTAAAAACTCACAAAAAGGACCAAAAATAAATTTTTGGCAAAGATCTACGGAACTGCTGCAGTTGCTGCCTTTGTTGTAAGTGTGCTTGATCGCAGTAACAGGGGCGTGTGGAAGGTATTGTGGCAGAACTATAAAACAAGCCAAAAAAAAAAAAAAAACAAGAAAAATCTTTTTTTTTTCTTTTTTTTTTTATTAGTAATAAGAATAAAACAAAACAAATTGTAGAAAAAAAAAAATCCTAATTATAACTAGTAGAAGAATAAAACTAATTTAGAAATAAATTGGTTTCAAAAAATAAACAATTCCCTGGCAACGGCGCCAAAAACTTGTTGTGCAAATTTTAATATACTCGCAAGTGCACGAATCGTCTGCAATATAATGTTTTGCAAGTGCGAGGTTGAACTCACAAATAATTGAATTTTTGAAAGAGCCAATTTAAACTAATTAAATCATAACCAGATAAGCGCTCGCGTGGGGGACCACGCAAGTGTTCGTCCACTGTAGCTCCGAGATTCTGAAATACCCAAAATGCCTTCAGATAATCCTAGACCAAAGTCCAATTAATCCCCTAATTAAGCTGTCTTAAGCCTAATTAATTATTTGGGTCACTACAAGTATCTTAAGTAGCATCCAAAACTAGGAAGTCTAGACAAGGCCGAAACAACACAAAAAGTGCCTTTCAATCACCAGCATCTTATCTAAATCATGCTTCTAGTGTGCATAATTTGGTCCAGTCAATATGTTCTAAAGACTAAATGAAGATATTTTAAAAATTGACAAATACAAACAAGAACATAATTAGGGCATATCAATTTTGTAAACAAAACAATATGATATGGAACCTTAATAACCATAATATATTAGAAGGCAACGACAACTTAATCCAACAACTAATAATCCTTCGCAATGAGGTAACATCAACTACTATAATTAGGTAATAACTATTCTCATTATTATTGTCATTTAGGTTGCTCATCCCAATTCATAATAATTTGCCGCTCTTCCTTTAGCCTCTAAAGTTTAAAGATAACAAGAACTTCACAAGGAGGTTATTATCTTAAATTAGTCAAGTGTATACCATTATATAGATTCAATGTAATTCTCGAGTAACTCCACAACAGCGTGGTTGTTTCTAATGTTAATCACATCCATCTATCCTAAAAAAGTCTATCTTTGAATTCGTAAAGTAAAAACACCTTTCACAGGGAGTATGACTCATGGTTAAGGCAATGTGCCTTACTTTACATTACTATACAACAACAATAGAGGCGGTGAAACTCAACTCTTGATTCTCTTTCTCACTTGATATTTTGAAATATTGAGTTTCCATAAAACAATTGTGATGGCCTTGCCTTATTAAAACTTTCTAAAATTGGATTAAAGTCTTAATCTCATTAAGAATTCTAGGTCAGATAATAATCCTAGTCAAACTAGGAAAACAAATATGGCGAAGGTTCTATTTAAACTAGGTTTTCTTATCCCCTTAGAAATCCTATTTAAAATGGAATTTTAGAGTCTCTATAGAAATTCTAGTTAAACTATCAAAACTAGGAAACCTACTCCTGTCTAAATCTTATATGAAATTTGGAATCAGTTAAAAAATTATTGAAAATTTTAGGTGAAAAAATAAAGAATAAATTATCCTACAATTATCCATCTTAATGCTTTTGTTTTATCCTTTGTGTCCAATAACTTTTTAACTTGCCTCCGGTCCCGAGCCGGGCATAATTAAAAAGAAAAATAAAAAAAAAAAAGAAAAAAAAAAAATTCCCCGATCGTCCCCGTGTGTCGACCCCCATCCCCCTGACTGTTCCCCCCCTTGTCCTAACTCACCGGCTTCTTCGCATTCCAAACCCTAACAAACATAACCGCAAAACATCTCCTTGCTACGGCTACGAAGGAAGCGGAGCAGAGAGAAGAAAGTAAACCCTAAACTACAACAAAAAAAAACCCTAATTTTGTAAGTATGTTCTTTTGGCAATTCTGTTATTGCTGTTGAAAATGGATGTAATTTTTGAAGCTGAGGGATATTGATGCGATAAAAGCGTAGTAATGGTGGCCAGAACGACGTGAGAAGGAGAGATGAGTCGGTTGTCGTTCAGGCCTCGTCCGCTCGACATTCACAAGAAGCTTCCGATCGTCAAGAGCGTCAAGGACTTCGAAGATGACGACACCCCCACCACTTCCTCTACCCGTAATTCCCATCTGTTCCGTCTCGCCTCGGAGGTCGACAACGACGTACGATGCCCTGCCCTTCTTTTTCTTTTCTGTTTATTATAATTGGTTTCATTGAGGCATTTTATCAAAAAGTTTGCACGCGTGACATTTTGTAAGAATTGTGTGATTTTAGCTGGTTAGTCACTGATTACCTGTGTCATGTGTTTTGTTAAGATGCCCTCCGGTTAACATTGTGATGGTTGTTCGAAGCATTTCTTTTTCTTGGTTGATAAGTTAGGTCCGCAACTGTTCGTGGACCTCAAACCCTCCCTCATATTCTTAACGAGGGAGGAGGTGCAACTTGAGCTAGAGCTCATTGGCGTGGTGGCTATTTGAAACATAAGTTGATGAGTTTTTCGCTTCAAGTGTTGTTTCCTGAGTAATTTGTAATTAGCTTTGTTCAAGATATCTAAAACTACTACATGGACAAGACTGCATATTTTGAAAACCCAGTTGTTTCTCTGTGATGGTTTGAGATTTATTATCATGGGGTTGTGGTTTTATGACAAGAGAGTAAATAATTCAAGATTCCTAGTACATGCTCGCTAGAGTCTTTTTGCATGTATGGCTGAATGGTTAAAGCGCCCAACCTATACCAACCTAATAAAGAGGCATATTCATAGGTTCAATTC
This sequence comes from Corylus avellana, assembly GCF_965113065.1. Lineage (NCBI taxonomy): Eukaryota > Viridiplantae > Streptophyta > Magnoliopsida > Fagales > Betulaceae > Corylus > Corylus avellana. The sequence continues at coordinate 15,326,688 of NC_142495.1, read as the reverse complement.
TGTGAATTGTGGCTCTGGAGCAAGAGCACTGCCTTATTATGGCTGCATTGGTCAACTTTTATGGGAACATTATTATGTTTTTAATGTATGTATATAAAATGTAATCCTCATGTGATGTGATGGCTGGACATTTGTGTCAATAAAGGCTCACTGAATCTGCTACTCTGGACGTCTTGTCAAGATGAATCTCTTAACCTTCCATTATTGTTTAATCTAAGGGTCATTGGTCTAACATTATTGTGTTTTGTGAATGACACTAGCTCTTTTTTCCCCTACTTTAAGGCACATTAATACAATCAATGCAAAAACTTCTCTCTCTCTTGCTTTTTTTTTTTTTTTTTGTTTTCCCTGGTGGTTAGGAGAGAATTTAGGCGGGGGCAAATGGCAGACAATGATTTGGAAAGTTGGCAACAAAATTGCATAGAAAGTTGTCTCAACTATCTCATGAAAGTGAATTAAAGAAGATGAAAGAGAAAATGGCGGAGAATAAGGTGTAAATTTCTCTCAAGTTATCAATTATCAGTATTGTACCGCAATCCAGCGTAAAAATGGAGAGCTGGGGAACTTGAGATGTTTTTCCGTTGAATCCAAGGTTTATGGTAGGGGGATCTGTTTTACAAATTTTTGGAAGAAGCAGGGTAGTTCTACGTTCAATCTTCTTGGGTAAAGTCAGCTTGTCCTGATTATTGGCCACCGTATAGGCTCTGTCTCAAGCAGAGGAGATGAAGGATTTTGTGAAATCCTGCAGGGTTGGAAACAAAGCCTTCATTTCCTAGTGCTGCTCTTGCAATCATGGTTGTTTCTTGGCTCTTGTGGAGTATGGAAGTGGTGGTCGGAGACGATTTATTGTCATACCAGAAGAAAGAGAAGATTTTTTTTTTTTTTTTTTTTTAAAAAAAAAAAAAATTGAAAAAGAAAGAAAGAACAGCACCCCGTGAGCAGGGCCACTTCCTAGACCAAAAAATCAGCCTTTAAGGCCAAAAACCTCTTCTCATTCTGTAGCCAATCCTGTTGCAACTAATGCTACACGGAAGCCATCTAGTGAAGCATGAGTCAGTAATTAGCAGCTCAGATGCATCTATGATTATTTGAATAGATGAAACAACACTGTTGAATCTTTAAATGTTAATGCCTCTGTTTCTTTCTATACTACAGAAATTAGGGGGCATATTCCGCAGGTTTACCATCTTCTTTACTCTGAACAGTTTAGTTTGCGGTCTAAATTGGTTAGTCTTCATTTTAATTCCATTGGTGACGAGGAGGCTATCTGGATGGAGAGAGCTTTTGAGGAGAGAGAGGTTTTTGAGGTAATGAAAGCTTTGAACGGTGATAAAGGCCCTTTGACCTTCTTTCAGACTTGTTGGGAGGTTCTCAAAGAAGATATCATGAATGTTTTCCATGAGTTCTTTATTTGAGGTAAGTTCGAAAGAAGCCTCAATGCAAATTTTATTGCCCTTATTCCTAAGAAAGCGGAAATTTGAAGGTGAAGTGATGTGTTTGTTTGTAGGAATATCATTGAGCGTAGGGAATTGATTTTCCGTCTATTTGGGATAGAGTAGGTCATGCCCAACGAGTGGTGGAGTTATTGGCTTGTTGGAGATGTAAGTTTGGAAGCCCTTGCAATTTAGAAGTTTGGAAGATGATTCTTTTGTGCTCAATGTGGTGTATTTAGTGGAATATTCTGCAGTTTTACCATCTTCTTTACTCTGAACAGTTTAGTTGGCAGTCTAAATTGGATAGTCTTCATTTTAATTTCATTGGTGATGAGGAGGCTATCTGGATGGAGAGAGCTTTTGAGGAGAGAGGTTTTTGAGGTAATGAAAGCTTTCAATGGTGATAAAGGCCCTTTGACCTTCTTTCAGACTTGTTGGGAGGTTCTCAAAGAAGATATCAGGAATGTTTTCCATGAGTTCTTTATTCGAGGTAAGTTCGAAAGAAGCCTCAATGCAACTTTTATTGCCCTTATTCCTAAGGAAGCGGAGATTTGAAGGTGAAGTGAAGTGTTTGTTTGTAGGAATATCATTGAGTGTAGGGAATTGATTTTCCGTCTATTTGGTATAGAGTAGGTCATGCCCAATGAGTGGTGGAGCTATTGGCTTTTTGGAGATGTCAGTTTGGAAGCCCTTGCAATTTAGAAGTTTGGAAGATGATTCCTTTGTGCTTAATGTGGTGTATTTAGAGAGAATGCAATGCTCGAAATTTCAAGGATTGTGAGAGGACAATGATAGAGTTAATAGCCATTATGTTTAATTCTCTTTATGTTTGGATGGCTACTCACAACTGTTTTTGTTTTCTAATTTCTTAGTATTTCTTGATATATGTTCTTTCTCTTTCTCTTAATTGGATATTTCTTTCGTATGCTTTTCGTGTACTTGGGTTGCACCCCTCTGTGTCTTTATGAGATTAAATTACTTATAAAAAAGAAGGCGTAATTCTCATTAGTTACTTTAGTATTTCATTGTGTTTTATCATATCTTTTCAAACGTGAATGGACTAAATGCATAATTCCATAGGGGTCTTGCTTATGTGGTTTACTTCTCCGATTAATCTGGTAACCCAAAAGATTTCCAAACCTTGAGCATGTGCTTTAATTTTGTATTACCATTGGAAATATCTGTTTTGTGAATTTGGTACAAGTGGCCGAGCCATCTTGAGGCAAGGGGGGATGTGGCCATCTCAATACTTTGGATCAACTATTTGTGCAAGAATTTATGCTATATACTCACATATCATTGGGGCTAAAGTTCATGGCACCCCCAATTTCACAAAAATACTCTATGCTTTGGAACTTGTTACACCGCGTGACCATTCCAATTCTTCATTCACAAACATTGTGTAACAACTGGGTAATAGTCTACACTGCCAAATAATGCAGGAGATATAGTTTGTTTTAAGGAGAAATGATACTCCCAGTCTAATATTTCTATGATACTACGGCCACTGGGTGCTCCCCTCAGTTTTTGCCGGGTGTGTATTGGAGAGCTCAACGATCTTTTGTTGTCTTTGAGGTGGGTGAATCCTTTGAGGCAAGGGTTATAGAGTATCCTAGGGTAGCGCATGATGCAAAGTCGTGTTATCACATTATGGGGATCTCTTACGAGGGGGATGAGAAGGGTCTCTTGGATTTCCTGACTTTAGTTGATGAGGGGCGTAGTCAAGAGGTCTTATTTTGTGCTTCTTAGCAAAAAGAGAGAAGGGAGTTGAAGTATTTGGAATGCTCAATTAATTTTGATGCTAGGGGTGCTGGTTCTAGCAGGGGTAAAAGCAAGAGGGCTCTTGCTGTGCTATAATGTGGTCCTGGGTTTATGTGGGCTTTGGGTTTCTATTGTAGGGGTTCGCGGGTTTTTCTTTGCTTTTGTTTCTTTTTGCTGTTTTGGTGTTCTTTTTGTATACTTTCTGCATGCTTAGGGGCGCCTTATGCTTTCTATGATATTCCTTTGTTTACATATAAAAAAATATTTCTATGAATGTTTTATACTAATACCATCACATTTACCCATGTATTTATGTATTTATGAATTTATGCTTTGATGTAGCTATAACAACCATCCAAAACAGCTCCTACTTTAACTCCCTCACTATTCGTATGGCATTGCTTTTGCTATCAGAGACATCCAAAACCACTTTCATTGTCTATTTTCTCCCTCTCTTCCTCTCTTTGCTTTTGTTACGAAGGTTAACATTTCATCTTTTGGACTTTTCTAAGGGTGCTTGAGGTGGTTGTGGTGGGGATTTCTTGTGAGGGGGTTGAGGATCAGACAATGGCTCTCCTGACAGCCATTGATGAGGATAATCCTTGGGAGACTAAGGGGGGTCCTCTAATTCCAGAGGTAGAAGGGAGCTGTGAACCTAAAATGCTCCATAAATTATGAAAGTGCAGGCGCAAACTCTAGGCGTGGGAAATGCAAGGCTCATATTTTTTAGTGTTGAGCTCTTCATGTGGGCTTTGTGAGGGCTTTGTTTGGGGGTTTCGGGTTTGAGGGTTTTTTTTTTGTGGGTTTTTCTTGGTTGTGTTTGTTTGGTGTTGGGTTGTTTGGGTTCTTTCTTTTGCTTGCTCTAGGTGTTTCCTGTTGTATACTGCCCGCTTTTAATAAAATTTTATTTACTTATCAAAGTTATATTACAGCATGGTGATACTGTACCCAAAGTTATAATACAGCATCAAATACTTTTACAACAGTATGAATATTGGTCAACTTGAACATGTGGTTGTGTTTATAAGTGCTGTTCTGATACTACTGTTTATATTAATTTTAAAGATGTATTTTTATTAGGTACATCAAATCCCTACCAAGAAAGTGGCTGCTGAGATACCCACTCCTCAGTATGTCGTTGTGGATACATATGAAAGAGACTATTCCCGAACCTTTGCTCAACCGACATCTTACTTACGTGGAAGAGGAGGTTTGTGGCCAAGATAGATTCTTTATTGATATCATGCTAGTATTGATGTTCTTTTCAGTTGTATATCATTATTGTAGTAGCATTCTTAAATTTTGTTCATTTATTTTCAGCTCGGGCTGAGCTTGGAGAATTTGTAGAGTATGACCTTGACAATGAGGATGAGGATTGGCTTCAAGACTACAACAAAGAAAGGAGGATCCTTACAAATGAAAAGTAATCACACCAAACATTGTTGTTGTATTAATCTGCTTTGTTCTATCCTTTGTTTGATAATGGTTGGTTTCATTTTAATGTTGTCATTTTATTAATATCTTTTTAGTCACTCAATGGAATTATCTATAAAAACTAGAAGTTGTACACCATTTTTACTTTGGTTATGGAAATTGGTGGGAAACAGATATAGGCTGTTACAGTTGTTTAGAAACAGAAAGATAAGGGTAAAGGGATCTGCTAATGTTTTTGATCTTGAATCAAAGTCAAGTGTTGGTCCTTCAAAATATATAACATTTGGGTCATTTAAAAACAGGGATACATTTTACAAGATGTTTGGAACATTAATGTAAATGTTATATCAGTATTATTTTATTTTTATCGTTTTTTATGAGAGCCGACTCCATTAAGAAGAAGACATACAACATGTGCAATATTATTGGAGTGTTCTTCCTCTAAAAGTGAGAAAAGTGTGATCAATAAAATTTGCCGAAAACCACCAAACAGTTATACAAAAGAACAATAAAATAAGAATGTTTCTCTTTCACCTCAAACTTTATTAGTTTCTCCATTGAGTAAGATAATACCTCAAATTGGCTAAGCAAGGCATCACCCAACGGACTCAGGCAGTGCAGTGGAAAACCTCTCTCTTTAAGCATTTCTATGAACTGTAAATGACAACTCATCTAAGTTAAATTTACTTGAACTAACTACATCAATCAGGTTTTACCATCAAGTTGTTCATATCCAATTTGTGTGCTCCAATTTGTTCATTTCCAATGTTAAATTGTTGGATTTAGCCTGTAAGCAAATAAACTCAAACCCTGGGGTCTAGTAGCAATCTGGAATTCTACAGATTTTGCTGGAAAATAATGAATGTTATGAAAATATGGAGATTACCAACATATATTGTTATTTTTTCATTATCACTGAAAATTCAAGAATTTTATTTAGAATTAATACAATTCTTTACAAAATATAGTCATAACATAAGCATTGAGGTTTGCTTGTGCTTGTCCAAAAAAACTAAAAAAAATGAAGTGTGCTTGTTAATGCAGGTTTGAATTTCTTCTTTTTAAGTTGGAAGTATTGGATCATAAGGCTCGAGAAAGAGCAGGAGTTATTACACCAACTCTTGGTTCACCAATTTCTGTACTTCTACAACCAGATGTTGCTATCGAGGTGAAAATTTGTTTTGACCGTGGGTTCACACCAATATCAATGCTAGTTGTCACTCTATTACTTCGTCCATCAAATAGCTATTTGATACTCTGTTTTTGATTGATGAATACTAAATGGCAATCTATAGTTAGGTCTTGCTAAATAAGACATTAGCTGCTTAGTTTTAAGTTATATGTATATTACTATTACTTTATACAATATATTGACATGTATTTATAGCTATACGCATGTATAGAAAAGGTTCTCATTTCTCTGTTCCGAAAGAGACTGAAATTCAGCAAGAAAGAAACTTTGTGTGTAAGGTAGTCCTTAACCTCTTAGGCTTACAAAAGCAACAATGAACTTGGTTTTGAAATCAGTATTTCATAGCCCAAGATAATTGAAACCTATCCATAGATCTTGCCCACAAGCACAGATTAGGTGATAATGGAATACAAATTGAGCATCTTATTATAAGTACTTTTCTAAGGACACACTGGGTGAAGATCAACCACCTTATGGAGATCATAAATGACACATTCTTGAAATACTCTTGAGTGACTTATTTTCCCACCACAAGAAGGGCCCATTTTCCTGCGGGCGGTGGGCAAGGAATTAGTATCTGTCATATTTAAGCACCTCTGATCCAAGGAACATAAATCATCTACATTAAATATTATTCCTTTTCATATTAATGTTTGCCTTCTAAAATGTGGCTTGCTTGAACTATTTCTTGTAGGTATGAAAGGTTTCATCACTTTCTAATTTTCTTCTTTCCCTTTCCTTCCTTTGAATGTTAGGCTCTACAAGCTCAGTCTTTCAGATATGCTGTTATCCAGCCTGTTTATAACTATTGGAAAGAGAAGGTACGTTTTAAAAACCATACTGAAGGATATGAGAGATTTTACATCCTTGGGAAAGAATGAATCTGCTGAATCACCATGCTGTTTTCTATTATATTTGGTTTAGGGGGTTATTTTACTTTCTCCATCCCAAAATGAATGTCTTGGTTTAAGTTGCTCAATTATTAGCAAAAAGTAGAAATTCTAATTAACCTCTTAAAATGCCTTTTATTTTATATTTATGACTTAATGAGAATCTTGTTTACTTTATAAAATAGGAGGATAGTTTAAGAAAATCATAAAGTAAATGTTCACTTTTGAAAAGTATTTTGAAGCATTCCAAAAAGGAAAATGAGAAATTTTATTTGGGATAGTGGGAATAACATATGAGAAAAATGTTTAGGGCTTGTTTGTGATTGTGTTGGAAAATAAAGCTTATCTTTTGAGCTTTGCCCAAAAGTTCTACTAGTGAAAAGTTGTTTAGCTATTTGGTAACTACATGTCTGAAGTGCTTTATAATCGTTATAGTTGTTTGGTAACAAAAAAGAAGTGTTTTTAGAAGCAACAAATGACATTTAGGGAAGTTGATTTTTTATTTTTTCCATTTTATTGCAACCTTTTTATATCAAAATGGTTAATTGGATTTTTTTTTTATATACTTTTTAATGGTTCGATTCCATACCCTGAACAAGAATTATGTAGTTGATGTCCAAAATTTTGTCTTTTTCGTGCCTTAAAATATTTTTTGTAATATGGTTTGATCAAGATGATTGATGATTTCAAATATTGTCTTAGTAAAAAGTCCCTTCAATAGGGACCTCAAATGACAAACTTATAATCTGGTTGGGGAGAGGTCCTACAAGGTTCCTTTGCTATCTAGTCAACAACAGCTACCCCTGTGCTGCTAGAATATAGATATTATTCTTATTTTCTCCTTCACCATAATCACTATCACTTGTATCATCTTGAGTGCTATAATCACTACTGCCCATATTTGTAAAAAGAAAAGAAAGAAAAAAGAAGCACAAAATGAATATGCAATAATTGAAAACAAACATCATTAAAATAAGAATACATAATTTGTGAAAAGCAGCATCACAATGCTTCAAATTATTTAGTGCATAAAAAACAACATCATTCTGATAAATCCTTGCAACGTTTCAAATAGTTTATAACAAAACAACATTATTTCACGTTTCAACAGTTGATTCTTTATTTCTCGTTTGCTTGCTAAAGTTTATCTGAAGTCATGGCTCCTTAAGGGTCACAAACATCTCTTTTACATGATCTCTTAAGGAATATCTCGGTTGCAATTCTAAGGATGTCAGTGTCATTTTCTCTCTCGACAATCCCCCGGACGACATCCATAACCTCTTCAATACTACATTCGGGTTTATCATAACTCTTAAATGTCATTGTACTCTACTTTCTAGTACTTCACAATTACAACTCAAATGTTGACTAATCATTTGAACTCCTTTCTTTCATGTCTTATCTTGAACCTCATAAATGAAATAATGTCCTTGTTCAGCCAAGGAATATAGTTTATCTTTTTAATTAATATTATTTTTTATTTCATTGGCTAGTCAGCTGGCATTTAAACCGAAGTTTTACCTTATTGGTCTCTTCAACTTTCAAATGTATGCCTCATGTGTCTAATTATTTAGCTTTCTGAATGGCTTTATATTACTTTTATAATGAGGTGATGGTGAACATAGTCATGCGGGAGTAATGCTACAAGTCCCTCTTGTGTTTCTTTTGAGTCTCTCCAAGAATGATGTGGCTATTAAAATCACTGTTTGATCAATGGTGATTTTAATAGCCACATCATTCTTGGAGGGACTTAAGAGGGACACAAGAAGGACTTCTAAAATTACTCGTCATGCGGGTGTAATGACCTTTTCAGTAACTGGATATAGTGTTATAACCTTGGAAATAGGCACTGTTGTAGTTTTCATGTATCTCCAGTCTGGTTTGTTGAACCAAATTGGAAAACATGTAGAAAGATAGTAGAACCTTGTCACATAGCTTTGGAAAATTATTTTATTGCCAATTTAGATTACATAATAATAAGATTTCCTACTTATAAATTTCTTTTGCCGATCAGGATTGAGTGGTGTTTGTTCTGTCGTGAATAATTATGCTCCTTTTCTTTTTCTTTGCCCAGCGTGAAAGATGGCAAAAGCCTATTTTACGGCGTTTGCAGGTTAGTTTTGCTACCTTATAGTTAGATTGTGTGTTCCTTTTTTAATTGCTTTTTTGGATTAGTCTTGGATTTATTCATATTGTAGTATTGAATATAAGTGAAGATGACCTCATCATTTATGTATTTTCCTTATATTCATTCTTTTTCTAGAATGTAATTTCATAATTATGCTTCTTTTTTGTCAATTGGAGAATATTTCTATGGTAAAATATTTTTTCTGATTGTTGGTTTGCATGTGAATTTACTTGAATTTTTTTTCTAGAATATTTTTATGACATGGAACCTCACTAAGGCAGGTCCGTTGAACCCACCCCTAGGGAGTAAATCATGGATACACGACCCCACCCACTAGAACCTTGTATCGGGTAATCCAGGGAAACTCCTAGTACAAAATCGAACCAAGGATGTCTAAGGGTGAGTCGGAGGCAGAAATGTACTCTTATGGAGGGGGTGAGTTGGAGGCAGAAATCTAGGGTGATGTGGTTGAAGGAAGGTGATAAGTATACTAAATTCTATCACTCTATAGCCAACTCTAATAGAAGACACAACGCTATAGATACTCTTATGATTGGAGACAATCCCTCCTCAAACCCGACTGAGATTAATGAACACATAGTTGAGTTCTATAAAAAACATTTTACGAAGCAATGCCGTTGGAGGCCTATGGTAGATGGTATTTTCTTTGATTCCATATCAGAGGAGGAGGCTAGTTGGTTGGAGAGAGACTTTGAAGAGGATGAGGTCAGAAAGGTAGTGTTCAAGATGAATGGCTATAAGGCGTCGGGCCCCGATGGGTTTTCTATGGCTTTCTTCCAAACTTGCTGGGAGGTTGTGAGGGGGGATATTATGAAGGTGTTTAGAGATTTTCACGCAGGAGGGTTGTTCGAGAATAGCCTCAATGCCTCTTTCATGTCGCTTATTCTGAAGGTTCCCGGAGCTATCAATCTCAAAGACTTCCGGCCGATTAGCCTTGTGGGAGGTATCTACAAAATCATAGCTAAGGTTTTAGCAAACAGATTGAAGGTAGTTCTAGACAAGATTATAACTTGGTTGCAAAGTGCTTTTATTAAGGGGAGGGCAGATTCTAGATCCTATCTTGATTTCTAATGAATGCCTTGATAGTCGGTTGAGATCTGGGGAGCCAGGGGTTATTTGCAAAATGGATCTGAAAAAAGCTTATGACCATGTGAATTGGGATTTCTTGTTATATATGCTAAGGAGGTGTGGTTTTCGGGGGATTTGGTGCTCTTGGATAGAACATTGCATTTCTTCGGTGCGATTCTCAATTTCGGTCAATAGTTCTCCTAATGGTTTCTTTAGCAGTTTCAGGAGATTGCGGCAAGGGGACCCCCTGTCTCCTCTGTTGTTTGTTTTTGTAATGGAAGCTTTGAGCAGGATGATTTCGGTGGCGGTTAATGGGGGACTGCTAGATGGATTCAAGGTCGGTAATACTGCGGTCTTACACCTTTTGTTTGCTGATGATACCTTGATCTTTTGCAATGCATGCCCGCTCAAGTACGATATTTGCGGAGTCTATTTTTATTATTTGAAGTTGCATCTGGTCTAAAGGTTAACTTGGCTAAGTCGGTGTTAATTCCAGTGGGGAGCAAGTGGGCATGTTAGCCGGTATTCTAGGGTGTGGGGTTGCCTCTCTGCCAGTTAAGTACCTTGGTATGCCGTTGGGGGCCCCTTATAAGGCTAAGCATATTTGGGATGGAGTTATCGAAAGGATAGAACGTCGGTTGGCCGGTTGGAAAATGTTGTATTTGTCGAAGGGTGGCAGGTTCACGCTTATCAAGAGCACTCTTGCTAACTTGCCTACTTATTATCTGTCTCTTTTTCCTATTCCGGTTAGCATTGCCAAGCGCATTAAGAAGTTACAGCGTAATTTCTTATGGGGTGGGCTAGGCGAAGAGTTCAAATACCACTTGGTGAAGTGGTCAAGGGTCTGCACTCCGATTAAGGAAGACGGGTTGGGTATTAGAAATTTTTTTTTTTTGATAAGTAAAGATATATAGAAAAAGCGCAGAGGGGCGCAACCCTAGTACACTGGGAGTATACAAGAGAGCGACTAAGAGGAAGAGAAAGAAGAAGAGAACATAAAAAGAAAATCTTGGAAGCTGATTACTATAGGCGCTAGCCAACCAGCAGTCCAAGAGAAAAGAGTGTACAAGAAAAAATGAATAAGGTCCTCTATATTCCTCGAAGAGTTCTCAAAACATCTAGCATTTCTCTCGTTCCAAATACTCTACATAAGGCATAGAGGAACCATCTTCCACAGAACGGCGCTGCTGGATTTACCACCCGTCCACCAAGAAGCAAACAACTCCTTAACGTTACCCGGCATAACCCAACACAAACCAAACCGAACGAAAATGGTATTCCACATGGTGCGCGCCACCCCACAATGAAGAAAAAGATGCTCAACAGACTCCCCTTCTGATTCACACATGAAACAACGATTTATCACCACAATACCTCTCTTCCGAACATTGTCCAAAGTTAGAATCTTTCCAAGCGCGGCTGTCCAAACAAAGAAGGCCACTCTTGAAGGAGCCTTGGTGCGCCAAATACTTTTCCAAGGGAAAGGAGTAGGGTCTTTTGTAGCAAGGATCCTATAAAATGATCTTACTTCAAATTTGCCTTTACAAGAAGAGATCCACCTTATTCTATCCTCCCCTTCCCCGCCCATCGGATGCGAATACAATAGCATGTAAAAAGAGGCCAAGACCTCCACTTCCCAATCATGTACCCTGCGAGTGAAGGAAACATTCCACTGAACAGAGCCATTTAAGCATTCCCTATTGTCTGCAATAGACGCATCCTTCTTGGTGGCAATGTTGAAAAGTCCAGGAAAAGCCTCCTTAAGAGACATATCTCCGCACCAAATATCCTCCCAGAACCTGATATTGGACCCAAGACCAGGGATAAATCTAATGTGGCTTTGGAACGACCTCCACCCCCTGCATATATACTTCCATAACCCAACCCCATGCGATCCTCTGGGAACCTTGGAGCACCAATCACCTCAAACCGCACCATACTTTGCCACCAAAATCTTCCTCCACCAAGCCTCCTTCTCCTGAGCAAATCTCCATAACCATTTTCCCAAAAGAGCTTGATTCATCAAACGCAAATTCCGAATGCCTAAACCTCCCTCAGAGATCGGAGAACATACCTTATTCCAACTAACCAGATGGAATTTAAACTCTTTATCAATCCCACCCCATAAGAAATCACGTTGAATCTTCTCAATGCGCTTCGCCACTGAGGCCGGAATAGGAAACAGAGACAGAAAGTAGGTAGGAAGATTGGATAAGGTACTCTTTATGAGAGTAATCCTCCCTCCCTTTGATAGATACAAGCGTTTCCAAGAGGCCAGCCTTCTAGCATATTTCTCCAACACGTCCTCCCAAATAGCCTTGACCTTAAACGAGGCTCCCAACGGGAGGCCCAAATACTTCAGCGGCGTAGAAGCTATACCACATCCCAAAATACCAGCCAGCCTGTCCGCATTGTCCATACTACCCACAGGGACCATGACAGATTTAGCCAAGTTCACCTTTAACCCAGAGACAGCTTCAAAGCAGACAAGTAAGGCGCCAATGTTTCTTACTTGAGTAGGATCTACCCCACAGAAAACCAAAGTGTCATCAGCAAAGAGAAGGTGAGAGACGATAATCCGATCCGTTTCTCTAGCTCCCACTAAAAACCCAGAAATGAGTCCCCTATGTAACGAGGCGTCGATCAACCTACTGAAAGCCTCCATGGTCAAGACAAACAGGAAAGGAGAAAGAGGGTCACCTTGCCTCACGCCACGTGAACTATCAAAGAAACCGGATGAAGAACCATTAATCAAAACCGAGAATCTCACGGACGAGATGCAGTGCTCGATCCAGGAGCACCATTTCTCTCCAAAACCACACCTTCTCAGTAAGTAGAGAAGGAACTTCCAATTCATATGATCATAGGCTTTTTCCATATCAAATTTCAATAATAAGCCGGGCTCCCCTGATCTAATACGACTATCCAGACATTCATTGGCGATGAGAACTGAGTCCAAGATTTGCCTGCCTTTTACAAAAGCATTCTGGGGTTTAGAGATTACCCTGTTCATCACTCTCTTCATTCTATTGGCAAGGACCTTGGCTATAATCTTGTATGCCCCTCCCACAAGGCTAATCGGACGAAAATCCTTAATGTCAGTAGCTCCATGAGACTTCGGGATGAGAGAGATGAACGTGGCATTAAGACTATTCTCAAATCTACCTCGATCATGGAACTCTGCAAAGACCGCCATAATGTCCCCCTTGAGCACATCCCAGCAATCCTGAAAGAACGCCATAGAAAAACCGTCCGGACCTGGTGCCTTGTCCCTATCCATTCCCTTCACCACCTCCCAAACCTCCCTTTCCTCGAAAGGAGCTTCCAAACTAGTGGCCTCTCCAACATCCAACATGTCAAACTCAAGATCATCTAACCTCGGTCTCCAAGAGAGACTCTCTTTGAAAAGAGACTCGTAAAAATGAGTGACATGATTACTAATAACCTCTTGATCTGAAGTGGTGGAGCCTTCTACAATCAACGACTCAATAGTGTTATGTCTTCTATTCGCACTAGCAATCTGATGGAAAAATTTCGTACAATTATCTCCCTCTTTCAACCACCGGACCCTTGATTTTTGCCTCCAACTAATTTCCTCTTGTAAGAGAAGGGACTCCAACTCTCTGGCTAACGACCTCTTCCGCTCAATATCTTCAGGGGACAATCCTCTCTCTTCCTCCATCCTATCAAGAGCCTTTAAATCATCCATACTAGCCTTGATGTGCCCTCCCACATTGCCAAATTCATGGTTATTCCATCTCTTAATATCTTCCTTGAGAGCTCGTATCTTTTTTGCCAAAATAAAACTCGGAGTGCCAAGAAAGTGATAAGACTCCCACCAACTCCGCACTTTGTCCACAAAACCCTCCACTTTAAGCCACATATTTTCAAACTTGAATGGTCTCTTACCTTCCAAGAAACAATTACAATCAAGAACAATAGGAGCATGATCCGAACAAATACGGAGCAACCTCTTTTGTCGAACACCCGGGTAGTGAACTTCCCAACCTGGGGAAACAAGGAATCTATCTAGCCGAGACCAAGAGTGATTGTTAGACCAAGTAGAGACCCCCCCAGCTAATGGAAGGTCCATAAGACCCTGCTTCGAGATAAAATCTGCAAATTCCCTCATTGCGGACCGGGAATAAACGCCCCCCGACCTTTCACTAGGAAAGAGAGTTGCATTGAAGTCCCCACCAATACACCAAGGCATATCCCACCAACTCATAAGGCCCACCAACTCCTCCCAAAAATAATGTCTAACATTATCTCTGTTGGGACCATACACCCCCCCAAACGCCCAAACAAAACCGTCATCAACATTTTTGAAGGAGCAAGCCGCCACAAAACTGCCCAAAGCAACCTCAACCTTCGTGACTACCCTTCTATCCCACATAACCAGAATTCCACCTGAGGCCCCTCTTGACGGAACATAACACCACTCCGCATAAGTGCATCCCCACAAACTCCTCACAAAATTATTAGAGATAAGATCCACCTTAGTCTCCTGCAAACATACTATATCCACCTTCCAACTTCTAAGGAGATTTCTAACCCTCAATCTTTTGCCCCTTTCATTTAAGCCCCTCACATTCCAGGAAAGAATTTTAGGCTTCATTGAGCAACTCGATGACCCCTCCCTTTATTTCTAGCCCTCAAATAACTTCCACTTTACCCCTCATAATTAACAGAAAAGTTAAGGTTGTTGAGCTCTCGCTTACCTTTCTTTCCTGTATGTGTTTCCAAGGCCACTCCCTCTTCCACCGCCTCTCCCACTTCCTTGCCATCGCCCACAGAATCAGCCAAGATAATCCCGAAGACCTTCGAAAGCTTACTATCTTCTCCATCACAAGAGACACCCACAAGCTTGCTGAAATCAGTAACATACTCCACCGTAATCGGCTCCAGCTCCGCAAAAGGAACCACCGCTAAGGATTCTGAATCAGTCACAGGGCTCTCCTCACATACACTTTCCAATGCCCCACTCAACCTCAAAGTGTGGGTCGATCCTGGTAGCTCCCACTTCTCAAGACCCGGTGGAATCTCCCCCTGCTTCTCGATCATCTTCTGCCCAGCACTTTCTCCTATCCCCGTATCCTTCTCCACCAACTCCTGTCCCATTCCCAGCAAGTCCCATTTCTCGAGCCCCGGTGAAAGCTCACCCCGAAGGTCAGACCCCTCCTTTCCAGGCACCTGCACCAGCTGCCCCGTCTTGGTTAAAACTAACTGCCCAGAGCCACCTCTCTCCGCTATAACCACCCCCCTCCCACCCGTCGACATCTTCACCATCCCACGATCATCGGCAGTAGGCCCCGAAAAAACCCGCGGAGAAGAACTGGTCGAGACCTCCTTGCGAGCGCATGCCTGTAGGACTGTCGGCACTTTACCCAAAATGCCCAGAATTGGGTCGCTCCGTCGCGCCGGCGATGAAGAAAGTTCCACAGAACCGCTCGCCGGAGAAGACCCATCGATTGTATCAGTTCCCCGATATCCTTCCCTTGCCGACACCAACTTCCACGGTTCCTTGACTGTCGGCAACTCCTTCACCGGCGCCTCTGCCGGCGGCACATGAGTGACCGGCACACCATGATGCGACAAGGTCGACTGAGTGCGAGTCTCCGTGAAGGATGACGAAGCACCCAAGAGCCCTGTGTTGCTGGACTTTACTGTCTTCCTTCGGTAAGTATTAAGCAACTTACTGGGCCCAAAGCCCACAACTGGGGCCTTGTCCTTTTGACCTACCGGGAACTTAGAAATGGCCTTGGGCTGGGCCACCATAAGGGTCTCCACAGTATTGGTTCTAGAAGGCCCAAAGGATCTGGCCTCACAACTGCATGGGGATCGGGAGATAAAATCAATTCCTTCGAGGCAGATCCTTTTCTCTTCCTGTAACTTCAGCAGGGATTTCTTCAGCTTTTCCTTACCTCCTGCAGACACGCAACCTGAACAGCACGCACCTGAAAAATCTGCTTCGGACACTTTCTCCTCGGAACTTGAAGATTTCCTCTGCACTACCTCGATCCTGCCTACACTGTTCAATTTAATGGTGTTCAATCGCGCCTCAATCGCGCCCTGTTAGGAAATTGGTTGTGGCGTTATGGATCGGAAAGAGATGCTTGGTGGAGGGTTGTGGTGGATGCAAAGTTTGGAAGCTTATGGGGAGGGTGGTGCTCTATGGAGATTGGAGGTACTTTTGGGGTAAGGTTATGGAAGAATATTAGGAAAGGGTGGGACACTTTCCAAGGCTTTACGCGCTTTGAGGTGGGGGACAGGACTAGGGTTTGCTTCTGGCATGATTTGTGGTGTGGAGATACGGCTCTCAAGATAGCTTTTCCTAGTTTATTCAGTATTGCCTGTGCAAAGGATGCCTCAATTGCGGCTCATTTGGAGGTGCAGGGTGGCTCTAATCAGTGGAATGTTAGTTTTTCTAGAGGGGCTCATGATTAGGAGGTGGATGTATTTGCCTTTTTTTTTTTTTTTTTTTTTTTTTTTTTTTTTTTTCAGGTGTTGCATTCTGCCCGAGTGAGATGAGGGTGTGAAGATAGGTTGTGGTGGATTTCCTCCAAAAGAGGCCATTTCAAGGTCAAGCTTTTATTTGCTTCCTTGGCATGTACTAAAGGGAGGTGATTCCCTTGGAAGAATGTGTGGCGTATACAAGCTCCTTTGAGGGCGAGTTTCTTTGTGTGGTCGGCGGCTTTAGGCAAAATTTTGACACTAGACAACCTAAGGAAGTGGCATGTGATTGTGACGAATAGGTGTTGTTGTGCAAGAGGAATGAGGAGACGGTGGATCATCTTCTTCTTCATTGCTAGGTAGCTTATGCTTTGTGGTGCGCATTTTTCGGTTGGTTTGGGTTGTCTTGGGTGATGCTGAGACGGGTTTCCGATTTGCTCGCCTGTTGGTGGTCTTCGAGAAGGAGAGGGAGTGCTGTGGTTTGGAAGAAGGTGCCTACTTGCTTTTTTTGGTGTTTATGGAGAGAGAGAAATAATAGGTGTTTTGAGGACTTGGAGGGTTCCTTGGAAGACTTATTATCCTATTGCTTTCATACATTGTACCTTTGGATTGTGGCGCTTGTCTTTCCGGTGTTGATTAGTTACGATGATTTTCTTGTTCGCTTTTCCTTTTCTAGTTAGGTGATCTTATTGTATACTCCCGGTGTACTTTGGGGCGCCTTTACGCTTCCAATAAGAATACTTATTACTTATCAAAAAAAAAAAAAAAAAAAGTCTACAGCTCATCCCAAGCCTGCCCTTTGACCACTAGGTTGCATTGTGACAGGTATTTTCTAGAATAATTCATAAACGGGAAGTGTCTTAGATTTTTAGGGCATGTTTGGTATATAGAATGAAATGAATGGTTATTACTGGAAATTGAAGATAAATATACCCATATTGACTAAAAAAGAAAAAAAAAAGAAGAGTCAAATCTAATAATCTATGTTTTACATCTCAACCAAAATCAAAGGGCATTTTGTATAATATCGGATTGTAGTAACTGTTTCTGTGGAATAGTTATTCTAAGGAATAATAAAGTAACCAAACTAATAGAATAACTATTCCATAGGAAGAGCTATTCTATTCCAGGCTTTACTCTGTGTATCAAATGTGCACTTATTCTTTTATGGAAGTTATACGTTGAGGCACATGAATAATCCTTAAGTTTGCAATTTTTCTTATAGGAAAATGTATTTTAGAATTGAAATTTGTGATACCATTTTCCTAAGCTTTACTACTGTATAGAAATTTTTTGGTTAGTAGCAAACAAAATAGAAAATGCAGATTTATCCAACCCCCCCAAATATCCGTGCAACAAACAAAACCTAGAGTTGGTACAAATTATCTTTTTCTATATTAAAATTGTCCTTTGCACAATCCATGCCAGGCTTAAAAAAAAAAAATCACATGTTGGACCTGTTCTTCAATAAAATCAAGACTTGCTATGAAACTGCCTTGAGTAGTCTTTCTGGGAAATCTAGCTCCATTTTTATTTTCAATTTTTTTGTTTCTCATACTAACATTTGCTTGAAATAATTTGCTCCTAGTGCACATTATGTTCAGCTATTGACAGCCTCAAGTACATTTTCTTTACAGCCTCCTCCACCTGTTAATGATACCAATCCATACAATGTCTTTAGGCCAAGGGAGAAAGCTCACAGACTTCACACAAGAAGGGTAGGTATTGAACTTGGTTCACTTTTGCGTTTCACTTAATTTTGAGTGAGAAATTCTCTTGCTAGATATTAAAGTTTGAAAACATCAGTCTCTAAGATTCCTTATGGTGATCTTTTGTTCAGATGCAAAGGAGGGAAAATAATGTACAATCATTTGAAAAGCTTCGTCAGGTTTGCACTACTTTCATTTAATTTATTGCTGATTTTTGTGCTTACTATGGTCTCAGAGTTATTACTCTGCTGCAAATGAGTCGGGCCCGTGTTCGGCTAAAGTTGACTCATGGTTTGCTTAACAAGCTTGAGCTCACTTGTGAGGAAATTGCTAAAATCAAGTTTGGCTTGGCTCATTTAGTTTGATGAGCCCAGGGATGGCACCAGCAAATATAATTTATGATGTACTAATTTAGTCTTATGTGTGTGTGGGTAAATCATAACATATATGCGTGTTGTTGTATATCCTGTATGTTGATATACATAGGCTTTTGAGCTTATAAGCCAAGCCTGGCCGAGGAAGCCTAGAAAAGGTTGAACTGGAGCTTGTTTACTGACAAGCTTGAGTTTAGTCTCGAGTTTGACTCAACCATCAAACGAAGTGAATTGAGCCAAGATATGAGCTTAAGCAGGTTCTAGTGGCTCCACTCATTTGTTGCCATAGGCATCACTAATGTAAAACTAGTATTTCATCAAAGCAGCTGCACTTTCTACAACCAGTGCTTGATATCCTGCAGTTATATGAATCAGTAGTTTGTTATCCTTGGTGGTACCTAGTATTTTCATTTGGTTATTATTTTCGTGTGAAGTTTTGGATTTCCACTTGCATATATATTAACTTTTGGTGCTTTATTGTCTGGAAAATATCTATGCAATGCATGTTGATGCTCACGATGACAATCATACTTATTGACTAAGGAAGGGGGGCAGTTATTTTTAGATGCAGCTCTTTGCTTAGCCATTTTGCTTTTGCACCATACCTCGTGTATATGGTAATGTTTGTGGGTGCTGCTTAATTCTCTTTTCATATCTTGGGGAATTGCCCCTACTACATTAAAAGGAGGAAGATAAATAGGAAAGCTCAAAAGAAAAACAAATCTGTGCAAATCCGGTTGTAGAGTAACGACATCAGTAAAATCTGAAAATGAAGTCAAAGTTTCAAAAAGAAAAAAAGATACATGTGATAACTAAAAAGTGAAAAGGGGAAGGGTTATGCCTAAATGACATGGTTGGAAGTATTGAAGAAGGATATTATAAACAAGAATGTGAATGAGAGTACGTTCTTAGATAGAATAGAATGGTGGAAAAAGATATCTATGTCCAACCCTAGTTAGTTTGAGAAAGCATCCAGCTTGAAAAGGTATTAATGGAGCTGACCCAGTTAAGGTCAGATTAAGGCGTAGTTGAGGCTCTTGTATACTTTCTGTGTACATGGGTTGCGCTCCTTTGTGCGTTGTTTGAATATACATTATTTATTTATTTTTCTTATCAAAAAAAATTTACATTATTTATTTTTTTAAAAAAGGTGGATCCCTTTTTCCATGTGTAACCATACTATGAAGCCCCACATTTTCAGCTACAAGTACCCAACAAATCCACCTTGAAGTAGAGCTGACATTCTCTGAAGAGAGAAATATTTGATGAACCAGAGATTTATGGAGCTCTATTCTTAGTTTGTTTGGTGTTGATTGGGTTATGCCTAGAAGTGTGAGATTTGTTGGTGAGTTGGGCAGGTCAGGTAGGGCATGTGAATATTATGGAAGTATGGAGGTTGGCTCCATTGTATTTAATGTGGTGCCTTCGGCAAGAGCAGAATGCTCGGAGCTTTGAAGATATTGAGAGTTCGGTGATAGAGTTGCAAAGGATAATCTTCAACAATTTATATGCTTGGATGTTAGCACATCATAGCTTGCTTTTTTCTACTTTTGTTGGGAATATTGCATAAACGACAGATGCAAAGCAGAAAGTAAAATTTTCAAGCCAAGATCAAACCTTTCAAAGAACATGTGAAGAACTATGCTATTTTAATATGAACAAGAGCAGAATTACTTGTTGTACGGCCACTCCTTGGTTATGGGGCAAAAACTTTTTCTTTTTGCTCCTCAGGAAAAACAGATTAGCCTCAGGGATCTTGAGACCTTCAGATCTTCTCACTAATAACTAAATATAACCTAGAGAGTGGGCTTTCAATTACTCATCACAAAACTTTTACTTATTCTTGAGTAAGTACTGAAGAGCTAGAGGGAATTGGTGATTTGTGAGAGCTACAGAGCTATCTATTTATAGGCTTAGCATACTAAGAGAGAGGCAGTTCCAACCCATGTAGGTTTAGGAGTAGTAGTTCTAACCCATGTGGGACTAGGAGTAGTAGTTTCAATCCATGTGGAACTAGAAGCAAAGTCCTATCACCATTAGGACTAGGGGGCATGTGGCTAGGGTTAAATTGTACCCTAGCCGCACCCCCACTGTAAATCACGGCTTGGGTTGGGTTTTCACTCCTAGCCCATGCGCCTACTCCTCTAGCTTGGGCTTTGGTTTTATCCTTTAGCCCATACCCTTCCTTATGCATCTCTATGCATTAATTCTCTTTAGCCCAAATAAAAGCATGTACCTAGTTAATTTACATTAGCTTAGTGAAGGACCCAAATGAAAAAATAAAACTAGCTTAATAGGCCTGTGACCCAGTCATCTCTATATCTGTCACCACACTCCTATTTAATTACATTTACTTCCGCTAAAGAAATGTAATTGCACTCTAGTATTTATTTTTGATTAATTCAATTAATCCCTTAGACATTCGTAATATTGACTTTTGATTCCTTCATGAAATATTCCGTAGAGAATTAAGTCAATAATACTGTCAATTTAATTCTTTATCTCTTGTTCCTTGAGTACCCAATTTAATCACAATTATTCCCGGACATGTGAAACTCTTTTCATTATGTATAAATATTTTAGTAGTTCTTTACCAAAATCCTTTGGCCAGTGACTAAGAATAATTAATCTATTAAATCTATATCAAGGGACTATTTCTTATCATTTTTCTATAAAAAACTATGGAGACTTTTTTCATTGTCACTTTTTTAGGAGACATTCTCTCTCTCTAGAATGTCTCTCTCTCTCTCTCTAGACTCGGATGAAATTCAAAATTTGAATTTTTGAAAGTTTTTTCTGCGATCGGTGGCGCGGCTGGTGCTGCGCGTTAGGGTTCGGCGTATGGAACGCAGATTCTCTTTTGAAGCCAAAACCTTCTGCCTTTCGGCAAAGGTTGGGTGTCCTAACCTTCGTCTGGAGGAGAGGAGAAAAGGTTTCGTGGGGTATATTTACGCGAGCATTCGGTGTTCGTCGTGGTTGGTGGAAACGGTGGAAGCGGCGATTCAGGTTCAGGTGAAGGAAGAAATTGCCAAATCTTACCGTGAGGGTGATAAGGCCACGATGGTCCACGGGGGAGGTAATAAGGCCGGAAGGTTCTTGGAGGTATCGGTGTTGGCTGAGGGTGGTCGTAAGGGAGTCATTTGGCTTCCGGAGGGACGTTTTGGGAGGGGCTGGCGGCGTTTCGCTGGAGAGCTTCGGCAACTGATGGCGGCACAGATCAAGTCGGATGGTACGGCGGAGTCGGGGGTTCCATCTTCGGCGGGGTTTCTAATGGATGGTCCTTCTTTGGGGGTCGATTCCGGGAGGTCTTTCGTGGATGTCCTTCGATCTTCTCCGGGCGTCGAGGCGAGAGCAGTTGAGTATCCGAGGTCTCTCGATTTGCTTCCGGGGTCGTCTTGGTGGGATTCGGAGTATGACGGTTTGGGGTTGCGGTCTGCCGTGGATTGCTCTGCGTTGGAGAGCTTGTCTTCTCCTCTGGCGGAGGCGGCTGGTTCAGTGAGTTTGAGGAAGAAGAAGAAGGGCAAGATCGGTATTAGTGGATTGATGAGGCTTCTAGGGCAAATCCAACGTAAGTTGGACTGGGTCTGTGCAGGGGTTGTCTCGAAGCCCAATCGCAGGAGTAAAAGGGCTCGTTTTTTGGGCCTATCAACTTCTGCTTTGGGTTGTGATTCCGGGTCGGTCTCTGAAGTGGGTTTGGGTCAAAATTTGGATCCGGTTCAGCACTTGGATCCGGATTTCTCAGATCCAGTCCATAACTCTTTCTCATTACCTTTGGAGTCTGTATCGGCTGGGATTCCTCTAGCCTCTGAAGAGTGTTTGGAGCCGTTCGCTAGGTCTTCTTTGAGTTTGCAGGTTACCGGTTTGGATTCCGGCGATGGGTCTTCCCCGGCAGTGTTCTCTCTCTCTCCGGTGCGAGTTTTGGGCGAGATTGTTGGGTCTGCCGGTGACGGGTCCTCTCAGGGGGCTACTTTTTCCCTTTCTGCGGAGGCTGTACCGGCGAGCACGTTGCGCAGGGACTGGGAGGGCTCTCTTTCTTCGATGCCTGAAATCTGCCGGGGTGCGTCTGTGTCTTCGGAGATTTCTGATTCGGCTCGTCTTTCTATTCTCAAGGAGGCCGTCGCTGTTCCTTGGGAGGTGGACTCTCCGGCGAGCTCTTGCAGGGATAGGGAGGTTCCTTTTTCGGGGGAGGAGGAGCTGGTTGTTCGTCCTTCTTCTCCGGAGAAAGGTTTGTTTCGTCGTGGGTTCTTGAGTCCGAGAGCTGTCTCTCCCGCTCCGGTGGTGTTGAAGGATTCTTTGTCTTCTAAGGGAAAGGACCCTGTTCTGGTTCCCTCTGCGCCGGTGGAGGTTCAAGCTGGCTGTTTTCTTTCCCCTGCTACTACCTCATTGTTCTCGTCGCAGGGATGCACTTCACTCTCGACTACTTCCCTTCTCGATGGGGCGGCTGAGATGGGGAGGAGTCTTAGCCGTCCTTTTCCTCGCATGACAGAGAATGGTACTCCCATTTACTCCTCTAAATCCTCGTCCCAACTGTTTTATACCCGGAGGGTGAAGGAAAAAGTCGCAAAGCAGCTGCATAAGAACAAGGATCTGCTTGCTGAGGTTGAAGTTTCTGCCCCTAAGGTTGAAGTTTCTGCTTCTAAGGTTAAGGGGTTGAGGGAGCACAATAATCTGGATTGCTCCATCTCTCCGGTGAAGGGCCGGCGTCGGCGGGGTTTTTTGGGATCGAAAAATGCTTTTTCTTTTCCCCCTGAGGTGCACTAGGGTTCCACCTGAGATGCACTAGGGCTTTTCTTGGGGTTTGGTTGGGTCTCTTGTATTCCCCTTTGGATGGGTGTTTGGTTTGATTGGGTTTTTCTGGGTTTTTGATTGGTTTGTTTGGGTTTTTTCTGGGTTTTTCTGGGTGTTTTGATTGGGTTCCTTTGTATACTTTATTGTGTACTTAGAGGCGCTTTGCGCTTTTTTTGATATATACTACATTACTTATCAAAAAAAAAAAAAAAACTATGGATTCCATCTTCAGAAAAGTCTTCTTACAATGCTACATTTGATCATCAAACGCAAGGAGAATGTTGACCACAGTAAAAGTCTCACTCCTTAATGCATCAAAGTGACATGTAGTTGACATCTGAGTTTACAATCCTCTTAAGATTTATAATCAATATTATATGAAGTCAGGGAGTTACAATCATTCCTTGATTAAGAGGGGTCTAGCCGTAATAAAGGCAAGAGGGTGTAGGGTGTGGGTTTTGGGTTCCATGTTTAGTTTGGGATGCTTTGAGGGGGTTTTCCTTTTTTTTTTTTTTTTTGTGCTTTTGCTTTTCCTTGGTGTCCTTGTGTATACTATACTTCTAGTGTACTTAGGGGCGCCTCACACATTTTTTTAATATACACTTGATTACCTATAAAAAAAAAATCATTCCTTGATGATAGTGTTTGTAAGGAATGACAACTCCTTTGGTCCGTTCAGTGCATTGCATCACCATGCTTCTGCACCAACACTTCAACCTGAAGTCTTTACTTCTCTTTGATCAAGATAAATCATTAGGTTGATGTGCTACAATCTTATGTAATGGAAATGCCCAATTCCGTTGACTGCGAACAATAGATTATGAACTTGTGAGGTTTATGGTTAAAATCTTCCTATGTGATAACCTCTTTACTCACACTATAAACTATATTTAATACAAGTCATGGACCATTTACATGCAGATTGTGTATAATCAGTAACAATAAGCATCTAAATAGATTATATGTTATATGCTCAATTAAATAAATCAATGAATAACAACTATATTCAATATCAACTAAAATGTCTTACAATTAAACTTGGATTTTTGGGCGCTACCCCAACAATTTTGCAATTTTTTTGAACTTATGTTTATCTTTTTATCTTGACTAGGGGGCTCTCTTGTATATTAGGGTTGCGCCCACTACGCTTTTTAATAATTGAATTACTTAACTTTTTTTCCTCTCTTATTCATCACGAGAGAGAGACAAAAGGAAAACTGCCTTATAGTTTCTTCTGTCCATGAAAGCTTCTTAAAAATCAGAATTTTGAAATGTTAACTGCTAGAGAGAGAAAAAAATGGTGTCAACAAAAGGAAAACTAGTTTCTTCTGTCCATGAAAGCATCTTAAAATTCAGAATTTTGAAATGTTAACTGCTTAATATGTAAGGAACCATGTCTAGGTGTCAGATACTCAAGACTTGTTTGAGGTATTGGTGCATGATGGCATAGCTGAACTACTAAATTTCCTTTTTTTTCTTCATCTTTACCTTAAGGTAAAATGAAGCTTTTGTGTATCATTAGAGATTTATCAAATAGAAACTCAGTCACTCTACGATTAGAAATGCTAGATGTTTCGAGGACTCGTCTAGGAATATTGAGGACCTTCTTCACTTTTTCTTGTACACCCTTTTCACTTGGACCGCTGGCTGGCTAGCGCCCTTAGTGATCAGCTTTCCTGACTTCCTTTTTATGTTCTCTTATTATTTTTTTCCCTCTTAGTCGCTCTCTTGTATACTCCCTGTGTATTAGGGTTGCGCTCCTCTGCACTTTGATAATATATCTTTACTTATAAAAAAAAAAAAAATTTTTTTATTTCAAACAGAGGCATGTGGAATACATCCAATATGTGTACCTTTGTCTGCTGTCCCTTACAAGATTAAAGTCTTGTATAACATATCATTGAAGCTAAACGGGCTTAATTATAGTAGCATTATAACATGATGTCCTAAGCTCTGCAGCAAGATTCGTATCTTTGTAAGTTTGTGTCTTGGCCTTCCATGTAATGTTTCTTTTATGGATGGCATACGAAATGGTAGTTAGTTGATTTGTTTTATCACTGTTCAACTTCAACAAAAAAGGCATTAAATTATGGTAAAGAGGAGGAATACTGGAATAATGGATGCACAAGTATTCTAATGAAATAGAGAATGATGCATTAAGAGTTCATTGGTGAAAAAAGAGAGAAAATTCAAACTTTAATAACCATGTCGACTAAATAGGCAATGCTGGGTCAGCAGAAAGCTGGGCAGGCACCCACGAAACAGATAATGGTGGATTGAAGCGCTTTGTCTCCCAGCTTACCCACAGAGATATACTAGAAGTGTGTTTGCTAAGTGGGTTGTCTAGACTATAGTTAACCTCAAATAACAAGATACCATAACTAAAATCATTAAAAAAATCCTGTTTTGTAAATCAATCTGGGCCCTTTGAATTATCCATGAAAAAGGTGTGATGGTATCACTTTTGCTTTTCTGCTCTTGAATTTCTTTTATTTGGATTGTGCTGGTTGCATAAGATGATTTTTGTCCTTAGATGTATTCTGGAAGAAAGAATACACTTCATCTATCAGAAGCATTTATACGTTTCTGTTGTCTTAGTAATTTATTTGTGATTTGTTGGTAACAAATAAATGATCAAAATCTTTACCTTCGGTTTACCTACTTTCAGGTCAGGCGCAACCTGGACCAAGCCAAGACCATTTTGGAGGCCTTAATTAAGGTTGTTCTTTCTAATTGAACTTTCAAAATATATCCTGGGTAGTTTCATCTAATCCAGGAATGCAGATCTCCTGTATTGAAATGTAAGACTCATTATTCAGTATTCGATTTTGTGCAGAGAGAGGAGATAAAGAGAGAAGTAATGGAGACTGAAGTTAGCCTTCAAAGGATCCAAATGAAGTATAAGGTATGCAAATGATGTGTATTATTTTCTTTGATCACATGTATATCATGGAAGGCTACAGTGATTTTCTGTTTTGTGTATGAATTTGTTTAGAGAATTTACATTCTACATAGTTGCATGGTATTCTGACAAATGACACTTGGTGTTTTTCTCTGTACTTGCTTTTTTGTTCAAACTCAATTTCTTTTCTTTTCATTTTTTCGTTATTTTATTTTTTAGTTTTTGTGTGTATGGACCATGGATTTAGGTTGCATTTCGATTGGCAAGAACTTTCGTAGGCGCAATGATAGGAATGTGATCCTTCTTTGGTTGTGTACAAAGGACGAGAAAGAATGGATCATTTGCGTCTCCAGTGTTCCTTTGCTCTTGATCTTTCTTTGGAGCCCATTGGGTTTCACCAACTTCTGTAGTTCAGTTGTTGAATGGTGTAGGGATTGAATGGAGAGCAACTGCATCCCGTCTTATATGGTGTGTATGATAGAGGAATTATAGCCTTGAGTTTTCTCGAGGCTCTATTGAATGGGTTTTGATGCATCCGCCTTTTGGTTCTCTGGGTCATTCTTTGATGTTATTGATGATGATAGGTTTAGTACCTGATTTTAGTTTTCCTTCTTTTTTTCCTTATTTACCCTCTTGGGTGCCCTTTTGTTTCCTCCGTAGGAAGTACTTCAGTTGCTGCCTGTGCTGCCCTCTCAAATGATAGTACTGATTATGAAAAATGAAAAGAAAGTAACCATTCTTAATCTTTTTGAAGACTTCCGTGGATAATACCTGAATTTGTGTAACACCTTGGCTAGATTGTCATTTGCTGTAATGAATGTGGATGCTAGGAATATGGCAATTCCATGCTCGGAAAATTATACAGAACTGGGATATTTCAGCTAAAGATTTCCTTTATAGTGTTAGCTTCTAATATGCATCCTGGTGGGTATGGTGTAGAACATGGAGAGAATCCTACCCAATGTGGTTTAAAAATGTATGTTTTGCATGTATGAACTGTAATCTTCCTTGTAATATTTTAATCCTTGCATCTACACTATGTTTGAATAGCATGAATGTAATCCTTCATCTATTCACTTTGCCATCTTATTAATCATATGGAAGTGATTAGAGGGGTGGATCTTTTGTGGGCCATGTAATTGCCAATTCAATTGGTCTGAAATCTGTTATTAATTGTTGGCTGACTTATGGGTTTTCAGCATGAAACTGAGCTCCTGGAAGATAGCTTGGCGCTTTCTGGATTTGCACCCTTCTCTTGCAAGTTTGGTTCTAGCGAAGATGAATATGTGGATTCAGATGACCTTGCAAACAGCCGCCCCCGAACACGCCCTTCTGTAATACAGAATCCACCTATGACTGACTCCAACTTGGTAATGGTTCCCTCAGGAAGCATGAAGCAAGAGTTTAGGAGGCGACATGTACAACATGGATGGCTTCATAAAATGGTATTCCAATAGCCCTTCTGCCCAATCTCCTCCTCTTGCTTCTTTTTTATGGAGCAGCTCTTCTCTCTTCCCGCTGTTTTCTCCTCTCTCCTCAGTAGGGAGACAGAATCCAAAAGTAATTGCTGAAATTTTTGTCGGTATCAACTGGACCATGATATAGCTTAGAAAAAAATAAAAAAATAATAATAGAAAAAAACCCAAAACTAGGCGTGTGTATAAAATGGTTTAGAAAAAATTAACCCTGTAAAATGTGGTAGTATCTTCTTTTTCTCGCAGAATATCAATTGTATCACAGTATGAACTCTTATGCGGGATTATATGATGCAGGATCCTCTTGAACCAATTTTGTTGTTCACGAAACCTCTAGTTCCAGAAAAGTTGGCAGCTTCAGGCATTGTACCGCCATCTGATAAGTCGTCAACAAGAAATAATGTGTCTGCACCACCTTGTACATTTCGTGGAAGAATTGGCCGAGGTGGCCGGATAATTTTTGATAGATTGAATCCATTGTTGCAAACTCCAATTGACTGTGGTAACTCTTTTTATATACCACCAAAACCCCGGTCTTCGACATATAATTGATTTGGTTACTTGCCATTGTCCAAACCTCTAACTGGGATGGGGTACCTGCTGAAAACAGACTTTCAAGTGATATTTATTTGGATGATACAATAGTGGGCTCTTGAGGAATTGTAGAGTTGATGAACATTATGTTAGGCGTAGAAGTTGGGCATTAGTTGGGGCAGGAAGCTGGATTTACTGTATTTTTTTTGTTTTCATATGCTGATGTTTGCTTAAAATGTATTCATCTGCCCTGTCTTGCCCATGTTAATTATTACATTGCTTAAAACATGCTCTCTTTTCCTTGAGGATCAGCGCCCCAACGGCCACAAGAAAGTTGCAGAAACTATATATATATATATATGCTACTGTTCATCGTGATAATATGGTTGTGCAGATTTGGTATAAGGAAAGAGAAATTTGAACTGCTATTTTCTCCAGAACTCCTACAACGGTAACGCCCCGACCAGATAAATGTGATAATTTGCGTTATACATATGGTGCTATTACTATTCCTCGGTACACCTGACGGTGGAAATATGCCATAAAAAAAAAAAAAAAAAAAAAATTTTACGTACACGAGGAAATATGAGTCCACAACTTAATTAAGTAGAGATATCAATCAACCATGTGTGACGTGAGCCCTAAAATTTCTCTCTTGGTTGTACTGAAATTCCCTTGCTTTAATGTCATTTACAGAAATTACTCTACACATTTCCTTTAAATTTATTTTGGTTTCCGTAGATACAAAAATTGAAACATTACTTGAAATCATTAATTCCACTACCACTTTCTCATGCTCAATGATCGCATTCATCATAACAATAAATACGTACTTTACTTTTCTCTTATCATATCCTAATCCTTCTTACATTTTCCTTTAAACTTTTATTTGTTTCACTTTGGGGGAATGGGAGGGGGAATCTCCACATTGTCGTTTCTTGACCAATGCCATGTGAAGACCAGCCACTATGCCTGTTTATTGAACCATTGACAAAGCAAGATAACCATACGATTTTATTTCATTTCATTTTTTCCATTCCTTAACATTTCTTACACTTTTGGGGAGCGGGAGGAGGAATCTTCACATGGTCGTGCTTGACCATTGCCATGTGAAGAAATTGCAAAATTCATGCGTCGGCCTTTCCCACTTGATCATTGCCTTAAGACACCACGTGCCCAAGAAATAAGACTCTCTCCGGCCAAAACTCACACTTCTTGAACTTAGCAAATAACTTCTTTTCTCGAAGTATTTCCAACACTGCTCGTAGATGGTCCTCGTGTTCTTCACGACTCTTTGAGTAAAATAAGATGTCATCAATGAACAGGCGCATGAGCCAACTCGAACAACATAACTAAACACTCATAGTGGTTGTACCAAGTTTTAAATGCAGTCTTCTATATATTTTTACTCTTGATCTTCAGTTGATAGTACATCGACTGAAGGTTTATCTTCAAAAAGAAACTCGCTCCTTGCAACTGACCAAACATATCGCAACGGATACTTATTTTTTAGGGATTAATATACTCTAGGCCCTTGAACTAATAACTATTTTTTATTTAGCCCCATGAAATGAATAGGGTGATAGATACATCAAACTACAATTTTGTTGTAATTAAGTCCCTTAGTAAGCGTTGACTGTCTATTTGGATGGAAAAGCCATATTTGACCAAAGTCTTCTAAAACTACATTTGTTTGGAACCTTGAAAACCCCAATTTGCCCGTCATGATTATTAATCAATAAAAACACTAAAACAAACTGAAGTGGGAATGGTTGAGCCACCCCCAAATAGCATAGGGGTGGCCCATGAGCCACCCCCCATGGGGCGGGGGTAGTCCCCAACCAACCCTAGCCATCTCTGGGGGTGGCTAGTCCGTAGGAGGAGCTTGAGCCACCCCTACCTTAATTTTGGCATTGGATATTTCAATTCTTTTTTTTTTTTTTGAATTTCATTAATTTTTTAAGTTTATTATTATTTTATTATTTTGGTTTTAAAGAAATGTGGGGTACAGGAGGGATGATAGAAAAGTGGTCACTGTTGGGATCGTTTACATAAATTTCAAAAAATTTCTTTTTACACAGCGGAATAAAACATGATCCCAAAGACCTTTTACTATCAAGACATACATATTTAGATTTAAGGCAAACACATAAGTTAGATTACTTACATGTAGCTTTGTCCTCTCCTAGGCATTGGGGTGTAGGAGTGTGCATCCGTTCTTCCCATGGTGTTGGACTCAGTAATTGAAGTTCCAACTAACTTGAAAACTTCAAACATGAGTCTATACTCATCTCATCTTCATTGTGTTCTTTGTGTTCTTCGCGTTCATCGTGTTCTTCATGAACTTGAAGAACATCTTTATGTATTGGTATCTTTGTAAATGTAAACTTCAAAAAATTTACATTTTATGCAGCGGAATAAAAACGAACCCCACGACCTTTTACCATCAAGACAAACATGTTTAGATCTATGGCAAACATATAAGTTAAATTACTTATATGTAGATTCGGCCTCTCCTAGGCATTGGGGCGTAGGAGTGTGTGTCCGTTCTTCCGTTGGTGTTGGACTAAGTAGTTGAAGTTCCAACATGCTTGAATACTTCAAGTATGAGTCCATACTCATCTCTCCTTCATTGCATTCTTTGTATTCTTCATGAACATGAAGAACATATTTATGTTCTTCATCATATTCATAAAGAATTTCTTGGAGACTCGAGAGTTGATCAAGAACTTCAAGATCTTCAAACAGCTGGGGAGAAGATTGCTCTATTAGATATTCTCTTTTATTACTGAATATGACTGTGAGTGTGGGCTCACAAAGTTTTCTCAAGAACAATAGAAAACTATAAGCAAAACTTTGGAGAGAAAAATCTCCCCTATTGGCCGTGTATTCACTCTTGCGGGAGAGTGAAGTTGCAATTTTTGTTTTCACAAAATTCACAAGCTTCTGAATTGTTTCAGATCAAGGCATTTCTTTGCTTCTCAATTGCTCCTCTATTTATAATACTAGGATCCTAGGAGAAAATGAATTTTAAACCATGTGGGATAGGGACTAGAAATCCCAGTCCTAGGTGAAATGGGACAAGGAGTAATTACACTCCTTGCCACCCAAGCAGTGGTCGGCCATAAGGAGTAATTACACTCTCTCCTCATGCGGCTAGGGCTAGGGTTAAAACCCTTGCCCACTTCCACTTAGTTATGCACTTGGGCTTGGGTTTTATCCTCAAGCCCAATGGTCATTTTGTTGGGAATATGATTGCAAATTAAATATTTGTGCAGCAGAAGGAATCGAATTTCCATGCTATGATTATTTACAAAGAACATGTGAAGAAAAATTGCTATTTAAAATTAAATTGAAATAACAAAGAACACTTACTTGGATATCAACTGACATTCCTTGCTTTGGGAAAAAATTATTTTTGCTTCTCCAAGAACATGTTCTTTCTTGTTCAATAACACGAAGAACAATTTCTTCTTTCTTCAAGAACATGATGAACAAGTTCTTCTTTCTCCAAGAACACAATAGATCTCAGGATATAGAGACCTATAGATCTTCTCACCAATGACTGATGATCACCAAGAGAATGTGGGCTCTTACTTGACTCTTCAAATCTTAAACTTTTGTTTTTCGTGAGTTAACACAAAGAAATATTAATTCTCATCATGTTCTGAGAATTAACTATCAATCAAGAGAACTTGATAGATTGATTGAGTGATTTGAGAGCTTATGCTCCTCTCTATTTATAGGCTTAGTAGGGAAGCAGAGATTTAAATTTAAGCAATGTAGGACAAGAAGCATTAGGAGACCTGTCCAATAAAGACTACTAAAGGGGAGTGGATGGCTACGCTAGGAAAACCCTAACCTCCACTCCTCTAGTGGGTGTATGGCCCAAGAAGACAATCTCCTTGGGCCATGCGTTCCCATGCCTTGGAACTGGGCCTTGGTTTTACCCCAAGCCTTTTTCCTTGTCTCCAATAAATAGGCTCAGCGATTATTCCCTGACCTTATGTGTTCCACTTATACTCATTGGGCTTTTGGGTTTTATCCCAAGCCCAATTGCACCAAATCTCTTTAGCCCATGTTTTATATAAATAAAACACTTAGCCCAATAAATAAGAAAGCCTTATGGTTAAATTACATCAACTTGGTGAGTGACCTAAAGGAAAAAATATTATTGGCTTTAACTATGTTCGTAATAATGTCACCCTGACATTTATTATACAACAATATTTTAATCACAATTTATTCCACTAAATGATTGTGACTGAACTCCAATAAATATTTTTGATTAAACAATTAATTCCTTTGACTTTGACTTATGATTCCTCCATGAAATATTCCGTATCAAAATTATGGTTAAGGATGCTGCCACTTAATTCTCTACTTCTTTATCCTTGAGTCACTGATTTTATGTTATTCTCATACATGTGAAAAACACAAGTATATATTTTGGTATGTCAACCAAAATGCCCTGGCCGGAGACTCGGAAAATAATAGCCACAAAATCTATCTCAAAGGAAAATTTCTTGTCTCTTTGTTTACCAACAAAGGACTTGGATTCCCTTTTGAAGTTGGTGTTTTCACAATGTTAGATGTGGTTACCCAACGTACTGAGTACTGTTGACCAATGATAGGTCTCATTCTTAGATACATCAAAGTAATCAACACTTCGCATCTGAGTTCACGAACTTCTCAGGATTTTAGAATTAAAGTCCAAGTAGTTTTAAGGAGTTTATTGTCTTTTTTTAATGTACAATATCTTTATGAAATGACAACTCCTTAGTCTGTTCAATGCCTTAGGATCTCAACAAACTATACATCAATCCCAAAATCAATGCTTCACTTGATCAAGGTAGGTTGCCAATATTTGATGTGTAACAATCTTACTTAAAATGGAATACCCATTTACTTTTACCGACTGAGAACTTTATACATTTAAGGATACAAGGATTGTGGACTATGACCTTGTGTGGGAATGAGATCGTCTTCATTTTGTTTTAACCGGATCTGAGCTGGTTGACTGCTATGATTTATTTCCAACAATCAAAGGTTATAAAACAGCCATGTCAATTAAAATAAATGTGTGGCAACTTAATAGTGCGAGAGAGAAGAATGAGCGGCAACTTAACAATGTGAGAGAGAAGAAAGCTTAAACAAGTGGGAAAAATAAAAAAAAAATTAGGAAGGAAAAGTAAAGACAAAGGAAGAAGAAAAGACAAAAGAAATCTTTTGAGGAAAGAGGAAGGACAATAACTTTTTGTAAGGAAAATAGGAAATCACCATAACTATTTGCAAGGTAATCTTCAAGCTCTACGTTATGGGTGTTGTTGTTTTATTTATAGTAGTTTTGAGGCTTTTGAAATAATATTTGAATGCTTTAAGGATCTTGATTATATAGAGTTTATGCACAATTTGAAAGTGTATCTAATCCAAGCTTTTACAGTTTGAATACCAAAGATAAGATATGTATCTATCCTAATTGTTATAGATTTAAAACAAGATAACCACAAGGCAAATGTTAACTCAAAGACTACAAGCTACATGCCATTTATGTTTTGAACATGAATGCATCTTTGAAATTTGAACGTGGCAGTTAAATAATAATGTAATTGCCCACACGTTGGGCACCTGTGCTCTTTATAGGAAAGTTTTACATTCAAAAGCCTTATAATGTTATACAGTGAATGTTTGAAATACAAAATAGATATGATAACAAATGAGGTTGTTTGGTGCGCATCATCTTTAACTTTAGTTTGAACTTGCTTCTGATGAGGTGGAGCATTATCTTTATCTTTGGTTTGAACATAAGATAATCCAATACACACAACTCATACATTTCTCTGTTTTGTGGTGTAGGAAATAGACAAAATTGAGGTGTATAACTAGTGAGTAGAAGCTCTGTTTTGTCATGCATTAAAAAAAAAAAAAAAAAAAAAGGCGGTGAGTACACTTTGATTAATGAACTCATGAGCTTGTGAAGGAAAATAGTAGAAGAATAACTAACAAAACTATAACTACAAAGCTTTGTACAAGATTTGAGTAAAAAAATTACTTAATGAACTAGAAGGCTTGCGAATTTCATGATTGGCTCTAGCAATGTGGTATAATATGTGGACTTTTTGGAAAAGATAATAAACAATGGAAAGTATAAATGATTATGTTTTTTGGATGTAGGAAGCAATCTAATTAGTATTTGATTTTTAACTTCTGTGAATTTCTATAATTTTCCAAATGTCTATTTATTTTGCCATTCATAATTAAGATTGCCTATTATTTGGATTATAATTTGAAATCAAATATTCATTGGACATTGTATATGCTATTGACATAAGAAAACAAATATGTTTGGAATTGACAGCTTATGTTGGCAGTTGTTATAGATAAAGATGTATCAGATAGGTTAGTTCATTGTTCATGTGTATTGTTGACGTTATTGTTCATGTCTGAGAGATAAAGTTACATTTAGACTTGACTTCAACTATTGTAGAGATAGGATTGGACTTTGAATTTGTAGACTCATAATCTGATGTAGATATTATCTTAATTATTGGTAGGGATAATTAACCTTGTTCTCTTATTTTCTCTAGTTGGTTCCGGAGAGAATGGTTGGGTCAATTTGCTTTTTATTTATTTTATTTGGGGGGGGGGGGGGGGGGGGGGGGAGGTCAATTTGCCTTGATTTTGCTTCACCTTCAAGTTATTTTTTTCATGTTAATTAAAAATCAAGTGAATCATTAGTACTTGCGCACTGGGGCTTGACTTTGGCATGGTTGGGCTTAAGAGTGACTGTACTGGGCATGAGTGCAGATGCGCTCGAGCATAGAGTATTGTGTTCGATCCCATGTCCATTGACAACTTTTTTCCAAAATATGCAACTTTCACATAAAACCCGCAATTTTCCCTTTGCAACTTACAAAATAGTAAAAACACAGAACTGACACAAAACATCAGATTATAACACAGCTAAAGAATTAACAAATGTAAATTAAGGGATCCAAATATGCAATATTTTGCACACATCACATGACATCTATTTGTTGCGTATTGGACTATGTGATAATGCCTACTTTTTTTTTTTCTTTTTTAAGTAGTGTCCACTATAAGGTTGAAAGCACTTAGATAAGGACTGAATGAAAAAATAAATAGACTTAATTGGCCCAAGGTGCTTTTTCTTGTTAATCTAATTTTGGTTGGTTAAATGCTTAAAAATATGAAAGAGTCAACTTGATGCTTGGCATATATGTAGTAGCTCCATTGATGCTTGTAAATATGCTATACATTTTTCTGTCATACAAGTTATTTTTTCATGAGTCAACATGTTTGTTAGGTATTGTAATCTTTTGTAGGGATAACAATGGATGTCCCAATGGAAGTTTTTGTGTCTCCAAATGTACCTATAAAACTTACACTATCAAAAACATGCAGTTTGAATCAAATGATATTGCATATAATTTTTATAATGAGTATGGGAGAATGGCAGGTTTTAGTATCAGAAAAGAGTATGTGAACAAGTGTAAAAAGACTGAAATTAATACTTCAAGGAGATTTGTGTGTGAGAAAGGGGGAATTCGGAGTATAGACAAGTGAGATAGTAAAACAAGGAAAGCTCAAGCAGAAACAAGATGTGGGTGCAATGCACGTATAGTTATCGTATATAATCGAGATAGTAGCAAATACGTGGTGATTGACTTCATTGCTCAGCATAATCACAATCTTCATCTCTCAACAACTATACACATGATGCCATCACAACAGAAAACGTCTACAACTCAAGCTGTTGAGATTGATTTGGCATATGAATCAAGAATAAAACTAAAAGATTCTTATCAACTCATGAGTAAGAAAGTTGGTGGAAGTAGTAACCTTGGTTTTACCAAGCAAGATCATAGGAATTATCTATGCAATAAGCGACAAAGAGTCTTGAAGTTTGGGGAAGCTACTAGTTTGGAAGGATATTTCTTTCATCAACTTAAAGAAAATTCTTCATATTATTATGCTTTTCAATTGGATGCAGAAGAGTTGATTACTAATATCTTTTGAGCTGATGCAAGAATGATAATTGACCATAGCCACTTTGGTGATGCAATAATGTTTGATACAATGTATAGCACAAATAGAGATGCAAGGCCACTTGGTGTATTTTTGGGACTCAATCATCATACATAGACTGTCTTATTTGGAGCTACACTGTTGTATGATGAAACAATAGAATCTTTTGTATGGTCATTTGGAAAGAGGCCAATTACTATTTTCACTGATCAAGATGTAGCAATGTCATCTGCTATTCAAGAAGTGATGCCTGAAACGTATCATGCCTTGTGTAATTGGCACATGTGGCAGAATGCTAATAGGCACTTGGGCTATTTAAAGGTAGGTTTCGATTTAGTAAAGATTTCTTAGCCTATGTCTATGAGTGCGATGATGAAGATGAGTTTCTTTTAGCCTGGAACATAATGTTGAAAAAATATGATGCTCGTGAAAATAAATGGCTAATGGGTATATTTCAATTGAAGGAGAAATGGGCTCAAGAATATGTAAAGAGGACGTTCACTGCAGGAGTGAGAAATACACAACTTGGTGAGAGATTTAATTGTGACTTGAAGGATTGCTTGCGTACCGGTCTCAATATACGAAAATTCTTCCCTCATTTTGAAAGAGTTGTGAAACATAAATGTGACAAGGAGTTAGAAGCAAAATACAACTTTAGACAAAAATTAACAAGATTGAATCTTAAGAGCTCACCTATATTAAATTGAGTAGCAAAAGTGTACAAGCCTAAGGTGTTTGAGTTATTTCAAAATGAAGTTGAATAGGTACCACCACTTTCCATTATAGACCGCAATGCAAGTCAAGCGACACATACATATGTTGTTGGATTTTTCAATGGATATAGAACATACAAAATTACTAAGTTAGTATATATGTGTGCTTATATATATTAGTATTACTAAGTTTTTTTTTGAAGTGAGTATTACTAAGTAAGTTAACTATTTTTTTTTTTTTTTAAAAAAAAAAAAGTTAATTAACATAAGTTACATGAAATATTAGTTAGTATGAAATATTATGACATATGGTTAAGTTGTTAACTAATTAAATATATAACTATATTAAATAGTTAGTATAAAAGTAAGTATTAACATACTAAATAATAAATACTAACTATAGTAAAGTGATACATTGCATGTTCTAAGATTATGTGAATTGTTAGATCATATGATCATATATATTACAAATCAACTGATTGACATTAGGATCAACAATGTATTTGTTACAAACACATATTAGGTATTATCATTAGAATTTAGATCACTGAATTATCATTCGAATTTAGTTACATGACCATATGGTCTAATATTGCGCCATATGAACATATAATTACTAGTTAAGTAACTAAGTAAGCATAGTTAAGGATTAGGGTTTAAGTTACATAGTATTTTATGTACATATATTATTATCATCATTATTATTAGGGTTAGTAACCATTTTGGTACC
The DNA here is from genome assembly GCF_965113065.1 of Corylus avellana. Lineage (NCBI taxonomy): Eukaryota > Viridiplantae > Streptophyta > Magnoliopsida > Fagales > Betulaceae > Corylus > Corylus avellana. The sequence continues at coordinate 15,289,034 of NC_142495.1, read as the reverse complement.
TAGGTTTTAATGTTTTTATTTTTTTCTCCCTGGGTTTTAAAACATGACAAATCTAGTACCTCAAATTTTGGAAAAGACTGAATCACCACCTCCGTTAATTTCTGTCAATCCCCAACTAACGGAAGTCCATGTCATCACCTCGTAATCACGTAATATCGCGACACGTGTCCACCTAAAAGAAAAAAAAAAAGGGTATATCCATGTCGACATAACAAACTTAAATAAAAAATTGAAATAATTTGACATTTTTCCCTCTTTATCCCATTTTTCACGTTCGTCGTCGGCTAGGGTTCAGACTAACTAGTTTTCCCCCAAATTTTCTGCGATTGCAATTTAGGGTTATTGGATTCTCGTGTTGGTCTAGGGTTTGCTTTCGATTGGGAGTAGTCTGTGTTGGGATTTTGATTGGAAGTAGTCTGGGTTTCAGTTTGAGGATTATCGTGGGTGGAGTGGGTCAATTTCGGGCAGTAAATTGACCTTGCGAACGTGGCCTGGGCTATTGTTTGAGTATTTTTTAAATCGTAATGGGTGACTTGATTTGAGCACATTGGTAGAGACCTTATACGCGGGAGGAGTAAAATGAGACCACCTCAGAGAAATCGTAGAGTTGGAGGTATGTACTTTTGCTTTGCTAAACTAAATCCCCGACTAGTGGGGTGTTTTTTTAATACTATTTAGCATATGTAATTGGTAGGTTGCATTCACTTTTATGGCTGCTTGTTTTTGTAGTTGTCCCTCAGTGTAGTACTTTTTGTCCGTTTCGAAGCATAGTATAAAGTTCTCACCTTTTTTCACATTGGAAATTGGTTGTTGTGTTGTGTTGTGTTGGTTGTCAATGGGCTATTGTTTGAGTTTGTATGCTTTTGAAGACTTCTTTATTGTTGTGGGGTTGTTTGGTGGGTGGGGGCCAATGTGCATGATAGATGGATTTGGTACGTAGGTATGTATTTGTCTCACATGGCCATTATTTTGTTCATGCAGGATCACCACTAACAAGATCCATTGATCTCGTTATTCACCATCATGGTTCATTTTGTAGACCACATATGGAGTATGTAGGGGGGAAAGTGATGACTTTTCTTGATTTAGATATTTCTGTGTTAGGTTACTCAAATATTACAACCCTAGTGGAAGTGTACCTTGGTTATCAGTATGGTAAGGTGTCTCCTCTCTATTACAAGGTTGATGATAATGAAGAATTTATGTAAGGAAAAAATGAAGAAATTCTATGGGTAGCTAGGGAGGCTACATCAAAGTGATTCAAACCATGGGGTGTATCATCATCAGCTGATAAGGAGGTTCACGCTAGAAATGGTAAATTCAAATAGCCGAATGAAGAGGGTGTGGAAAGTCATGAACTGTGCAGCTTAGAAAGTGAAATGATGAAGGTACAATGAAAAGAAAAAGAAGAAAGTATCTGGAATGGCATGGATTGACTGACCTTAAAGTGAAGGTAGAAATATATGTGGGACAGTTATTTGCAAACCCATCGGAGTTTAAAGAGGTACTACAGCTGTATGCAGTGCATAATTCATTCGATTACACATACGTGCATAACGAGAAAAAGTGTGTTTTAGCTTATTGTAAGAAAAAATGTGGATAGAGAGTATATGCGTTATGGAAGAGTAACACCAAATACTTTCAAATAAAGACATTATTTAATGTTCATAACTATGGAAGTCATTACTACAATAAAAGAACGTCAATCAAGTGGGCAGCACACTGGTAGGCTAATACCTTCAGAGATTAAGCTAATTGGAAGGCGAGTGCTTTGAAAGAGGCGATTTGAAGGGATTACAATGTGGAGATGACTTTGCTTGCTTGCCACCTTGCCAAAAGAATGGCATTGAAATTGATAACCGGGTTGCATGATGAGCAATACAAACTTATAAGGCCATATTGTAGTGCAATACGTAAGTGGAATCCCGGTAGCTCAGCTTACATACAAAGAGATGGGATATTCTTCCAAAGGATGTATGTTTCCCTAGCTTCTTGTAAGCGGGGTTTTTTTGGATGGATGTAGGTTGATGATATGTGTGGACGCCTGCTTTATGAAAGGTCAGCATAGTGGGTAGCTACATGCTGCCATTGCACGGGATGTGAATAATGAGATCTTCTCAATAGCATATGCTATATGCGAGACCGAAAGCAAAGCCATATGGACATGGTTTTTGAGCACTGTGTTGGAGGATATTGGGAATTCAAGGGAGTACACATGGTCATTTATGTTCGACAGACAAAATGTAATAACCTGACATCCTAATTGAATGAATATTATTCATTTGTGAGAAAATTAAAATTTAACATTTATTAATTACATTGTGATATTCTTACACAAGGACTAATGGAAGCCATAGAGTATCTGATGCCTGATGTGAAGCATAGGTTATGTGTTAGACATTTGTATGTGAACTTAAAGAACAAGGGTTACAAAGGCAAGGAATACAAGGATGCATTGTGGGGTGCAACTTGAGCAGTAAATGCAAATCAATTCAAGTACTACATGTTTGTGATAAAAGGAATAGATACAACAGCCCATGATTACATTGCGAAGGTGAATTCAAAGATGTGGTCAAGACATGTTTTTAGGGAGTACGGTTGCAGTGACATACTTTTGAATAATACAACTGAGACTTTCAATGCAGGTGTAATTGAAGCTAGAGATTAGCCCATTCTTACTGGCATGGAGATGATAAGGTGGCAACTGATGAATCGGATTAGCCAAAAAAGAAATGGTACAGCAATGTCAACTAGTGCTATTTGCCCTAAGATTGTGAAAAAGTTAGACATGAACAAGTCAGAGGCTAGGAATTACATCTCTCACTAGAGTAATGACTTGACATTTGAGGTTGACTACAGTCATGATGTTAGGAGGGTTGTCAATCTAAAATTAGGAATCTGTGAATGTGGTAGGTGGCAGTTGAATAGGATTCCATGCCCTCATGCTTGCTGTGCAATTTATGCAAATAGGAAAACTTCAAAGAAGTATGTAAGTAAGTGGTATTCAATGGATACATATAAGAAGTTATACGCATATAGCATTGAGCCAATGCTTGGCCCTAAAGATTGTGATATTTTCCATGAGGAGGAACCCACACTACCACCTTTACCCAAAAAACAACGAGGTAGGCCGAAGAAGGTGAGAACAAGAGGAGCTGATAAAAACGAGCCTGATGAAAATGTTAAGGTCAGTCGAAGGGGTATGATGTACGGTGTGGAAATTACAATCAGCTAGGCACAACGCTAGGGTTGCACCCAACCACAGAATCTAAATAGGAAGATATGGTCAAAGAAGGTTAAGAAGCCAAAGCTGAACACTAACACTGAGGTGAGTTTGTACATAATATTGAGGGTAGTTTGACATTTGATATTTTTAATGTTTTCCATATTAATGTTTTTTTTTATTATATGGTATGACAGGGAGGTACCTCACAGACAACTCATGCAACTGACACGCCAAATCCAACTATCATCCCGAGTGGACAAAGTAGGAGTTCCATCAAGGTGAAAAGGAGAAGGTCAGCTAGGTTACACTCAATGGTGAGTTCCTCAAGTTTGTTTGTTGTGTAGTAGATTAGGCTGCCATTTTAAGCTAATTTGTGTGCATAGTATTAATTGTATTGCTTATGTTGATGCAGGTTAGGCAATCACAGCCAGTGGGGCAACACCAACCTCATCCACAACCAACACAATTTAGAGCAACACAATAGGAATTTTATGAATATGACAATTGTGTAATTTTTGTACAAAAGAAGTGATGTCCAACTATATGGAATTTTTGAGTACTAATATGCCCCCTTATAGTTTTTTTATGACAATGTAGGTTAATGGACATTTGTGCCATATTTGTTTCATTGGAATTTATGGCGTATTTGGATGTTTGATGTTTGAATGTAGATGATATGGTTCAGATTGTGAACGTACTTGTTTAGTTTGAATGTTCTTTTCTAGTTGGAATTTATGGCATATTTGGATTTTTTTTGTCGGCCATTATTTTTTGTTGTTTGTATTGGATGGAGTGCATGTACATTTATGGAAATTGTGAAAAATATGCATTAGGGCATATTTGTGGCTAAATTATATATTTTCAACCTTTTTGGTGGGTATGAAAAATGGTCCAAATTGATATACTAACATATTGTGACAAATATGCATTAGGGGATATTTGTGGCTAAATTATATCGTTTCAACTTTTTTGGTGGGTATGCAAAATGATCCAAATTGGTATACCAACATATTGTGACAAATATGCATTAGGGCATATTTGTGGCTAAATTATATCAATTTCAACTTTTTTGGTGGGTATGCAAAATGGTCCAAATTGGTATACCAACATATTGTACAACATTACAAAACATTTAGTTGGTTAGTGCAATAACACACAAGTCTAACTAATCACTTATATAAATACAACATTACAAAACACTCATTTACTTGATTAGTGCAACGATGCCAATCAATACTATTATCAACCATGACAACAATAAACCAAACATGAGAAATTTTTCTCTTGCCTTATACATATTCTTCTCATTTTCTACATAGGTAAGCATTTCTAATTGTCTGTCATCATCCTTCTCTAGTTGATTTACCATTGCAATGTAGCTATCACATTCAGTCTGAAGGTCATCACGTTCACTCTCAAGGTCTTTCACCATTGCCAAAAGATGAACATTTTCATTCTCCAGCTCTTTTATCTTAGCCAACAGTGCATGAATAACTTTCATACCCCTTTCACAAATTGGTTTGTCCATCCATTTGAAAAATCGGCATGCTGCTTTTCTCTACATATACATAAAATATCAATTAAACCAATACACACACCTTCTAGATGGTTATTAGCACTTCAATTTTGAAAAATTTCATGTGTTTGATGTAAAACATGTATAGATTTGTGGTGCAATGAGACTACTCACGTTAGAATCATAAGTAGCATAGCCCCAAAATCTTCTTCTAGGGTTTTCTGGAGTCCAGGATGTCTTCAAAAGTGTAGGTCACGAGCAATAATAAACCCAGGACATCTAAGTATAGTCCACCGAAGTAGACCCAGATCCAGATGATGACTTCATTTACTACTCCTAAGGAAAATAGCGTGAACCCTAGCTTAATTTGGGTACCGTAATCACTAAAAAAACCAAAGCTGAAATTTTGGCTTGAGTTTGAGTAGATACGTTATCCAAGCCGAGAGAAGATTCTTTGCCATTGGATGCTCGTTCTTGACGTGATGACATTTTCTTCTTCATGCCTTCCAGTGTGAGTTCTCACTGTCAACGAATGGAAAGCAGATTGAGATCCCTTACGTGTGCATCTGCAACCCAGATTGAAGCTCAATTTGGGGACAAACGATTTAAGCTCGATTCTAGGGTTCAGGTCATTCGGGGATAACTGGGTGTGTAGCTCTGGGTTGACGAAGAAGAAGGAAAGGCAGCTCGACATTCCCATACCTGCACGTGAGTCGGATTTTAGCTCGATTTGAGTGGTAATGTAGAACTGACTGTGGAGCTTGTGGTCTAGGGTTCATGCAATTTAGGGGTAAATGGAGAAGGAAGCTTCGGTTGAGGAAGAAGGAGATCAAATTAGTTTAAGTTTAATGTTATACCGACGTGGATTTACGGTTTAGTTTTTTCTTTTTTAGGTGGACACGTGTCGTGATATTACGTGATTACTTGGCGATGTTGTGGACTTCCGTTTGTGGGGGATTGACGAAAATTAACGAAAGTGGCGATTTAGTCTTTTCCAAAATCTGTGGTACTAGATTTGTCATGTTTTAAAACCCATAGGAAAAAAAAAATAAAAGCATTAAAACCCAAGTACCAAAATGGATATTAACCCTTATTATTATTAAAGTAGCAACTAGTTAGTTAATATGTTATCATGTTAGTGTATATTAATTATAGTTAAGTATATAATAAGTTATAAGAATAAAATATAACATATATAAGTATATCATATTAATAGGAGTGAAATCACCCCTAATTTAGTATGTATACACACTAACATAAATTAACTAGTTAGTTAATATATATACTAACTTAATTACTAATATACATACTCAAACTTTATATATTAATTAAGTGTATAACATTCTATATTAACTTAATATTATATAATAATAACTAATTAATGTCATAATATGCTAGTATATATACTAACATATTATTTTTTAAAAATATATTAATATTAGTTTTTTTTTTTTAACATATTGATTTTTTTTTTTTTTTAAGTAGGACTTTATGATTTTCATTAATAAATCATAATTAAAGATTTTCTATTCATAATGGATTTTCTAGAATAATTTGTAGAATAAGTAATATTATTAAATTACAAAAAAATGATAATTTATTTATATTTGGTGGTGTAAGGTAAGTTGTTTACTTAAAACGTTTTTTTTTTACTTAAAAAAAGTACTATTTTTTAAGTTTTTTAAAGATTAGACGATTTATACTTCTATTCTATTTATTTTTCTTAAGATCGGATGGTTAGCTTTTAATCTGACCATTTAATATTTTTTTTGAAGATTGAAATTGAACACATGTTGTTCATCCAGATTCTAGAGACACACGAACACATCCCAGCTGTTGGATTATTTGGGCACATCCTAACAGTCCATTTCTTATCGTTTGCATTAAATGCATTCAACTACCTCCACTTATTTGAAAGTTGATCAAACGACTATGAATATAAGAGACCATATAAATCTCACCATCTTAAGCATTCAGTCCTATAAAACTCTAAAGACTATTAGAGATCTTATATTTTAATCTAACCGTTTAATATTTTTTTTGAAAATTAGACTTGAACACGTGTTGCCCATGCATGTTCTAGAGACACACAAACACATTCCAGCTGTTGGATTTATCTTGGGACATCCTAACGGTCCATTTCTTATCATCTATATTAAATTTTTTCAACTACCCCCACTTGCTTCAAAGTTGATCAAACGGCTGTGAATATAAGAGACCATACACATCTCACCATCTTAATTGTTCAATCCTATTAACCCTAAAGACCCCTGCACTTTATCACCTGCACCATTTCATTTTACAGGTCACTTTTTATTTTACTTCCCTTCTCTTCTAACTTCCACTATTCTCTTTGTCTCCTATTGACAAAACCTCGTTGTAGATTCAGAATTCTGGTGTCATCGTTTGCCTTTGTGCCAACAAGTCTCTCTCTCTAACATTTTATGCAATCTATTGTTGCTTTTTATTTTGTCAATTTGATATATATGTTCGAGGTTTAAGTTTTTTTTTTCCATTTTAAGATTTGAAATTCGTTTGAGCCTGTTGCTTGTTACCGATGGTTTAAGCCATTTTTGCAGTGTCTCAAGCTTTCTCTTTGTTTTCCTTTGTTGCAGATGGGAAATACCATACCTCTAGCTCGAGCTGAGCCGAGCCACTCGAGTGCTCAGCTTGGCTCAAAATTGCCCTTGTAGCGATCTCGAGCTTGATCTCAAGCTACTATACCTTCCCAACGAGCTGAGTTCGAGTAATGGTTTCCCAGCTTGGTTGGAGCTCGAGACCGGCTCAATTATATACCCTTTAAAATGAGCCGAGCCAGGATTGCCAAAATGCAACTCGGCTTGGCTTGTTTACAGCCTTAGTCTCACTAAACTTGATGTTCCATGATCGAGATGCTTGCTTAAGTTTACAAATGGTACCTTTGCAATTTATACACCATATCTCCTTATTTTCAGCTATAAAGTTGTCTAGTCACATCATATTGATGTCTTTGTCAAGTTGCCTATTCATATAGGCAGTCTTGACGTCCATTTGCCCAATCTCATAGTTAAAATGTGCAGCAATGGCCAAGAGTATTCGGACAAACTTATAAGAATACACTGAATAGTATATATATTTTTCCCTATACTCATCTTGGTGAGATTGTATTGATACTTATAGAGGTTACAAGAGTAGTGTATCTACAACAGAACTCTAGGAATTTATCCTAGTTGATCATAACATATATAGATAGCTATAAAATCAAAGACTCCTAGCTATGCTAAGGCTCATTCTTATCACCTTATCACTTGTTTACATCTAATATGTTATCACTTGAACTCCGTATAGAATTAGTGTTTGATTGAATGTGTTCTGTTGTGGATAACATGTTATGTGGTTTAACATCCTCCCACAAGACTTGTTACAAAAGTCTTGGAAACATGTTGACACAATTAGTTTGGTAAGAACATCGGCCAACTGATCTTTACATGGAATAAAAAGAACTTGTAACGATTTTTCATCCACACAATCACGAGCAAAGTGAAAATCTATCTCAACATGCTTGGTTCAGGCGTGGATACCGAGATATACGTTGCTCCAATGTTGTCACACCATAGAGTCAGTGGAGAAAGCAAGTGAAGGCCAAGATGACGGAGCAAAGCGTGTATCTATAGCAGTTCTGCTGCTGTATTTGCTATGGATTTGTACTTGGCTTCAATAGAGGATTGAGACACGGTTGGTGATGTGGTCTTTTTTTGTACAAAAATTATCAATAATAAAATAACCACTCACAATAGAAAGAATCCTTATAAGATAGGACTATATTGAGGGTGTCGAACCTCAAGGACTGTGTTGGTAGTGTTATCAAGTCTTTGAGGATTAATTTTATCTTAATTTAAAGAAGCTTGATTTGTTTTTGTTTTGAAAAGTAAATGCATAAAAGTAAAGCTAAAGTAGATTGTGATGATGGGAAGAATATTGGGTTAACTTCACCACTAACCGCATAACAATGGTCAATCATATTTTAACAAGGGAAATTCACTCTATGCATGATAAGACTCATGTCACTTAAGTAGTCAAGAAAATGCCATTACTAAGAAATAAGTATAATCCATCTTTAGTTGGCATTAACTGTCTGCCTAACTTCTAGATGGGTTACGGTCTGTCTTCCCTATATATGAACTATCAAATTTCTTAATGAGTTACACACAATTAAGGGATAAGCATAACTCATCTTTGGTTAGTACGACTCGTCTACCTAAATTACACTAAGCTAGGGTCTAGAACGATTCGTCTTTCTTAGGCATGACCTATCAAATCCTCTTAATCATGTATCAATTAAAATCGTCGAATAACAATTATTCACATAATCACAGAAAATACAAAGGATTAAGGTCTATTTAATGAAAAATCTTGTAATTTATTTGTTGTTTAAAAATTTGGGAAAAAGGAGTCAGGATTTTAGGGGTTGTGAAGTTTTCTCTATTTTTTCGTCAGAAGCCTCGTCAGGATGGGCTCATCACGGCACTTGAAGAAGTGTTCTCTGGTTTCCTGTCATGAACCACGTCAAGACGGGCACATAACGGGATTGAAGCTGATACATACTCTTTTCTTGTCAGAAGCCTTGTCAGGACGGGCATGTAATGGGATTGAAGCTGAAGCTTAAGCTACTATTTTCTCGTCAAAAGTCTCATCAGGACGGGCATGTAACGGGATTGAAGCTGAAGCTACTGTTTTTCTTGTCAGAAGCCTCATCAGGACAGTCATGTAACGGGACCAAAGTTAGACTCCCTATTTTCTCGTCGAATGGATCGTCAGGATGGGACACGTGACGGGAATGAGTCATTTGTTCTTCCCATCATGACAACACTCTTTTTCCATTAATACATGAATATCCTCAGATCTGAAGTTTTCTTCATCTCGTCTTAATGAGAAATGAGTCCCATGAAGATGTGAAGAGTAAAATGTCTTCCCTATAAAAGGATTTTCCTATCACTATTCACTGCAGACTTTTCGGGAGAATTTTATCTATGTAGTCTCAAAAGTTCTCTTCGAGCTCTGTGTCTCGGGAGTTGTTTTTACAAGACAGGATGTGATAAAGCTTCAGGCTATCCTTTGCTCTTGATTGGTTATTGTTTGTTCATTCCACTACATAAAGGTTTTGTTGTGCTACTTGGTGTTGTGCCAAATACCAACCTCAAAATTAATAGGCGAATATTTGGTATGTTTTAACTCGTAAGTGCACAAGATCAAACAATAGTATAGTGCGGCAAATACGAGATCATTCTCACGAGAATTGTTGATTTTGCTTAGAATTGATTTTTTAAATTAAAATACCAAAATTGTCACGAAATTGATATTATGAAAAGAGATAAAGATAAATGAAAGTGTTTATAGATTCGATATCCATCACTAATCAGACTAATTAAGATAACAATATGCCAATGCTTCAATCATACCGGTATATTTAATGTTTGCCAACCTAAGGGCATGGGTGTATACTCCTTAAGCTATTGATCTTCCTAAGTAACGAATTAGGCATGGGTGCCTACTCTAATTCTTTTTTTTTTTTTCTCAAAAGATTTAGCATAGGTGTCTACTAAGTTGTTGTTTAAGAAAACATAAATCTTGGAAATCGACACACACATGGAGCCTAGGGCATGGGTGTGTCTACTCCCAATTTCCTATGTTTATTAATCCAAGAATCCGTGAGGAGATTCTTTTGTCACTTTATTAAGTCTAGGACTCGGTCATCCAAATTGACTTAAATAACTAATCCATACCACATGCATATGTTGATCAAGCACATTCATAAGAGGAAGTCAATTAAGCAGGAAATAATCAATTTAAATATATCAAAATATGATTGTAGCAAATGCGTCAATATTGAAATCCTAAAAAGACGTGGTTAGGACTTCAATCTGGCCCCTAACGAAAGAGTTAGTTAACATAATTAAAATAAAGGGAAAAGAAAGAACTGAAAACGACTCCTGGAAGTAGCCTCCAAATTCTCCTCCAAAGCTTGTATATTTTCTAAGAGGCTTAGAGGTCTATTTAGAGGCTTAGGAAAGACCTAGAAATCCTAAGAACCCTAGTAAACTTGTAGGTTTAAGTCCTAGTTCAACTAGGACTAGGAAAACCTAATTTGGGTTGAAAACGGACTATTTCCGCATGTCTTTTTTTCTCCAGCGAACAAGTGTGCTCGATCGCACACTTGCAATCAATCTCTGGTGTTGGGCGCTCAAGCCTTCTTCTTGTGTGCGCGAGCACAAGCCTGCACTTGCTCCTTGGCTTGGGTGCTCGAGCGCTGATGCAGTTGAGCTTAGGTGTAGTTTGCTTGATCGCACTGCACCTGGATTCTTAAGCTTGATCCAAAGACTTCTAGCTTTTTTCCCAAATTGCCCTTTATGCTCAACTTTCCAGAATTGCTTCCTTTTCTTCCATGACCTACAAAAAATAGAAAACACAAAAAGGAAATAAAATGGTACAAAATATCAAGACTAAGAAATTAACAATTGTAAATTAAGAGGCTAAAATATGAATATTTTAGCACATAACACTTGGTGAAAGAAGTCTACTGAAGGGGTGGTGAGGAGATGCACTCTATGAAGATGGTCAGGCTAGAGATGAGCTAGGAGCTTGTCGTTCTTACAAAGTCTAGAGGTTCTCCAGGGTTGTGAGTATTGTCTAGTCTATAAACTGAATTTTCTTATAGTGATTTCCCGGGTTTGGCTGCCTTGGAGTGGTTTTTACCTTTGATTGGTTCAAAGGGTTTTCCACTTTGTAAACAAACTTTGTGTTGTATTTTTTGATGATTTTATAATTCCATTGTGCATGTTTTGATTAACTCAATGGCTTAGATCTTTACAGATTATTTGGTGATTAGAGGTAGGACACGATCGTTGTACATTTTCAAAGTTCAATCAAGATAAAAAGCTTTCTAAGACAAGAGAAGAATTTTATAATGATTGAATATAAACTTTAAAATCAATTCTCTAAGTTACACAACCATTGTGCATAAATAGGAAAACCCTAAATTAAAATATAATTAGACCATTTTTACTTGGAAAGGGCTACATCAAGACCATATTACAGAATTAGTTGCTCATGGTGGTGTTGAGATTGCCTTTTTCCATGTTCATCTTCTTCAACTCTTTAAGCCTCAAAGAAGATCTTTATGTGAATTATCTCTCCAAAACCAAGCACCCCTTTCTCTTGAAGTTTATGGCCTATTTATGGGGTTTATAATAAACCCTAGGTGCCCTTGGAGTCCCATAAACATTAGGTTTTCGTCCCTAGTCAAATTAGGAGACCTAGGTTGAATTCCAAATTAATTACATGTTTCTGTCCAACAGGTCGGCGGGCGTGAACTCGAGCTCAAGGAGGAGTGTGCTCGGGCCTAAAGGGATGTGCGCTTGAACGCACATGCGCTCAAGCGTAGAATGGGGAGCTCGATCCCTCTTGCTGCCAGTGTTCCCTGAAGTGTGTCTTAAGCAAAAAATCTATAGAATTTCTTACATCTTTATTTAAAATCTTAAAACATTAAAACCACACAAAATCAAATAGATAACAATGCTAAGGAATTAACATATGCGAGTTAAGGGGCTTGAATGTGCAACATTCGATGCTTATAAGTTGGATATTTGTGAGAGCACCATAATAGAAGATTTGTGCCAAGAAACACACAATAACCATCTGTGGATCGTCTTCCATCATGGCAACCAGGCCAATCTACGTCTGAAAAAGCTTCTAGATTAGGTGACTTCATTCGTATGAGTAGTAAGCCATGGGACAAAGTGCTTCAGATATCTGTTAAGTGCCATAATATTCATATTTTAGCCCTTAACTTACATGTGTTAATCCTTTAGTTTTGATTAATTTCTGCCATTTTAGTTATTTTATGTGTTTTCTTTATTTTTGTAGGTCCTTGGAAGAAAAGGAAGCAATCTCAGAAGTTTTGGGCATAAAGAGCGATTTTGAAGAAAATTGGAGGCTTTGGTAGTGCGATCGATTGCAAGGAGCTATGATTGAGCGCACAACAGGTGAAGACCACGAGTGCAAGGCACCTGCGATTGAGTGCTAGCACAAGAGGATTGATCGCAGTCCTGCGATCGAGCGCACCCGTGCGTGATGAGCAAGTTAGCCATCAGTCTTGATATGAAAAGTGTAATTTCTAGGGTTTTGTAACTTTGTGCAAACTAGGGCTCAAACCCTACGATTTTTAGGGTTTCTAGAGTATTCCAAAGGCTTATAAATAGACCCTTAAACCTCTAGAATAGACACACAATTTCCAAGGAGAAGAATTGGAGCTCGTCAAGTTGAAGTTTTGGGTTTATTATTTTCCTTTCTTTTTATTTGATGAAGATGTTTAACATCAAACTCATATGTAACTAATTGACTTAGTAGGGCTAGATTGAAGCCCTACTTATGTTTAGTTAATATTCAATATTGGCGCCTTTGTGATGATCAGGTTGTAATATTTAACCTGATTAATTCCTGCTTTCATGAATTCCTCATATGTGTTTGCCTGATCAACATATGCATGTGGTATGGACTAGTTAGTTAAATCAATTTGGATAACCGAGTCTTGGGTTTAATAAAAGTAACAAAAGAAATCCACACCGGATTCTTGGGTTAATCAACATGGGGAACCAAGAGTATACACCTATGTCCTAGGCCTTATGTGTTTGTCAATTTCCATAGAATCATGCTTTCTTAAAGAACAACTTAATATACACCCATGCTAAATCCTTTAAGAAAGAAAAGAGTTAAAGTATACACCCATGCCTAACTCGTTGCTTAGGGAAACCCATAGCTTAAGGAGTATACACCCATGCCCTTAGGTTGACAAACATTAGATATACATAACATGATCCAAACATTGGCATATTGTTATATTATCCAAATATAATTAGTGCTGGAAGTCAAAGCCCTACCTTTTATTATTATCAAATCAAAATCAATCTTTGTTTTGTTTTATTTAAGGAATTTATTTAAGCAAAATTTAGCAATCCTCGTGGGAATGATCCCGTACTTGCATCATATACTACTATGTTGACCTTGAGCATTTGTGGGTAAAACATACAATTATTTGCTTATCAATTTAGGTAGATATTTGCACAACAAATTTTTGGTGTCATTGCCGGGGATTGTTTGATTTTGTTTTTTTTTTTCCTTTAATTTATTTTTGTTTTAGATTTTTCTGTTTTTCTAGTTTTTTCCGTAGTTCCTGTTCTGCCTCTAGAGGTGCTATCGAGCTCTCAACTAGGGTGATCGAGCACACCTCACGGTGCGATTGATCGTACATCTAGAGAACAACACAGTTACTGCACTAATTATAGATTTGTTTTTTTTTTTTTTCCTTTTATTTCATGCAGGGTCATTCAAGTCTGCATATTAGTAAGTTTTGTTTTTAAATTTTGTTTTATTTTCCCTTTTAGTTTTGACTTTTTGTTATTTTATTTTCACACATGTGGGGATGCATTTTGACACCCCATGGACCATGTTCTTTATGTCATGACCTTTATCACCATGTTGGAGAATGTCTTATAATGATACAAATTTCTAACAAATTTAATGGGCATAAGAACACATCATTCTCTAGACTTGGGAACGACTGCTATTTTGATTCCTGCAACCCGTCATGGAGCCAATAGTCCAATCTCTCACAGCATGCTCAAGCTCCCGGAATTCATGCTCCACAATCTCATAGAATAAAACATCACTCATATCAGCAATTCTATGATCGTGCATATTCCTCTTAATCAGCTCCACAACAGTAATATCAGGTTGAACCACCTCCCCTTGTGTTTTCTGAAAATACATTAGCTCTGATCAGTTCATCAATTAAGGAGAAGAGGAACTCTCATTTGAAATCAGTTAATAGGACGGAGGCCCATTGTACACAAAGAACAAATTTTCTCAAAAAGGAAGAGCCCCAAAGTCAGTCAGTTACCACTCTTCGTGGACATTATATGGAGGAAGTGAGTATTTGCTATCATGAAGAGAAGTTATCTCCACAGTTCTATGATCATTCCTATTCCTGTCTTAGCCCCAGTCTGTGGCAATCCATTTTCAAGATAGAAGCTCATGAAGAGGAGCCATCTCCCATCGATTAGCCTCAACAATACCAAGAAGAACCACCTCCTCCAAAAAGGTCTACCTTTGAAGAAGCGCATGCAAGCTTAGAAGAAATAATATCAGCTTCTCTTACCCAAATGGAGGAAAGAAATCAATCATTTGAAAGGAGGGAGAACTCCCTCATGCAATCATTTGAAAAGATGGAGGCTCATCTCAAGAAAATATCAGATATGCTCAAAGAAGAAGAGCGTCAAAGTCAGTTGGTGGCCAAACCTAATGAGCACTACATGGAGGAAGAGTGCACCTACTATCATGAGCAAGTTGTCACACCGAGGAGTGAAGAGGTGGTTGAAAAGCAAGTGAAAGTAGGGAAGGAGGAGCAAGCCGAAGTTCCACAAGTGTCACATCAGGAAAAAGAAGAGAGCACTGAGATTTCCTTAACATTAACTCTTATTCTTGAAACACCAAGAGGCTAGGAGAGAAGTTTGTTAGAGCTACCACATGAGCAAATTGAGGACATCAAGATAGAGATGCTCCCTGAGTTTTCTTCCTACTTTATTCCAGTTCATGATTCCCCACCGGATGAGAAACTATTTGAGAAAACTCACAGTGGTCCTCCCTGATCTATAAACACTAGGAAGCATCTTGCAACAGAAAAGATTCATTCCCTTTGGTGCAAGAGAAGAAAAGACTGGTGCTTCAAGTTTAAAGTGCTACAGTCTGGCTGAAGACATTAAACTTAACACTCATGGAAAGCACCCCACAGCATATCCTTTTTATTTTGTTTGTCTATTTTTATTTTATTTTGTTGTGTTTGTTTTATTTTATTTTGTGTCTGTTTTCCTTTTTTACTTTAGTGTTTTGCAGGGACAAGTGTGCTTCAATTCAAGGTTTGGGGGTGTGCTATGAACCATACTATTCCAAACAGTTCATCTATCTCCTGGGTAAATTCTTTCCATGTTATAGACACATTGGGGACAATGTGTAATTTAAGTTTGGGGGTATGGGAGACACTTTGCACACACTTTGTCCCAGTTTTAATGCTATTTTTATTTTGTGAAAAGAAAAAAAAAATTATGCATGTTCATGTGTAAAACAATTGAGATTGGATTTATGGATAATTATCTGTAAAACAATTGAAATATTAAACCCAATAAAATCAGATAAATAAAGACTTACATGAAAGTATTGATGTTCTTCATCCTCAACCTTAATTGGGAATTTAGCTCCACATAAAAATAAAATCTAAACCTAAACCTAAAGAAAAACTAAACAAAAGAATTTTGCTCTCTGGGATTGTGTATATTTTCTTGAATGCAAAGAAGTATATTTATAGGCTTAGGAAAGTTCTAAAAACCTTATTAAACCTAGATAATTCGGAGGTCTGTCTCATAGTCAAAATAGAAGTCTGAAATCGGAATAGGATTCGTCCAAATTTGTAACCTTTTATTGTGGGGCGATTTTGGCATAGTAACTGTCCGAATTAGGAAAATCCTATTTCACAGTGAATTGTAGAATTTTGAGTTAGCTTTTCAGTGCCACATGAATAACTTCAATCCGATATTTTAACGGAAAGTTATAGTCAAAATACTGAAATGTGTACAGAATCTAAATTTGAATCCGATCTGAAATTTTATCCAATCTATCTTTAATCCAATATGATTTAACCTTTTTCTTGGATTCGGTTGATCTTAACCACATCATCTAGGTCTTCTCAAAGTATGCTTTCTTCCAAACTTAGCATTTTTTCCCTTTAAAGTTGTAGTTTTTCTTTAATGACCTGCAAAACACTAAAAACACAAAACTAACACAAAACATTAAATAACGGCACAACTAAAGGATTAACTAATGTAAATAAAGGGGTCCGAGTATGCAATATTTGGCACTTATCAAGGGACACTTAAGCCATTACACGTGCCTAAGTGAAAGTGGGACGAGAGAGCCATGGACTTTATTTTGGGTCTACCCTAGACGTTGACTAGAGAAGACACCATTTGGGTAGTGGTAGATCGTCTCCCGAAAAGTGCTCATTTCATACTCATAAAGGTTATGGACCCGATGGATAAGTTGGCTAGACTCTATGTTCAATATATAGTTCGACTTCACGGAGTTCCATCGGTGATTGTCTCGGACATAGATTCTTGATTTACTTCGAGGTTTTGGTAGAGATTGCAAAAGGAAATAGGGACATAATTGAAGTTTAGGACCACCGTTCACCCCTAGACAGATGGTCAATCGAAGCAAATTAACCAGATTCTAGAAGATATGCTGCGAGTATGCATTTTGGACTTCAAAAGGTAGTTGGATACAACATTTACCTTTGGTGGTGGAGTATAAGCCATTGAAAATTTAGGAAGGATTGACATACATCGAGAAGTTAGTGAAGATCATCGATCGGAAAGAGCAAATATTGTGCACCAAAATGATCCCTATCATCAAGGTATTGTGGCACAATCATGGCGTCGAGGAAGCATCATGGGAAGCAGAACATGATATGCAAATCCGATATGCACATTTTTTTGAAACTTGATTGTGTATGGTTTTCCTTTGATTCTTAAAAGTTTATTCTCGGACATTATACATATTCCTATGTTGGTCAAGGGATAGTCGACTGAGAAAGAGTTTGTTTTCTTCTACAGGATTATGACATAGATACCTATGGAGCTAGACTGTATATGGAACTACTCTTTTTGTGAGTTGATATACTTGAGTGTGGAGATTGATGATGAGTGGTACAATGTGGGCAACATCGAGTATGATGCTTTAGACGACTTACGAAATGACCTTCCACAATTGTTTAAGGATGATTTAGTGCCAACATGTGGATGGGACAGGATTGCCCAACAACCTATAGAGCATGAGCCCTATGAAGCTACGGACCTAAGGTAATTTTACTACTCCTCTAAGTATTTTAATTCTGAAATTTTGAGGACTAAATTTTTATAAGGAGGAATGAGTGTAGCGCCCATGGTAAATACTAGGCTATGGTTAGCTTAGTTGGAATGAGTGCAAGATTTCTCAGTTCATTAGGAGTCGCTCAGAGAAGATTTTTAAGGCATTTCGTTCACCAAATCTTGACCATTGGGTAAAACAGTACACCGAACGTTCAACAAGGGACCATCCTAAACGTTCATCGATCAAATCTTGACCCACCGAGTAATGAACAAATTGTTAAGGATTATGGTCTGAATCCCAATGATTTTAAGATCCATAATGACATTAAATGTTTGTAATGAAAAAGTGTTTTATTCACAGATTAAATTATTTTGAGCATATGACATATAAAACGTCTTTTGCAAGCCTATTACGAGAAGTTCATCATGCATGTGAAAGGTGATATGCAAAATATCTACCTAAATTAGTAGGTAAGTAATTGTACGTTTTACCTGCAAGTGCACAAGGTCAACATAGTAGTATATAGTGCAAGTACAGGATCATTCCCACGAGGATTGCTGAATTTATGTTTAAAAATAAATTCCTTAAGTAAAACAAAGATTGATTGTCTAAGTGATGATACTAAAAGGTAGGGCTTTGATATCCACCACTAATTATATTTAGCTAATATAACAATATGCCAATACTTTGATCATGTTATGCATATCTATTGTTTGTCAACTTAAGGGCATGGCGTATACTCATAAGGCTATAGATTCCCCTAAGCAACGAGTTAGGCATGGCGTATACTCTAACTCTTTTCTTTTCTAAGGGATTTAGCATGGTGTATACTAAGTTGTTCCTTAGGAAAGCATATATTCTATGAAAATCGACAAACACATGAGGCCTAGGGCATGGCATATACTCCCGGTTTCCCATGTTGATTAATCCAAGAATCGTGGTGTGGATTCTTTTGTTACTTATGTTAAACCCAAGACTCGGCCATCCAAATTAATTTAACTAACTATTCCATACCATATGCATATGTTGATCAGGCACACACATATGAGGAATTCATGTAAGTAGGCATTAATCAAGTTAAATAGCACAACAAGATCATCACAAGATCATCACAAGGCCGCTAATATTGAAATATTAACCAAACATACCTAGGGCTTCAATCTTGCTCTACTAATTAAATTAGCTACACATAAAATTGATGTTAAACCTCTTCATAAATAAAAGAAAAGAATAAACCCGAGACTTGAACTTCAAGAACTCCTCTTCTTCTCCTTACAAAGCATACCTCTACTAAAGGCTTAAGGGTATATTTACAGGCTTTAGAAGTCCTTGACAAAGTAGTAAACCAAGGGATTTCGTAGGGTTTCAAAATCTATTACAATTGGGAGTTGAAAAACCCTAATATGGAAAGAATGACAATCTGGCCGCCACTTGATATGTCTCCTACGCACGGGTGTGATCGATCGCAACCCATGTGCGCTCGATCGCAAGTCTGTGATCAATCCTCTCCTAGCATGCGCTCGATCGCTCCTGGCCTGGATTGTGCTTTGTCTTCTCGGGTACTGCGCTCGATTGCAGGTACCCTGTGATCGATCGCAGTGTCAGAGAGCTCCCAATTTTTCATCTTCTCTCTTTTGAGCCCAAATCATCTAGATTTACTTCATTTTCTTCCAAAAGTCTACAAAAGTATAAAAAACACAAAAAGGAATTAAAATGACCTAATTAACCAAAACCAAAGGATTAAAACATGTAAGTTAAGGGCTAAAAATATATGAATATTTTACCACTTATCACACCCCCAAACTTGCATATTGCTAGTCCCTTAGCAATACAGACCTAAAAACAAGAATGGAAAAACAAAAAACAAAAGATAAATCCATCTTTCGTGGAATGTACGATTGCATTTAGAGTATGCAACAAGCCTTTTAAACCCCTAGGAATTCCCTAGTGGACGAGTGAAGTCTCGTGAGGGTTTTCCAGAGATGTTACCCACAAACATCATGTATAGTTCATGTTATTTCAAAAATTAAAGCATCACTTCAAGATTATGATTTTCATTCATAAGCGAGCTTAAAAAGATGAACTCCATCTTCACAATGAATTGGAATCTCAAAATTCAATTACTTACAAAGGATATGCTAAATCATCACAAGTTTGAAATTTGTGTACAATGAATTAGTACAAAATTATGAGGCTTCCAAATCTTTCCAATATGTAATGTCTCCTTATCTCAGAATTCACTGAAATTCCTATTAGAATGACATAATGGCATATTTCCTTTTTTTTTTTCTTTTTTTTTTTCCATCACTACTATATATGCCATAGTGTCATCTAATAAGTCATCCAATTTCATTTAAGATGCAAAAACACACATATCAGATCTCATGTCATACTTCACAGATTATGTGCTAATGTGCTTGTGTGATTAGATCAAACATATGATTTTTTCAACTATCCTCAACAAGTAATCAAACTAACAGATTCACTCATCAGATCATGTGTTCAAAATTTTAAGCTCATTGATGAATTCAAGCCACAATTCTTTCTATATCAACTTAAAATTTTAGAGCAAACATGAACATGCATAATTTTTTTTTTTTTTTTCAAAGAAACAAACAACACACAAAACAAATAACTTGAAATTGGGACAAAGTGTGTGAACAATCATGTGTGCTCATACCCCCAAACTTAAAAGACACATTGTGTAACGACCCAGGAAAAAGCGCTAGTCATATCTGAGTTATTATTCCAAATTGACTAGTCCTTTTGGAGTAATAGTGCAGATGTGGCTAGCGCTTTTTTCTAGGTCGTTACAAGTGGTATCAGAGCCACCTAGTAACGCCAGGCCATGTGGTACTAGAGCACTACATGACGTGGACCTAATGAAGACGTTAGGAGTTTAAGAGAGGGAGTTTGTAACACCCCAGTCCCATATTGAGAAGATGAGAAGAAGTCTACGTAGAGTGGGTGGTTATAGCGATAGTCATGGGTACTAAGTCCTATAATGAATTATAGGGAAGCTCCAAATTAACTAGTCCTTTTGGAGTAATAGCCCAGATGTGGCTAGCGCTTTTTCCTGGGTCGTTACAAGTGGTATCAGAGCCACCTCGTAGCACCAGGACATGTGGCACTGGAGCACTACATGATGTGGACCTGATGAGGATGTTAGGAGTTTAAGAGGGGGAGTTTGTAACACCTCAGTCCCATATTGAGAAGATGAGAAGAAGCCTACATAGAGTTGGTAGTTTATAGAGATAGTCATGGGTACTAAGTCCCACATTGCCTAGTTACTAGGTGAAACTGGGCTTTATAATGAATTATAGGAAAGCTCCAAATTGACTAGTCCTTTTGGAATAATAGCACAGATGTGGCTAGTGCTTTTTCCTGGGTCGTTACACATTGTCCCCAATGTGTCTAAGTAAAGGAAAGAATGTACCCGGGAGATAGTCGACATGGTTTTGGAAAGCATGGCTCATAGCACACCCCCAAACTTGAAGTGAAGCACACTTGTCCCTACAAAATAAGAAAACACACAAACAAGTAAAAAGGAACAACATTAAAACTGAAATAAAAATTGAACTGAAAACTCATTAAACAAAAGAAAAGGATAAACTATGGGGTGCCTCCTATGAGCGCTAGGTTTTACGTCTTCAGCCAGATGATGGTCCCAGCTCAGTGCTGTCTAGAAGTAGATGCTCCAGATGGTGGTGGCAAACGGCTTAGGATGGATTGCATCAATTCTTCCAAGGCAGTTAATCGTTGATCCATCAGTGTCTTATCTTCCCGAGCCTCCCTTCTTTGATCAGCCAGCTCTCTCCGAAGGCCCGCCATTTCTTCACTAAGGGAGCGGTATTGGGCGGCTCGAAAGACAAATGGGGCCTCCTCCTCTTCTGCTGCTACCGGCTCAGCTACCAGTTCATCTTCTGCCATTGGCTCAGCCTCATCCGCCTCTTCACCAACTTCTGGTAATGGAGGTGCCTGGGGCATATGGGAGCAGCTCTTGTTCCATTGGCAAATGCTGAATATGGGAGTGGTGGTGACTGGCTCATCAACTGCCGGTGCCCTTGATGCCCTTTTTCCAAAGAATATATATGATGAGATATGGGAAAGGCAACCTCCATGAATGAGTGGACTCCGCTCCCCTAATGTGCACTCCATTCCAAAATTTATGTATTTGGTTCCAAATAATGTTGGGAATGGAGTACCATGCATCTTTGTGGAAGGCATAGAGGGTTTGAAGAAATTGATCACGCCTTTGAGTTTTGTGTCCCAAGGGGAAGGCATTGCGATGCAAAACAGAGTCCACAAACCACAGCCTTCGAGGTAGCCTGGACCGGCTGCCAGCATTATGGTGGGCATCCGCATAGTGCCCTTGGCACATATCTTCAATGATTTCTGCCACATAGTATCAAGGCGGTTGCTCGGCAAGATGTGCAACTTCTAGAGGATGCTCATCATTGCATTGAAGGGCGGTGGCAATGTCGGCCCTAGTCACATCAATAACTTGGCCTTGCACCTTTGAGGAGAGAGCAGCCGAGTTGTCACAGTCATGGAAAAGTTTGGCATAAAATTCAATGACCAACTTCCGGTAAGCGGTGGAAGTGACTGGTTTGAAGAGCTTCTTGAGTCCCCTTCGCTTATACTCGGCGACCGCCCATTGAGTCACCTCATGGTTTTGAAAGTCTTCGCAAATGGCAAAGGTAGTCTCAAACAGTAGCTCCCGCTCCTCAAAAGTGGGTGGGGGAGAAATAGCTTGGGCCTCGGACCCCCTGGAAGATGAAGCACGGGTTCTAGGCATGTTGACCTTCTGGGGACTTTTGTCGAACAGGTGGTGCGCACTTCTGATAACCACAGTAGCACAATACAGCAAAAGATGCCCAAAACTCCCTGCAAAGATATGAAAAACCCAACACAGAGGCAATGTGGGTGGATGAAGACCCACAGTTGCAAGAAAATAAGAAAAAATTGGAGGTTGGGTGAGTGTTCGAAGATGGGGGTTAATGGGGATGGTGTAGGGGTTGTGGGTTAATGTGGTGGAAAATTTGATGGTATAGTGGCCGGAGAGGTGACTTGTGTGGTGGTTGTGTGGTGGAATTGGTGAAAAATAGGAGAAAAATGGGAGAAGTAAGAGTGTGCCAGAGGTGAGTGTGGGGTAAGGGGGAAAAGTGACCTAAAATAGGTCACGTGCCCTGCTGTCCGAGTGTGCTCGATCGCACATCCGGTGCGCTCGATCGCACCTAAGGTGCATTCGATTGCACTGACAGAAAGTGTCGAGCCACCCTTCGATTACTGCGCTCAATCGCGTACTTGTTGCGATCGATCGTAGTAACAGAATGTCAAAATATATATATATTAAAAAAAACAAAGCAAAAGAAAAATAAAATAATGGTCAATAATGAAAACAAAACACAAGGAATAATTGAGACATATGTAAAATAAAGAAAGTAACATGAAGAAAACACGAGGTAAAATGTTACCACCTTTAGCGGCCTCAGTACCACTGTTTTGAGTAGATGCACTTGAGGTGCTGGACTGCTCAAACATGTCTACTTGCGACTATAATGTTCTTAGTGTGAAGAGCTGCACTTGAGCTCTTTAGAATTTGGCTCAAGTGCCCTTGTAGGAGCAGGACCTCTGAGAACTGTGGCTGCCTTCAGTTACTAGTGACTCCCTGGGTTAGGAATTGTTTGAGCTGGAAATTCTCCCTGTTTCCTCTCACTCAGCTCCTTTGCCATCTGACCCATTTGCACTTCCAGTCTTTGAATGGCTTGATCAGTCTTTGGGTTGAATTGCTTTTGATCAGCCGTGAATTGCTGTTGTGAAGTCACCAGGTTGTGTATCATATTCTCCAATTGGTTCATCTTTGACTCTTGAGTTGGTTGGCTTGCTTGTTGGGGCCCTTTCTGCTATCCTTGATTATTACTCCAAGAGAAATTTGGATGGTTGCGCCATCCTAGATGGTAAGTATTGGAGTATGGATTGTTTTTGTGGGGGTAATTATTTTGTCCCACAAAATTCACCTCATCTTGCTCTGCAAATGGAGATAAAGGACACTTCTTAGTGGTGTGATCTAGATGGGAACAAATAGCATATACTTGGATTGGTGCGTCCTGTTGCAGAGGCGAGATCTTCCGAGCAGTCATGGCCTTGACAATCATGTCCAACTTCTTTTCTACAGCAGCCAACTAATTGGTTGATCCCCCACCGAGGTTTACTTCATTCATGCTCTTGCTTTTGATTCCTCTCCTTCCTCTTGAACAGAATTGCTGTGAATGCTCACTTAATATTTCAAAAAGTTCCACGACTTCCTCACTACTCTTCTCCATAATTGTTCCTCCACAAGCTGAATCAACCATCCCTTTGTTAGTATCATCTAATCCTTCATAGAAAATTTGTACCTACTCATCTTGAGGGATGTTGTGATGTGGGCACTTTAGATCAAGGAATTGAAGTGATCCCAGGCCTCAAAGAACAAATCTCCGTCTCGCTGTTGGAACATTTGAAGTTCCCTTTTAAGTTATTTTGTCTTCTGGGCTGGGAAAAACCTCTTCAAGAACTTGGTGGTCAATTCTTCCCAAGTATGGATAGAACCCGCAGGCAAAGAATTGTACCACAATTTAGCATTATCTTTCAAAGAGTAAGGGAAGAGGACTAACCTGAGTCTCTCTGGAGTTAGGCCTTGGACATGCTACAACTTGCATAAGTCAAAAAATTCTTTAAGATGCAAGTTGGGATCCTCAATAGCTATGCCTCTAAAGTGAGTCAATGCATTAAGGATTTGAGGAGAGATATAATAGCTGTCATCCACCTCTGGTTGATATGCTATGCATGAGGGTTGATGGAGGTTTGCTAGAACGTATGCCTGCTTCATTGGTCTCCTCACCCGCGGTGGATTTGCCTCTAATGGTCTTGGTCCAACTGGATTTTCTTTCAAGTCTTTCATATCAAATTCTTCTTCTTCTTCTTTGTCTCGAGGTCGTTGTCGAATTGTCCGCTCAATTTTAGGATCGAGTGGAAGAACGGTTGAGGCTTGAGATCGACGACCTTGCATTAGCTAAATTACTTCTTCAGTTAGGCAGCTTCAGTGCTGCTGGTACGGATGCTCCCTGGAACTGAGCTCGATCGTAGGTTGGTACGTTCGATCGTACTTGGCTGACGATTGATCGCAATCATAGAATGCCAATCTGCAACCTAAAACAAAAAATAGAAAAGTTAGGGAAAACAAAAAATCTTTTTGATTTTTGATAACAACTAAATTAAAAATTGAAAATTAAAATAACACAACTAAAGGAAAATAATTTTAAACAGAAATTTGCGGCAATCCTCGGCAATGGCGCCAAAAACTTGATGTGCAAAATATCTACCTAAATTAATAGATAAATAATTGTACGTTTTACCTGCTAGTGCACAAGGTCAACATAGTAGTATATGGTGCACGTACAAGATCATTCCCACAAAGATTGCTGAATTTATGTTTAAAAATAAATTCCTTAAGTAAAACAAAGATTGATTGTCTAAGTGATGATAATAAAAGGTAGGGCTTTGATATCCACCACTAATTATATTTAGCTAATATAACAATATGCCAATGCTTTGATCATGTTATGCGTATCTATTGTTTGTCAACCTAAGGGCATGGCATATACTCCTAAGGCTATAGATTTCCCTAAGCAATGAGTTAGGCATGGCATATACTATAACTCTTTTCTTTTCTAAGGGATTTAGCATGGTGTATACTAAGTTGTTCCTTAGGAAAGCATGTGTTCTATGGAAATCGACAAACACATGAGGCCTAGGGCATGGCATATACTCCCGGTTCCCCATATTGATTAACCCAAAAATCACGGTGTGGATTCTTTTGTTACTTATGTTAAACTCATGACTCGGCCATCCAAATTGATTTAACTAACTAGTCCATACTATATACATATGTTGATCAGGCACACACTTATTAGGAATTCATGTAAGTAGGCATTAATCAAGTTAAATAGAATAGCAAGATCATCACAAGGGCGCCAATATTAAAATATTAACTAAACATAACTAGGGCTTCAATCTAGCTCTACTAATTAAATTAGCTACACATAAAATTGATGTTAAACCTCTTCATAAATAAAAGAAAAGAATAAACCCGAGACTTGAACTTCAAGAGTTCCTCTTCTTCTCCTTACAAAGCATACCTATTCTAAAGGCTTAAGGGTCTATTTATGGGCTTTAGAAGTCCTTGACAAAGTAGTAAACCTAGGGATTTCGTAGGGTTTCAAAACCTATTACAATTGGGAGTTGGAAAACCTTAATATGGAAAGAATGACAATCTGGCCGCCACTTGATATGTCTCCTACGCACGGGCGCGATCGATCGCAACCTGTGTGCGCTCGATTGCAAGTCTGCGATCGACCCTCTTCTGGCATGCGCTCGACACTCTTGGCCTAGATTGTGCTTTGTCTTCTTGGGCACTACGCTCGATCGTAGGTACCCTGTGATCGATCGCAGTTTCAGAGAGCTCCCAATTTTCCATCTTCTCTCTTTTGAGCCCAAATCATCTAGATTTACTTCATTTTCTTCCAAAAGCCTACAAAAGTTAAAAATAAATAAATAAAAACACACAAAAAGGAATTAAAATGACCTAATTAACCAAAATGAAATGATTAAAACATATAAGTTAAGGGCTAAAAATATGAATATTTTAGCACTTATCAAAAGGTCCTAAGAATAACATTGAATTTGGCTACTACTTTGAGTAACGTGGTTATCATGCAAAGTCTTAATCCATAATCCTTGTATCCTTGGAGATAGAAAGTTCGCAATCGGTAAATGGAACTAAGGCAACTTCTTTTTGAGTAAGACTGATACGTCAAATCTTGGTGATCTACCTTGATCAGGAGAAGCAGCATCTTCGGATTGATGTGTAGGTTCTAAGACCCTAAAGCACTGAATGGACCTATGGGTTTTCTTTTCATAAAGATACCGTCTATTAAGAAAAGACAATAACTCCTTAAAGACTGCTTTAGACTTTGATTCTAAATTACGATGGAATTGTGGACTCAGATGTTTTACGTAGATTGCTTAGATGTATCAATGAGTGAGACATATTATCAATCAAAATAGCATCAATTCTAAGGGAATTGTGGACTCAAATTTTGATCCATTTCTCTGCATTGACAACTCTTCTCAAGAGAACATAAGACAAGAGCATTCCAGGGAATAAGGCTGAGGCACAAGTGGAAGGAGATGCGGCCTTGGATGACAAGGGTGATGAGGTAGAGCCGGAGGATGATGTGCCTTTTGAGTAGGCCAGAATGTTTGAGATGATCCACATGGAGTCTTGGATCCTTAGAACAATCAAATGTTCATTGACCTTTTAAGGGATGGTCGGAACTATTAAGTGCCAAAATATTCATGTTTTAGCCCTTAACTTATATTTGTTAATTCCTTAGTTTTGTTGGTTCATGCTATTTTAGTTCTTTTATGTGTTTTCTATGTTTTTGTAGGCTTTTGGAAGAAAATGAAGCATTTCGGGAAGTCTGAGGCTCAAAGAGAAAAATTAGGCAAAGCTAGAGGTTCTAGCAGTGTGATCGATCATAGGGCACCTATGATCGAGCGCACTACCAGAGAAATGACCAAACGAGCACAAGGCGTGCGTTCGTGCGCACAAGAAATAGCCTCGATCGCATATGCAATCGAGCGCCCAACACGGGCTGCGATCGAGCGCACCCATGCGTGAAGAGCAAGTTAGTTGCATCCCTATTCTGGAAAGTGTCTTATTTTAGGGTTTTGAAGTCTTGTGCGAACTATAGCTCTAAACCTACAATTTTTAGGGTTTCTAGAGTATTCCTAAGTAGGGGTGCGCAAAAACCCGCCCAACCCGCAAACCCGCCCCGCCCCACCCGGGTTTCTTGCATTTTTTTGCGGGTTCGGGTAGAATTCTTTCAACCCACGTGGGTCGAGTCGGGTTTCGGGTTTTAAATGTTTTTTCCTGCGGGTACCCGACTCGCCCCGACCCGCCCACATAACCATAAAAGAAAAAAACCCTAACCCTACTCTAAGCCTCTCTCTTTTCTTCAGCCGCTGCCTCCCCTTTTCTCTCTCTTGCTCTCTCCAGTGGGTTCTCTGTTTCCGCCTCTCGTCAACTTCTCTCACTAGTCTACACCGCCGCTCCACCTCCTTAGACAACTGCTGCTGCGCCACTCCCACCTCCACAAACCACGATCTTGTCGATCCAGGTTTTTTTTTCTCTCTCTAGACCTCTTTCGTGAATCATTCTTTGGTTTTGATGTAGGGTTGTGTATGTTTGTTTGTTTCTAGGGGTTTTGTGTTTATAGGTTTGAATCGTTTGATGTAGGTAGTGCTTGTTTCTCGGGGTTTTGAGAGGATTTGATGAAAATGGAGGAGAAGAAAGAGGATCTGGAAAAGCACCCGCAATACCCGCCCCGATCCGCCCCGCCCCGCAATACCCGAACCCGCGCGGGTACTGTTGTCTGTGCTCAGGTGGCGGGTTGAAAATTTCAAACCCACAGGGCGCAGGGCGGGTTGGGGAAAAGGCCAATACCCGCCCCGCCCCGACCCGTGCCCACCCCTATTCCTAAGTCTTATAAATAGACCATTAAGCCTTTAGAATAGACACACAATTCCAAGGAGAAGAATTAGAGCTCTTCAAGTTCAAATTTTTAGGTTTATTCTTTTCCTCTTTATTTTATTTTATGAAGATGTTTAACATCAAACTCATGTGTAACTAAATTACTTAGTAGGGCATTGATATCCACCACTAATCATACTTAAATAATATAACAATATGCCAATGATTCAATCATATTTTATCAAAAATCAAAAAAAAATTTTGTTTTCTTTTATTTTTCTGTTTCAGCTCTGCAGCATCTTGCATTCTGTTATTGTGATCGAGCAGAGACTGAGTGCGATCGAGAGCACCAACCTGTGATTGAGCGCAATTCTGGGGAGTATCCGAACAGCAGCACTGAAGCTGCTGTGACTGCAAGGGGAAATCTTCTTATGCAAGGTCATTGATCTCAAGTCTACTATTTGACAAAGGTCTAGAGACAACTCTGACACGGAAGAAGAAGAAGAAGTTGAGGAAACAATGGAAGATCTGCTAGAAAACCCGCCACTAGTGCGAAGGCCCATGAAATAGTCTTTCATATGGAAAAACCTCAACCAGCCATCATGCATCGCCTATCAACCGGAGGTGGAAGGCAATTACTATATATCCCCACAAATACTCAATGCTTTGACTCACTTCAGAGGCACAACTACTATAAGGATCCAAACTTGCACCTCAAAGAGTTCTTAGATCTCTACAAGCTTCAGCACATTCAAGGCCTAACTCCGGAGAGACTCAGATTAGTCTTATTCCCTTTTTCCTTGAAAGACAATGCTAAGTTGTGGTATAATTCCTTGCCTGCGGAATCCATTCATACTTGGGAAGAGTTGTCCAATAAGTTGCTGTAGAAGTTTTTCCCACCTCAAAAGACAAGGCAGCTTAGAAGGGAGCTTCAATCGTTCCAACAAAGAGACGGAGATCTTTTCTTCGAAGCATGGGACCACTTCAATGCGCAGTTTCTTAAGTGTCCACATCACAACATACCTCAAGATGATCAGGTACATGCTTTTTATGAAAGGGTTAAATTATATTAACAAGAGTGTTATTGATTCAGCTTATGGAGGTGTGCTGATGGAAAAGAGCAGTGAGGAAGTCATAGAGCTCTTTGAGACATTGAGTGAACTCCCAACTATTCTCATATAGAGGGAGGCAAGGAGTAAAGAGTAAGGGCATGTATGAAGTAAATAGCGAAGTGCAAAATCAGATGGCTGCCATGCAGAAGACATTAAATATGATTGTAAACTCCATGACTACTAAGAACATCTCTCCCATTCAGCCAGCTGCCCAACTCCAGGTATGTGCTATATATTCTCATTTTGATCACACTACTGAGACTTGTCCTTTGTAATCATCTGCAAATCAAGAGCAAGCAAACTATGTGGGAAAGAACAATTATCCTCCCAAGAACAATCCTTATGTTAAGTGCTAAAATATTCATATTTTTAGCCCTTAACTTACATGTTTTAATCCTTTAGTTTTAGTTAATTTATACCATTTTAGTTATTTTTTGTGTTTTCCTTGTTTTTGTAGGTCATTGGAAGAAAAAGAAGCAATCTCCAAAGTTTTGGACTTAAAAAGAGCTATTTTGGAAATTGGAAGGTTTTAGTAGAGCAATCAATCGCAGGGGAGCTGCGATCAAGCGCACTACAGGCGAGGACCACAATGCACAAGACACCACGATCGAGCACAAGCACAAGGAGGATCGATCACACACGGGCTGCGATCGAGCGCACCTGTGCGTGATGGCCAAGTCAGCCGCCAGCCTTAATATGAAAAGTGCAACTTTTAGAGTTTTGTAGCTTAGTGCGAACTAGGGCTCAAACCCTACGATTTTTAGGGTTTCTAGAGTATTCCTAAAGGCCTATAAATAGACCTTTAAGCCTCTAGAATATACACTTTCCAAGGTGAAGAATTGGAGCTCTTCAAGTTCAAGTCTCGGGTTTATTCTTTTCCTTTCTTTTATTTTATTTTATTTTATGAAGATGTTTAACATCAAACTTATGTGTAACTAATTTATTTAGTAAGGCTAGATTGAAGCCCTGGTTATGTTTAGTTAATATTCAATATTGGCGCCTTTGTGATGAACTTGTTGTGATATCTAAATTGATTAATTCCCGTTTTCATGAATTCCTCATATGTGTGTGCCTAATCAACATATGCATGTGGTATGGACTAGTTAGTTAAATCAATTTGGATGGGCGAGTCCTGGGTTTAACATAAGTAACAAAAGAAATCCACACCAGGTTCTTGGGTTAATCAACATGGGGAACCGGGAGTATACACCCATGCCCTAGGCCTCATGTGTTTGTCGATTTCCACAGAATATATGCTTGCTTAAAGAGCAACTTAGTATACACCCATACTAAATCCTTTAAGAAAGAAAAGAGTTAGAATATACACTCATACCTAACTCGTTGCTTAGGAAAATCTATAGCTTAAGGAGTATACACCCATGCCCTTAGGTTGACAAACATTAGATATACATAACATGATCAAAATATTGGCATATTGATATATTATCTAAATATAATTAGTGATGGATATCAAAGCCCTACCTCTTTATTATTATCAAATCAAAAACCAATCTTGGTTTTGTTTTACTTTTGGAATTAATTTTAGACAAAAATTCAGCAATCCTCGTGGGAATGACCTCGTATTTGCACACTATGCTACTATGTTGACCTCGTGCACTTGTGGGTAAAACATACAATTATTTACCTATTAATTTAGGTAGGTATTTGTAACAACACCTTACTTCAACACCTACAATCCAGAGTGACGAAACCACCCCAATTTCTCATGGAGTAACAATCAGAATGCTCTAAACTCTGAAGGGTAGCAAAGGAACCCCCAACAAGCAAGCCAACCAATTCAAGAGTCAAAACAGAGTGACCTGGAGAGTATGGTACACACCCTGGTGACTTCGCAACAGCAATTTGACTGATCAAAAACAAATCAGTGCAAGGGCCAATCAAACATTT
The DNA here is from genome assembly GCF_965113065.1 of Corylus avellana. Lineage (NCBI taxonomy): Eukaryota > Viridiplantae > Streptophyta > Magnoliopsida > Fagales > Betulaceae > Corylus > Corylus avellana. Next base: position 15,257,742 of record NC_142495.1, on the reverse strand, counting down.
CAATGAACCGATCAAGCCATTCAAAGACTGGAAGTACAAATGGGAAAAATGGTTAAGGAGCTTAGTGAAAGAAAGTAGGGTGAATTTTCAGTCCAAACAATACCTAATCTAGGAGGTCACCAGCAACTGAAAGCTGTAACAACTCTAAAAAATGGCAAGGTAATAGGAACTGAAGAGATAGCACAAGCGTCTCTAGAGGAAGCCCAACATCCAAGGATGTAAAATGGAGAAGGTGAATGCACCACCCTTACCTCAAAGGTTAGTAAATCCAAAGAAAGAAAAACAGCTTCTTAACATTTTTGAGACTTTGAGAAAAGTAGAGATTAACATTCCTTTATTAGATGCAATTAAACAAATTTCCTCATATGCTAAATTTTCAAAGGATTGTTGCACTCATAAATGAAAGTTTCAGGAGCATGAGACAGTGGCTTTAATGGAGGAGGTAAGTGCGGTGTTATTAAGAAAACTACAACCAAAACAAAAGATCTAGGTAGTTTTACCATTTCTTGCAGGATAGGAGACCATCTTTTTGAAAAGGCACTACTAGATCTAGGAGCAGGGGTTAACTTGATGCCCTACACTATGTATGAGAAGCTGGGTTTGGGGGAGCTTCAACCAACATCTATCACTTTGCAATTGGCAGACAAAAGCATCTAAAGACCAAGAGGTATACTTGAGGATGTCTTGGTAAAGGTAGGTGAATTTATTTTACCTGCTGATTTCATTGTATTAGATATGGAAGAATCACCTATGACATTGCCTTTGCCTATCATCTTAGGAAGAACCTTTATGAGAACTGCTGATACTAAAATATATGTGAAGAAGGGTATTGTGAGTATGAAGGTGAATGGTGAGAAGATAGAGTTCAAAATATTCGATGGAATAAAATTACCTCAAGATGATTTATAATGCTTTAATGTCTGCACGATCCAAGGCATTGTTGAGAAAATTTTCCAGGCCCATCGCATTGACTCGTTGGAGGCCACCCTCACCCATAGTTTCATAAGGCTAGACATTGAGCCAAAATCTGAGGATGTTACTGAAGACATCATTAAAGTCGTACACTTTCTTGAGGCCTCTTCAAAGCATCTAGATAAGTGCACCCCTCCCTTTGAGACTTTTATGCCTACTAATACTACTCTTGTCCCTTCTATTGTCCAGGTACCAAGATTGGAATTGAAGCATTTTCTAGAGCATCTAACATATGCCTACTTAGGAGAAAACAAGACACTATCGGTCATAGTTGCTGCAAATCTGAGTTTTGGGGAAAGAAGAAAAGCTGTTGAGAGTTCTTAGAGAGCATAAAACTGCTTTGGGATGGACCATTGCTGACATCAAGGGAATAAGTCCAGCCAAGTGCATGCATCAAATCTTCCTTGAAGATGAAGCAAAGCCAACCAGGGATGCACAAAGAAGACTCAACCCACACATGAAGGAGGTAGTCAAGGAAGAGGTATTGAAACTGTTGGATGTTGGCATTATCTACCCCATCTCAAATAGTAAATGGGTAAGTCCAGTTCAAGTAGTTCCAAAGAAGAGTGGGATCAGAGTGGTAAAGAATGAAGATGATGAGCTGATACCTACAAGAATGCATTGACTACAGAAAGCTGAACAAGGCGACAAGAAAAGACCATTTCCCACTACCCTTCATTAATCAAATGCTAGAGAGGTTAGCTGGCCATAGATACTACTGCTTCTTGGATGGGAACAGTGGCTACAACAAGATTGCAATAGCACTAGAGGACCAAGAGAAGACCACCTTCACATGTCCTTCAAGTACATTCACCTACAGAAGGATGCCATTTGGATTATACAATGCACCAGATACCTTTCAAAGATGCATGATAAGCATTTTCTCAGATATGGTGGAGAAATTCATTGAGGTATTTATGGATGATTTTAGTTTTTTTTGTTCTAATTTTGATGAATGCCTCAATCATCTGAAGAGTGTCCTCAAGAGATGTGAAGAATGCAACTTAGTGCTCAATTGGGAAAAATGCCACTTCATAATTCAACAAGGCATTGTGTTGGGTCATTCTATTTCTAGCAAGGGCATTGAGGCGGATGATAAGCGTCGAATGTTGCACATTCAAGCCCCTTAATTTGCATATGTTAATTTCTTAGCATTGTTATTTGTTTGATTTTGTTTTTTTTTTATGTTTTCAGGTCTTTAATAAAGATACAAGAAAATCATTGATTTTGGGCTCAAAATGCAGTTTATTGTAGCGAATTCACTGTAGCAGTTATTGTAGCAATACTGTAGTGGTACTGTAGCAATTTACTGTAGCAGAGTTACCGTAGCACGTTAATGTAGCTACAGTACGCTCAAGCACAGCTACCGTGCGCTCGAGCGCACACGCGCGGCAAAGAGTAAAAAGAGTCCGAAATTGATAAGGAAAGTTTTTCTAGGACTCCCAATCCGACTAGGAGACTGAAATACAATTTTTCTGGGATTCCTAGGGCTTCTAGGACTCTCCTAAGCCCTATAAATCGGCCTCTAAGCATTGAGAAAAATAGACACACCGCTTTCTAGAGTTTAAATTTCAGTAAATTGTCTATGGAGATTAGAAGATCATGAGCGGCTAAACCCCTTCGTGGGGTGTTGATGTAACCCTATCCAAGTACAATGGTTTGATTGTATTTAATTTCTAAATTTTCAATTTATGTATGTTGATTGTATAACTATGAGAATTGCTACATTTTGATTATGTTCTTAATTATTAAATGCAATTGTTCTTAAATTCCAAAATCAATATTTGTGAAATTCTTCTCTTGTCTTATAAAGAATTTTACTTTTATTGAAATCAAATCATTCTTGTTTTCTGTGATTATGAGGATGATGGTTATACAATGGGTTTAATTGACATATGATCAATAGGATTTGATAGGCCATGCCTAGGGAAGACAGATTGTACTACACCCTAGTTTAGTGTAATTTAGGTAGACAGTCCATGCCAACCGAAGATGGGTTACACTTATTCATTGATTGTATGTATCCTGTTAAAGAATTTGATAATTTATACCTAGGAAAGATGGGTTGTACCGCATCTTAGTGGTTAGGTAGATGATCCATGCCAACCGAAGATAGATTATGCTTATTCTTTAATAAGGTAGTTTCTTGTTTATTTATAGCATGCATAGAATGAATTTCTGAGATTAATTATGATTAGCCATTGCTGTGCAGATAGAGGTGAAGTCAATACCCTACATTCTCTCTCTTATTTTAAATATATTTTATTTTCATGCACTTTAGTTTTAAAGAAAATCAAATCAAATATCTTTTTAATTAAGTTAATTTTAATCTTTCGAATTTTGATAATAAAATTCCTGCAGTCCTTGAGGTTCGACACCCTCAATATAGCCATATCCTACAGGATTCGTACTATTGCGAGTGGTTATTTTTATTATTGATATTTTTGGACACAAAAATACCACATCAGCGGATAAGGCCAAGATTGACATCATCTCCAAACTTTCTCTTCCTATGACAGTGAAGGGGGTGAAAAGTTTTCTTGGACATGCCGGGTTCTATAGAAGGTTCATCTAGGATTTCTCTAAGATCTCTAGAGCCTTCTGTGCATTGCTAGCCAAGGATGCCAAGTTTGAATGGACTGAAGAATGCATGACTGCTTTCAACACACTAAAAAAGCTACTCACATCTACACCAATAATAATGACACGTGATTGGAATCTACCATTTGAGCTTATGTGTGATGCCAATGACTTTGCCTTGGGAGCTATCTTAGGTCAAAGAATCAATAAGGTACCTCATACTTTTTATTATGCTTCTAGAACATTGAATGATGCTCAACTAAATTATTCTACTACTGAGAAAGAATTATTAGCTAGCATATTTGCTTTGGAGAAGTTTAGATCATACTTGATTGGTTCTAAGGTTATTGTATTCACTGATCATGCTGCTTTGAGATATTTGTTTGCTAAGAAAGATGTAAAGCCTAGATTGATCAGATGGGTACTATTACTGCAAGAGTTTGACCTTGAGATTAGAGACAAGAAGGGCAGTGAGAATGTGGTGGCAGATCACCTATCCAAGCTACTTCATGAAGAAGAATGAGATGAGTTTATATTGAATGAAAATTTTTCAGATGAGCAATTGTTTGCAGTTGAAGTACAACTTCCATCGTATGCAGATATTGTTAATTATATAACTGCCAAGGTTTTTCCTCTAGGTGTGTCTAGTCAAGAAAGGAAAAGGTTGATGTTTATATCTAGACATTACCATTGGGATGACCCCTATCTATTCAAATTTGGGCCTGATCAAATCATTAGAAGGTGTGTCTCAGAGGAGGAGCACTTGAGCATATTGCAGCATTGCCATCAGTTTGCTTGTGGAGTACACTTTGGGGCCAAGCAAATAGCTCTTAAGGAATTACAATCTGGTTTCTATTGGCCAAATGTGTTTAAGGATGCCTTTTTGTTTTGCAGCTCTTGTGATAGATACCAGAGGACAGGTAACATCTCCTCCAGAAATCAGATGCCATTGGAAAATATTTAAGTGGTAGAACTCTTTGATGTATGGGGTATTGACTTCATGGACCCATTCCCTAACTCATATGGTTATTTATATATTCTTGTGGGTGTGGATTATGTGTCTAAATGGGTTGAGGTTGTCCCCTCAAAGACTAATGATCACAAACTAGTTGTGAAGTTTTTGCAGGAAAACATATTTGCTAGGTTTGGGACGCCAAGGGCAATAATCAATGATGTAGGTAGCCATTTCAACAATTACGCCTTTGCTTATTTGCTTATTTGATCACACATAAGGTTGGCACAGTATACCATCCTCAAACTAGTGGTCAAGTGGAGATAAGCAACAGAGAGATCAAAAGCATCCTAGAAAAGACAGTGAATCCCAGCATGAAGGATTGGTCTTTATGCTTGAATGATACACTATGGACTTATAGGACTGCATACAAGATGCCTATCAGTATGTCCCCATATCGGCTGGTCTTTGAGAAAGCACGTCATCCACCAGTGGAATTGGAGCACATAGTGTATTAGGCCATCAAGAAGTTCAACTTTGACATGAAACAAGCTGGTGACAAGAGGAAGCTGCAACTAAATGAATTAGAGGAATTGAGGCGTGATGCATATGAAAATGCCAAGCTTTACAAGGAAAGAACCAGGGTATATCATGATAAGACACTGGTTAGGAAAGAGTTTCATGTGGGACAGAAGGTGTTGATTTACAATTCAAGATTAAGACTCTTCCCTAAGAAGCTTAAGTCTAGATGGCTTGGTCCTTGTATTGTCACCCAAGTGTTCCCCTATGGAGCTTTGGAGGTTCATAGTCCAGAAAAGAATCAGACATTTAAGGTGGATGGACACAGTAAAGCCATACCTTGAGACGAACTTTACACCAAGAGATGAAGATTTGGGACCATAAGATTTGATGTGCAAAATATTTACCTAAATTAATAGGTAAATAATTGTACGTTTTACCTGCAAGTGCACAAGGTTAACATAGTAGTATATGGTGCAAGTACAGGATCATTCCCACGAGGATTGTTGAAGTTTTGTTTAAAAATAAATTCCTTAAGTAAAACAAGGATTGATTGTTTAAGTGATGATAATAAAAGGTAGGTCTTTGATATCCACCACTAATTATATTTACCTAATATAATAATTTGCCAATGCTTTGATCATGTTATGCATATCTAATGTTTGTCAACCTAAGCGCATGGCGTATACTCCTAAGGCTATAGATTTTCCCAAGTAATGAGTTAGGCATGGCGTATACTCTAACTCTTTTCTTTTCTAAGGGATTTAGCGTAATGTATACTAAGTTGTTCTTTAGGAAAGCATATGTTCTATGGAAATTAACAAGCACATGAGGCCTAGGGCATGGCATATACTCTTGGTTGCCCATGTTGATTAACCCAAGAATCGCAGTATGGATTCTTTTGTTACTTATGTTAAACTCAAGACTCGGTCATCCAAATTGATTTAACTAACTAGTCTATACCACATGCATATGTTGATCAGGCACACACATATGAGGAATTCATGTAAGTAGGCATTAATCAATTTAAATAGCACAACAAGATCATTACAAGGGCACCAATATTGAAATGTTAACTAAACATAACTAGGACTTCAATCTAGCCCTACTACATTAGCTAAACATAAAATTGATGTTAAACATCTTCATAAAGAAAAAAAAAAAAAGAAAGGAAAAGAATAAATCTGAGACTTGAACTTGAAGAGCTCCTCTTCTTCTCCTTACAAAGTATATCTATTCTAGAGGCTTAAGGGTCTAAGTAGTAAACCTAGGAATTTCGTAGGTTTTCAAAACCTATTACAATTGGGAGTTGAAAAATCCTAATATGGAAAGAATGACAATCTGGCCGCCACTTGATATGTCTCCCGCGCACGGGTGCGATCCATCGCAATCCATGTGCGCTCGATCGCAGGTCTGCAATCGATCCTCTTCTGGCATGCGCTCGATCGCTCCTGGCCTGAATTATGCTTTGTCTTCTCCGGTATTGCGCTCGATCGCAGGTACCCTGTGATCAATCGTAATGTCAGAGAGCTCCCAATTTTTCATCTTCTCTCTTTTGAGCCCAAATCATCTAGATTTACTTCATTTTCTTCCAAAAGCCTACAAAAGTATGAAAAACTAAAAAAGGAATTAAAATGACCTAATGAACCAAAATCAAAGGATTAAAACATGCAAGTTCAGGGCTGAAAATATGAATATTTTAGCACTTATTACACCTCCAAACTTACATATTGCTAGTCCCTTAGCAATACAAAACTAAAAACAAGAATAGAAAAATAGAAAACAAAAGATAAATCCATTTTTCGTGCGATGTACGATTGTATTTAGTGTATGCAACAAGCCTTTTAAACCCCTAGGAATTCCCTAGTGGACGAGTGAAGTCTCATGAGGGTTTTCCAAAAATGTTACCCACAAATATCATGCACAGTTCATATTATTTCAAAAATTAAAGCATCACTTCAAGATTATGATTTTCATTCATAAGCAAACTTAAAAAGATGAACTCCATCTCTACAATGAATTGGAATCTCAAAGTCCAATTACTTACAAAGGACATGCTAAATCATCACAAGTTTGAAATTTGTGTACAGTGAATTAGTACAAAATTATGAGGCTTCCAAATCTTTCCAATATGTAATGTCTCCTTATCTCAGAATTCACTGAAATTCCTATAATGACACAATGGCATATTTCTTATTCTCTATTTTTTTTTTTTTTTTTTTTTTTTTTTTTTTAGTCAGATTGTACAATGTTGGTTCCCTTAAGCTTTCTAATTGACCCTTGTAGCGAGTGTTAAGTCAATGACTCCTAAACAAGGTGGTTTTAGGGCATTAGTTGTAAAGACACCCCTAAGGACCTACTAACTCGAGTCAAAAAGGCTACAAAACTAACTAACCATGACATTGATCAAATCAACATTTTTCACATTTTGACGTGAACACTCAATGCTTTGAGGCAAGATGTCAAGTTACTCAGTGAAAAGCCATCAATGATCATTTATTTCACATCTTTCTTTTTTTTTTTTCATCACTAGTATATATGCCATAGTGTCATCTAATAAGTCACCCAATTTCATCCAAGATGCAAAAACACACATATCAGACCTCATGTCATTCCTCACAGATTATGTGCTAATGTGCTTGTGTGATCAGATCAAACATGTGATTTTTTAACTATCCTCAACAAGTAATCAAACTAACAGATTCACTCATCAGATCATGTGTTCAAAATGTTAAGCTCACTGATGAATTCAAGCCACAGTTCTTTTAGATCAACTTAAAATTTTAGAGCAAACATGAACATGCATAAACCTTTCTTTTTTTTTTTAATTTTTTAATTTTTAATTTGATTATTTGATTATTTGATTTTTTTTTTATTGACATAAACAAACAAACAAACAAAACAATTAACTTGAAATTGGGAAAGAGTGTGTGTAAACATGTGTGCCCATACCCCCAAACTTAAATGATACATTGTCCTTAATGTGTCTAAATTAAGGAAATAATGTACCCGGGATAGGGACGACATAGTCTTGGAAAGCATGGCTCATAGCACACCCTAAAACTTGAAGTGAAGCACACTTATCCCTACAAAATAAGAAAACATACAAACAAGTAAAAAGGAACAAAACTAAAACTAAATAAAAAATGAACTGAAAACACATTAAACAAAAGAAAAGGATAAACTATGGGGTGCCTCTTATGAACGCTAAGTTTTTCGTCTTCAGCCAGACGATGGTCCCAGCTCATTGCTGTCCAGAAGTACAGAGGCGGAGCCAGGAATTCAGTATACCAGGGGCGTCAATAAAATAATAAAATATAATGATAAAATAATATTTTTTTTTTGTTCTCTTTATATATTATATTTTTATTATAATATGGTAAAAACAATCAAAAGAAATTATACCACATTATATGTATCACAAAAAGCATATTTATGTGACTTCATAAATATATGCTAAATTCATATATCAGTTACCATATAAGCACTAGTACAAAAGTAAAGGAAAATACAAAATACAAAGTGCCTAAAATTGCATTCTACGAGGTCTTAGAGAAACAAAATCTTCAAGTATCAAATCTGAATCGAAGCTTTTAGCAATTTCTCTTTCAATGTAGATAAGTAAACTATCTCCAAGAAACTCATCTTCTATTTTGTTACGAAGTCTTGTTTTAACAATTTTCATTGCTGAAAATGCTCGTTCGATAGTTGCTGTAGACACCGGAAGAGTTAAAACAAGACGAACCAATCTATCAATAAGATAATATGTATTTGATTTTCCTGCCTCTATCAATCCTCGACATAATTCCGCAATGGAAGACAATTTTTGTAGTTTCGGATGATTAAGCATATCAACTTCAAAATGCTTCAACTGAAATCTCAAAATAATTTTTTACTACTCAGAAAAATCAAGAGAATAGTACTTCTCTGCAAGACTACATATATCATCAATATTAAATGATTTATAAGCATCATTTGGATCCAAAGCTGAACTAAGTGTCAAGAGTTTCATTGCCCTTTCACCAAATCTACAATCAAGCTCTTGCAATTGATAGTCTATAGCAGCATTGAATACATCAAAATGATAATAATGTTCCACCGTAATGTGATCCCGTGGAAGAAACCTCGGCCTTTAACATAACGAGCACCCAAATCTGGAATGTCTATTTCAAATTTCTTAGAGAAAGAGACTACTTTCTCAAGAAAATTATCCCAATCTTCATTTCTCAATTTTTGGATGAGTACTTTTGTATTAGAAACTAATTGCATAGCATTCAAGATGTCTTGATATTTTTGTTGCAAATGTTGACAAAGACAATTAGTGGTACCCATGATTTCCCTCATCAAATGTAAAATGAATATGAATCTGAATGATGTAATCATTTCATAGCAGCTTCAGTATCACCACATTGAGAGTAAGTGGATCCTTCTTTTATAATCTTCTCAAGCACTGAACAAGCATGATTAAACAGCCTTAGTAGGCTATAAATAGAATAAAAACGAGAACCCAACGAGAATCACCAGCTCGTTTCAAAGTGCCAATTTGGTTAGCTCATTTTCCAGTTTCAAGTTCCTCAATAGCTATCAAATATGCGATATCTGCTTCTTGAGCATCTTGCAAATCACGATGACGTTTACATGAAGAACTAACCACATTGATAATGAAATTCAAATTTGAGAAGAAATCATGAACAACTGTTACCTCTCGAGATGCAGCAATTAATGCTAATTGTAATCGATGTGCAAAACAATGAACATAGTATGCACAAGAATATTCATTAAGAAATAATGCTTGCAATCCTTTCCATTCACCACGCATATAGCTAGCACCATCATACCCTTGTCCACGAATACTTTGAATATCAAGACAATTTTGAGAAAGAACATCAGATATTTTATCCTTTAAAGTCAATGCCGATGTATCTTTAACTTGGACAATATCAAAGAAGCGTTCTTGTATAAAACCATCTTTGTTAACAAATCTCAAAACAATAGCCATTTGTTCTCTCTTAGACTCATCTCGTGCCTCATCAACAATAATGCAAAATTTTGAATCACCAATTTCTTCACGAATTGCATCTCGCACTCTTTTTGCCAAGACATGTAAAATATCTTTTTGGACTTGAGGTGAAGTATATTTTGCATTTTGTGGAGCATTTTCTAAAACAACCTTAGCAACATCGTCGTTGAAATTGGACACAAGTTTTATCAACTCAAGAAAATTGCCACGATTTTTAGAATCGGGACCTTCATCGTGACCTCTATTAGGACATCCTTGATATGCTAAATACCGAATAGATTCGATTGAAGTCTTCAATCGCAATCAATTGTTCCATTTTTCTTCCGAAGTTTGCTTATCTATCACCTTATCAATATGTTGAGATTGATTCTTCAAATTGTCACAACACTTAACAGCATTATTATGAGGTGAACATGGCCCATTTCCCATTTGGACCAAAAAGAACAATGTGTGCCATCATTAACTTTCTTCCAATTGCGAAATCCTTCAATAGTAAATGCACTACCTTCAAACTGCCCCGTTGGCTTTTTAGCAAAAAGAAAGCAGGGTAAACAATAAGCAGCATCTTTGTTCTCAGAATATTCTAACCAATCAAATATCTTATACCAAGATGATTGAAATCTTTGGCGGTTTTTTTCAGTTCCTGAAAACGGATATCCAGAACTACTAGAAGGAATGAACCTATTCGGACCGACTTTAAGATAAGCACATCTAATTTCATCCTGTTGATTAACAGGATATTCCCATATTTGAGGACGTAACCCGGGATCATGTTGTAGAGTAGAAATGTCAAATGACTCAACTACTTGAGATTCAATTCTTGGCATCTTAGAAGGGCATTGCTCAGGAGCTAAAGTTTGAGGATTGGATGTCGATGAAGACATTTTAGTATTTGAATCAGCATCTTTTTTCTTAAAAAATGCATCAATTGTTTTTGGCTTGCTCATAATGTAATCTAAGAATTTTCAGAAACCTCGAAAATTATTTATCTATTAGTTTTAATTCTCATACTAAACAATTCATGTCTAATGAAACATACTTTAAGTCTCTTATGATATTATAATAAAATTATTAGCATATTCCGATAGCTATTAGCCTAAAATGAATTTATAAAAAGAACAAACCTGAGATTGGCAATAATCTTCTGAAACTCGTTGATGCTTGACAAAATCCCAAAATATATAAAACACACCTAACAAAAAAAATAACAATATTGTTTTTATTAGAATAAGATAAACAAAATTATGAAAATAAGAGATATATCACAATTAAAAAGCTCCATAAATTTCAGTCAATCATATTAGAGTTTGCAAATTGCCCAATTAAAGATACCTAACCACCTTCCCCATAGGAATGTCTGAGAGTGGAGAGATGTTGAAAGGTTCATACCCTTATCCCCTACATTTGATTCATTATAAGGGGGTTGTAATGTTTTCAACCTCATCATCACTGGCAGAAGCTTTGGTAGTCAGCATTTCTTTTCTTTTTTTTCTATTTTCTTTTTTATTGGGAGTGGAAAATTTGTCCTCTTTCTTATCAATGTAAATCTGTAGCCTAACTGATGCATATATTCTTGAGAAATTTTCGTCCGAATAATCATAATGGTTTTCAGCTTTGGTTTTAGTTTTATCCTCATAGTAGACTCCAAGCGAGAATGATTGTGCCCAAAATACATGGATGAATTGATTCCTTCTCTACATTTGAAAATGATTAGGATTCCTTTGGCTTACCTCCAGTTAGGTAAAAAAAAATCACTGAAAATCTTCCTGTTCAAAAATAAATAATGAAAATTCCCCCAGGAAAACAATAATTAAAGTTTTCCTCAAATATAGCAATTTTAACCATTTATTTTTCCACAATGCATCTCTATTGAGGCAAGCCAAACTCTATAACTTCGACAACCTCGACTCAAACCGAAACAAGCATCAAGGATAAAGAAAAAGAATTATTCATGTCCTTGCCTAAAAAAATTATAAATTGGATATAAAATGTAGTCGAAAAATGGGAATATCAACATCATGTATCAATTTTCAGAATGAGTAATCTGAATTATACATTTATCTCACAATGTAATTTAGCAATTTTAAGTTCAATATTGTTCTAATGGGGAAGGTTCCAAAGGTAGGCGATACTTTTAAAGGATAGAGGTTTTTATCTGCACATGTATTGTAACGATTATTCTGCCAATAGAGTTAAGGATACATGGGTTGGATTAAAGAATGGTTCTGCTTACTTTTGATCGCATGTAGAATGGTATGCTTGAAGCCAAAAAAAGAGAGTGGAAAAAGAATAAAAGATAGAAAAAAAAAAAAAAAAAAAAAAACAACAATTATTCTGTCATCCCCCATTTTTTTCCTAATAGGACAAAAAACAGATGTGAGACTTATACTAATGTTCTGGGTGTTTTTGTGGGCTCTGCTTGTTCTTTGTTGCCTAAATCGTTTTGGGTGATATCAGTTGAGGCTATAGATTATTGGTCTTGTTGTATGCAGGTCATGACAACATATCCCTGAATTTATATATTAAAAACAAATTAACTACTGTGAATAATATACAAAGTATCTCTTGAGTCTTGTCGTTTTTATGGGCCAAATGTAAATTAATAAAAGTAAGCAAAGCTATCATGTGGTCAGAACTTAGGAGAGTAGCAAAAAATAAAAAATAAACAAATAAACAAACAAATTTGATGCCTTAATTATTCAAGTATCTCGTGTCTCTAAGAACCAAATATATTTATAAACATAAAGCAAGTTAACCAATACTCATTACTCACAGTCGTCATAGAGTCAGTCAAAAGTGGAGTGTGGAGCCCAATTCAAGTTTTGTCTCAAGAGTGTGGTCCAAACATGAAACAGCCTTCTGCCTTCCCAAGTGGCAAATTCTGAAGCTCAAGTTCCCATCTCTCCCTACTCCCAAGTCCCCACTACGGCACCACTACGGCACTACCAATGACCAAGCCTTTATCCTTATCCCTTTGCTTCTCACCACTCTCACACACACAATCAAACTTTCTTTCTCTGTTTCCCTTCTTCTTCTGAGTTCTAAACCACCAAAAACTGAATCACCATGTTAGACAAATCACAAATGGGTTAAACCAACAAAACCCATAAACCAAAATCAAACAAAGTTCATGAAAATCAATCAAAGAAAACAAAAAACGAAAATCAGTTTGATGGGTTATCACCGTGGGCGGCTGTGGCGTGAAAATGTCGGTGGTGCACTGGTGCGGCTAAGCAATTCAAGGTCGATGGCCCGATGGGCAGTAGCGTGTTGCACAGTCCACACTTGAGCAGCACTGCAGCAAGACAAATTCAAGTTGGAGTCTGGAAGAGCCGAAGAGGGGTTTGGGATTTAGGGTAAGATTTTTTTTTTTTAATTTTTTAATTTTTTTTCTTTTTTTAAGTGTATAAGTGTTTAGTGTCGGTGCTGCTCAGCCTACTGTTGAGACTTGAGATTTTTTTTTTTTTTTTTTAGTGTCAGTGCTGCTGAGCCTGCTGTTGAGACTTGAGATATATATATATATATATATATATATATATATATATATATATATATATATATATATATATATATATTTTTTTTTTTTCTTTTGTTTAGTGTATAAGTGTATTGCCGTGTGTGTTGAGACTTGAGATTTTTTTTTTTTTTTTTTTTTAAGGTGGTAAAAATATTTTGGAGGGTTATTGAAATTTTTTACCAGGGGCTTTCTCCAACTTTTGGCTTAAAATTACTCTTTTTTTTTTTCTTTTTTTTTTTTACCGGGGGCGCCCGCCCCTAGGTCGCCCCCCTGTCCCTCCGCCACTGCAAAAGTAGATGCTTCAGAATGTGGTGGTGCATAGGGGGTAGATTGGACTGCCAGATCTTCATCTCTTGGTAGCAATTTCACTTTGAGATATGGCTTTACTCTGTGTCCATTAACCTGGAATATGCGATTGCTTTCTGGATTGCGAACCTCCAACGCTCCATGAGGGAAAATTTTAGTAATAACACAAGGCCCAGACCATCTTGACTTAAGCTTATCAGGGAAAAGTTTCAATCTTGAATTATAAATCAACACCTTTTGTCCTACATGAAACTCCTTCCTGACGAGTTGTTTGTCATGATATGCTTTGGTCATTTCCTTGTAGAGCTTGGCGTTCTCATAAGCATCCCGCCACAGTTCCTCCAGTTCATTGAGTTGTAGCTTCCTCTTGTTACCAGCTTGTTTCATATCAAAGTTAAACTGCTTGATGGCCCAATATGCTTTGTGTTCCAACTTCACTGGTAGATGACATGCTTTCCCAATGACTAACCGATAAGGAGACATACCGATAGGTGTCTTGTAAGCAGTCCTATAAGCCCATAGTGCATCATTCAAGCGAAGAGACCAATCCTTCCTATTGGGGTTTACTGTCCTTTCAAGGATACCTTTGATTTCTCTATTGCTGATCTCCAATTGGCCACTGGTTTGGGGATGGTACGGAGTTTCAACCTTATGAGTGATGCCATACTTCTTTATCAAAGAAGCGAAGGCATAATTATTGAAGTGGCTGCTTCCATCACTAATTATTGCTCGTGGTGTCCTAAATCTAGTGAAGATGTTGTCCTGCAAAAACTTCACACATGAGCTCAAATGGTAGACTCCAATCAGGTGCCTTCATAATCGCCGCTAATGACCCCTCAATATCGGCGACTTTTTGGTCGCTAAAGACCATATTGCTTGTAGTAATTGCATATATATATAATTTATAACATATATGGACTTATAAGTTTATAACATATATTGGAACTAAGTCACTTAATTGTTGTATTAGTATGAACTTGCATACTTATGACTTATGAATTTATGTCATATTATATATGTATAATTTGTTATTATATAATCAAATGATTTGATGATCAATTGATCATGTGATATAATCATATAAATTATAGTGATAATATATTAATACTCAAATTGTGATTTAATTATCTTAAAAAAAAAAATTGTGATTTAATGATCAATTGATTATGTTATATGTATAAATATTATTATAATTATAATTTTAAAAATATATTATATAAAAAGACGGTTTGTGGTTAGCGGTTACAATTAGTAAACCCAACAACCATTAACCGCTAACCACTAGGCAGTTATAGCAGTTAGTGGGCGGATAGATGTGTAAAAATCTACCTAAATTAATAGGTAAATAATTGTACGTTTTACCTGCAAGTGCACAATGTCAACATGGTAGTATAGGGTGCAAGTACATGATCATTCCCACGAGGATTGCTGAATTTATGTTTAAAAATAAATTCCTTAAGCAAAAACAAAATAAAGATTGATTGTTGATGTGATGATGACAAAGGGTAGAGCTTTGATATCTACTACTAATTATATTAAACTAGTACTTCAATATGCCAATGCTTTGATCAAGTTATGCATATTTAATGTTTGTCAACCTAAGGGCATGGGTGTATACTCCTTAAGCTATTGATTTTCCTAAGCAACGAGTTAGGCATGGGTGTATACTCTAACTCTTCTCTTTCCTAAAGGATTTAGCACGGTATATACTAAGTTGTTCTTTAGAAAAGCATATGTTCTATGGAAATCGATAAACACACAGGGCCTAGGGCATGGGCATGGGTGTATACTCCTAGTTCCCTATGTTGATTAACCCAAGAATCGCGGTGTGGATTCTTTTGTTACTTAAGTTAAACCAGGACTCGGTCATCCAAATTGATCTAACTAACAAGTCCATACCACATGCACATGTTGATCAGGCATACACATATGAGGAATTCATGCAAGCAGGTATTAATCAACTTAAATAACACAATATGATCATCACAAGGTGCCAATATTGAAATATTAATTTAACATAACTAGGGCTTCAATCTAGCCATACTAAATAAATTAGCTACACATGGAGTTGATGTTAAACATCTTCATAAAAGAAAAGAAAAGAAAAGAAAGAATAAACCCGAGACTTGACTTGAGAGCTCCTATTCTTCTCCCTTCTCCAAGCCTCCTATTCTAAAGGCTTAGGAGTCTATTTATAGGCTTTAGAAGTCCTTGGAAAAGTAGTAAACCCTAGGGTTTTCCCAGGGTTCAGTCCTATTACAATTTGGAGTTTGAAAAAACCCTAATATGAAAATAAGGACATTGTAGCCGTCACTTGGAATGCCTCCTACGCACGGGTGCGCTCGATCGCAGCCTGTGTGCGCTCGATTGCAGGTCTGCGATCGATCCTTCTCTTGCCTGCGCTCGATCACTCCTGGCCTTGCTCGTGTAGCATCTTCTCTGGTATTGCACTCGATCGCAGGTACTGTGTGATTGATCACAGTACTAGGGAGCTCCAATTTTCCTATATTCTCTTTTTGAGCTTAAATCACCTAGTTTTACTTCACTTTCTTCCAAAAGCCTGTAAAAACATCAAAAACACAAAAAAAAAAAAGAAAGTAAAATTGCTTAATTAACCAAAACCAAAGGATTAAAACATGTAAGATAATGGCTGAAAATATGAATATTTTAGCGCTTATCAATAGAAAACTATCCGCATTGACACCCCTACCCACTTGTGTTACTCTTGCATCTCTCAAAGAATGATGTGGCTCTTAAATCGCTATTGGGCTTGTGATTGATTATTATTAGATTTTGATCAAATGGTGATTTTAAGAGCCACATCATTGTTTGAGAGACACAAGAGTGACTTCTAAAATTACTCTAGTTTACCCCCCCTAAAAAAAAGTTGTAGTTATCAAATTTACACATGCAAATCCTATACATAATAATAACCAACTTATAGATCATATTATCTAAATCTAAAAAAAAGGGTTACTACTTACCATATAATATAATATATGAGTAAAGCACAACTTTATCCACTACTATCCCAATTGACGTGGCGGTGCCAATTCATCTTTGAATTTTTTTTTTTTTTTTTTTAAATAATGTTTGATTCAAAAGTAAATTAACACTGCCACGTTAGTATATTATAATAGTGGTTAAATAAAAATGGAATTTTTAACATTATTCATAATATATTTTTATATTATTGTAGAAACCGAATATATATATATATATATATATATATATATATATATATATATTGTGCATAGACAAAATAAACCCATCTGATTGTAATATTGTGAAGCAATGGCTTTTATTTTGATTTGTGCCTGAAATAATTTGTATTTTTTATATTAGTATATCTTTTGAGTAAACAATTTTATATAAGGAACTATGACTTCAATTTGTTGCTTCCGATCTTCCATTTATTAAAATTTCAATTTTATCAAAAACTTCTTAAGTGAAAATGGGTTTAGAGAGAGAAATGGGCTGAGCGGGAGTAAGTTTGAGAGGAGGAAAATTTCAGGAAAAAAAGAAACATGGGCGAGGAGAAGAAGAAGAAGAAGAAAGAAAAAATAAGGAGAAGAGAAAGAAAAAGATAAAAGGAAAAAGAACTAAAATCATATATAGAAAACTTTGAAAAATAATATTTAAATAAAATAAATGGTACAATAGAGAGTTTGTTGGAATGTGTATAGAAAAGGTAGTAAATAAAATAAAAATTTACACTTTTTCACTAATTATTTTAGTATTGGTGAAGATGCTTTTAAAGAACTAACTTGCAATTACACATTTGGCTAGGATTTTTTTTTTTTTTTTTTTTTTTTTTGGGCTAGTATAGCTAAAAAAGTTGGTTTCTCCATGAGGTTTGTATTGGTTAAGGGAGAGAGTTAACTCTTTCCATGGTTTGGTGCTATCTTAGGAAAATAGGGTGACTCCAAAATGAATAATTTTTTTTTTTTTTTTATGGGCTTATGAAACTATAGTTGACAAGCAATCCACAAGTGTTATACTTGCTTTATAACTATCCAAAATAGGATGAGTTGAATTAAATTCTAACTATTCAAAATAAACATAGGTGAGCTTTAATTTAGCCATGAGGAGGCTGAGCCAATTGAAGAATGCTCAAGTAGTTTGGAAGCTCAATCCAAAAAGAAAAAAAGAAAAGTAGTTTGAAAGCTATCATTACTTTTTGATAAATAATACAATTTATTTGACAGATTTCAACACATTGACTAAACACAAGTACATGCCTACATAGTCAAATATATACCAATAACTAATAAGGCATCTAATCTTATGCTTTCAATATGTTTTAGAGATGGTAAGGATTGAAATGATTCCAAATTCTAGTAGTAAGTGATTTTTATTTATTAAGAATGTTTTCTTTCTTTCATGTTGATATTTTTTTTTTCTTTCTTTTTTTTTTTTTTTTTTTTTTTTAGTGTAGATACAAGAGAAAGTTATATACCACATTTTTATCCTATTATATTGACGTGAGAAGTGGGTTTGTGGGGGGTGAAATGGCACTAAATGCTGAATGGGTGAGAGAAAAGAAAAAGAGAAGGGAGAGAGGCATGCAGAGAAAAGGAAAATAAAAAGAAAACAAAAAAAAAAGGAGAGAGAAACGAAAAGCAAAAAGGTAGCGATAAATTATTTGTTTAATCAGTAGATGAATGAACAATACTCACAATCTTTGGTGAGGCTGTTCACTAAAAATAATAAGTACTATTCACTCACCATTTTATTTTGATTAAAAATCAAAACGATGAGTTTGAAAAGTGAAAATTTAAGCTACTTTTATTAAATTGTCTCTCCAAAATAATCAAAAAAAAATAAATAATTTTAGTAAGCTAGGAGTGCTTTAAATAGGGCATAATTAGTCTATAGGTTTGGTTGATTGTAGGCTGGAAAGCCTTAAACTTTGAGGCCCAACCCAACTTAGAAGTTGGACATGGGCGTGCCTATCAAATGCTATTCCTTATGTCTTGCTTTGTGTCTGTTGGAATTTTTACTCAAACTAAACGCTGAAACAAAAAAAAAAAAAAAAAAAAAAAAAAAACATTAGAGGATAAATCTATGACTGGACAAGGGTAGATTTGTGCCTCACTCCATGGGTAAAATCGTAAATTCGAAAACATATATATATATACAATTTTTTTTTATTGTATTTGTGCTTTATGAGAAAAAGAAAAGAAAAGAAAAAAAAAAATTAATTCCCAAATTGAAACCCCCAATTACCCCAGACGAAATAATAATTCAGGTCCCTCTCTCGCTCTCTCTCTCTCTCACTGACTTTTAGTTCCCTTCGATTCCACCCCCTTTCGTGCTCGTGCTTCCTTCTTCTTCATCTTCTTCTTTCTTCTTCGCACAACCCTTCGCCCGTGTCGAATTCACCGCACGTGCGCTCCCCCTCTCTCTCTCTCTTTGTCGCAGACTTCGTTCAATTCCCTTCTCCTTCAATCTCATCGGACCACAATCGCCGATCGTCGCCCTTCAAGCTCCGGAACTTGCCGACCGATTTCTCTCCCGCGATCGCTGCCTCTTCTCCCCACAGGTTCGTTCTAGGGTTTCTCCTCTGCTCACCGATTGGATTCGAATCGATTCGATTCCATATCCTCACTTAGGGTTTATTCACTAAAATTACGAAAAATTAAACCAATTTTGGTATTTTCTCAATTACCTAATTGCCCCCCAACAACGCTTAGAATTACAATTCGCATCCAAGTCGTTAATTTCCACTCAATTCTTGCTATCTCGAGGTAACTGATCTTTTGGAATTGCGATTCTTGTTTGTTGGTCAGCGTGGAGGAATGAGTAGCAGGTGGAAAGGCGAGGACTTGAGCGAGTAATGCAGTGCTTGGTTGTTGGGAGATGAATGTGCAGGCGCATATGTCGGCGGGGGCGGGCCAGGTGCCCAACCAGGCTGGGCTCCCGCAGCCCCAGCAGAACGGGAGCACGCTCGCTCAGCAAATGCATACTCTGGCCACTGGTGCTGGTGGTGGCCCCCGCATGTTCACCGCGCAGGCGGATATGGATAGAGCACGCACCCATATGCAAGACAAGATGTGAGACTAGAGTCTACTGTTATTTTGACTCTTTATAATTTAAACTAGTATCCCAATCAAATTCACATGCAAAAATATTTGTTACTACGCGTATAACATTCCTCGCTTGGTTTTCGCGTAGGTAGTGATTTTGATCTATCTCACATGGTATGCTTTGTGTTTTGAATGTTGTCTGTGCCCTATATGTTCTGTTTCTGTATGGTTGAATGCATGGATAATGGTAATACAGTTGTCTCAGTTTGTGATTTAATAGCCTTTAGAGCGGACAGTCGCCTTATCTATGCAGTCACCATTGTTATACTCAATACTCTGCAGTTAATTATTACTCTTGTTTTGTTTTTTTTTGTTTTTCTCTGGTAGAAAGGTAAGCCTTTTCTTTTTTCTTTTTTCTTTTTTTTTTTTGGGGGGGGGGGGGGGGGGGGGGGAGGCGAGGGAGGGGGCTTGATTGTCTGCAAATGCTGGGGACAGCCATTGGACCATTATTGAGATAGTATTATTGCTATTATCTAACATGACATTTATGCATGTAATATAGTCGTTTGTTACTTTTGGGATGTGTATAATTGTTGTTTACTGAATGCCGAGATAAATATGTGATATTCTTTTTTCCAGCTATGCTATCTTATGGCAGCGGCAGAGGCAGCAGCCACCACTTAATGAACACGAGAGAAAGAAGTTTAGGGATATTGTGAAACGTTTGGAGGAGGGTTTATTAAGAGCTGCTCTTACAAAGGTATTTTAGTTTTTTGTCCTTACCTGTATTTAAGCAATTGGTTGTCTTCACCGTTTCTCAAAGTCATGCTAAAAACACAAAACCTTTCTCTAGTTTTTTTTTTTTTTTTTTTGTAATACTTATTTTGTGCTGACTGATAATCGTTTGCCTTCTTGAATTATTAGTTTTTACGTCTTATGTGCCAATGTATTATTCCCCTCGTCTAATGTTTGTAAATCCTGTCATAGGAGGATTACTTGAACCTTGACACTCTAGAGAGCCGCTTGCATAATTTGATTAGACGCTCGCCATTGAATAGTCAGAGCCAACAATATCCGCAGCTTGTTAATTCTTCCTCTCCTATTGGTACAATGATACCAACACCTGGTATGTCACACGGTGGGAATTCAACCATGCTTGTTGCATCTTCTGTAGATACTTCGATGATTTCTGCTGGTGGACCTAATGGCATAGCACCTACATCGATCAACACTGGCAGCCTATTGCCATCTAGTGCTGGTGGCATACATGGTGGTTCATTTAATAGATCTGATGGTATGTGAAGTCCTATGGTTCATATACTAATGCTATTCACTTTGCTTCTTTGCAACAGTATCACAATCTGTACTTTTGCAGGTCCTTTGTCTAATGGATATCAACAGTCTCCTGCAAATTTTTCCCTCAGTTCTGGTGGAAACATGTCATCAATGGGTGCTCAAACAATTACAAGCCAAATGATTCCTACTCCTGGATTTAATAGTAATAGTAACAATAATAACAATAACAATCAGTCTTACATGAACTTGGAATCTGCCAATAATGGTGGTGGGTTTTCCACTGTTGAGTCAACGGTGGTGTCACAACCACCGCAACAAAAGCAGCATCTTGGTGGTCAAAATAGCCGTATATTGCACAACCTTGGTAGTCAAATGGGCAGTGGGGGAATTAGGTCTGGGTTGCAGCAGAAAGCTTATGGGTTTCCAAATGGGGCTTTAAATGGTGGTTTAGGGTTTGGGAATAATTTACAACTTGTGAATGAATCTGGCACCTCTGAGGGGTTTCTTACTGGCGCTCCTTATGCTAATTCACCCAAACCTTTACAGCAGCATATCGATCAGCATCAGCGGCCATTAATGCAGGGTAATCTCTCTCTTTCTCTCTGGCTTCTTCTATAGGCGTATTACATTATGTGTGAAGATGTACATGTATTCATTTTTGCACAACTCAGCATTCTCACACAAACAAACTAATAACAGGTGATGGATATGGAATGAGTAATTCTGATTCTTTTGGGTCTGGAAACTTCTATAATGCTGCAACATCTGTTGGATCAATGATGAACACTCAGAACTTGGGTTCAGTTAGCTTGCCGTCTATATCCAAATCTAACCCTCCTTTGATAAATCAGTCGAATTTGCAAGCAACGCAACAGGCCGTCTATATAAAGCCTCAATCAGTTGATCAATCGGAAAAGATAAATTTCCAAGCTCCAATGACTTCGAGAGATAATTTACTACATTCTCATCAACCGCAGCAATTTCAGCAACAGTCACATCAGTTTCAACAAAGGCATCAATTTGTCCAACAGCAACGCCAACAGAAACAACACAGTCAGCAGCACCAGCATATGTTGAATAATGAGTCTTTTGGTCAGCCTCAGATTTCCCCTGATCTAGGTAGCCAAGTGAAGCGTGAGCCTGGAGCAGAGAACCACAATGAAGTTATGCCTTCGCAACTTTCTGAACACTTCCAATTGACCGACATGCAGAACCAATTCCAGCAGATTTCTGCTGGAGACCGATCCAGGGGTGCTTCCCATCTCACTCTTCCATCTGCCCAGCATGATATCTGCTCACCACGGTCTCAAAATTCTCAACAAATGCAACAATTGCTGCATCCAAACCAACTCATTACGGATTCTCAAAGTGATAATAACCCCCTTCCTGTTGGAGCACAATCAGAATCAGCCCTGCAGGGTCAATGGAATGCTCAATCTCAAGAAAGGAATCACATACCAAGGAGCATGTCACTTGAACACCATGTCCAAGAGGATTTCCGTCAGAGAATATCGAGGCAAGATGAAGCTCAGTGTAATAATTTGTCATCAGAAGGTATTATTGGTCAAACTGCTGTTTGTAGAAGCACTGCTGAGCCCCCTAATCCAAGTCGTGCTACCAATAGATCTGCTAATGCAAATGCTGAACGGGCGTATATAAATCAACAAAGGTGGCTTTTGTTCTTGCAACATGCTCGTGTATGTGATTATCCCAAAGGGAAATGTCGTACAATTCACTGCACAAAAGCTCAAGAATTGTTGTTGCACATCAGTAAATGCAATCTGGCTCCGTGCCCAAGTCATACTTGCCGTCAAACCAAGGACTTGCTTGAACATTATAAGAAATGCCGGAACCCAAGTTGCCCTGTTTGTGTTCCCGTAAGAAACATTAAACTACGTGCAAGATTGTCGAAGGTGCGTTCTCCGACAGATTCTGGTTCTTGTTTGCCTAGTTCAGTTAGTGCATCCAGTAAATCCTATCATACCGGAGACACTTCAGCTAGATTGATCTCGACTCCCTCAGTTGAAACTTCGGAAGATCTACAACCTTCTCTAAAACGCATGAAGATAGAGCATTCCTCCCAATCTCTTATTCCTTTGAGTGAAAGTCCTGCAGTTTCGGTTTCTGTGTTTAGTGAATCCCAAGGGGGGAAGGACGCTCATCTCCAAGGTAACCAACATAGTGAGATTTGTATGCCTATTAAGTCCGAGTTTCCAGAAGTGAAGATGGAAGTTGCTGAAAAGTCTGGACAAGAAAGTCTTGCTGAGAGGAAGAATGATGATGTGAATGATAACTGCAACCAAAGGCCTGCTGGTCAACCTATTGCATCTGATGAGCCTTCTGGTTTGTCTAAGCAAGAAAATATTAAACTTGAGAAAGAGATTGATCCAGCTAAGCAAGAAAATGTGACACAGCCTGCCGAACCTGTGGCGGGTACCAAGTCTGGGAAGCCAAAAATAAAGGGTGTATCATTGACTGAACTTTTCACTCCAGAGCAGGTTAGGGAGCATATCACAGGTCTCAGGCAGTGGGTTGGCCAGGTACGCCTATGGATTTGCTTTGCAGTTCTTTAATTGTAGGTAAATTACTGAAAGGTAGTTAATATACAGCACACTTAAATATTTGGAACATTTTTTTACCCTGAGATTTGCTAGAGCATCTCCTGATTTAAAGAGAAATATGGATTCCATCTTTTAGGTTGTGAGACTTTTTTCCCTTTCAGATCATAAGAAATTACATTTGTTATTTTCTTGCTTCAACTTTGCTTTAGGATTACAGAGGATATTTTTCCATATTTCGCAACTAGAAATTGTTCTAGTGACCAGCAGGAATTATCATTCCTTGGTTTTGCTTACAAATTCATCCTTTTTTGTTTTATATCATGAATTTCCATCATTCCCTATTTTTGGTAGAGAAGGGTGGTGTTGCCATCATTTACATAGGAATTTTTGGAACAGAATCAATATTGGTATTTGTGAATCGACATAAACTTGTATCTTGCAAAACCGCTAAACCCTGACCTGTTGACAGCGCCAATAGATAAGAAAATGTATTATCACTCTTTTTTATGCTTGTAATTTATATATAATTGGGATACGTGTCCTGTATGTCCACCCCTTGGTACGCCATCTTGTCCTACAGCCTTGTTTATTTTGTTGGATTCCTGATTTTAGATATTGATGCATTTGAGATGTAATGCAATCTTGTTCTTCTTTCCCCTTTATCTTGACAATTTTGCATATACATTTACATTTTTTAAATGTTTCCCCTTTCCTAGTCCTTTTTGGCTTCCCTGACAAGATCATCCTTACTGTTTACTTTTATTCAAAATGTCTCCAAGAACCTCTTTTGCTATGCTTTGAGTATAATTGATCATCTTAGCACACAAAGCATTATCTCCATCTTCTATTATCTGTTGACCTTTTTGTTTTTTTTTTTTTGAAAATCACTGTACAAGAAGTTAGGAGGAGAATACCCATGTTCACCCTTTTTAAAATCTTAATATGTTTTATGATGCAAATTTAAAGTCCAATCTGTTGGTCTTTAAAGCCATCTCCTAACACTAGTTTGGTAGGATAGATGGAAGTAGGAGGGGTGCAGAGGGGAGGGGAGAAGGGGGAATGAGTCAAACTCCCCTCATGTTGTTTGGTAGAAGGGAATAAAAAAAGGAGGAATGATGATGAATATATGATTTTACTATTATACACTGATTTAAATGGTTTAAAGTGAGGGCAACACTGACATTTCACACAATGTCCTTTAGAGGTATCAGTTCTCACTCCTATTTCCAACTTTTGATGCTTTTGAGTTTGGTGGCTGGAGGGGTTTTGCCTCCCCCTCCTCCCACCTCTCCCTCTCGGTTTCACCTTCTTCCAAATCCTCCTACCCCCCTCCATCCTTTTTCCAATTCCTCCAAAAAAAAGAAAAAAAGGTGGAACTCCACCTGTTTCTCAGCTGAACTATACGATATTAAATTTGAGAGATAGGACTTGGTCTCATTGAAATATTTGTGATGAGCTTAGGAGAGAGGAGAGTCATGTTACTGGCATTCTTAAAAAAGGAGAAGTTCAAGTGAGACTCGACCAATTTTGTTTTCTAAAATAATTAGAAATTTGAACAACCACCCTAAATATGATGTTTGGTTCCCATTATCATTGTGATCTCCCCGCAATTCATTTGCTTTTTTCTCCACTACCTAATATTGACGAAGTTAACTTGATAATTTACAAAGCAAGGCATGAAAATATCAATTTGTCATAAACTACTTGGAAATGTTGAGTCTAACATGAAGATATGCTAAATATTATGTGTATGTTAAATTACCAGTTATCCTAAAAGTTTAAGCTTATAGAAAATGATGAATTTAGTTATTCAATTTAATAATCTAAATCTCCTCTTTACGTGTGTGTTTAAACTCTTTAATAAGTGAGACAAACGAAATATTTATTAAAATGAGAGATAAACTGTAAAGCCTGTGCTCGAACTTAGGACTTCGACTTTGAGACCAGGTTAAATCACCACTTTGCCTAAGAGGTAAAGCTAATAGGAAATAATGATAGTAATAATTAAATATATACTTAATCTTCTAATGATACAAGTCAATTACTTATCAAATATAAATATACTTAATAGGATTGAACTCAGGACCTCAACTTTAAGACTGTTAAGTCACAATTTATTTGAAAAAGTCAAGCGTAAAAAGCTTAAGTTGATAGAAAATGATGAATTTAATGATTTAATTAATACTTTAACACTCTCCTCACGTTTGAAACCAGACGACTTGGAATATTTTAATTGGAAAATCAGGATAAACTGAAGACTCAAGATTTGTGTTAAGGACTTTTGCTTCATTGTTGGAAGACTCGAGGGCGGGGACATCCCAAAGAGATTATCTGGATAGTTATTCTTGCATTCTTACTATGAGAATTTGGAGAGAAGAATTTGTGTCTCTTTGAGGATTGCGAGTCCAAAGTGCTCTATTTAAAATCATCTTTTATGAGATCTCTCTTGGATTGGTTGTAATCTATGTTTCTATTTTTTTTTAATAAATAATTGAGATATCATAAAATCTATGTTTCTAATTTTCTAATTACACCTCTTTGAATCTTTTAGATCTTATTAACTATATGGATATTAGACGCTTTTAATGTGGTTGTATCTCTTGTGTACTTTTTGTTTACGAGGGCCTTGCTTTTTCTATTGATAAATTTTATTCTTTAAAAAAATGGTGTTGGAGTCGAGGTCCTGAGTTCAAGCCTTGATTCTATAATTTATCCCCCATTTTAGTTAAATATTTTACATGTTAAGCCTCACTTGTAAAAGAGCTTGAGCTCACATGTGAGATGGAATGTGAAAATAGTAATTAAATGATTAAATTCATTATTTTCTATAAGTTTAAGTTTTTTGGATGACTGTTGATTTAATAGTCTAATATGAAGATATGGTGCAATCATTTAGGTATGATGTCTTGGTACTTCTTAATGTGATCAAAGTGCATTTTAATTCCTAGACAAGCTAATTTAAAGTTAGTTGTGTAAATCTTCAAGTTAAAGTGAACTGTCGTACGAAAATTTAAAGCTAATTCCTCTTAGTCGCTCTCTTGTATACTCCCGGTGTACTAGGGTTACGCTCCTCTGGCTCTAATCTATATATCTTTACTTATAAAAAAAAAAAGTGAACTGTCGTACAAAAGTATTATGAATTGGTCTTTCAAGTCCTTGTTGATTTTCCCTAGTTGGATGCCTCTCATATGTAATCTCTGTGTATTTGAAATGGGCCTTTCTGGTCTTTTTAATAAGATTGATGTACTCATCATAGAAAGACGTCGTCTAGGAATACTATTTCTATGGGTCTTTTGTTGTTGGACTCCTCTCTCTCCCCCCCTTTCAACTAGATGTTAGATGATAATTCACTTCTTTCCTATTTTCAGAGTAAAGCAAAGGCAGAAAAGAATCAAGCAATGGAGCATGCAATGAGTGAGAACTCTTGTCAACTGTGTGCAGTTGAGAAGCTCACTTTTGAACCGCCACCTATATATTGCAGTCCATGTGGTGCTCGCATCAAGCGAAATGCAATGTATTATACCATGGGTGCAGGTGAGAATCGGCATTTTTTCTGCATTCCTTGCTATAATGAGGCTCGTGGAGATACCATAGTTGTTGATGGTACTGCCATTCTTAAGGCAAGGCTAGAGAAGAAAAAAAATGATGAAGAGACTGAAGAATGGGTATGTTTTCTTCCTTTCAATTTGTTTTCGTCATTTTATCGCCAACTGTTCTTTTGTATTAAACCTTCAAGATCATTTGCAGTGGGTGCAATGTGATAAGTGTGAAGCTTGGCAACATCAAATTTGTGCTTTATTTAATGGTCGAAGAAATGACGGTGGACAAGCTGAATACACTTGCCCAAATTGCTATATACAAGAGGTTGAAAGAGGAGAGCGTAAGCCCTTACCACAGAGTGCTGTTCTTGGGGCTAAAGATCTGCCAAGAACAATTCTTAGTGACCACATAGAGCAGCGGTTATTTAGGAGGCTGAAGCAAGAAAGGCAAGAGAGGGCAAGGCTTCAAGGGAAAAGTTATGATGAGGTGATTGCATATAACATGTTCTCGTTTAAATCTTTTTTTTTTTTTTGAAATGAGAGAATGCCTTTTTCAGTTAAATCTTCTCTGGTAAATATGGTTAAGTTGCAATATGTGCAGTTCATCCCAATAGGAGTAGGAGTTCTGTTGATGAAGAATAAGTGAAAACTGTTAATCTTTTATTTATACCATTAATTATGACTTGAGGTTCTGAAGTGAGGAACTTGTTAGTTGTTACCTTTTGTTTTATTATCTTGAGAGAATGAATGGATTTGATTCAGAAATTAATAAAGTTCTGATATAGCTGAAGCATGTGGGAGGTAAGTGCAGGCGATTTAGTTACAATGCAAACATCATTAGAATCTTTTATGGGAGTTAATCTAATGCTTGATTACTTGCCAAATGTCCATTGACTTGAGCTCTTGGTGCTTACTTGGAATCTTCTTTCCAGATATTTACAGATGTTCTTTTTTTGGTAGCCAGTTTATTTGTACATATTTTCTGTCGCTAAATGCTACATATCACGTGGCTTGGTCAGCCATTTTGGTGGAATTGTAAGTCATGAGGTATTATGTATTTACTCCCCAAGAGGCGACATCTATCATGCCTTATAAAAAGGGAAATCTAAAAATAGAGTGCAAACACTGGCTGTTAAAATATCATGTGTTAGTAGCTAATCTCCAAAAATTGATATTGCTAGGTTCCTGGAGCAGAATCACTTGTAATTAGAGTTGTGTCATCTGTTGACAAAAAGTTGGAAGTGAAGCAGCGGTTTCTTGAAATTTTTCAAGAAGAGAATTATCCGACAGAATTTCCATATAAATCCAAGGTATGAAGAATATTCAATGAGTTCAATATATTCTAGTTGACAGAGGCTTGCATTACTAGTAATTATGCGCTGTCTTTTTTGTTTCAGGTAGTTTTGTTGTTTCAGAAGATTGAGGGTGTAGAAGTTTGCCTATTCGGCATGTATGTTCAGGAGTTTGGATCTGAATGTCTATTTCCAAACCAGCGTCGTGTTTATCTCTCGTACCTGGACTCTGTGAAGTATTTCAGGCCGGAGATTAAAGCAGTTACTGGAGAGGCACTTCGTACATTTGTTTACCATGAAATTCTGGTAGGTTCCAGACTCTCAATTGATTGCACATATCTTGAATTCACTTATTTGTGGTTCTGTTGGGTTGGAATTTTTGGAGCTTTTGGCCTTGACATCTGATTCTCTTTTCAGATTGGATACCTTGAGTATTGCAAGAAACGAGGTTTTACGAGCTGCTATATATGGGCTTGCCCTCCATTAAAGGGTGAAGATTACATTTTATATTGTCACCCCGAAATTCAAAAAACGCCTAAATCTGATAAGCTTCGGGAATGGTAAGCTTTGTAACTTCTAGAAAAGAGCTTTGTCAATCATTTTCAGTAGCAAAGTATCCTAAAATCATTTTTGTTCTTGTTTAACTTTTGTTTGGAATGCTTTCTATTTCAGGTATCTAGCCATGTTAAGAAAAGCTTCCAAGGAAAATATTGTGGTTGATCTTACTAATTTATACGACCATTTCTTTGTAACTAATGGTGAAAGTAAGGCTAAGATAACTGCAGCTAGGTTGCCATATTTTGATGGTGACTACTGGCCTGGTGCTGCAGAGGATCTGATTTATCAGATGCGTCAAGAAGAGGATGGCAAAAAACAGAATAAAAAAGGAACAACTAAGAAGACCATAACGAAGAGGGCGCTAAAAGCATCTGGCCAGTCTGATCTTTCTGCTAATGCATCAAAGGATCTGCTACTCATGCACAAAGTAATTTTTCTATTCCATATCTTTCAGCTTTTTTTTTTTTTTTTTTTTTTTTTACTCTCTCTATTCTTGCTATTAGAATCTTGTAGTTTAGTTATATAAAATCCACAATTTTTTAAGTGATTCTTCTGCAAAAAGAAAAAAAGAAAAAAGTACTTGTTGAGCTGATATAATCTCCTGGATTTTTAAGTGATTCTTGTTTGCTTTGAGATGATATTATTTGTTCTTATGAGGCTTTTTCCTCCCTCCCCAGCTCGGAGAAACCATTTCCCCAATGAAGGAAGATTTTATCATGGTTCATTTACAGCATGCTTGCACACACTGTTGTATCCTAATGGTATCTGGAAACCGTTGGGTTTGCAACCAGTGCAAAAATTTTCAGCTTTGTGATAGGTAAGAATTCTGCAATCTTTACCTGTAGTTTTGTTGTAGATGGTTGTTAGTTTAATGTGCCGTGATATATGCAAGTATATTCATAAGTGTTCTCTCACATGTAAAGCTATGATTTTGTCAAGGAGAAAGTTTGTAATAAATTTACAGTTGCGTTCGGATTCCAAGATATTGATAATACTACTATCACAGGCTACTTAAATTTGCAATAATTTTTTTGGTACAAACTTTCTCATTATCCTAAACTTTTGTGCCAGTGCACAGAGATTTGATTGTAGGCATCAAAGTTATTTCAATAAAAATGCTAAGTGAGTATAAGCCTGTTTGGAATTCCATTGGGAAATAGAACTTTTGTTTATAGAAAAAATCTGAAGGAGCTTGTTTAGAAAATGCCTCATTTTCGAGCTCTCTCCAAAACGCAGTTTTGGGCTTTTTTAGAGTAGAAAAGTAAAAAAAAGTGCTTTTTAAGTTTTTTTCACCAAACAAACCTATTTTTACTTGGCACAGTTTTTTATGTACTAAAAGCACTTTTTAAGACCCTTGACACAATTCCAAATAGGTTTTACTTGTGCTAAGTCTCGTGCATCCCTAAAACCTGTAGCTGGACTTTCTGGCCTAACTAGCAAATCTTGGGAGTACTTGTTCTTTTCTCACAGGTTTCTTCATCACATGTCCATAATTTTGAATTATGGATTTTATTAGGCTGGTTTTTGTTAGTATTATTGAGTTTTTTTTTTTTTTTTTTTTTTTTTTTTTTTGTTCTTCCTCTCTTTTTGAATAATTTTTGTTTCGTTGGAGGCTTTTAGGAAGTGAGCTGATGTTTCTTGCATGAATTCGAACGTGAAAAGAGTATTTTCCTTTCTCTTTTTGGGTTTTCTCAATGTCATCTTGCTCAAACTTCTAAACTCATGTTCCACATTTCTAATGTCGTTTTGAAATTAGACCATATGGTGCTCATAACTTTGTTTGCAGAAGATAGTAATTCAATGTCTTGGTTTATTTTTAGCTGATTAATTAACTTTTTTCTTTTTTGGATAAGTAATGAGAAAGCTGATCACACTTCTTTTTTTTTTTTTTTGTGACTAGGATTTACACAAATTTTTTTAATCATTGTTGGCTCCTTGATTTGAATCCGCAGTTTCCTCTGATTCTTTTGAACCTGCAAGTTTATGGTTGGGACTTTTGTTTTTAATTCGTATCTATGCTTCTATTCTTTTCTCACTGTTTTTTTGGTGTGTGTATGCATTCCAGCTTGGTTAAGTTATCTAATGTATTATGGTGGTTCCTGATATGGTTTTTTATATTGACGTCATATGAGTTCTGTTTGCATATATCCTCAGGTGTTATGAGATTGAACAGAAACGTGAAGAAAGAGATAGACATCCCAGGAATCAGCGGGAAAAACATGCCCTCTATCCAGTAAGTTCTTTGACCATATTTTTGAAAGTGAGATTTTAGCAAATTTGTAACTGAGAAATGTGTTGCATTTTTCAATCCTGCAGGTTGAAACTACTGATGTACCTGCTGATACGAAGGATAAAGATGAGATTCTTGAGAGTGAATTCTTTGATACCAGACAGGCATTTCTGAGTCTTTGTCAAGGAAATCATTATCAGTATGACACCTTACGCCGGGCTAAACATTCCTCGATGATGGTCCTTTACCATCTTCATAATCCAACTGCTCCTGCGTTTGTGACAACATGCAATATATGTCATCTTGACATTGAAACTGGTCAGGGTTGGCGATGTGAAATCTGCCCTGATTATGATGTATGCAATGCTTGTTATCAAAAGGATGGGGGTATTGATCATCCTCATAATTTGACAAACCATCCATCCATGGCTGATCGTGATGCTCAGAATAAAGAAGCAAGGCAAATAAGAGTTGTACAGGTGCTGCATATCATTTATCTTGCTTGTAATTAAAGATTGTCTGTTTTATAACCTCCTTTGGTAAATATTGCAACCTGTCATGCATCATTGCGGTTCTCTTCTGCATCACATTAATCCTAGTAGCTCTATCAGATAAAATTTATCTTTGTTTCTTTTGCCTGAAAAAGCCCCAAACCCCGTTGCTTCCGTCTGTGGTTAGAATTATCATGAGTGTTTGGGTCTAATTATCGTAAGTTTTTGTGTTTCTTTTTAAATGACTTTGCAAGAAGTTGTATTTCTAAAAATTTCTCACCCAGTGCATATATTGAGGAAAGACATTCATAACTATCTAGGTTTTGCAGATGCTTGCATCTTTTGTAGACTGGGTCTGATGTGGTTGCTTATTTCACATTGCAGCTTAGGAAGATGCTTGATCTTCTGGTGCATGCATCACAATGTCGTTCTGCACTTTGCCAGTACCCTAATTGTCGCAAGGTGAAGGGGCTTTTTCGCCATGGAATACAATGCAAAATGCGTGCATCTGGTGGTTGTGTTCTCTGTAAGAAAATGTGGTATCTTCTTCAACTTCATGCTCGAGCTTGCAAAGAATCTGAATGCCACGTACCACGTTGCAGGTTTATTGATAAACTAGTTGTCGAAGTTTGTTTCTTTTTTCTCCTTTATGTTTGAGGTTATAATATATAAATATATTATTTTAATTTGTTCAGAGATCTAAAAGAACACTTAAGGAGGCTACAGCAGCAGTCTGATTCACGGCGAAGAGCTGCCGTGATGGAGATGATGAGACAGAGAGCTGCAGAGGTTGCCAGCAATGCTGGGTGACCAATTTGTGTATATAGTGGGTGATAATGGAGTTTTGAAGAAAAGCCCTTGAGAGATAGGGGAGGTAGTAGACCATAGTTTTGTGCCTCCACTTAAGACATTCATTGCTGGGAAGAAACTTAAAGGCAGTGATGGGCGAAAGTGGTTGAACAAAACACAGCAGATTGGTTGATAATTCACTTGTTTAGGGAAAAAAATATTCTTTCTTTTTTCTTTGGTTTCATTTAGATATGGTGATGATGATGATCCACGGCCTCTCAAATTCTCCCGGAGCAAGTGAAAGTGTTTATTCATGGGAGCTGCTGCCCTCTTCTTCCTCCTCCTCCTCTTCAACAACGACCGCTAACGGTGCTGCTGCTGCTCCTCCTCCTCGGGATGCGCCTCAATTTGGTGATTCTTTGATTTTACAATCCGCTTGTATTCTGTAAGAATGCCATCCTTTTCCTTTGGGTGGCAAGCTGTAGTATAATTGTTCTAATCTTTCTAGAAAGAATATTTTCTTACAAAGGAATGTAAGAGGGAGTTTAGTTTCAAAGCCCTCTTTTTTCTTTTTTTCTTTTTCTTTTTTTTTTATTAATCTTTCGTTATTATATTGGCCGTTTTTGTAGAATGTGTTATTTAAAGATGGAAAAAAATAAGTAGAGCATATCCAACACTGCAGCAAATAGCAATTCATTTTGATTGATACTCTCATTTTTTTTTTTGCTGTTTTATTTTTTCCTTTTTCATTTGTACTTTTATATATAGGCTGCTGCAGAGAGAAAATTCATTGTATTTTTCGTTGTGCTAAAAGCAGCGGACTTCTTTTTTTTTTTTTTTTGTAGAAAATGTTTTGAGCTGGAAAATGATTCCGAAAAATCATTTTTTGGGTGTTTGGTGCTTCCGAAAAATCAACAAACATTTCTTACATTTTCATTCAATCATATTTTATTAACTTATAAATCTTAATTTTATTTACAACATAAATATTAATATAAAATAACTATAAAAAAGAAAAAAAAAAAAAGATCATAGCTATTGTCACATTAGCATTGTATAATAGAATAGAAATATGAATTTTCTCTTTGAGCATTACTCTTTCATATACTCTTTCATTGTCACAAATGCTATTATCCCCCATTCTATCTTCCATCAGATTAAGAATGGGAAAGATTCTCCTTTGTACCCTTTCCCTCTTTTTATTAGAAAAAAAAAAAAAAAAAAAAGCTATTTATTGTTTGCCTAGACAATTATTTATAAGCGCAAATACTCAAAATAATAATAATAAAAAATGATAGGTCAAAACGAAAGAATTAATTAATCTCGTCTTTAGTGGCATATTTTAATCCACTCAAAAAAACATGAATATTTTTATGAAAGTGAACGAGTGGAAATTGGACACTCTACGTGGCGCACGCGCAATCTCTTTTTCTCTTTCTCTTCACTCTTTTCCCTGTGTTTGAAACCACAAATCTCCTTCTGTGGTCGACATTCCTTCTCCCTCTCTAGTCTCTACACTTGCATTTTTCTTTTTTACTCAAAACAAAAAAAAAAAAAAGAAAAAAAAGAAAATGTTCGTCATCCTGAATTGAATTATCCACTTGCCTTGTAAATTGTTTTGGTTTATATATTCTATATTTATTTAAAACAAGTCTCACTTCTCGGTTGAGAATTCGTCAGCAGCAACACCATGGCTGCAACTGCAGCGGCAACACGTGCCATTTTCAGCAACACGTGTCATTACCATCACCATGGTAGTAAACACCCGAGAATTCCGTCCACTTTTCTCGGAACCGTCTCCCACCCCAAGTCCACTTTCTACGGCTACACCACCGGATTCACCGCCGCCCAAAAGAGCCGCCATGGCCATCAGTTCTTGCTCCCCAGGGCTTCTGCAGAGGATGACAATAGCGGCGGCGATAACGAAGCTGAAACAGTGCAAGTACAACAGCAGCCGCCGGTTTCGCTGAGCTTGGATGATGTGAACCCGGTGGGACTTGGGCGGAGGTCGAGGCAGCTGTTTGATGAGGTGTGGAGGAAGTTCTCAGGGTTGGGGCAGATTTCCAGGACTACTCGAGCTGATGACAGGGACGCCCTCGACGCCCTCCTCATCAGGGAAGGTCCCATGTGCGAGTTTGCCGTTCCTGGGGCTCAGAATACCACCGTGCTCGTCGTCGGAGCAACTAGCCGGATCGGTCGTATTGTTGTCCGCAAGCTCATGCTCAGGGGTTACACTGTCAAGGTTTTCCTTATTTGCCTTGTCACATTCTTTTCTTTCATTTCTAGTTGAATTGGATAAATAAATTGCATTCCAATAAGATTCATACAGGAAAGGCTTTGATAATTTCCCTTTACTAATTTATTCATTTAGAGAAAGGAAGCCTTGATGATGTCTAATGCCAGACGCCTCCAACTCTGATTTTCTTCATATGCGCTCAACATATACAGAAAATAATCTTATGGAAAATTTGGAATTTTTCTTCCCGGGATATCTAAATTTTCATGAAAAGGATATCAAGGCATTGATTGTTATTCATGATCATCAGGCTCTAGTGAGGAAGGCGGATGAGGAAGTGGTGAACATGCTTCCAAGGTCAGTAGAGGTTGTGACTGGGGATGTGGGTGATCCTTTGACAGTCAAGGCTGCTGTGGAAGGTTGTAACAAAATAATCTATTGTGCTACTGCTCGTTCTACCATCACTGGGGATCTCTTCAGAGTTGATCACCGAGGGGTTTACAACCTCACCAAAGCATTTCAGGTCTGACTCCATCCTGAAACATCTTTACCATCTGTCTCTGGAAATTCTGTATGTGTGTGGCAAAGATGAGGGTAGTTCTTCCGTAGTTGACTTTTTTAGGGGTTTTCTCCAACTATTCATCATGATTCCTTACAGCATGAAAGTAGCCTACCTGTTTTTCCTGACTTGTATAAAATTAAAGCATGGAATTTTATGTTTACTATGGTGATATCTTCATGTTACGATACCACCCTTTTGAAGTTAACACTGTGCTTAAACTCCCAATATTGAAATTGCTTTGGAAAACTTGATGTCTAATACAAATTACAGGACTACAACAATCAACTCGCACAACTGCGAGCAGGAAAAAGCAGCAAAAGCAAGCTTCTGCTTGCAAAGTTTAAATCTGCAGATGCATTGAGTGGGTGGGAAGTTCGTCAGGGAACGTACTTCCAGGATGTAGTTGCTGCTAAGTATGATGGAGGAATGGATGCTAAATTTGAGTATACTGAGACTGGAGAGGCTGTCTTCTCAGGTAAAAATTGTGGATGTTAGGTGAACCATGACATATGTTCAGTTTGGGGCAATTAGAGCTGAGAAAGGCTCTTGGTTGCTCTTCTCAAATTTCTACCAGATCTGCAAGTGCTACAAAGGGTATGGTGGTCTTTAATGTTGTTTACTTCTGTAGGATATGTTTTCACCAGAGGAGGTTATGTTGAACTGTCAAAAAAGCTTGCACTTCCTTTGGGCCGCACTCTTGACAGGTTTGTGATACTCTCAATATCAATCGAAGCTTGCTCCGACCGGTGGCTATTTATAGATTAATTATTGACTAATCGATACCTCAACTGTAAAGGCTTTTCATGCTCCCACAATCACTATTTTCATGTTTAGGTATGAGGGCCTTGTTCTCTCTGTCGGTGGAAATGGAAGATCTTATATTTTAATTCTTGAAGCTGGTCCTTCAGCAGACACAACTCAAAGCAAATTGTATTTTGCAAGATTTAGTACGAAAGCAGGATTTTGTAGGGTAAGGATCTCTTTTGTTTTACTCACTAAACTTTGTTTCTTTTTGTGTCACCAAGCTGTCTTCCAATTTTTTCTTTTATTAGCATTTAGGATCAGGACATAGTTTCCATATCTTTCCCTATGTGTAATTGGCAGGTGAGAGTACCATTTTCATCGTTCCGCCCAGTGAAGCCAGATGATCCACCATTAGACCCATTCCTTGTACATACATTGACCATACGATTTGAGCCCAGAAGACAGGTTTGTTGATTCCTTGACTGATCTCATGGGCATGAAAATTTGGCTTATGTGTTTGCCTTCTGTTTATAGCCTTTTTCATTAGCATGGGATTTCTACTTTCACTATTGACATAGTTGTGAGAAAATAAATTTTGCATGCTTTTCTATGTCATATTTTACTACCTTTACGTGATCTTTGGTTGATTCAACTTAGAATAGTGCAGAATAGGTTTATTAGCATATAAAGAGAAAGGTTGGTGGAACAAGAACTTGACAAATAATCATCAGGAATGGCAATTTGTATTCTCTATGCCATGTAAATCTAGAGGTTCGCTTTCTTTAAAATAATAGGATAGTCTCTTTTTCATGGTGAGGTTCCAAGTCATTTTGGCCTCGAGTCCTTTTATCATTTTCAACTTGAACTAGGTCATTCCTTCTTAAAAACATTTATTTTCATTACATAGGAAGGAAGTTGCTTCTTCTTATCTTTCAACTCATGCATACATGTATTTTTTTCTCAATCGTCTAGTTTTTTACATTTATCTACCTTGTCATATTTTCTGAACAATCATAAAGCCAACTTGTACTAACATTCACTGAGACATGGTAAGATTACTAACTATTAATATTATGGGAAAACCAAGAATTGTAAATGGCCCAAAACATTCAATAATTTTGCAGACCTAATCCTTGACCAGAATGTAAGTGATATTAAAAGGTATTCTCTTTCGCAGGATCAATGTAAACCACTTCAAAATGCAGCAGCATCATGCTTTTTTTTCTTTCCTCCTTTAGATTGAATTGAATGAACATTGGCATTGCCATCAAATCCAGAACTGCTATTACACATCGCTTAATCTTAACATTCACCCTGCAAAACTGTTTTTTTTTTTTTTTTTTTTTTTAATAAATAATGTATATTCAAACAACGTGCATAAGGGCGCAACCCATGTACACATAAAGTATATAAGAGAACTCTTAATCCATAGAGAAAGAAGAACAGAAGTCTAGAAATTCAGAGTAGAAACATTCGAAGTATGCCATGCTACTCTCCATGAATACAATGTTTGTAACACCAACTTCTTCAAATCGAGCAAGCCATTCTCACGGTCATCAAAACTTCAAGCATTCCGCTCTCACCAAATACACCACATCACAATGGAACCATCCACCATATGTGCAATGTAAGACATTTGCCCAGCGGTCCCCTCCAACTTTCCAAATACTCGCTCACCCTACAAGGCATAGCCCAATCGACACCAAAAAGCTGAAGAAGTGCACTCCGTATGTGATGCAACCGCACAATGCAGGAATAAATGGTTGATTGACTCTCCACAATGCTTACACATACAACACCACTTAATCACCATAATATTCCTCTTACGTAAATTATCTAATGTTAATATTTTCCCTAGAGCCGCGCATCCACACAAAGAAAACCACTCTCGGTGGAGCCTTAACTTTCCAAATACTCCTCCGAGGGCAAATAGAGAAAAATTGCTAAGTTGTCTATAATACCATTGATCACGAACTGAGAATGCATTAACTATATCTATGTGATACTCTAAAAGAGCAAGTCATAATTAGAGCTCTCCTTACCTAGTTATACAGATTAGATTGGCCTAATATATGCCTGATGTACATAACCCTGCAACACCTACAATTCAAATCCACACAATCCTTGGCATCAATCTTCTTGAAACTATTTTCTTTTTGACCAAAGTATCAGTCATAATGCCACCAGGATCCAATATAGGTGCTCTAGAAATAATGCCTTAAGAGTTTTTGATATCTTCTTGATGTGTACTTTGTTTTCCAGGCATCACCATATATTTTTGTATTTTGTTTTAGTGATGCTTTCTATTCTCTGTTGATAGTCACAGAAGCAATTCATTGATTCTTCCGTTTATGTCATCCTAAATACCCCTTAATTGAACCATTCATACACTGCAGTCACAATATTTATCCAATCGAGAGCGAGAGGAACCAAAACTTAAGCTGTCCAAGTCTTTTTTTTTTTTTTTTTTTACCTTTTTCCCTCTTCTGGTGTAGCTTGAATCAATCAGGTATGGTCTAGTACTTCATGAACTTGTACTTTTTGTTCACACAACTGATTCAGTTTATTATTCTTGTTGCAGAGACCCATTGAAGGACCTACGGGAATGAAGCAAGACCCGAGAAGCTTTAAGCTTATATTTGAATATATAAAAGCCACGCCTGTAGGTGCTTTTATGTGTTTTGATATTAGTTTCTTTCATAATGCAACATTTAGTCTTCTGACTATACTTGTGATAAACATTGTATGCCGTCATTGATATCAATGCAAATCATGTGTTGCATTTTTCACCATTTCTAGCGAACATAGCCTCCCCCTTTAAGGGTTTATAAAGAATATTCTTCTTTTTCCTTGAGAATTTAGCATGTCACATAAACATTCTTTTACTGCTGAATAAATTGCTATCAAACCCCTTCACCACTAACAATTACTAGAAGTGGTGAAGTCTAGTTGCTGTTGGAAATCCATGGCATGACATTTCAAATAACTTTTGTTCTTGGTTTATACAAGTCCATATCTTCCTTGATTTGAGCAATCTTCTTGTGAATTTATCAACTGATTTGATGGCTTTTATGTGGATTAAGCTATTTTCTAGTAGTCTAGGTCAAGAAATATCATTTTTTTAATAAGTAACCTCATGTTATCATGAAATGAGAACTCTTTAATTTAACTACAGAGGAAACAGTATCATGATTGTTATTCTGATTAATTGTCCAGTAATGCAAAAGTGTATTACCACATACGTCAATGATGAAATCACTACTAAAATCCCGTTTCTTTGTTTTGAATGCTGTACTGTATTTAAATTATGTTTGCATAAAAATGGAAAGTGAATGTCAATGAGACAGAAGGAACAGTGTAAAAGAGGTGTCGCTAACTGGACAATGAATATTCTACAGAACTTTCTAGTGTTGGCTTCATATGGAGACTAGGATGTATGTATATTTTCAATCAGCTTATTGAATATCATAATTGATGTATTGCAGACTGGGCAAGAAACAGACTTTATCTTAGTTTCATGTACAGGATTAGGAATAGAACCTACCAGAAGGGAGCAGGTTCTTAAAGCTAAGAGGGTTAGTCCTTTCTTTTCATTTGTCTTTCAGCTGTCTTAAAGGATTCTTCTCATTTTTACCTTTTCTCACATGATTAAAGTGTTATATCATAAAATCTTCTCATTCTCCAGGCTGGGGAAGATTCATTGAGAAGATCAGGCCTTGGGTACACAATCATTCGTCCTGGTCCACTAAAGGTAAAGCTGTAGATTTCTTACCCAAAACTTTGGTGGGTTTGTCAACTATTGTTTAGAAGCCATTTAACAGATATAAGCTTCGTTTATCTCTACTTTCTTTTTTATTTTATTTTTCTTATTATTATTATTTTATTTTTATGTTGAGAAATGTGGTTATATATTGCATCTTTACAAAATTTATACAGGTGCAATGGAACATTGACTTCCTCAGAATTTTTAATCCTAGACCATTGACACTGTTAAGCTTTGGCAAAGTCGCAATGTATTGGGATTTGGATACTTACAAATAGCTACAGTGATGAGTACTTTTAGTATGGTAATGCTAAAATATATGATCTAGTGGCGCTGCTTCGTATAGCATGGAACATGTAGAACTTTTGAAATAGTTCCAGTTGCTTCTGTAGAAGTCAATAAATTGTTGTGGATGATGCATCTGCATACACCATGAAGGTTGTGTGAGAAGTATTTAAAAGTATATATGGCAAACTAGTCAATATATTTGTGCTTTTCTTTTTTGTGATACTCATTTGTGAATTTTACTCAAGTTATATAATGTTGAGACTCTGATAATTCTGTCTAGTTTTATTGTGAATTGCTTGTTGGTTTCAATAGGAACCTATAAACATTATTAGTATTTGGTTCTTGCAGGAGGAACCTGGTGGTCAGCGTGCGCTCATATTTGATCAAGGAAACAGAATTTCTCAGGTGAAAGTGACTTATTCTTACTAACAATTCCTGAATCTCGACTATTGGCAACCCTTTTCTTTTCCTTTCTTCACTTTCTTTTTGGGGAAAGGAACATGAAATGAATCCTTTTCATCTAGCGGGAATGATTTGCCCTCTTAAGTCATAAATAGCACATAACTGAAACTACTTCCTTTTTTTTTTTTTTTTTTTTTATGGCTCTCTCAATATTTAGGGCATCAGCTGTGCTGACGTGGCTGATATTTGTGTGAAGGCACTACATGATTCAACCGCAAGAAACAAGAGCTTTGATGTGGGTATCACTGTTTGGTTTTGAGTATATTTTAAGTTGGATAAATCTTAGGTGACATTTTCATATATGCAGGTATGTTATGAATATGTTGCTGAGCAAGGGAGGGAGCTCTATGAGCTGGTGAGTGAAAATCAAAACGTGTGTTGAAAAAAGGATTTAAATAATTTCATTTAGTTGCTTAAAACAAAAACTGCAATTTCTATCATGCGTGCAGGTAGCTCATTTGCCTGATAAAGCCAATAATTATTTGACACCAGCACTATCAGCGTTGGAGAAGAACACTTGATCATCCTTTTGGTCCCTTTGTTTGATATTAATTTGGTTCTTAAATATCTCTTTATATTTTTCTAACTATTGGATTAGATGATGATAACAGCAACAACTTTCAACAAACTACTCAAGGATAAGTGTACAGCAGAGGATGTCTGATGTTGAAGTCATTTGTATTTTGAATTACTTGTATCTATCTTGTAAATGTGATAAGCTTAATACAATTATTAATACAAATACTGCACTATGTATTCGGTAGGCAGAATCACATCCAAATAGTGTTTGATTATATGGTATCAGAGATTTTGTAGACTAATGTCTACCTCCTCCACTCATACGTCTCCTACTTCTACTTCTGTTACCACCATTTCCCTCCATATATAGCCTAATCATCCCATTACTATCAAGCTTTCCCTTGAGAACTACTTACTTTGGAAGCCTCAACTTGCCCCATACCTTCAAGGCCAAAATCTTTTTGCACCGAGTTAAAAGCTCATAGATCTATAACTATCGTATTGAATTATTAGGAAAATCACCAAAGTGGTCGAATTTGGGGGTGGTTTAGCCACTCTCTTTGGCCAGCCTAGGGTGACCAAACCACCCATATAGTCATGAGGTTGGTCGGCCAAATAGCGACAACCCAATTTTTTTAAGGGTGATTTTGTGCTTTCATAATGACAGTCTGAATAAAAAAGCTAGAATTTGTACGGAGAATTATTTGTTACACAAACATACCTCATAGAGTTTTTGTCACTTTTGAAACCCTAAAGAGGCATGTGTAGTACGATGCCATGTAATAAGACTGTCCTCTTACAATGGACTGCCTCATGTGAGTTTGTGCCGGAGCATGTAAGCTCTCACATGAGTTGCAATGGGGCTGAATCTAAATCCCAAATGATTGGGGCTCAGTTTTGAAACTTCATTGATTTATAATTAGTAATCTGTCTATTACAAACAAGGTAGAATTTATAAAATAAGTATAACATTTTCCAGCTTTGCCTTCTATTGCTGAGGAAAAAAAAAAAAAAACAGCCACAAGGGTGCAGGAGAGGAGAGAGAGAGAGCCAGAACTTACAAAACCTGACACGTAGATCAGCATCCCCCGGTTGGCCTAGGACCACAAGTATTCTGCCACTCCCAAGTGAAAAGATAAGGGGAAAAATATCAAGTAAACAACACTTTTTGGCTACCCCCTCCTCTTTGATTGTAAAGCAGCAGAATGCAAGCTTATTATACGCCAAGTCCAGCAATACTTCATAGAAGCTCAACATATATTGGAGTGATCAACAAGGTTTGTAGTACAAGTAGCAATATCATCTACAAGAAGAGCCCTGGCCTCCGACTTCTCGGGAGGTGTAGCCTGGCGCTGACTGGGTTGCTTGCCGCTGCTGCAGTGATAACTTCTGCAGGAGCAGGAGCAGTTGAAGCACCCCCGGAAGCAGAGACTCTCGAGAATATACCGCAGACACTCTCAGGAGAGTGTGCTTCGCCCAAGGATTGCAAGAGAGCGAGGATACAGAGACCCAAGTCCAGGAAAGCCGAGTCTTGCACTATCAAGTGTGTCACCACTTGCATCCGGGGTGGCGATGGCTCTCCAGGTGAAGGTCCTCTTAATGTCAGAAGGTAACTTCATTTATCCACTGTATTTTATTTTAGTTTTTATTTTCTTTGTCTAATATTGTATTTTGGAATCTTTAGATTTTTTTTTTAAAAAAAAATTCCAGAAACAAATAAATAATAAGAAACATATAATCAACTTATGCCCTGGACTAAGCATAAGTCACTTGATCCTGGTGTCTAATTAAACATGTAGTTTAAGGTTTAATTTTCATTGAACACAAACAATTTTTTGGGTTTACACCTCTGGATAAGAGCTTTTTTTTATCTGACTCGTGTGAAGGGACGCTTTGCACGGTATTTCGGAAATGTAGTATGGGCAAAGCCCTGGCCCCTGAATATCCTAATAATAGAAAAAAAGAAAAAAAGAAAAGAAGATCTGCCATGTCATTAATTTAATCTTTTTTGTATAGCATTTGATGAATGGTTAGTCCACACATAAAACTCTGTTTTACTCCAATATGTTTCCATTACCATTGCAATTGAGGCAATGAGAGCACTGTCAATGTATTTGTATTATAGTAATAAAAACTTAGGCATTGTTTGGCAACTCCTTCCCCTCTTCTCAATACTATTTCACTCTTTCATTTTCCTAAAAATTCAACATCAAAACATTTTTACTGTCACTTCATTCACTTTTTATACTATATCATTTACTTTTTACTACTATTTAAATAAATAAATAAAATCACTATAAAACATTTTTTTTTTTTCCTTCATTTTTTCATATCAAACATTCTTTTTTTTTTTTTTCATATCATATCAGTCTACATCAGATAATGCAATAAAGGAAAAAAGGGTTTGCCAAAAAACTTCGGCTTCTAGGTTGTTCGGAAGAGGTTT
Organism: Corylus avellana; assembly: GCF_965113065.1. Lineage (NCBI taxonomy): Eukaryota > Viridiplantae > Streptophyta > Magnoliopsida > Fagales > Betulaceae > Corylus > Corylus avellana. Next base: position 15,214,071 of record NC_142495.1, on the reverse strand, counting down.
AATTTGCATATATCTTGGTGCTTTGTAAATGGAAAAGAAAATGTGATTAGCCTCACTCACTTGTATTTTCATAAGTTTCGGTTGATAGCTTCCTTGTGTAGAAATACTTCATACTTTTTCAGTTTTCTCACCCCTCTATTACCTCTTTACAGGCCTCTAGTTGTTTTCAAGCAAGGGTTTCGAAGCCGTCAATACTGGTAATTGTGTGTGTTTTTGTTTTCTTCTTTTGATTTCTTTCTTTCTATTCAAAATGATATTTCCATGCATGTAGTCTATTAGAATGTTTATATGCTGTTTGTGTTTTGTGCAGTTTGGTCGAATGTTCAGATATTTGTAATTTGATTGGAGATGGTGATGATGGACCTTAAGTTGTTGTATATGAAATTTTAGCAGAGCACCAGTAGAATCTTGATGCCATTTTTCCTTGTTAGATAAAAGTCTTGTTGATAGCTTCTTTTCTCCCATTAGCTAGCTCAATTGCTTTACAATGTTCCTTTTCTTTCGCTTGGATTATAATGAGATTTGGTTAAAATCTTCAATGAAAATTAAATATGCACCCAATATATATCGTTCAACTCATCAAGTATCTTCACAAAATTTTAGATATCAAGAAATTTACATTTGGTGGATTATAGGTGATTAGTTATTATTGTCTTCGAAGTAGAGGCACGATAAACTTACAACCCCGTCTAAAATTGTGTTGGAAAATAAAGCTTTTAAAGCTAAAAAAAAAAGGGTTTTTTTTTTTTTTTTTAGATAAAGCTTATTTTTTTAGTTTTTCTAGAAGTATGTTTTGATATTTTTTATAGTAAAAAGTTAAATAAGTATTTTTGGAATATTTTACCAAACAAGCTGTTGTTGAATAAGTACTTTTGAACTATTTTTTTTTTTTAAAAAAACAATTAAACTCCTTCGCGCAGTCTATCTCTATTATGCATTTCATTTCTAATAAACTTTCGTAACTTATTTTGTTTATATATATAATGAATACAACTCCCCAAAGAACGGTGTGAGGGGTGTACAATATTTTTTCAATTATTGAGTCACATTTATAAGCATGCCAACGTGCCTTTATTTCTATGGATACCATCACATTTCAGGTCAACATTTCCGATACAACTTTGTGGCCATAAAAGAAACCAAACTAAAGAAGAAGAAAAAAAAAGCATTTGGAAATTAAAACAAAAATCCATATATATATATATATATATATATACACATATGAAGACATGAAACTAAGATGAAGAAGGTATTGTATTGTATTGTATTGTTTATCAGAGCCTTGAGAATGGTTTATCAAGGAGAGAAGCAAACAAAGAGGAGGCTGGTGACATGTACGGCGCCTTGCCGCCGTGTGATTGTTGATTATGAGTTATTCCTTCCTCTTTCCTTTCACATCCTCTCTCATCATCTTCATTAGCTTCCTTCTCAGCCTCATCCGCCATCTGCTCATCAATATTGCCAATATAAAATGATGAGATATGTATATACATATGTATGTATGCATGTACTTGTGATCTTTTCCAACTTTTCTAACAACGTTTGTCTTTTTATTTCCTATGTTAGGGGCCCGGGAATGGTAATAGCCTAGCTAATACAATTAGAAATTCAAAAGAAAAGATAATAAACTATAACTATTTTTTTTTTTTTTTCCATCGGATATCCAATAAATAAAAATATTTTCAATAAAAAAATACAAATATAATGGATCTCTAATTATTTCATTAAATAATACTTTATAGAGGGTGAGAAAAGAAATAGAAAGTTGTATTGCAATTTTATTAACTTAAACATCAGAAGCTCCCTTGGCCGATGTCACTAGCTTCAATGGTTTTCTTCTTATTTTGCAGGTGACCTCCTGTTCAGCCCAGCCATCCAAAAATTTGCTTTTACAGAAAATATATATAATGCTGAGATATGTATGTAGAGTGAGAGAGAGAGAAAGAGAGAGAGAGACCTTAGTGGTGATGGGTGGGGAGCGGGAAGGCAGAATATGAAGTAAACGGGACTTAATACGCTGTAAGGCGTCTTTGGTGAGGCCCTGAGCAGCGAGCGTGAAATCTCTAACGACAGTCTCCAAGAAGTGGCGGGCGTTGTCGAAAGCATCAGGTGGAACAGCAGCGGAGGCCACCTTCTCCAACACCCTCTCCGTTATGCCTTCAAAATTCCTCCTCATTCCTCTTGCCTACTTCCTTTGGTGTTGTTAGTCTTAGTGGTTGTGTTTTCTCTACCTATCTCTTTTTTATTGCTTTTGTCTTTAATCCCAAGTCTATGGAAGGACGACCAATCAAGGCAGCTTCTTCTTGGTATATATTATATAATATTTTTTCTTGTGTGGTGAGTGGTCATGCATGAGATGAGGTTGCCATGCTTTCCATTTCTTGAGTGACACGTATGGATCCAACTTCTCTTGATCCTTCTTTGTTTGCACATGATTTATTCCATATAGTGTGCATGCATGTCTATATATGTTGAGCTTTACATTCGCAAAACCATGTTTTTTATTAGGGGAAACTTCATAAAGTTTTCCTGAAATTTCAGCGATTTTGACAAACCTCTCATGAATTTCTAAAACTTTCACTTAGGCCTCCTGAACTTTGATTTTCTCTCACTTTGGACCTTTTTAACGTTAAAGTCAAACAATTTTACTATTTATACCTATTTTACCCTCCCCCAAAATTACGTCGTTTTGTGTCCTAAAACTACAACATCTACCTAGCCCAAAACGACGTCGTTTTAGGCATTAATTTTTTTTTTTTTTGAAAAAAAAAAGAAAAAGAAAAGCAAAATAAATAAATTAATTAATTATTAAAAGAAAAACAGAAAAAAAGAAAAAAGAAAAAAGAAAAAGAAATCGGGGGTGGCTGAAGCCAAAATGGGGGGCCTAAGTGAAATTACAAGTATTATAAGCGATTTAACTTCATTCATTAGAGCATTTCCAGGAATGATGGTCAAGAATATTTACTAGAGTTCAATTACAATTAATTATTTAGTGCTACATAATTATTTATACTTGTACATTTAAATTCAATTACAATTAAATTCATAATTTTGTGAAATTACAATTTAACTTCATTAGAGATGAAGTTAAATTGAATAAGAATCCTCTAGATTTTTAAGATCATTTCATGGTGGCCGGAGTTCTTAAAATATAACACCATTACTACATATGAGATGTAATTAATTAAAGCAAAATTAAAAATATTGAAGTGATAATGTGGTAGAATCCTGTTTTTTTAAAAGGAAAACTCGTGGTGTTTAATTTGCTTTTTTACATGGAGATGGTTTTTTAATTAAAATGAATAAAAAATAAATATTATTGAGCATTGTAAGTGCTCTTAGAAGCTATTGAGCATATCCAGTAGGAGCCTGTTTGGGATGGCGGTGGAAAATATAACTTTTGAATATAGAGCTTTCGCCTGTGAGCTTTTGTCAAAAGTGTTATTACTGAAAAGCTATTTACATGTTTGGTAACCGCATGTTTTAAGTGATTTTTTTATATTACTGATGTTTGGTAACAAAAAAAAAAAAAAAATGCTTTTAGTTGCAAAAATGACAATAAAGGATATGTAATGATTTTTTTTTTTAGGCTGAAAAAAAAAAGCATTATGTGACACCAAATATGTCATTTTACGTGATGGTTTATGTAACAAAATGTCAACATTTTCTTTCTTTTGTACGTACTTATATGTAATAAAAAGTGATGTCAATCATTTTCTTTCTTTCATTTTTAAAATTATTTAAATTATTTAACACGCTTTTTAACACCACAATACTTCAAAGTATTTAATACATAAAAAAGAACAACATTCAAGGAGATCTTTACAATATTTTAAGTAGTTTATATAAAAAAATAATAATAATAAAAAAAAATTTAACGGGTCATAAGTAGATTAGCAATATGATCACGCTCAATGTTCATAGACTTTTCATCTGATGTCTCTAATTGTTGTATGCTTGACTCATCTTGTGCTTCGTCATTGCCTATACCATCAGTAGGTAGTAAATCCTCATTATCATCATATGGTTGGAACTCAACATCCTTTATTGCATGCTTCCTAATGAAGTTATGAAGAGCCATAGACGCCACCACGATTTTCACTTGTTTATCATAAGGAAAATTTGACATGCAATGCAATAACTTACACTTATTTTTCCAAACTCCAAATGTTCTTTCAATAGTGCATCTAAGTGATGAATGTGCATGATTAAAAATTTCATGCATACTCCTCGATTGGCTTCCGCGATGAAAGTCTGGTAGATGATACTGCTCTCCTTTGTATGGCCCCATGTATCTCTTCATGTGAGGATATCTTACGTCTACCAAGTAATACTTTCTTGCAAAAATATGCGAATAATGGTCATAAAAAATATTGAAATGTATAATTTTTTTCACGTATATTTAATAATTGTTATTTTTATTAAATACAAACCTTTAGGTGGGTGTGGAAATTGTAATTCTTCCTTTCGAATGGCTTGCAAAAAAATACGTGTATCATGTGCAGTACCTTCCCATCCAACCCAAACAAAGGTAAAACACATACAAAAATCACAAACAGTTATAACATTCTGAGTAGGAGTCCCTTTTCGACCAATATATGGTATTTGTTTTGATAGAGAAATTTTATCTGGCACATGGGTTCCATTAATGGCTCCAATACAATCTTTGAAGTATGGCCTATACAGCTCATCATCACGAATTTTGCTTGGAACATCCCTAAATTCTCTATCAATAGGATTAATAATGTTAATCGCCATTCTTGAAACAGCCATTAAAACATGAGTAAAATGTCTACTAACTGTTTCTCCTGAATGTTGAAACCTTTCTTGCACTGTTCTATTCCCAAACCCATGGCCTAAAGTATTCAGAAACATAACTACCAACTCTTCTACAGTTAATTTCCTAGTACCTCTTAAATGATATTTTTCCTTCAACTCTTTATACAAGTAAAGAAATACGTGTATTTTCATTCTGAAATTTTGTTTGCACCTATCAGGATTACCTTGTAGAATCTCCATAACCCACTTATAACCTGTTTGAAAAGAGGTCATACAAGGTTCATTTGCAATATGTGGCATATAACAGTTCTCAACAAATTCTACTGCTGCAGCTGCTAGAATAAAAACATCATTTTCATTTTCCTCTTCACCATAATCACTATCACTTGTATCATTTTGAGTGCTATAATCACTATTGTCTATGTCTGTAAGGAAAAAAATAAAAAATAAATAAACACAAAATAAATATATAAGCACCATAAAAATAAGAAAAAGAGATATCTACGTAATTATGAAATATTATAATATATTCACCTTAGTACACAAATCAACACATAAAAAAATAAAATAAAATAACATTCAAATAAATCCGTAGAGCTTCTTAAAATAGTTCATAACAAAACAACATTAAAAAATAATAACATTAATTCATGTTACGACGGTTAATTTCTCTATTTTCCATTCGCTTGATAAAGTCAATCTGCAACCATGGCTCTTTAATAGTCACAAACATCTCTTTATGTGATCTCTTAAGAAATACCTCTGTTGCAAACTTAAGGATGTCAATGTCATTTTCTCTTTCAGCAATCCCCCAAACAACATTCATAACCTCTTCAATATTACATCTAGGTTTATCATAGCTCTTAGATGTTACTGTATTCTTACTTTCTATTATATCACAAATACAACTCAAATGTTGACTAACAATTTGACCTCCTTTCTTTCTTTTCTTACATTGAACCGCAAGGCCAAACTTCTTATTTCCTTTATTCCGCGTATCTAAATCAGCAGGAATATCACTAATGCCATGTGTATTTAGATTTGGTTCATCATCCAAAACATCTTCACCTTCTAGAACATTGCCATCTTCATCAAAGTTGACATCTACACCATTTAGGGCACCAATATCATTAGGAACCAACCCTACGGATGGTGCCCAAGATCCCTCCCCGGTGGCAGTTATATCTTTAAACAATATTTCCACCTTTATAACATAAGCCAAACCTGCTGTACGAAACTTGGTTGCTTTTGGAACTTCCTGTAGTTAGGTATATGTAAAAATCAATAATAGTCATTTTATAAACCATTTAAACAAAAAAAAAAAAAAAAAAAAACTAAGTAAAAATATAATACCTGCAATTTTTTTTTCCCACCAATCATCAGGCACATCAATTGTCTTTTTCACTGGATCCCATCCAAGGTCAGTTTCCTTGCCTATTAATCTCTTCCAAATGTTCCACTCTTTTTTCAAACTCTCCCACTTGTTCTTTAGTTGTTTATAGCAATATTATTTTCCAGTTTTTTCATTAAATTTATTTATCACATTTTTCCATCCTGTCTTATTGAAATGTGTTCATGAGCGGTTACCAACATGAATCTCAGTAATACATATGTCAAGATAATCTTCTAGCATTTTTTCAATCCAAACTACTTTCTTTGTCTGAGTATCTACGGTAGCAACAACAACGTTGCTTTGACCTTTTTTACTCATGTTTGTTACACAATAAATAAGTTGATAAAATTATAAATGAAAAAGTATGTTAAACATTATTAAAAATTAATAATTTGTTTAAAGTGCTGGCTTTGATAAAATGCAAAAAATAATATTGATATGAAAAACACGCATGTCCACAAACAAAATAGCACTAATAAGCAATATTATCTCAAAACAAATAACTAGTATTATTAGCTAATGCTACTCTTCAGAGAACTCAAATAAAAATGTATAGATCAAAGTCAACAATGGTATAAAAATCCACAGTAAAACAAAAAAAGAAGAGTAAAATAAGAAAGAAAAACAAATTCATTCTAGAAACAACTAAAAAAAAAAAAAAAGTTGAAGACAAATCCTATCTACCCCACGTGGGAGCTCTTCACAATGCAGCCACACATTGCCCAAGACCAGCTATACCACGCGTACTGCTCACTTGTCCACACATTGCCCAAGACCAGCTATACCACGTGTGCTGCTCACTTGTTCTCTCTGCCCAAAGAACAATTATAACCTTAACACTACCCAAAGCCATCTTCTTTATTTTCTTTTCCCTCTATTTTTTCGAATACTCTTCTCTGAAAGTCTTTCTATCCTCTCTATTTGTTCTTCTCTTTATTTTTTCTAATACTCTTCTCTGTAGGTCTTTCTATCATCTCTATTTTTTCTTCTCTACAGGTCTTTCTATCATCTCTATTTTTTCTTCTCTCTAGTTTTTTCTAATACCCTTTTCTGCATGTCTTTCTATTCTCTCTATTTTTTCTAATACTTTTCTCTGCAGGTCTCTTACATCTTGCAAACTTCTTTAATATATGTCAAGATTGGAACAAAAGAGATGAAAATAATCAAAAATGAAACGAACTCACCGGAATGAGATGAACTTCTGCTTGAGTCTCTCTCCCTGTAGCGGCTTTCAATTGTGGCAGAATGATAAGTTTGGTTCATGGTGATGTTTATATATGGGTATGGTTGTCATTTGTAGAAATTTGTACGGGTATTTTTGTCAGTTCATATATTTTATTGAATGCAATCTGCGGCGCGCCTTTCTTTCCAAAAGTCCTTTTCACCAGAAGCCTCGTTTTCAAGCTTCAGCCCAAACGTAGTTTTGAGCGTTTAGAACCTCAAAAGCGCTTTGCTAATATTTTACCAAACGACTATTTTTTTTTCCTAAAACGGTCTTCTTAGGCCTCAAAAGCTCATTTTTGCAGAGCCGAACATGCTCTAGATGCTCTAAATGGCCCTTTATAGTTAGTATGGCCTATTTTTTTTTTCCTCTACCATACACTTCAAAATAAAAGTTTACTAAAATTTGCTATAGTAAACTTTGATATATGAAAGTTTATTGCAGCACATTGTAAGATTTTTTTTTTTATTCTTTTTCTCTTTTTCTCTCCTTCCCATTCCCTCTCCCTCTCCCTCAAAATAAAGATTAAAAACAATATTTAAAGAAAGCAAAGAGTTTAATAGATGTTTCTCATGGAAATTGTAGTAAAAAACTAGTAGTTAAAATACAAAATGTTGTATTTTGAGTAGCTAAAATGACCATTATTGCTGGAGATGCTTATCATGTTTGGGTGGAGATGCTTAGCATGTTTGGGATTGTGTTGGGAAGTAGAACTTTTAAAGTAAAAAATTACTAGAAAAAGCCTCAATTTTAAGCTTTTTCCAAAAGTTTGTTTTGTCCATTTTTAGAATAAAAAAGTCAAAGAAGTACTTTAAATTTTTTACTGAACATGCTAGCTTTTTTGTTTAACACAACTTTCTAGGTATTAAAAGTACTTCTATTATGAGTTTATGTAGTGCCCCCGGGTAATTACTAAGTTGTGGTTAGCTAAGTCAGAAGATTTGCAAGGTTTATCGGTTCATTAGAAGTCGTTGGGAGGAGTTTTTGGGATTTTTCAGTTCTAATCGAACATTCGGCAGAAAGACCACCAAACGTTTGCACCTAAACCAAGAAATTGTTGGGTAAAACAGTACACCGAACATTCGACAAGGGACTAAATTGAACGTTCGTTTGACCAAATTTGACCCACTGGGTAATGACCAAACGTACGCCTACAACTCTAAAACACTGTACACACAGTATACTGAACGTTCGGCCATGGATCACCGAACATTCGATGCATTGTAGGATTTTCACAGCAGCGCCCTTAACTTTTCTAAACCTATAAATACCCCCTCCCATGTCCTTCTAAGCTTCATTCTGCCCTCTGGACCCTAGAGAAACTTTGCTTGAGTGTTTGGTGAGTTGTGAGAAAAGAATGAAGGCTTTCTTGAAGGTTCTTGCTCAGAATAGGTAACCTTCTTGATTTAGCTCGCATTTTACTTAGCTGATTACTCTATTTAAACATTCTGTCCATAGCTTGGTTGTAGTTTTGGGCTTATGTTGACATTTTAGTTTTAATTTGGATTAAGCATGAGCTAGCGTTTCGATAATTAATTACGTGTTTTATTCTGCATGAAGGTGTTATTTTGGGCTAGGAGTATGTTAGGAATCCTTTTTGTAGCCTTAGAACTCGTTTAGAAATAATTGAAGCTTCTTTGGTTCGATATGAGTTTTCTGCCCAACAAGAGAATGTTTGCACCTTCTGACCTAACGTTCGTCCTTGAGCCCAAACATTTGCCCAATTTGACAGAACATTCGCTAGCTAAACATATCCTCTATTTTTGGAGTCTTAGGACTAGGGCTTGTTGTAGCTCATACGTAGAACTAATAGTAGGCCTTTTCACAGATTTGGAGAGTGTGGAATCCTTGGAGGAATATTTGGAGGGTGAGTACAAACTCACATGGATACTTGTCGTTATTTTTCCTACATTGCACGACAATTTTGTATACCAAACTTTATGGAACCATATTAAGCAAGTATACAGCTGTTTCTATGGCATATCCCCAAAAAGAAATGGGTAAAGTAGCAAAACTCATCATTGATCTCATCATTTCTAAAAGAGTCGTGTTCCTTTTTTTTTTAAACACTATTCTATTGAGGTGTTCCTGGTGCTGTCAGTTGGGATACCATCCCAGCTCTTGATAAGTGATCTATGAATTCCCCAAGGAAGAATTCACCACCTCGATCAGATTGAAGTTCTTTGATATGTTTACTCAATTGCTTTTGGCTTCAACCTGAAACTCTTTGAACTTTTCAAAAGCTTCAGACTTCCGATGCATTAGGTAAATATAACCATACAATGTGGGTTGTATGGCGAACTCTCTTGGCCACGTGGGTCATGGTACGGCCCACAAAAGATGGTTATTGCCTCTCCCTAGGCAAAGCGGTGAACTGGTTTTCCCAACAAGCTGTGAGCTCATACTGGGAAAATAACTGCTCGATTTTCTCCCCAACAGTTACCAGCCAAATTTGTAGGTTTGACCCTTCGAACTTGAGAGAGAGAGAGAGAACGCGGTAATTTCAAATTTAATGGTCTGTCAGTTTTGTCCCCTATAGGCAACACTCTGTCTCGATAAGCTTAATCGGCAGTGGGCATCTCTAGGTGATTCTGACAAACGCGTACACTCTCGTCTTCTCCATTTTCCACCATTGCGTTCCACATGCCTCTTCACCTTCAAGGCTCAATACGTCCTTTGACGTGCCTATTTATGCTCTAACTTCGAGTGTAGATCTCCCATCTCTGCAAATTTGGAGAACTGTCTAGCTTTGCACTCTTCACGCGCGCACTTGCATGATTTTCTGCATTTCTTTTTCGCCAGAGTTGTGTATCTTGTCATTACAGTTCCAGTGGTCCCCGAGTTCCAACAGTTCCTTGGGCACTCCAATCCTCTGGACCAATTTTTAAATCTACTCCTTCCTTTCCTCCAGCCTGTGATCCCATATTTGAGGTTGAGCGTCGCCTATTGCTTGCTTCAACCCTATACGGCCCGTCTCCCTGCACAGTTAGCACATGAAATCTTGTTTCTTATGGGTAAAAGCAAATCAAGTTTACCTACCCCCTCCCTGGGCAAGGGAAAAGGTAAGGGTGCAGCCAAACCCCCAAGCAATGATGTCCCCGACGTATACCTCGATTGGCGGTCAAACTTGTCTGCTAAAGACGTTAAACGTATGAGCGATACCTACGCCATTCCTTATTCGGATCCCAAATACTAGTGAAGGAGCTGTACCTTCCATGTACAACCACGAGGTCGCCGTTTATGAGGTGATGTTCAGAGCCGGGCTGTGCTTTCCGCTTCCCCTGTTGATCCATGAGCTCCTCACAGAGCTGAATTTGGCTCCCAATCGGATAAAACCTAACGGGTGGAGGCTACTCGTCTCTTTCTACATTTTGTGGCTGATGGTCTTTGGGACTGGTCAGCACCCATCTCTGGGGGAGTTCTTGAGCTTTTATAGGCTGGCGAGGTTCGGCCATGGCTAGGGTTTCCAAGGGTGACCCATGAAACTCGTCATTTTACCAGACAAATGGCACCCCGGCGACCATTACGAGCGAGGTTTCTTCTTTGTTTCGGGCACCCACTGAGAATTAACTATGAAGGAGAGGTACTCCGCCCTCTGTCCCAGATAGGTGGGGTGCACCATGTTCAAGCCGCTTCGATGTTCCCAAGGTCCTCAATTCCTTAGAGAAGGCAAGGGTGGAGTGTGCTCGTGAATGGGCGGTGGATAACCCTGAGGGGGTTTGCTTGGAGAACCTCATTACTAAGGAAAATATGGAGATCTATCTAGGCTATCCCCAGGGCAAATGAAGTTCAGCTCTTAGCGCTCCTTTCGTTGTGAGGAAGGGCACTACGAGCCGGGGGGCAGCTCTTGCTCACTCGCCCCTCTTGGTCAAAAAGAGAGGAGCAGACGCGGCTCTCGGTGACACCAGTTTAGAGAAAAGGTATGGCTTCGAATCTACTTCTCACCTATTTGGCGGGATGTTGGCTTAAGGGGAAGGACTTGACTTGGATACCCCTCAACCCCGTGCTCCATTGAAAGTGACTCCAACGACGGGTGCTACCTCGCCAAAAAGGGATACCGCCGTAGTGGACCTTGAGGATTCACCTGAATTGGGTCAATCTCCGGTCAATCCTGGAGACATGGCAGGGGATATTGAAGCTGGATCGGGATCCAGAGAGGGGGCGACTACCCCCCAGCCCTTAGAGGAGGACTATCACGAGTTCATTGCTCCTGGAACAGGTGGCGATTCCGAGTTGGTGGTCGACGCCGTACCCTTGTCCTATGCTGGGCCTGCTAGTAGGTTGCTATCCCTAACATTGGGGGAGAAGAATTTACAACCCAACGAGTCAGATCTCCCACAGGGGATACCGCTGGTAGGTCGCCCCCTATCGACGTGGGCCTTTAACTTGGGGCAGCAAAGGAGGCACTAGGCGACTCCCTATCCCCGCCTGAGGCTGACATCTAGACTGCCATGAACTCTCTCTCTCTCTCTCCTTTAGTGGAGGAGATTGATGCTGATGAGGCCTTTAATGAAACAGACACCCGCAAATCGGGGCACCCACATGCACATAGTATCGGGGACAGCCGAACACTTTTATGCGAAGAAGAGAGGGTGGCAGATGAACCCCCAGAATTGGCGGCTCCCAGGAGCAAACCTACAACATCGACGAGCTGGTGGGCTTCAAAAGGGTTTCTCGCGGATCCATGCACCGCTCTGATGGCAACCTTCCCTGCCAAGCCTGCTGTTGCTTCAACTGTTTGCAAGGATCTTCTGGAGGCATGGTGGCAATAGTACTTCCTTGTAAGTATTCTCATTGTTTTCACTCTCATATTATCACTTCGAGTAATCTGAGACTGAGAGCAAGTTATCGCAGATCCATGTGCTGCTCTCACGGGCCCCTGCTGTAGCAAACTGCGAAACTGGGTTGTATCTTTACGGTTCATGACGACCGTCTGTCCCTCGCCACTTCAGAGGTTGAAAGCTTGAGGGTGGAACTTGTTATGATGAGAGGAAGGAAGCCTTAGCCAAGATAGAATCTTCCTATGTCGCAGAGGTTGCCGAAAAAGAGGAGGCTCTGGTAAAATCTGGCGTTATGTGTGGGAGTGCTCTAGATGCGGCCAAGAGCTCGCGGGCGACCTGTGAGGGCCTTCAAATTGATATAAAGGAGCAAGATGTTCTCATCGCTGGGCTCTGAACAAAGCTGCAACAGAAAGCTACATTATCGCCGAAGTTGCGTTCTCAACTGCGAAAGGTATTGGGGCTTTGAGGCTTTTTGGGCCCTTATGTAAGATGACAAACAACCAGCCGGCTATCAGAATTTGAAGATGAAGATTATTTGGTCGACCCCACGGCAATAGAGGAGCTCGTAGAGATTGGCAAAGAGGAGTTTCCTGACTCCCCGAACTTGGATAGTGGGGATCTTGTCACTGGGCCTCCAGTGCAAGTCTGAAGATAGCGAGGAGGACACCTAGACACATGATTTTTTTTTTTTTTTTTTTTGTATGCACGTGTGCGCTTTCTTATCTTGTAAAAAGAAAAGAAATACCTGGCATCAATGATAGCGCGAAGTCCTTATTTCTTCTTTGTATCAGTGTGAGGTTTTCCATGCATGGCGAATGGTTGTAAGGCGAACCCTTTTTCTACGTTCATCTTGTATAGTGCCAATGTTTTCCACTTAAAGGCACGACACCTAGCCGATCCAGTCCTAGCTTGGAGCTTGGCTGCTAGATTTGTGCTTTGGCAAGGCGTGGGCTCCTTGCACGTAGCCTGCACCTTTGGGTTTCTTGTCGCGATGCTGGTGTGTTCAATGGCACTCCTGCACCACGGCGATGCAGGGCCTGGTTTTGGATTGAAGCGGGTCTTCTTGCCACGGCAAGGGTATGCTTTTAGCAGTCTAATGCCGCAGTGAGGTTGGACCTGGCCTTGGACCACAAGGGGTCTCTTTACCTTGGCAAGGATGTATTTTTACAGTAGTCTTATGCCATGGTGAGGTGGGGCCTAGCCTTGGGCCATAAGGGGTATTTTCGCCCTGGCAAGGATATGCTTTTATAGCAGTCTTATGCCATGATGAGGTAGGACTTGGCCTTAGGCTATGCTTATTCCGAGTATGCAGAATTATGCGCGCACTACATTCTGGCGAGGTGCCATTTACTTTGTCTTTTTCGTGGGCGTTGTCGAACCCTTAGGGCCAGCATCTAGCCGCCTGCATTTTATTAGTGAAAACAAGGGATGATGTAAACATCTAGAATAAAATCCACGGATAGCCCACATCGGCATGCCATTCATCACATAATTCAAAATAGCAGTCTTAAACGAGTTACAGACATAAAAAGTGAAAATGGCATGAAGCTATTTCAGTGAGAGATCACTAGTAGAACTTCTTCAAGTGATGGGCGCTCCATGGTCGTGGTAGTCGCTTCCCTTCCACGTCCTCTAGGTTGTAGGCCCTGGGCCTATAGTTATCGACTACTCTGTACGGGCCCTCCCTCTTTGGGGCCAGTTTGCCCTCGGCGGGATCCTTGGTGGCTATTGTTACTTTGCGCAATACCCAGTCTCCTACCTCGAATTTTCGAGGGCATACCCACTTGTTGAAGTACTAGGAGACCCTTCACTGGTAGGCTGCCATAGTCATATTTGCCTTCTCCCTTCTCTCTTCCAATAAATCGAGGGACAGCTTTAGGCCTTCGTCATTCAGCACGGGGTCGTAGTATTGCACCCAAACGCTTGTTGACCCTATCTCAACGGGTACAACAACTTCATTGCCGAAAATTAACCCAAAGGGTGCGTCTCCCGTTGGGGTCTGCTTAGTTATTCTGTATGCCCACAATGCTTCAGGTAGCTCGTCTGCCCATGCTACTTTCTTGACTTCCAATTTCTTTTTAGTGATTCAAAAGAGGGTTTTGTTCATGGCTTCTACTTGGCCATTGGCCTGAGAGCGCCCTGGGGATGAGTAGAAGTTCCTGATCTTCAGCTTTGCACACTAGTCTCTGAACGATTGGTAGTCAAACTGCTTCCCGTTATCAGTGATGAAGGCGTGCGGAATGCCGTACCTTGTAACCACAGACCTCCATAGGAATTGCGTAATGTTATGGGTGGTTATGCATGCAAGGGCTTCTGCCTCAACCCATTTGGTAAAGTAGTCCACTGCCACTACTACAAACTTCACTATTCCCTTCCCAGTTGGGAGTAGGCCAATAATGACGACCCCCCATTGCGCGAACGGCCACGTGGCTACCACAGATTCTTTCATGGATTTCCTTCAGTATGTAGGCCCCTTCTTCCTCAGATAAATACTTCAGTAAAGGCAAAGTCCACCGCCTTTTATACAACTCCCCGCAGACGAGTGTGTACCTTGCTGCCTTCATTCGGAGCTTCCTTGCCATCTTACGATCTTCCGAAAGGGTACCATCTTCCAAGAATCGCACTATGTCTTTTGCCCAGCTTGACTTTGTTTTTGCTTGTGCAACCTCTTTCGCGGGAATGATTGATGACTCAGGAATCAGGCGAATGATTGGGTTAAACTTAACCACATCATCTAGGTCTTCTCAAAGTGTGTTTTCTTTCAAACTTTGCATTTTTTCCTTTAAAGATACAATTTCTCTTCAACAACCTACAAAATACTAAAAACACAAAACTAAAACAAAACATTAGATAATGACACGGCTAAAGGATTAACTAATGTAAATTAAGGGGCCCAAATATGCAATATTTGGCACTCATCAATGGACTTGCTATCTCGATGAGTTTAAGTCTGCATCCGAGGCCGACGCCAGGCGGGCTAATTGATCTGTGGATTCGTTTTGGGACCGTGGTACCTTTTTGATGATAAACTGCTCAAGCTTCACGATGAGCTCCTTGGTCTTCACTAAGTACCTCTGCATTCACTCCTCTTTGGCTTCGTACTCGCCTTGTATGTGTCCTTCAATTACGCTGGAGTCGATTCTCATCTCCACTCTGTGCACGCCTAACTCGAGTGTTATGGCGAGTCTTGCCAATACAGCTTCATATTTTACCTCGTTGTTTTGTGGTTTTTAAACCCATTTTGATCGCATATCTGAGCTCTGGGCCCACTGGGGGTTGGAGTACGACTCCTGCCCCTCTATTTCTTTTGTTCGCTGAACCATCAACATAGACAAGCCATGGTCCTTCTGACCAGCCCGTCTCCTCTTCTGGGACTCCTATGAACTCCGCCACAAAGTCTGCCACTACATGTCCTTTCAACACGGGTCTGGGAAGGTACTCCTGGTTGAACTCGCCACATCAAGAATCCAAAGCTTCATCGCCTAAATGTCTCAAAGAGCCATCTTATGTCAAGATACTCAAGGACTTGTGCACACAAGCACACAAATCTAGGAACCACTTTCCTAAGAAGATCCTTCGAAGAAAGCAATTCTACATAAGATGGCGAAATATCCTTCCAGAGGGGTATGGAGTTTTGAAGAAGAAGGGGTGGAAGGGATTGGTTAGACATCCGCATGATAGGGGGAAGCGCTGTAAAGTTTTCTCGTCCAGTTTATTTCCTGCACTTCACTCCACAAATTCTTCCTTTCCTTTTTCTTTTTTATTAGATGTTGTTTTTATTTTTGTTTTTGTTTCTAATAGCAATTAAACTTTTGAAGTTTTGTTTCTGTGAAAAAAATATTGCTGTTAGTTTTTGTTGACAGGTGTTTTTGTGTTTAAGTTTGGGGGACGCCCTGGCCTTGTTCACACTCAGATTTCCTTACTTTCGGTAATGTATTTCTATTCTACACATTGAAGGCAATGTGTAATTTAAGTTTGGGGGTATGGAAAAACACTTTGTATGTTTATTTTTGTTCTTATTTGTTTACTTTTATTTGTCATTTTGTGTTAAAAAAATTTGAAAAAATAAAATAAAAAATTGGGCTATGTTATTGTCAAGTTTGAGTTAAACTGTAATTGTGATTTGCATTTCATTAGCTTGCTTAAAGGGTTGAACACATTATTATGAAATTAGGAGTCTGAGTCCTTTGACTTGTTTTTGGGTAAATGAGATTTCACTTGTTTTGAGAAAAAAAAAAAATTATGAGCACATTAGCATGTTTTCTGTGAGGCATGATATTTGAACTTAATCATGTTCCTTTTGAGATTTGGTGGATGATCTATTGATGAATAACCTTGGCTTGCAAGATACAAAAAAAAAAACAAAAAAACAAAAACAAAACAAAACAAAACAAAACAAAAACAAAAACAAAAACAAAAAAAGAAAAAAGAAAAGAAAAGAAAGATCATGTTGAGTTTTCCGTTGAGTAACTAGACCTCTTGCTTCATTAAGCATTGAGTGTTTGTGTCAAAAGGTGTGAAATTCAATATTGATTTATGATATGGCTAGCCTAGCTTTGTAGCCTTTTTGACTTAAGTTAATAAGCCATTGGGAATGTTCTACATCTAGTGCCCTAAAGCCATTTGACTTGGGAGTCATTGGCCTAACACTTGTTACATAGGTCAATTATAAAGCTTAAGAGAGTTAGACATTGCAGAGCCTGTTTAAAATAAAATAAAATAAAATAAAATACATATCTTGCCTTGGTTGTTTCATCTATTAGGGATTCTTACAAATTTTGCAGAACTTGTTTTGAGTTTAAGCTGAAAGCTTCATGATTATATGCTAATTACACTTTACACTTTTTAGAACATATGAGGTCTCAATTGTCCATTTATGAGTGAGTTGATTTTGGATTTCCTTTTGATTGAAATGATGGTATTTGTCATTTTAAGCTTGCTCAGGAATAAGAACCATGGTTTATCTGAAAATTCTTTCTTGTTAACAACATAGTGTTATAATGTTTGTGGGTATATGTTAAGCCCTCACATGACTTCACTCGTCCTTTAGGGATGCCTAGGGGTTTAAAAGGCTTGTTGCATATGCGAAAAAATGCAATCGTCTCTCCCACGAAAGAGGATTTATGTTTCTTGCTTTCATTGTATTTTTCGTTTTGTTTTGCTAAGGGACTAGCAAAATGTAAGTTTGGGGGTGTTTGATAAGTGCCAAATATTTCATATTTGGACCCCTTTATTTACATTAGTTAATCCTTTAGTTGTGTCGTTATTTAATGTTTTGTATTAGTTTTGTGTTTTTAGTGTTTTGTAGGTTGTTAAAGAGAAACTGCATCCTTAAAGGGAAAAATGCAAGTTTGGAAAAAAAGTACACTTTGAGAAGATCTAGATGATGTGGTTAACTTTAACCCAATCAAGGAAAGGATTAAAGAGAAATTTTTCTAATTGGAGTCAAAATCGGATTGGATTCAAATTCAGACTCTGCACATGTCTTAGTATTTTGACCATAACTTTTCATTCTAGTATTGGATTGAGGTGATTCAAGCGGAATTGGAAAGCTAACTCAAAATACTATAGTTCATTGTGAAATAGGATTTTCCTAATTCGGACGGTTACTATGCCAAAATCACCTCAGAATAAAAGGACACAAATCTGGACGAATCCTATTCCAATTTCAGACTTCTATTTTGACTGGGAGATAGACCTCCAAATTATCTAGGTTTACTAGGCTTCTAGGACTTCCCTAAGCTTATAAATAGACCTCTTTACATTCAAGAAAAATATACAATTCCAGAGAGCAAAATTCTACAGTTTTTCTCTTTAGTTTAGTTTTTCTTTAGGTTTACGTTTAGGTTTAGATTTAGATTTTATTTCTATGTGGAGCTAATTCCCAACTAAGGTTGAGGATGAAGCCTCACCAATGAAGAATGATAAGTGCCAAATATTGCATATTTGGACCCCTTTATTTACATTAGTTAATCCTTTAGCTGTGTCGTTATTTAATATTTTGTGTTAGTTTTGTGTTTTTAGTGTTTTGTAGGTCATTGAAGAAAAACTGCAGCTTTAAAGGGAAAAATGCGAAGTTTGGAAGAAAGCATACTTTGAGAAGACCTAGATTGTGTGGTTAAGTCTAACCAAATCTAAGGAAAGGTTAAATCAGATTAAAGTTCAGATTGGATAAGATTTCGGATCGGATTCAAATTCAGATTCTGCACACGTCTTAGTATTTTGACCATAACTCTCCGCTCAAATATCGGATTGAAGTGATTCAAACGGCATTGGAAAGCTAGCTCAAAATACTACAATTTATTGTGAAATAGGATTTTCGTAATTCGTACAGTTACTATGTCAAAATCGCCCCGAAATTAAAGGACACAAATCTGAACGAATCCTATTCCGATTTCAGACTTCTATTTTGACTGGGAGACAGACTTCCGAATTATCTAGGTTTACTTGGGCTTCTAGGACTTCCCTAAGCCTATAAATAGACTTCTTTGCATTCAAGAAAAGACACACAATCCCAGAGAGCAAAATTCTTTTGTTTAGTTTTTCTTTAGGTTTAGGTTTAGGTTTAGATTTTATTTTTATGTGGAGCTAAATTCCCAACTAAGGTTGGGGATGAAGCCTCACCGATGAAGAACAATATCACTTTTATGTAAGTTTTTATTATTCTGATTTTATTGGGTTTTATATTTCAATTGTTTTACTTCTAATCAATTGTATGGAGTGATTCTTGGATATCTCTTGTGATTCAAGGATACATGTGATGATTTGAGATAATTTCATATGATTGATTGCTTGGCTTTTAACTCATAAAAATTGGATATCCCTTGTGATTTGTTCTACGGATACATCTGGTGTTTCAATTTAATTTGGATTCCTTTTGTGATTTGGTCAATGAATGGATACATGGGATGGTTTTGATTAATTCTTTGAAGTATAGTAAAACATATTTATGATTTAATTTGTGAGAACTTCAGATTAATATTGATGAACATAAAGTATGTTGTTATGATTTGGTGAGTGTGAATTCCCAAACCTTAGTACCTTTATCCTTAGATTTACTTATTTTATTTAGTTTATGTTTATCCTTTAATTTTCAAAACTCAAAAATCAAAACCCTTTTGAAACTAGATTAGGATTTAATTAGTTTAGATATAAATTGCTCTTTCAAAAATACAATTCTCTGTGGGATCGACCTCGCACTTGCAATCCATCAAACTACAATCGATTCGTGCACTTGCGAGTTAAATAAATTTGCACAACAAAGAACATCAATACTTTCATGTAAGTCTTTATTTATCTGATTTTATTGGGTTTAATATTTCAATTGTTTTACTTCTTTTCAATGTGTAGAGTAATTCTTGGACATCTTTTGTGATTCAAGGATACACTTGATGATTTAAGATAATTTCACATAATTGATTGCTTGATTTTATTTGCCTAAATAATTGGATATCCCTTGTGATTTGTTTTACGGATACATTTGATGTTTCAATTAAGATTGGATATCTTTTGTGATTTACGGATACTTCTGATGATTTAATTGATATTGGATTCCTTTTGTGATTTGTGCAATGAATGAATACATGGGATGATTTTGATTAATTATTTGAAGCATAGTAAAACATATCTAAGATTTTAATTGTGAAAACTTTAGATTAATACTGATAAACATGGAAGTATATTGTTATAATTCGGTGAATGTGAATTCCCAAACCTTAGTATTTTATCTCTTAGTTTATTTTAATTAGTTTATATTTCATCTTTTAATTTTCAAAACTCAAAATTCAAAACCCTTTTGGAACTAGGTTATGATTTAATTAGTTTAGATATAAATTGCTCTTTCAAAAACACAATTCCCTATGGGTTCGAGCTCACACTTGCAAAACATTATATTGCAAACGATTTGTGCACATGTGAGTATTAAAATTTGCACAACACATCACTTCGATTAAGCTAGAGTTCAGTGGGGTAAGGTTGATCTCCTGAAGAGTGATAGGCTTTCCCTTCTCGCCTTTCTTGCTAAACGGTCCCTTCTTTGGTGATGCACTAACCTTGGGGGTTTCTTTTTTGGGGGCTTTTGTTGTAGGCCCCCCTAGTGGCTGTTAGGGCCTGTATGGTCTATTCTCCATTTATGAATTCGGCAGCTTTCTAGAGATCTGCAGGGGGCCTACGCGCCACCTCCAAAGCTAGGGGGCTCTGAGGATGAATTCCATTCAAGAGGGCCATCAACACCGAGTTCCCAGGAGCCGTCGCGACCCCAAGTCTTTCCTTCTGCAAACACTCCACATAGTCTTTTTAGGATTCTGAGTCTTTCTGCTGCACCGTCATGAGGTAGGTCATAGGCATCTTCCGCTTGTGTGTGGACATGAATTGAGTCAAGAAGTGCCTGGCGAGGTCCGTGAAATTGTCTATGGAGTCCAAAGGGAGATTGGCAAACCACTCGCGGGCAAACCCTATCCTCGTTAAGGGGAACGCTCCGCAGGAGATCTCATCCGGTATCCCGCGGAGAGCGATGTGAGTGCGGAATGACTCAAGATGTTCCAAGTGGTCAGCAGTCCCATCGTAAAGGGTGACAGTTGGGACCTTGAATTTATCCAGCAACACCCGCTATGTGAAGGGCAGGTTCGTACTTTCCTACACATCTTCAATCACAGTCTGTTTTCCCTTCATCTAGCGGGCCATCACTCTGCATTCATCTCTCAGCTCGCTATACATAGTTCTCCAGTCTTCCTGACGTTCCAAAGGTTCTGGCTGCTTGTCGCGGGCCTTGGCTCCCCTATCTCCATTTCACCTTCATCGCCTCTGGATCTGCTCTGCGGACCCAGTATCCATCTCTTGCTGGCCATACCCTCCATGATCGTAGACGTACATCGTCTCTTTGCCGTATCTGGGGATATACTACGTCTCAAGATAACCTTGCTCGTATGGGTCCGCATACCCTGGGTATCCCCTTGCAAACTGATCATGGATGTCTTTAGGTTGGTACTAGTTATCTTCATAATGGGGACTTCCTCGCCAACCATAAGAGTGGTAGTAGCCATAACTCTGATAGTCGTAATCATCTTGGTATTCGAAGTTGCTCTGACAGCCGTACCTGCCTTGGTCTTTATAATCGAAACCACCATAATACTCCCCCCCGGGGGTTGATTCATGGTTGTCGTACTCACTTCACCTATAATACCCTTCAGGTATAGCTCCACCATGCTAGTGGTGGCCCTCACCCTCTACATCATACTCCACTCCGACCTGCTGCTCTTGATGTGGTTCTCGGGTTTGGGCTCGGCGCAATAGCTCCTCATTTTGCTGTATGAGGATGCAGACTCGCTCTCGTTCCAACTCCAACTGGGAAGTGAGGTAGGTTATTTGAGGGTTGTTTGACTCAGACGTTCCAGCGTCATTGCGGCGCCTAGGTCGAGGAGGACGTCTGGACTGAGTGAAGGTCGTGTTTGGGGGGGTTACCAAAATGAAGGAGTTGGTGTTCACAAGTTGTGTTGGTGGTGGCGTGGAAAGTCTACCAACAGGCTTCTGTTCTCCGGTGGTTGGCATATTTGTTTAGTGGAAGAAGACTGCAGTGCCTTGCACGTCATTCCCGCAGACAGCGCTATTGTGCAAATTTATTTAACTCGCAAGTGTACGAATCAATTGTAGTTAATGGATTGCAAGTGCGAGGTCAAATCCATAGGGAATTGTATTCTTGAAAGCAATTTTAAATCTAAATTAATCAAACACTAATCTAGTTCCAAATTTTTGAGAGAATTTTTTGTTTGAATGAAAAAGTAAAAACATAGGCAATTTAAAGTGATTGAAATCTTATGACGAAGCGCTAAGGTTTCGGAATCCGCACTCACAAATGCATAACAACATAATTTCATGATCTATAATATTCCCCAAAGTTCTCACATATAAATCTTAAGTTTGTTTTACTATTGCTTCAAAGAATTAATCAAAAGATCCCATGTATCCATTCATAACCCAAATCACAAAAGAAATCCAATATTCGATCAAATCATTAACTGTATTCGTAAATCACAAGAGAATATCCAATCTTTATCAAAACATCAATTGTATCCAGAGAATAAATCACAGGGGAAATCCAATTTTTAACAAAGAAAACCAAGCAATCAATTGTATTGAATAGTCTTAAATCATCAAGTATATCCTTGAATCACAAAAGATATCGAAGAATTATTCAATCCAATTGATTAGAAATAAAATAATAGAGCAATTAAACCATTAAATTGGGAAATATTACATACATGAAACAAAGTTGCTAATCATAAGTGAGGCTTCATCTTCAACCTTAGTTGAAGGTTTAACCTCTCATGTTATTGAAAGATAAAACAAGATTGATTGAATTCATAATATAAAATTGAGTACTTACAAATAAGAATCACAAAGTTGAGATTCAAAAGCTAGGAAAACCTTAAACTCTCTTCTTTCTCCTCAACAATCTTGAAATTTGTAGCCTCCCTAAACTAATCTGATAATTCTCTATTTATACGACTAAAACTAGGATTTACAATTTGAAATAAACTTAAATTCGCTGCCAAATTGGACAGTGAGCTCGATCGCACACCTTCTGCGCTCGAGCGTGCTTGGGCTTGCCACGCATGAGTATGCGTACGCTTAGCTTTCAAGAGGGCGCGTCTGGGCTCGATCTTGGGGCACTGGCCCGAGCGCGTATGCGCTTGAGCGTAGTGATCTGCGCTCGATCGTGCTGACATATTTGCAAATTCCTTCCAAATGCAACTTTCACATAAAAACCCTAGCTTTCCTTCAGCAACCTATAAAATATTAAAAACACATAACTAACCCAGAACATTAGATAATAACACAGCTAAAGGATTAACACAAGTAAATTAAGGGGTCCAAATATGCAATATTTGGCACACATCAAACACCCTTAAACTTAACTTTTGCTAGTCCCTTAGCAAAACAAAACGAAAAATAAAATGAAAACAAAACAAAACAAAGCATAAATCCTCTTTCGTGCAGAGACGATTGCATTTAGCATATGCAACAAGCCTTTTAAACCCCTAGGCATCCCTAGTGGACGAGTGAAGTCTCGTGAGGGCTTAACAAGAATGATACCCACAAACATTGAAGCACTTTGTTGTGAACAAGAAAGAAGTTTCACATAAACCATGGTTCTTATTCATGAGCAAACTTAAAAAGACAAACACCATCATCACAGCCAAAAGAAAATCCATAGTCAAATCACTCACAAATGGACAATTTAGACCTCATATGTTTTGAAAGTGTAAAGTGTAATTAGCATATAATCATGAAGCTTTCAGCTTGAACTCAAGACAAGTTCCAAAAAATTTGTAAGACTCCCTAACAAATCAAATAACCAAGGCAAGATATGCATTTATTTTTCATAGGCTTTGCAATGTCTAACTCCCTTAAGCTTCTTAATTGACCCATGTAACAAGTGTTAGGCCAATGACTCCCAAGGCAGGTGGCTTTAGGGCACTAGATGTAAAACATCCCTAAGGGCTTATAACTTAAGTCAAAAAGGCTACAAAGTCAGATTAGCTATATCGTAAATTAACACTAAACTTCACACATTTTGACGCGAACACTCAATGCTTAATGAGGCAAGAGGTCCAGTTACTCAGCGGAAAACTCAACATGATCTTTCTTTTCTTTTTCCTTCTTTTTTTTAAAAAATTTTTCATTTATATCTTGCAAGCCAATGGTTATTCATCAATAGGTCATCCAACAAATCTCAAAGAGAACAAGCTTAAGCTCAAACATCATACCTCACTGAAAACATGCTAATGTGTTCAAAAAAAACTTATCTCAAAAGAAGTGAAATATTTTTTACCCAAAAATAAGTCAAATGACTCAAACTTGACAACAACATAGCATATATATATATATATATATATATATATATATATATATATAGATTATTTTTATTTTTTTAAAACTAAACAAATAAGCACAAAAATAAATAGACAAAATGTTTTTCCATACCCCCAAACTTGAATTACACATTGTCCTTAATGTTGGTAGACATACAATACCAAGAGGTATAAGGCACCAGAGTGAGCAAAGAGACGACCCCCAAACTTACTCGTGACAACACCCGTCCTGAAAAACACAAAAATAAAACAAAAATGAACATAAACGAAACAACAAAAAACTATGACTAAAAATACCAAAGAAAAAGGAATGCCTCCCATAAGCGCTAAGTTTACAGTCTTCAGCTAGACTTTTCACCGCTGATGATTAAGTAGACGACGTGGGATCTTCCAAAGGCAATTCCTCACTCTCCAAAATTTCCAGTTCCAAGAACGGCTTCAACCGCTGACCATTGACCTTGAGAGTACTTCCATTCTTAGGATCCTCGATCTTGATGGCTCCATGAGTAGAAATTGCACGCACTATGAATGGTCCAATCCATCGAGATTTGACCTGTCCTGGAAACAGATGTAGACGTGGGTTGTAAAGGAGGATTTTCTAACCAACTTCAAACGATCTTCTCAAAACGTTTTGGTCATGGATCTTCTTCATCTGAGCTTTGTATAGCTTGGCACAGTGGTAAGCATCATTCCTCAATTCTTCTAATTCATCTAGTTGTAGCTTCCTTTGATCACCAGCCTTGGTGAGACTGAAATTCAGCTACTTTATAGCCCAATAAGCCCGGTGCTCCAATTCCACAGGGAGGTGACAAGCCTTGCCATACACGAGTTGGTAGGGAGACATTCCAATTGGAGTCTTGAATGCAGTCCAGTATGCCCACAGAGCGTCATTGAGTCGAAGAGACCAGTCCTTCCTCGTCGGGTTCACCGTCTTTTCTCATATCCTCTTGATTTCTCTGTTGGATATCTCAACTTGCCCACTTGTCTGAGGATGGTAGGGAGTTGCAACTTTATGAGTAATACCATACTTCTTCATGAGTTGCTCAAAATATCAGTTGCAGAAATGCTTCCCCCCATCACTGATGATGGCACGTGGTGTCCCAAAACGTGCGAACACATTTTCCTTCAAAAATTGCAACACGACTCTGTGATCATTAGTCTTGTAGGCAATGGCCTCCACCCACTTGGAAATATAATCCACTGCCACAAGGATGAAAAGATACCCATAAAAATTAGGGAAGGGCCCTATGAAATCGATGCCTCAAACATCAAATAGCTCCACAATAAGGATCAGGTTCAGCGGCATCATATTCCTTCTTCCAATGCTCCCCAACTTCTGGCATCTATCACAGGTTGAACAGTAAGCATGGGCATCACCAAAAATGGAGGGCCAATAGAATCCACTTTGAAGAATCTTCGCCGCAGTCTTTTTAGAACTGAAGTGGCCTCTACATGCATGATCATGGCAAAAAGATAGGACATTTTGCTTGTCATTTTCAGGAATGCATCTCCTTATAATCTGATCTGGGCAGTATTTGAACAGGTAAGGATCATCCCAAAAGAAGTACTTCGCCTTAGCCAAGAATTTTGATCTGTCTTGCCTAGTCCAATGTGATGGCATCTGGGCAATGACAAGGTAGTTCACTATGTCTGCGAACCATGGTGCAAGAGTTTGAGAGATGTGCATAAGTTGTTCATAAGGGAATGTCTCAGCAATCGGCACAGCATTTTCATTGAAGTCCACAACCAGCCTGGATAAATGGTCAGCTACCACATTCTCGGAACCCTTCTTGTCCTGAATTTCAGTATCAAACTCTTGCAACAACAAAATCCACCGGATGAGACGAGATTTAGCATCTTTCTTTGACAAAAGATATTTCAGCGCAACATGAATCGAGTAGACTAAGACTTTTGACCCTAGCAAGTAAAGTCTAAACTTATCCAAAGCAAACACTACAGCCAACAACTCTTTTTCCGTGGTGGAGTAGTTGAGTTGTGCATCATTCAAAGTCTTCCTGGCATAGTATATGACATGCAGAATCTTCTCTACTCGCTGACCCAAAATGGCTCCCACAGTATAATCGAAGGCCACACACATTATCTCGAACGGAACCCCCCAATTAAGTGGCTGAATGATTGGTGTAGAAGTTAAGGTCCTTTTCAGAATCTCAAAGGCTGTCTGGCACTTGTCATTGAAATCAAAAGGAATATCTTTGCCAGTAGATTACATAGAGGTCTTGTTATCTTGCTAAAGTCCTTGATGAATTTTCTGTAGAACCCAACATGTCCCAGAAACGACTGAATCTCCTTAACTGTCTGTAGGGGCGAAAGGTTAGAGATCAGATCAACCTTAGCTCTGTCAACCTTGATACCTTTGTGGGAAATTACATGCCCCAAAACAATTCCATGTTTCACCATGAAGTGGCATTTTTCCAAATTTAGAACCAAATTCTTCTCCTTACACCCTACCAGCACCTATGTGAGATGATGTAGACACTCCCCAAATGATGAACCAAAGACCGAGAAGTCATCCATGAAGATCTCCAAGTGACGTTCAACCATATCTGAAAAGATGTTGATCATTACACAATCCAAATGGCATACGGCGATAGGCAAACTTACCGAATGGACAAGTGAAAGTAGTCTTCTCTTGATCTTCGGGGTCCAGTGGAATTTGGTTATAGCCTGTGTAGCCATCAAGGATGCAGTAGTACTCATGGCCAACCAATCTCTCCAACATTTGATCGATGAACGATAGAGGAAAATGGTCTTTTCTTGTCACGACATTTAACTTCCTGTAGTCAATGTACACTCTCCATCCTGACTGCACACGAGTGGGGACCAACTCATTTTTCTTGCTCTTGATGACTGTTAATCCCTGCCTTCTTCAGCACCACATGAATGGGACTCACCCATTTGCTGTTAGAGATTGGGTATATGATTCCCGCATCCAAAAGTTTAATTACCTCCGCTCGAACTACCTCTTGCATGGCTGGATTTAACCGTCTCTGTAGCATTTTCTTCAAGATGAACCTTATGCATCACTACTGCAGGGCTGATTCCTTTAATATCTTCTATTGACCACCTGATTGCTTCTTTATGCTCTCTCAAAACTTCTAGTAGCTTCTGTTCTTGTTCACTATCTAGGTCGGCAGCAATGATCACTAGTAGAGATTCTGTAGGATCCGGATACTTGTACTTCAGGGTGTCTGGTAGAGGCTTCAACTCTCGCTTGACAGGCTCAGCTGCTAATGAAGATGGATCAAGGGATGATGTCAAAGTAATTTCTACAGTCTCCGTCTCCATCTCAGTAGTTGAGTCTAACAAGGCTTTAGCTTGTTCCAATAGTGTGTTTAGTTCCATGTCACTTCCCAGTGCAATCAGGCATTCTCCCAAGGGGTCTTCAATATCTGGGTCATTGACAGTTTTCTCTACTATCTCCTCAATTAAGCATGTGCTTTTCACCTCCTCATACTCAAATGGCTGCCTGCTGATATCAAAGATGTTCAACTCCACTGTCATGTTTCCAAATGATATCTTCATGACTCCAGTTCTACAGTTGATTAGGGCATTAGCTGTAGCTAAAAAAGGATGCCCCAATATGATTGGAACTTGAATTTCTGCATTTTTCGTCTCTGTATCTAAGACAATGAAGTCCATAGGGTAGTAGAACTTATCAACTTTGATCAGCACGTCTTCAACAATTCCCATTGAAACCTTCACAGATCTATCGGCCAACTGAAGTGTAATTGAAGTGGATTTCAACTCTCCCAATCCAGCTGAACATATACTGAATATGGTAGTAGATTTACATTGGCCCCCAAATCCAACAGAGCTTTTTCAACTCTATTGTCACCAATCTTGCAAGCAATGGTAGGACATCCAGGGTCCTTATACTTTACAGGCATCTTGTATTGCAAGATAGAGCTGACATGCTCAGTCAGGAAAGCTTTCTTGGGGACATTTGTCTTCCTCTTGATTATGACCAAATCCTTTAGAAATCTAGCATAAAAAGGCACTTGCTGGATGGCATCTAGGAACAGAATGTTTATTTGCACTTGCTTGAACACTTCCAAAATATCATTGAACTTCGAGCTTTTCTTTGGCGCTATCAGTCTTTCTGGATACGAAGCTTTAGGTATATACTTTCTGGAAGGGTCCTCAGCACTCGGAATGGTAATATCTTGTCCTGTGTCTTCTGCAGGCTTGTCCTGGTTTTCCTTCTCTTTTACAGCCCCAATGGCCTCTTCAAGCATGACCACTTGATTATCCACTTGTTTGCCTGACCTCAAAGTGGTGATGGCTTGTACATGCTCCTGACCATGCGTAGAGGCGAAGGAACTTCCAATCACAAATTGCCCTTTTGGGTTAGGCATAGGTTAACTAGGGAACTTCCCTCTTTCTCTTTCCCCCACTTGATTTGCTATCTGGCAACTTGTCCTTCTACCTTGATCACGGCCTACTTAAGTTCTTGTTATGTCTCTATTGCTGGCCATCTTGGAATTCTTCATCTCGTGTACGGCTTGATTGGTGAAACCTTTTAGCTTTTGTATAGTTTGGGAGTTGGAGTTCTTGAGCTCTTCTATTAATGTTTTCATCATGTCTTCCAATGATGATTGTGGTTCAAGCTGTGGCACTTGAGTGGTGGACTGATAAATAGGTGGTTGAGCTTGGTGAGATGGTTGGTACTGATTCTGAGTTTGAGTGGTCCTACCTCCCTAGTTCAATGGTTGATTCTGCTTCCAAGAGAAATTGGGGTGATTCCGCCACTCTGGATTATAAGTTTCAGAAAACGGTCCAATTGTAGGTTTTCTGTACTCTTTGAAGGCATTTACTTGCTCAATTGGGTACTCTGTTAATAGAGTTGGGCAATTTTGAGTGAAGTTTATCTGACTATCACATAACTGGCATGAATCAACTTGGTAAGTATCTGCTGCATTCACTGGTTTGTTCAAGACCATAGTGTCAAACTGACTCCTGAGAACCTTGAATTCCTCCCTTAATTCAGCATCGTTCCTCATCTCATAGATGCCTCCTACCTTGGGAGCGGGTTGTTGTTTGTCCCAACTATTTCGAAAATCCCATTGTTGTGCTCGTTTAGCCTTTTTGTCCAAAGTTTTATAGGCTTCATCCCCAATAAGACTTAAGAATTCTCTACCATTCATAGTCTCAAGCGAGTTTCGCTCACTTGGTGTTAGTCCCTTGTAGAAAATTTGAACAAGCACCTCATTCTCAAACGCGTGGGGTGGGCATTTTATAGTAAGCTCTTTAAACTTCTCCCAGCTAACGGTGAATCTTTCCCCTTCTTTCTGTATGAAATTGGTGATTTGTATACGAAGGTCATTGATTTTGGACATTGGGAAGAACTTGAGGTAAAACTTGCTTTGCAGCATATCCCAAGAAGTGATAGATCCAAATCTATTGTTGAGCAGCCAGGGTTTCGCACTATCATGTAGGGACAGAGGGAATAACCGAAGATGCACCGCTTTTGCTAGGGCATTTTCCGTAGTAACAATTTCGCAAATTTCCAAAATAAATCCTCACATGAACATATGGATCCTCATTCTCTAATCCTCTAAATGCAGGAAGGTGACACTAAATTAAATTATACCTTAAGGGATCTAGGTTGATTTCGTTCTCCCATCTTAACAGACTTTTCCGAATCAGACTAGAAACTTTGAGAATTAGTGGGCGAGTTTGGTGGCTGTCTTAGATTCTCTCTCGCCGTTCTTTCAATTTCGGGATTAAAAGTGTCTAACTCCAGATTTAAAGATCTACAACCGAACATGCAAATAGGAACTAAGAACCTAACAAACTAAAAATTGAAATGAATTGAACTAAATTAAATTATATTCAACTAGCTAAACACAATTGCAAGCAGAAATTAATTTCAATAGAAACTAAAAACTCATGAAAAAGGGCCAAAATATTTTGGCTAAAATCTACTAAACTATTGCGGTTGCTGCCTTTGCTATGAGTGTGCTTGATCGTGCTGATGTGTGCTCATTCGCACTCGAGTTAGTGTACGAATGAAGATGAGGCAGTTGACGAGCGCAGGTGCGCTTGACTTGCTGTCTTGGCCACAAGTGCACTCGATCGTAGCAGGGTTGCGATCGATCGCACTAACAGGGGCATGCGGAAGGTGGTTGCGGCAGAACTGTAACACAAACAAAGAGTAAAACAAAACAAATTGCAGAAAAATAAAATCCTAATTATAACTAGTAGAAGAATAAAACTAATTGAAACATAAATTGTTTTCAAAAATTGAACAATTCCCTAGCAATGGCGCCAAAAACTTGTTGTGCAAATTTAATTAACTCGCAAGTGTACGAATCAGTTATAGTCAATGGATTGTAAGTGTGAGGTCGAACCCATAGGGAATTGTATTCTTGAAAGCAATTTTAAATCTAAATTAATCAAACCCTAATCTAGTTTCAAATTTTTGAGAGAGTTTTTTGTTTGAATGAAAAAGTAAAAACATAAGCAATTTAAAGTGATTGACATCATATGACAAAGCCCTAAGGTTTCAGAATCTGCACTCACAAATTCATAACAACATAATTTCAAGATCTATATTATTCCCCAAAGTTCTCACATATAAATCTTAAGTTTGTTTTACTATTGATTTAAAGAATTAATCAAAAGATTCCATGTATCCATTCATAACCCAAATCACAAAAGAAATCCAATATTCGATCAAATCATTAACTATATCCGTAAATCACAAGAAAATATCCAATCTTTATCAAAACATCAATTGTATCCAAAGAATAAATCACAGGGAAAATCCAATTTTTAACAAAGAAAACCAAGCAATCAATTGTATTGAATAATCTCAAATCATCAAGTGTATCCTTGAATCACAAAAGATATCCAAGAATTATTCAATCCAATTGATTAGAAATAAAACAATAGAGCAATTAAACCATTAAATTGGGAAAATATTACATACATGAAACAAAGTTGCTAATCATAAATGAGACTTCATCTTCAACCTTAGTTGAAGGATTAGCCTCTCATGTTATTGAAAGACAAAACAAGATTGATTGAATTCATAATATAAAATTTATTACTTACAAATAAGAATCACAAAGTTGGGATTCAAAAGCTAGGAAAACCTTAAACTCTCTTCTTTCTCCTCTGCAATCTTGAAATTCGTAGCCTCCCTAAACTAATTTGATAATTCTCTATTTATAGGCCTAAAACTAGGGTTTACAATTTGAAATAAACTTAACTTCGCTACCAAATGGGACAATGTGCTCGATTGCACACTTTCTGTGCTCGAGCGTACTCGGGCTTGCCACGCATGCGTATGTGCGCGCTTAGCTTTCAAGAGGGCGCGCCTGCACTCGATCTTGAGGAGCTGGCTCAAATGTATGTGCGCTCGAGCGTAGTGATCTGTACTCGATCGTGCTGACATATTTGCAAATTCCTTCTAAATGCAACTTTCACATAAAAACCCCAGCTTTCCTTCAGCAACCTATAAAATACTAAAAACACAAAACTAACCTAGAACATCAGATTATAACACAGCTAAAGGATTAACACAAGTAAATTAAGGGATCCAAATATGCAATATTTGGCACACATCAGGCGCCAAACTGTATGGACAGTTTTCAGTCACTAAAGGGGAGTACAGAATGGGTTGCAAGTGTTTTATATATAGGGTATGAGAAATATGGGAAAAGAGTTTAGGACCAGAGAATTGAGAAGGAGATGAAGGAAAATCATGCTGCCTTTTATTAACAATATGGATTTCTTATATACATGCACGTTATGTTATAACTCTAAAAGTACATGTTTATTTAATCTGATGCCCCACAAGCGATTGTTGTTGTCTACCGTCCAAGGAGCTCAGGTTAGTGGTTGGCAGGTTGGGCCCATTCTATGACATGTGTGCCTTCGAGATTTGGTCAGTTAAGGCCATGCTTTGTGGTGGACCTGGCCCTACGAGATGTGTGACCCATGCCTTCCGTATAGATGGGGCATGCCTGGTACCAATCATGTACGTGGTAGTTACCCTGTTTCGCGGAAGCTCTGTCTTCGCCAAACACATATGATGTGGCGTCTACTGTGGGGCTGTATGGCGAGCTCTCTGAGCCACGTGGGTCATGGTACGACCAACGAAAGATGGTTATTGCCTCGCCCTATGCGAAGCGGTGAACTGGTTTTCCCAGCAAGTGGTGAGGTCGTACGGGGAAAATAACTAGATCGATTTTCTCCCCAACAATTTTCATCATGTTTGATTGATGTGTTGCATATTAATTAGCAGACTACCAAAACATGTTATCTTGAATAGGCACATTTTGCTGCAGCGATGCTTTACTGATGGACACTACCTTCTATGAAACAGTAACTATGCTTATGGTATTCTCTCGATTAAGTAAATATTGTGGTTTAACTATTTAGCTTTGCAGCTGTTATTTTTCTCTCTAGGGTTTCTAAAGTAGAAGGAACTTTTTTCACATCTTCTTAGATTGTGCAGGTGACAACAATTATTATTTGGTGAGGAGAAAGCTCTACGGAAGTATGGCAGACGAGTTAACGAATCTTTGGGGTATTTTGTCTCTTACGGAGGAGGAAACTTTGGAAGTGGAAGTGTAGGAGGAATCATTTGATGATATAGTTCATAAAGGTGAAACATGTCTGGTGGGGAAACTGATTGCAAATTAGGTGTTAAGCAAGGAAGCAATTAAGTTTAAGCTGATTCGATTTTGGTATCCAACGGGTTCGCTGTCTTTTAAGGTGATAGAAGACAACCTTTTCCTGATTCAGTTCGAGCATCTCTGTGATAAATATAGGGTGTTGGAAGGTTGTCCTTGGATTTTTGAATGGAACCTTTTTCTGGTGGGAGATTTTGAAGGAAAGCCTCTCCAACTCAAATGGATTTTTCTTCTGCTGCTTTTTGGATTAGGATGTATAATCTTCCTTTAACATGCATGGGGAATGAAACAGGTCGCAGATTGGGATCTTCTGTGGGTCAGGTGGAGGAAGTTGATACGAATGAGGAGGGTATTGGATGGGGGGAATATCTACGAGTTCGAGTCGATATTCCGGTCCATCAACCTATAGCACGAGGATGGATGCTTAGATTGAAAGACAAGTTGTTATGGATCGATTTTCAGTACGAGAAGCTTCCGTGGCTTTGTTTCCGATGTGGAATGATAAATCATGGAGGGCGGAGATGTAGTAAGATCGAAACCATGCGAGTTCCGGGGGTTGATTTTTCACCTCAATATGGTCCTTGGCTTCGAGCGGGTTCAATCAGAAGGGGGTCAGAGAGGGAATCGCATTGTCAGGGAGGAGAAAATGATGCGATGGAGGGGAAAGGAAATAGCATAACTGGTGATCGTTGGACTAAGGTTTGGTGGCAGCGGTCGTTTGGGGAGCAATTTGGAGGGAAGGGATTTCAGAGTGAAAAGGGGGATATTCCCAGAAATTCTGTTCAAACAAATTTAGCTTCATGTGTATCAGGGAAAGGGGATAGTGCAGGCAGTTATGGAGGAGGTGGAAAGGTGGACGCTTCTCTAAATGATTTGCCGGAGGTTACAAGAAATGCTGATGTTAATGTTCAACACCTACTTAGGGACTCTTGTCCCCAGAAATGGGAGGAGATCGTGGGGCTTAACAAAGAGGAGGGTACTGGGTATATTGAGAGTCAGATAGGGAATAAGAAGGGGAAGGAAGTCTTTTCTACGGGAAGTATTTTGCAGGAGCATGATGGGGTTAATCGAATTTTTGATAAAAAATATTCCCACGTGGGGTCATCAAATAAGTTACCTGGTCAGGCAGGTGTCATGCAGAAGAAGAGTTATGTGGACAGTGGGGATAGGACTAAGCGTCAAACAAGTCCAAGGAGTGCTGATGTTGCAACTTTATTTGCCTAACACCTAAAGGT
Source organism: Corylus avellana (assembly GCF_965113065.1). Lineage (NCBI taxonomy): Eukaryota > Viridiplantae > Streptophyta > Magnoliopsida > Fagales > Betulaceae > Corylus > Corylus avellana. Next base: position 15,180,128 of record NC_142495.1, on the reverse strand, counting down.
CTATATTGAGGATAAGCCTGGTTGTAAGCGGGCTTGAGGTGATCAGGTGAATGAGGATTTGGTGAATCCAGTATGTCATACAAAAGTGCACAAGAAAGGTCTGGAAAATGAAATAAGTCAAAGAGTTGGTTTATATAAGAAGGCAGAGGCTATTTTACAGTCTTGCCAATCACCATGAGTCGTCTAAATTGGAACTGTCGGGGGCTTGGGAACCTCTGAACAGTTCGGGATCTTTGCTGATTAGTGAAGGAAAAGTGGCTCAATTTGGTTTTCTTGATGGAAACTAAATTACCAACACACCGGATGGAATTGATATGGGTTAGAACGAGGTTTGGTAATGTTTTTGTAGTGGACAGCGTTGGCAGAAGTGGAGGTCTAGCATTGATGTGGAGTGATGATATTCAAGTGGACATCCAAAACTATAGTCGGCGCCATATTAACGCAGTGGTAAAATCTAAAGTTTCTGGACTATCTTGGAAGTTTACCTAATTTTATGGACATCCGGAGGTCGGGAAACGCATAGAAGCTTGGAATTTACTTCAACATCTCCCTTCTTTTTCTCCAAATGAATGGCTGTGTTGTGGAGATTTTAATGAAATTTTGGAGGCAGACTGGAAGTTTGGAGCCATTCCAAAGCCTAGGTGTCAGATGGTGAATTTCAGAAACACCATGGAATTTTGCAACCTAAATGATTTGGGTTTTGTGGGTCCAAAGCATACATGGTGTAACATGAAGGAAGCGAGTAATTTTATTAAAGAAAGGTTAGATCGAGTATGTGCAACTTCAAGGTGGCAGGAGTTGTATCCGATTAACGAAATGCAGGTTCTAGCTACACTTAACTCGGACCATGCTCCACTATTCTTCACATTTCGTTGAGTGGGTGGACGTAATGGATAGTTCCAAAAGCAGTTTCGTTATGAAGTTGGGTGAGGAAAAAATGAAAGATCAAAAGCGTTAGTCCACAAGGTATGGCATGTCAAAGAACAAAGGAATATTGGATGGCAATCAATCAAATAGAAATTGGGTAGAAGTCAGAAGGTGTTGATGAGGTGGCGAAGGGTAAATGAAGCTCCATCTGAAGGTCTTATTATCCAAAAAACAAAATTGTTGAGCTCATTACAGGAAGAGGAGGGTCTTCTGGATTTGATGGCAATAAGAAGAATTCAAGGAGAGGTTAATGAATTATTGGAATAGGAGGATTTAAAGTGGCGGCAAAGAGGCAAAGAACATTGGTTGAAGATGGGTGATAAAAATACAAAGTACTTCGACTCTTGTGTAAAGTCTTGGAGAAAAAATAGTAATATATATAGCATATATGATGAAGAGGGGCAGCATCATTCCATACCTGCAAATGTTGAAGATGCGTTCATTCAATATTTCTAGAAGCTTTTCACATCCTCAAATCCAACATGTTCAGATCAATGCCTAGATGCCCTGCCTTGTAGAGTGACAAATCAGATGAATGAGCAGTTATTATGGGGTTTCACAAAGGAAGATGTGTGTATGGCACTAAATCAAATGGCACCTCTAAAGTCACTAGGACCGGACGGGTTTCCTGCATGTTTCTACCAAGATCAATGGGAGGCAGTGGGTCCGAAGGTATGTGATGCGATCCTGAATTTTGTTAAAGATGGTTGTTTTGATGTTGATGTTAATTTAACACATATTGTGCTAATTTCAAAAAAAAAAAAAGACAGCCTACTAGAGTATCTAAGTTTCGTCCCATTAGCCTTTGCAATGTTTTATACAAAATTTTGTCTAAGGTGTTGGCTAGCCGGTTAAAGGAGGTTCTTCCTTTAATTATTTCTAGTACTTAGAGTGCTTTTATTTCGGGATGTCTAATATTGGACAATATCTTAGCGGCTTATAAAACTCTTCATACCATGCATGCTCGTATGTGGTGGGGTAAGGAGGGTGTTATGGCCATGAAGATTGACATGTGTAAGGCATACGATAGGGTCGAATGGGTTTTCTTCGAGGACGTTATGTGTAGATTGGGTTTTGCTCAGCAGTAGATTGTTTTGATTATGAAGTGTATAACAACTGTCCATTATTCGGTTGTTGTCAATGGTCAGCCGGTGGGGGATATCTGGCCCTCTAGGGGAATTAGACAAGGGGATCCGTTCTCCCCATATTTGTTCCTCCTTTGTGTTGAAGTGTTAAGTTCAAAATTGCAACAGGCGGAAAGACACGGATGGATTCGGGGAGTTCCTACCTCAGTGGGTGGACCGAGCTTGAATCATTTATTTTTCGCTGATGACAGCTTGCTTTTTTGCAAGGTTAATCAGGGTGAATGGCAATGCTTGTCTGATATTCTTGCTGTTTATAAAGCACTTCGGGGCAAAGGCTTAATAAAGATAAAACTTATGTGTTCTTCAGCCGTAATACTAGTCGGGAAGTAAGGGAGTGGTTTCTTCAACTCACAGAAATTCCTGAATCTCAACGGTTCGACACATATTTGGGGTTACCAGCTTTAGTGGGAAGATCCCGTGTTAGTGAATTTCATAATATCATTGATAGGGTACAGAGGAAGGTGACAAATTGGAAAACTAAATTCTTGTCTCTTGCAGGAAAGGAAATTTTGATAAAAGCGGTGGTTCAAGCTATTCCCACCTACAGCATGAGCATATTCCTGTTACCCAAAACCCTTTGCAAAGAGATGAATTCCATATGCAGAAATTCTAGTGGGGCCATAAGGAAAATGACAAAAAAAATTTATTGGATGAGTTGGGAGAAGATGGGGTTTGCAAAAGCCCAAGGGGGTATGGGGTTTAAAGATCTCACTTGTTTTAATAAAGCACTGCTAGCTAAGCAATGCCGGAGGTTATTGCAGGGTCAGGCAGGTCGCATCCTACGGGATAAATATTATCCTAAGGAATCCTTATTGACTGCAAAGCTGGGAAGCCGACCATCTTATGCATGGAGATGTTTATTTACTGTTTGGAAGCTATTTATAGAGGGTTTGATATGGTGTGTTGGAGATGGGAGTGTAGTCCGGATATGGGAGGATAAATGGCTTCCCCGCCCTATGTCCTATGCAGTCCAGTCAGTGTGCTCTAGTTTACCAAAAGATGCGAAAGTGGAGGTACTCATTGACTGAGATATGGGGGGCTGGTTGATTCAGTCAATTGTAAGTTGATTCAGGAAATTTTTACAGAAGATGAAGCTCATATGATTTGCAGTCTACCATTGAGTAGATATCGGCGGGCTGATAAGTTGATTTGGAGACCTACTACCTTAGGTGTGTTTACGGTCCGAAGTGCTTATCATTTAGAGAAGGATAGACAAGCAGCAAGCAGGGGAGAGGGGTCTAACTGGTCTGGGTACACTGATTTGTGGAAGACACTGTGGAACATTCAGGTGCCAAATGCTGCTAAGGTTTTCATGTGGAGGGCCTGCTCTAATATACTCCCTACTAGAGACAATCTTCTAAAGAGGGGAATTGTTGTGCAAATTTATTTAACTCGCAAGTGCACAAATCAATTGTAGTTAATGGATTGCAAGTGCGAGGTCGAACCCACAGGGAATTGTATTCTTGAAAGCAATTTTAAATCTAAATTAATTAAACCCTAATCTAGTTCCAATTTTTTGAGAGATTTTTTTGTTTGAATGAAAAAGCAAAAGCATGAGCAATTTAAAGTGATTAAAATCTTATGACGAAGCACTAAGGTTTTGGAATCCGCACTCACAAATTCATAACAACATAATTTCATGATCTATAATATTCCCCAAAGTTCTCACATATAAATCTTAAGTTTGTTTTACTATTGCTTCAAAGAATTAATCAAAAGATCTCATGTATCCATTCATAACCCAGAGCACAAAAGAAATCCAATATTCCATCAAATCATTAATTGTATCTGTAAATCACAAGAAAATATCCAATCTTTATCAAAACATCAATTGTATCCAGAGAATAAATCACAGGGGAAATCCAATTTTTAACAAAGAAAACCAAGCAATCAATTGTATTGAATAATCTTAAATTATCAAGTGTATCCTTGAATCACAAAAGATATCCAAGAATTATTCAATCCAATTGATTAGAAGTAAAACAATAGAGTAATTAAACCATTAAATTGGGAAATATTACATACATGAAGCAAAGTTGCTAATCATAAGTGAGGCTTCATCTTCAACCTTAGTTGAAGGTTTAGCCTCTTATATTATTGAAAGACAAAACAAGATTGATTGAATTCATAATGTAAAATTGAATACTTACAAATAATAATCACAAAGTTGAGATCCAAAAGCTAAGATAACCTTAAACTCTCTTCTTTCTCCTCTGCAATATTGAAATTCGCAGCCTCTCTAACTAATATGATAATTCCCTATTTATAGACCGAAAACTTAGGGTAATACAAGTTGAAATCGGCTAAAATTCGTCCAAGTTTGTACCCTTTAATTGCAGGACGATTTTGGAATAGTAAACGTCCGAATTAGGAAAATCCTATTTCACAATAAATTGTATTATTTTGAGTTAGCTTTCCAATGCCACTTGAATCATCTCAATCAAATATGTGAGAAAAAAGTTATAGTCAAAATACTGAGATGTGTTTAGAATCTAAATTTGAATCCAATCCGAAATTTTATCCAATTTGAACTTTAATCCAATCTTATCTTTAATCCGATTTAACCATTTCTTGGATTTGGTTAAGCTTAACCACATCATCTAGGTCTTCTCAAAGTATGTTTTCTTCTGAAAAGTATTTTTTCTTCAATGACCTACAAAATACTAAAAACACAAAACTAACACAGAACATTAGATAATAACACAGCCAAAGGATTAACACAAATAAATTAAGGGGTTCAAATATGCAATATTTGGCACACATCTGGAATAGTTTGAGATGATTCGTGTATTTTCTGTACTAGGGAGAAAGAAACCGTTTTGCATATTTTATGGGAGTGTCCTTTGATGATGGACTTGTGGGGGGTTTGTGCCAGAAGCATACAAAAGTGCGGTGGTTTCTATATGTCTTTTATGGAGGTTGTGGAAGATATGATTAGAAAATGCAGTAAGGAGGAATTGTATTGTTTTGCCATAACAACAAAGAAGATTTGGGCATAGAGGAATTTTGTTGTACATGGGGGTGACTTCCAACATCCAAACTGGATTGTAAAAGAGGCAAAGGAGATGCTCTTGTAGTTTTCGGTGGATTTAGGAGGAAATTCAAATGGTGTGGCAAATCAAGCAGTACCTAATTCATTACCGAGATGGAAACCTCCTCCGTTTGGGCGATATAAGCTCAACTGGGACGTGGCTTTAGATTCAAGGTCAAAACAAATGGGTATTGGTATTGGTATTGTTGTGGGAGACCATAGTGGGTGTGTGATTGCAACTCAAGGTTAGAGAACCACAGGTTTGCCAGCACCGGTGCACACTGAGGCCATGGGAGCTTTGTTGGCTGCGGAGTGAAGTCGTGATTTGGGTTTGCCGGATGTCATTATGGAAGGGGACTCACTCCTAGTGATCTAAGCATTGCAAAATATGAGCCCAAATTGCAGTTCTTATGGGCAAATCATTGAGGATGTAAGAGGCATCTTGTATACGAGGAGGAGCTGGATGGTTAGTCATGTCAAACGAGAAGCTAATTCGGCGGCCCATTTTTTAGCAAAACATGCTCTTTTGATTTCTCAAGATAGGGTATGGATGGAGGAATGCCCCTAGTGTATTGTTTATATTGTTTCTTTAGAGCATGATGCTCTTGTTATTTAGAGTTTTTTCAAACTCTGGTTTATCGTTTATGAAATGAGATAAGTCCTTTTATAAAAAAAAAATAATAATAATAAAAAAAATAACTATGCTTATGGTATGGATATATTACATTTAAATTTGTAGTAGCAATTATGTAGCAGTATTTTGTTGGTTTAAATTTTAGAGACAATATCAATGACATGTACAAGTAATTTGTTGGTTACTCTATGTCGATGCATACCAACGAAAATAGGCATGCGTTACTTCAATAGGATGAATTCCCAACTCCAAAAAATAACGACTTAGAGAACTCAGATGTACATTTCCAAAATTGTTTCAAAAAATTAAAAAACCATTTTTTTAGATCGTTGTTGCCATTGATTTTTAAAAAACATCAGATTCCATGCATGCATGGGTATTTATCAAAATTGTGTAGGATTCAGTGATTAAGTTATTGACAATGATTATCGCTCTAGCTAATTTAAAAATTGAAAATCAGGAATGCAAGTTTTCTTTACCTTTGAAACTAAACAATTGCAAACCCATACACTGGTGTGGGACCATGAGGGCTATGTGACTATAATCAGGAGCCTGTCCAAAACGTGAAACCTAGACCCGGCTGCAACAAAAGCAGTGTTCCACCTTACTAAACATTATCTTAGATGGGTGAGTTTCTTAGAGTCCGTTTAAAATTGTGTTTGAAAAATAAAGTTTAAAAGTTTTATTTTTAAGCTTCGCTAAATGTGTTTTTTTTTTTTTTTTTGTGGCTATTTTTAAGTTTTTTTTTTTTATAACTTTTATAAGCACTTTCTGTTGTAAAATTAAAGAAAATGACAAGACAAGATAAAGAGATTGCAATATGTGAAACTAGTTCTTCAAGAACTATGTATGATTCTTCTTTATTATTGTGTGTTTTACATACAACTCAATACTCCCTTTTATAGGCATGGAATCATAATGGGAGGTTAAGGAATATGAAAAGGGGAATATGAAACAAGAAGGTACATCAATGTATTACATGAATGTTATAGGAATTCTAAAAGATGACATGAATGAGTAGAATTCCAAGAGATGGAACTAAATGGTCATCCACCAAATGCATGAATGCATTCATAACACTCTCCCTTGGATGATTATACACTAAGAATATGTCTTGTTAAAACCTTGTCAAGGAAAACCCAGTGGAAAAAAACCTGTGGCGAAGGAAAAAGAGTACAATATTCTTGTGTGCCTTCGTATGTTTTAGGATTGCCTCATTAAAACCTTGCAAAGGAAAACCCAGTGGGAAAAACCTTAGCGAAGGAAAAAGAGTATAATCAACATAATCATTTTACTCCCCCTTATTAGCATGAAGAGCTTCAATTGTTTATGATAAAAGATCCTTCAGTCGGCGCATTCCAATGTTATTCACCAACTTCTTAAATGTTGCAGTTGGTAATGCTTTGGTAAATAAATCTGTCAAATTATCACTTGATCGTATCTGTTTAACATCAATATCACTACTCTTCTGGAGCTCATGTGTATAAAAGAACTTTGGTGAAATGTGTTTGGTTCTATCACCCTTAATATATCCTCATCTGATCTGTGTGATACAAGCAGCATTATCTTCATATAATATTGTTGGGCTATCTTTGATTGTGGATAAACCACACTTTTCTCGAATGTGTTGAATTACTAATCTTAGCCATATGCATTCCCGACTTGCTTCATGAATTGCAATAATCTCCGAGTGATTTGAAGAAGTAGCAACAAGTGTTTGCTTGACAGATATCCATGAAATAGCAGTACTTCCACATGTAAATAGATATCCTGTTTGAAATCTACCTTTATGCGGATCAGAAAGAAAACCCGCATCTGCATATCCAACTAATTGTGAATTTGAACCTTTTGAATAAAATAATCCATGTCAGCTGTTCCACGAAGATAACGTAGAACATGTTTGACCTCATTCCAATGCCTTCGAGTTGGTGCAGAGCTGTATCTTGCTAATAAATTAACTGTAAATGCTATATCAAGTCGTGTGCAATTTGCAAGATACATCAGAGCACCAATTGCACTAAGATATGGTACTTCAGGATCAAGAATTTCTTCGTCATCTTCTCGAGGGCGAAAATGGTCTTTTTTCACATCAAGTGACCGGACAACCATTGGAGTGCTCAAAGGATGAGCTTTCTCCATGTAAAAGTGCTTCAGGACTTTTTCTGTGTATGTTGACTCATGAACAAGAATTCCATTTAGAAAATGTTCAATCTGTAAGCCAAGACAAAATTTTGTCTTTCTAAGATCTTTCATCTCAAATTCATTTTTTAAATACGTGGCAGTTTTTATGAGCTCCTCTGGAGTCCCAACGAGATTTAAATCATCTACATAAACTGCAATGATAGCAAATCCATATTTTGATTTCTTAATGAAAATGCATGAACAAATTGGATTATTCTCAAATCCTTCTTTCAATAGATATTCACTGAGACGATTGTACCACATGCGTCCGAATTGCTTTAACTCGTATTAAGATCTTTGTAGCTTGATAGAATAAACACTTCGGTATTTCGAATTATATGCTTCAGGCATTTTGTATCCTTAAGGGATTTTCATGTATATATCATTATCAAGTGATCCATATAAATATGCTGTAACCACATCCATTAAACGCATATCCAAACTTTCTGTAACTACCAAGCTAATAAAAAATCTAAATGTAATTGCATCCACTACAGGGGAATATGTTTCTTCATAATCAATACCAGGTTTCTGCAGGAAACCTTGTGCAACAAGTCTTGCTTTGTATCTCACAATTTCATTTTTCTCATTTCGTTTTCGTACAAATACCTACTTGTATCCAACAGGCGATACACCTTCAGGTGTTTGGACTACAGGTCCAAATACTTCACGTTTTGCTAGTGAGTTCAATTCTGCTTGAATTGCTTCCTTCCACATTGGCCAATCATTTCTACGTCGACATTCTTCGACGGTTTGTGGTTCAATATCATCATTACTTCTGGTAATGTTAAATGCAACTTTAAATGAAAGTATGTTGTCGACAACAATTTTGTTACTATCCAATATTTCTCCTGTACTTACATAATTTATTGAGATCTCATTATTTTCAGGTACCTGTTCCTCTTCAGGAGGTAACTCTTCAGGAGATTTCTCTTCAAGAGGTTCCTCTTCGGGGGATTCCTTTCTAGGAGAATTTTGTACAGAAAGTTTGGATGGATCAATTATCTTATCCTTTGCACCAATAGGTCTTCCACGCTTCAGGCGTGCCTTAGACTCATTTGCTGCTGTATTAATTGATTGTCCGACAGGGACTTCTATCTTCACTGGAGTATTAGCAGCTGAAATGTGAGACTTAATTATTTTCTTGTTGTCAGTAAATGCATCCGGCAATTGATTTGCAATACTCTGCAAATGAATGATCTTTTGAACTTCTAGTTCATATTGATTTGTACGAGGATCAAAATGAGATAATGTCGAATTATTCCAAGTGATTTCTTGTCGTGCTTCTGACAACGACTTTTCTCTTCCTAGTGATGGGAATATGTTTTCATCAAAATGACAATCTTCAAAACGTGCTTTAAAAACATCACCAATTAAAGGCTCAAGATATCTAATGATAAAAGGAGAATCAAAACCAACATAAATTCCAAGTCTACGTTGAGGTCCCATCTTAGTGCGTTGAAGTGGCGCAATTGGAACATATACAGTACAACCAAAAATATGAAAATGAAAAATATTTGGTGGTTGACCAAATGCAAGTTGCAAAGGGGAATATTTTTGGTAAGCTGTTGGTCTGACCCGAACTAATGATGCAGCATGTAATATTACATGTCCCCAAGCAGAAACAGGTAATTTTGTTTTCATAAGCAAAGGTCGAGCAATTAATTGAAGTCGTTGAATAAACGATTCAACTAAACCATTTTGAGTATGAGTATGAGCAATAGGATGTTCAACATTGATTCCAATTGATATGCAATAGTCATAAAATGCTTGAGATGTCAATTCACCCGCATTATCCATCCGAATAAATTGAATTGGATAACCAGGAAATTGTGTTCGTAATCTAATTATTTGAGCAAGAAGTCTAGCAAATGCAACATTACGAGTAGAAAGCAAGCAAACATGTGACCACCTAGATGATGCATCTATTAAAACCATAAAATATCTAAATGGCCCACATGGAGGGTGAATCGGCCCACATATATCCCCTTGAATTCTTTGTAAAAATGATAGAGATTCAACAATTACCTTAGAACAAGATGGTTTGATAACAAGTTTACCTTGAGAACATGCAGCACAAGGATAATCACTTGGTAAAAGAATCTTCTGGTTCTTTAAGGGATGCTCATGAGAGTTCTCAATTATTCGACGCATCATAATTGTTCCCGGATGTCCAAGACGATCATGCCAAAGCATAAACATCTTTGGATTAGAGCACTTCTGGTGCATTACAACATGTGATTCAATTGTTCTTATGGTTGTATAATACAACCCGGAAGAGAAAGCAGGCAGTTTTTCCAATATGAACTTCTGGCCCGAAATTATTGAAGTAATATAAAGATATTCGTCACTGCCTTCATTAGTGGTTTCAACATGATAACCATTTGACGAATATCCTTCAAACTAATTAAATTTCTTCTAGATTTAGAAGAATACAAAGCATCGTCAATACAAAATTTTGTTTCTTTTGACAATATAATATTCGCTCTTCCAGAGCCTTCGATAAGGTTTGATGAACCTGATATTGTATTGACACTAGCTTTGTTTAATATCAAGTATTGAAAATATTTCTTATCTCTAAGAATTGTGTGCGTTGTACAACTGTCTGCTAGACGCAAATCTTCACCAATCATCTTGGAATTAATCATTCTATCAATATGACCCATACCTCCATATATAAACAAAATATACATTAAATTTTATTAATCAAAAAGAAAATAACAAAATACAATTAAATTTGACAATGTAAACATATTGTGATTAAGACACAGTGAAAACATTTTAATTGTTGTAGACATATTCATCACCAATCAAAAGGTCAGTTTTTGTGTTAGAGCCCTTTCCATTTAGAGTATTAAGAAAAATTGAAGAATCTTCAGGATTACTGTAATTAGCAAAATTCATTTCAATCTTATTTTCTTTTATGGTGGCTTGATATAGGTCTACCAGATGTTTAGGCGTACGATAGGTACGTGACCAATATCTCTTTCATACCACACATGTAACATTTATCTTCATAGTTCTTTGTAAGTTTCTTTTGTAAACCTTTGTTTTCATTTTGTTTCGCCTCAGTGTGGTTCCACTTCTGGTGGTATGGAGCATTTCTTTTGTAAGAATTATGAGTACGTTCAACTTGACCTCTATAATTTTTTTTTTCTACCACATCTACGTCCACGATCATGGTTTCCTTTATTACCATGAAATGAGGTTCCATTTGCTTCAGGAAATGGTGTAGAACCCGTTGGACGAGATTGATGATTTTTCATTAATAGCTCGTTGTTTTGCTCAGCCACTAGAAGACAAGATATTAGTTCAGAATATCTTGTGAAATTACGCTCTCGATATTGCTACTGCAGGAGCACGTTCGAAGCATGAAATTTGGTATATGTTTTTTCTAACATATCCATATCAGTGACTTTTTTTTCATACGATTTTAATTGTTAGCTGATTTTAAAGAGTTCAGAGTTAGTCACTGACACTCTTGAAATCTTGCAACTTCAGGTGCATCAAATCATAACGAGTTTTTGGGAGGATAACTGTCTTCTAGTAGTCGTATTTCTCCCTTAAATTATTCCACAAGGTCAAGGAATCCTTTACCGTAAGGTACTCAGTTTTTATATGCTTCAGGCATATAAAATTATAAGATATCATATTCATAACATTAGTATGATAAAATTCTAATTCATAATAAATCTCACATCAATCATAATATGCAAATGTTATAATATAATTCATAAAACAATAAAAATTTCTAAGCATATGTTAGAATGTTAATTAACAAAATAGATAATAAGATTACTAACTGTTAAAGAAACTTACAATGAATTGAGAATACCTCACGGATAGCTTTTGATGTTGAAGATCAAAAGAACACAACAATTGGCTAGAGTTTCGTGCTGATAACGTGTTGTAAAATTAAAGAAAATGACAAGACAAGATAAAGAGATTGCAATATGTGAAACTAGTTCTTCAGGAACTATGTATGATTCTTCTTTATTATTGTGTGTTTTACATACAACTCAATACTCCATTTTATAAGCATGGAATCATAATGGGAGGTTAATGAATATGAAAAGGGGAATATAAAACAAGATGGTACATCAATGTATTACATGGATGTTATATGAATTCTAAAAGATGACATGAATGAATAGAATTCCAAGAGATAGAACTAAATGGTCATCCACCAAATGCATGAATGCATTCATAACACTTTCAATTTTTTTCGCTTAACCGAGCTGAACCGTTCCTGCATGGTAAAATGGTGTCGTGTTGACATTTTAAAAAAAAAAATTTAATTGAAACTCAAAACGGCGTTGTTTTAAGATTGAATATTCACTGTTTCATTTGAACCGTAATTCCCTACTCCTCACGCCTGCTGCCCTCTCCACTCTCCAGTCTCCTGCCGCCCTGCCTCCTGCCTCTCTCTCTCACGCCGCTCGGCCGTCTCTCTCTGGCTGCCTCTCTCTCTCTCTTGCTCTCTCGTCGCAAGCGGCAAGCCGTTGTGTCTCTCTCTCGTCTCCCGTCGTGTCGTGGCTTAACTTCACCGTCGTCTCCCTCGCTTTTTCGTTGCAAGCGGCAAGCAGTCGTATCTCTCTCTCGTCTCCCGTCTTTTCAGGTATAGATTTTTCGAGTTACTTCATTTTCTTTGATTTTTATTTTTTGAACTAATTGAGGGTTTAGATTTTGATTCTTTGATTTTTAGCACTTGATTCTTTGATTTTGCATTTATTTTCGAGTTTGTTTATATTATTAGGATTTAGGAATACTTAGAAATGAAAATGATAGATTTTTAGTTTTTTACGCAACCTTGATCTGATTTACGCTACCTTGATTTTCCTCGCAAATAAATTTTCTTCTTTTGGATAAGCATTTGCTAATTGCTGTAATTTTTCTTGAAATTTGTATTGCTGTTGGGCCCTTGTTTTTCTTCTCTGTTTGTGTCAGGTTTTGGTTGTTTAGGACCTTTAGGTATGATGTATAGGCTGGGTGCATGGGGTGCATTCATTGGCTTTTTTTTCAGAAGGTTGAATGTTGTTTAATTAAGTTTTTTGCATCTGAATTTATTGCTTGCTTACTTGATATTACTTATTTGTAGTATTTTACTCTTTTATTTTGATCATTATGTTTATGTTTTGATTTGTTTGATTATTGAAGGAATTGAAGGTAATCCATGTTGGAGGTGGCTTAGTTGAGACTTTATTTATTATTCTTTGATGGATTCTAAGTTTGCCAAGGTTTGGGATTGTCTAAATCTACCCATTTTTGTAACCAATTTGTGAACTGCATACCAATTTAAAACCATGAGAACAAAAAGAACTTTATACACTCCAGGAATGAACCCAAAAAACCAATCTAAAACCTTCATTAAAGCTCCAGGCCTGTACAGTAAATTTGTTATTTAGCCCAAGAAACATGTTCAATAAGTTATTTTAGCCCAAAAAACAAATTTGGGCCCTCAAGATTGATCTTAGACCCAAAAAACATGTTCAATAAGTTATTTTTGTCTTTTTAGCGCCCCCCACCCCCCCCCCCCCCCTCCCCCAAAAAAAAAAAAAGGGCTCCCAAAACAACCAATTTTTGTCCCATTTATAAATAGCATTGGCCCAATTAAAAAGGCCTACGGTTAACCGATTATCCGACGAAAATTAACCAACTACCGAAATTAACCAAAAATTTTGAAATACTTTGTTATCAAAATGCAATCGGTGAATTAACCGATTTAACTGACAATTTTGGTTAACCGACCGAAAATGACTTTTCCGAGCCGAACAATACCCACCCCTACTGGTGTAGATTTAGACAATTAATGAAAGGCATTCGCAAGGGTTTAGCCTCACTGTTTCGTTGGCATGTCATTCATACTAGTCGAGTTGCAAATAATGTGGTGCCTGGTTTAGCAAATCCTGCCGTCAAACACATCATAGATCATGCATGGTTGGAAAATATTTCCTAGTTGTATATGTGATAGATGTTTTATTAGAGCAATTTACTCTATTTTCGTAAATGAAAAATTAAACTAATATTTTTTTTAATTAAAAAAAAAAAAAAACTAAATTTATGTCATTGGAAACAAAAATTGGTGAAGACACTTATGTTAATTTGCAAATTTCCTATGCACGCAAATCTTTCATCGGCTTTGTGGGTGATTAAGCTTGATATTGAATTGGATGGGTGTGTTTGTTTGCTTGCTTGTGTGAAAGGAAGGAAAGAAAGAAAGAAAGATGAACAGAGACAAAATATTTAAGCTGGCAAAGGGGTTCAGGGGCAGGGCCAAGAACTGCATAAGAATAGCGACAGAGAGAGTGGAGAAGGCATTGCAGTACTCCTACAGAGACCGCCGCAACAAGAAGCGCGACATGCGCTCCCTCTGGATCCAACGCATCAATGCTGGCACCCGCCAACACGGCGTATGTTTTTCTTTTTTCTGGTTATATATAGATGATGCTTTTCGTATACTCACTGCTTCTGGCTTATCAAAATGTTGCTCACTATTAAAAGGCTTATAAGGTTTGTGGGTACTTGCTGTTTCATATTCCTTTGTGGGCTAATCATGGTGTGTCTTTAGTGTACCTACTCTGTGTTCTTTTTTCTTTATTTTGTTAGTTTTTAATTTGTTGTTTCTATTTATTGATCCAATGAATTAGAGAATTCCCATTTTTAAGTGGTAATGAATGTGTTGGTTATTGTAGTCTAAGCATTGACCTTAAGTAATCTAGAAAAATTGATCATCGTATTATGTGACCTGGAAATTGGAATGGGAACTTTGTATACGATTTATCGTGATGATGGAGATCAGCTTATAGACAGCTTATATAGATTGGTTCATTCTAAGTTTTTTATAATTATATGATAAGGTAGTCTTCAAATAAATTCTTTACGATTGTAGCCTGTTTTTTCCCACAACTACAAACTTTATAACCCATGTAAGATAGTGACCTGGATATCTATATTGTGTTCAGAAAACAGTACACAAAGGAATGAAAGCGAGGAGATTTTTGCGGAAGTTTGTTTGTTGAATTTGGATGAAAGTGTACCGCATTTTGAACGATCTAGGATTGTGGTTTGCTAGGGTGGTAGAATTGTACAACTTTTATTGAGCTCCTACAGATGTTTAATTGGTTTTGTTAGGACAGTTTTCTGGATGGTGACCATCAAGATGTAATAACCTGTGAAAACAGAAGAATGAAAGCAAAAGAGCTCGTTAGTGTGTGCTATCAGCGGATAGCTCCGATATTTAAGTTAGCAAGGGAAGAAAGAACAATGAAAGGGCGTATAAGCATGAGTTTTGTAGGGGAGCAAAAATTCCCCTATACCTGGTTGACCCTTTCCTTTTATAGTGCATGGACTTAGCAATTAGAGTTGTGTTTTTAACCTAGTAAGCATAGCCGTGATTGATCGCCCCAAATCGAGGATTCAAGGTTAATTGTAGAGATTTCAGAATTCCTCAAGATTTGGGGTCTCGTATGGTAATCCGAGATCCAATATTATTTGATTTGCTGCTGATGGAGCTTTATTCCCTGCTTCGCATTGCACGGTAAGATAGTGGCGGTGGGCCTGTTTATGCTTTATTGAGCGTGTTCTGTCTGAAATGGGCCTCATGGGCTGATTTCTTGTGTTGGCCCAATTCCCAACAGGTTTAATCACTGGAATGAAAAATTCTAGAGTTTAATGCAGAATGTTTTTACCTTTTTTCATATCTCCAATTTGTTTTGAGTTCTGCTATAGGCAGGAAATACAGCTTTTTAGATCTAAGATAGTAAACAATTTAAGATGAAGAGAAAGTTGTCTTTCTATATTTAATTTTAGTTATCTAGTCCTCTGAAACTTCTATTTTCACCTATAAATTAGAACCTTCAAAATAAAGTTGACTTGTTCGTGGATGTAATCATGCCACAGAACTGGTGATATACCATCTTGCCCTTTTTTATTTTTTTGAATGAGCAACTTTTTATACCCACAAACAATCCTTTTCTACAAATTCACTTTGGCAAAGATCCAAAGTAACTATCAACTCTATACAAGCATCACACCTGACTTGTATCATCTCTCCCCTCCCCCCATCTATCTATATCCCAATCAATCCAAAAGCAGACTACCAGTATATGAAACCACTACAAACAAGTATACTATAGAATTGGAAATTCTGCAGAAAACTACACCAAAATCTGCAGAATTGGTATATATCACCAAATACGGGCAATGGGACCAAACCTACACTAAAATCCCTTTCTCAATACCCCATTTACAACAGATATCTGCATTTCCTTCTGGTCCCCGTAATTTACCTTTCACTTGAATCCTAGCTTGAACTTCCCATTTAATTTTCTACAGGAGCTGATCTTCTGTTTTTTTGGCCGACGACCATGCTGAAGCTCATTCCTGTTTCTCCTTAAATTGTTTACTGTTGATCCCATGACCAGTCTATAAAGATAAGCCCGCAAAGTCTACAAAAAGCATATTTCACTTCCCCTTTATAGCCCAATTGTAACAACTTATCAACTGTGGTCAAAGCATCCCTCCCAACCAGCCAAGTGATGAAGGCTTGTTTTGGAATAGCTAATGGAAAACAAATCAGCTTCCTCCATGCTACTGGACTCTTTTTTTCTCAGATTGTATTTCAAGTTTCTGAGCTCATGTATTTACCCGATTTAGAAATCACCCACTTCAGCTTATCTTCTTCTCCAATCTTGACAAAAAATAAGTTGCTTTGGATTTCTACTAGTTGATCAGACTGTGCTGGCCGGTTCCAGTTATCATCCTTAGTAACAGTAGATAACCAAGCCTCTGGTTTGCTACATGCATCATAAACCACGCGATGGCCATATTTTTCTTAAAGCACACCAGCTAGGTGCCAATGATCAAACCATAAATGAATATTTTGTCCACCACCGACGTCAAACTGCATAAAACTTCTGGCTTCATCCCTTAGTTCGAGTAATTTCCTCCGGCTCCAAGTACAAACTTGAGGTATTTTGATTTGCCAAAAGCTCCTTCCTGTCAATAAAATTTCTTTCACCCAAGCAACCCATAATGAGCATGCTTTAACAAAAAGACTCCAAAAGTGCCTCATCATAGCAACATGATTCCACTCCTCCAGCTTCCTTATCCCTAAGCCTCCTCCTTGTTTAGGAACACACAGCATTCTCCAAGAGACTTTAGCTTTTGCAGCACTGCCATCCATATCATTCCTTAAGAACCTACTGAATTTTTGTTCAATAGCTCAGCTCTGCTTGCCTTTTCTAGAATAATAACTAAAAAGAAACTTTGAAAAATCATATGAGGGTGATACAGGATAAAGATTGTTACCAAATTCTATAAGGAAAATCAAATAATATAAGTGGTGGGCTCAAGGCATGTTTGCAACAGTACCTAGATTGTGATCTTGCCAAATAGTCAGAGTTGGAAAAAAAAGTTAAGGTGGCAATGCCTATGGTGAAAAATCTGTGAAGATGGTACATGCTAATTGCCATGGTGGTCATAACATTTTTGCCAAAAATCAAAAGGTGCTGCAGCGATGGTTTCATTGAGGCAATTTTGTATTGTTTATATATCATTGAGAAAGCCATTCCTGAATGTTTTTCCTCCCCAAGGAATAAAATATCAATCAACTGCCATATTTGAGTTATCAACTACAAAGATATTGATGGGGATATCAATGTGATTTCAAATATGCATATTTATTTGAAGAAGCAGAGGAAATTAGTGATATAATGGCTAATCACTATGGTGGTCATAACATCTTTGCCAAACATCAATTATGTTGAAGTGATGTTTTCGTGGAGGCAAGTTTATATTGTTTATGTATCATTGAAATATTGACTGTTAATTGTTTCCTATCCTAGGAATAAAATATCAACATTGATTTCCATATTAGGTTCTCAAGTACAAAGATATTAATGAAATATATATATTAATTTCAAAATATAATGTAATGCATAGATGACTGATGTGTTTAAGGTGCACATCAAGTGTGGATTAAAAGAAAATATAATCTAACAATTCTTTTCCCATGGTAGTTATTATGTTATTTTTTAATGGATAGGTAGTGACCAATAGTTTGCAAGTACCAAAAGCGTTAGTAAATTAGCTGCTATTTTACTTAAAGAAATACACGCACACACACTAAGTAGTTGCCAATAGTTTTGCTACTCAGTATGGCCTTTTTCTTTTTCCTTTTATATTTTATTTTTTAATGTTGTTGGTGGGGTTAAGATGAAAGCTCTTCTCGATGTGCATATCTCCTGTTCTGTTTATTATTATTATTTATTTATTTATTTTAAATTTTAAGACTCTTGCGGACACTCACCAGGGATGGTGTAGTTTTAAAGGGATTGGAAAGGGTTCAACGAGAAATTTTTTTGTCTGTCCAATTTCGGATGAATCACGATAACCATTTGTTCCAGTATAAATAGTCATTATATGTTCTTCCACCGTGATAGGGGCTACTTGAGATTGTTTGAGCAATTGGCGTAATCGTTAACCCCTTGCCAATTGATTCTGAGTAGTTTTATCGAGATCTAAAGCAAGTTATGCATAGGCTTCCAATTTTGCGAATTGCGCCAATTCCAATTTTAATTAGCTGGCTACTTTTTTCATGTTTTTAATTTGACCCCATCAATCTCAAGCAGCCCCTCTCATGGTGGAAGAACAGATGATGACTATTTATACGAGAACAAATAGTTATCTTGATTCATTCGAAATTGGACAGGTAAGGAAATTTTCTTGTTGAGCCCTTTCCAACCCCTTAAAACTACACCATCCCAGGTGAATATGAGATTAATCTCATGTATTTAAATGTAGATAATTAACACCTTCGATCATGTCAGTTTCTGTTTGCTAGTTTTTATGTCCCTACTTTCTACCTCAAACCGCATCCTTTCGAGCCTCTGTGTCCTGAAACATCATGAAACTTGTGACCTCATTACAGTGGACCAAAACAAGAACTATATAAGTATATAACATGGTTAGGGAAAAGGTTTAACGGTAAGTGTCAGTTTTTTTTAAACTTCACAAAGCTTTTTCTCTTTATTTATAACAATGGATATAAATCCACCATTAGTTGTAAGTTTTTCACTTGATGAACTATTCTATTTTTCCAGTCATAAGCTGAATTATTGTTTTGTGATATTGGTCATGCATACCTATACCTTTCAACATGGTATGGGCCAGTATGGTTTTATTGGTATCAGCTTTAATCCAGTATACCCCTTTGCAAGGCCTAACCATTGATCCAAAAGCCTTAGGATTGTTAGATACTGATTTGGTTAAACCCTTAATCCTTAGGATCATAATATGCCATCATGCTTCCAAATTCAACGTCCACGACATCTCTACTCTATCTGCACTCACCCAGTGACTTCACACTATGGCAATACATAATATGAAGATATTTTAATCTATAGGTTGCCCCCTCTGTATCTCGAACCCATAATGTGGTGCTTGCTCTTATATAAATTGTGAAGGGTCTAACCATTGATCCAAAAGCCCTAGGATTGTTCGATGCTGATTTGTTAAACCTTTAATCCTTAGGATCGTAACAACCCCTCTTAGTAATAAGCGTTTTAAATGTTTAATTTTAATAGTTTGGGTGCATAACTAACAGAGATTATACTAAATAATGTGAGATCGAAATTTTTTCTTCATAGAAATTACCACTTACCTCCTTTATAAATGGTTCTTCCTTTTGCATAGATAATCAGATATCTACATACCAAAACAATTCAGTTGACATGTATTGTGATGTTTCACTTCCTGTAATGACCCTTGAGAAATATCATGTAACTTTGTGGGCAAGTTCAATTTTCACATGAGATCATGAAGTTGATTCTCCTTTCACTGGGAATGCAGATTCAGCCCCCAACCCCCCCACATTCTGTAGCGGATTACTTAATTTTTTCCTTCATGTGAATCTATGCATAGACACTTACCCAAAAGAAAAGAAGAAATGTTTGCATAGTCGTGTTTTACCGGCTTCCTTTATTGTCGTATATGTTTGAAGGAGAGAGTGACGATGTTTCTGTTGTTTCTGTTCATTATTTGTTTATCAGGTTAATTATGGAAACTTCATGCATGGGCTGATGAAAGAGAACATCCAACTGAACAGGAAAGTTTTGTCAGAACTATCTATGCACGAACCATATAGTTTCAAGGCCCTGGTAGACATCTCTCGCACTGCATTCCCTGGAAATAAGAATGTGGTGATCCCTCCCAAAAAGGAAGGCATTTCAATTCTTGTGTAATTGGTGATTTAGATCACTCATTCTCTCATTGCCTTTTTCAAAGAAAACTCAACAGTTAAGAATTAGTGACTTTTTTGGAACAATAGTGATTTTATTTACCTTTTTTTTTTTTTCTTTAAATAATAAAAAAAAAAAAAATCGTCTGTTTTTTGCCCTTCCCTCTTTCTCTCTCCTCTGTTCATATGAGGTTTGCATTACTGTTTTAGAAGAGCTTATTAAAAAAATTTGAAAAACAACACCTTGACCGTCTAATATAAAGTTTTGCTCCTTGTTTCTTCAGATTGTTTTTCGGGGAAGCCTCTTGAATTTCTATTATTTTTTAATAATTCTTTTAAAGTTCAAAAACTTAATTTAGTGAACTTTTAATTTTTTGCTATGTTATCTCTCCGTTGTGTTGGTCAGGATTTAACGCAATTTGTAAAAATACTTGGGTCTGAATATTTGTAATTTTTTTTTTTTTATAAAAAAAATGGAGGTATTTGTGAAATTTTGAGAAGATTTAACGGAAAACCCTTAATACGATGAAGTGATATTGTAAAAAATTAGAAGTTGGATTTACTAAATTGAGAGTTTTTGAACTTTGAGGAGGAAATTATAATTGTAATGAAAGTTCAAAGGTTTAGTGAAGCTTTTTCTTGTTTTTAGTTGCCTTATCAAATTTGGTTGGAATGCTTTTCCTCAAAATAAAAATGGTCGTTAATTATAGGCAAAATTCAAAGTTCAATTTAAGACATACGAGGAGTATGTTGGATCAAACATATACATAAGTATTCATTATATGTAGTAAGATGATGAAAAAGTTTGAGCATCATTAAAAATACGTGAACATTTGTCAAAACCTAGTTGATGGTTTCTATGTGAAAATCAACAACATTCTTTCAACGATTTTTGATTTGTTGTTGATTTTGAAAATGCATTCTTAAATTACAATTTTTTGATTTGTTGTTGTTATTTAAAAATTGAGAATTTTCTAAGATTTTAAAATCCATTCTTAAACCATACACTTTTTGTAATTTAGTTTTAAAACGCATTTTGATCTATAAAATTGCATTGCAAAAAGCCATCATGTCTTCTTAGAGTTCACCGAGACATCGGCGATTATGAATTTTAATAGTACTAATTAGGGGTAAAAAGGCGAATAGTTATTAACCACGATAACAGTTGACTGTATTAATTGCTAATATATATAAAAATCTAAAAATATATAACTGTAACGCTAACAGGAAACTATCCCCAATTTATTTATATATATATATTGGGGCCACCATATAAATCCAAAAGTCCAACTCTGACCGAAGAAAGAAAGATAAAAAGAAGAAAAATGAAAAATGAAAAATGAAAAGAAAGACCAACAACAGAAACCTCGTCCTTCTCAAAATCCCAACGAACTCTGAATCTGATCAGACGCAACTCTTTTCCAACTTTGGAAACTTATCCGACAAATAACAACAGGAGGAAGAAAAAAGAAGAAGATCCCAGTTTGCTACGAGGTTCTTTTTTTGTCGTCTCCAATGCTATATTTGTCGCATTCTGGGATTTCATTATTGGGTCTATTAATCTGACATGCTTGGGTTGTTTTCTTTCTTCATTTTTATGTTTTAGAAAATTTAATAGATATTGAGAGTTTTACAAGAAATAGCTCCCTAATTCAGGCATGAAAGACAGGGTTTGACCAAATACAAACTTGATCATCTGACTACTCAATGCTACCTTTGCAGCTAAATGCCTGCTTCTCTCTTCTTAGAATTTATTGAGGGACTTTGTCTCGGAAATGTCTTCCAAATCATAAATCCAAGCCCCATTCTTCTCCCTCAAGTATATCACGCACGCACACAATCCTCATGACTAGTTACTAATTGTTTTCTGGTATACCCACTAAAGTACTTGTTCCATTTTAACTTATTATTGTAATTTGCATTCCTACAATGCTGGAAGTGGCCAATACGGAGGCTTTTCATTTACTTCAGGACTTGAACTGGTGCAAAATACTACTCAAAATTTTGAAGACCTTCACTTCTTTTTTTTCTGTAGTAATAAAATAAATTATTGGTGTTTGCTTTGTTCGGCATGTTCTTTCCATGCAGAACTTTTGGAATGTAGAAAAGGGGCAGCCGGGAAAGGAAAGATTACTATTGTGAGGGGATTGAGCTTTCTCAAGATAATGTTTTTTAGATCTTTATAGTCTCAGCTCTAAGCACCCAAGATTTGGAAGTGGCTTTTGTGTAGCTCCTCTATACTAGGCCTTGCCCTTTTGTTTTAGTAAAGCTTTCACATTATTGAAAAGAAAGGAGAAAAATAAACTGAGCAGGAAACAGTTGACCAAAAATAAGCTCCATAAACCACCTGAGGGGAAAAAAATGAGCGAAACAGGGGAGAAAAAACTCTTGTGGCAGGACAGAAACTTGATTGGCATCTCTTTTTATTTTTCTTCAAGGTCACCAATGCTAAACAAATTAATGTACTTTCCTTTTCATTCAATTCTTAGCATCCTTCATTTTTCTCGTCTTGTCCTTTTTGCTATGCTGGTTGATGAGCATAAAGAGTGGATATGAAGTGAAAGAAGTTATTTTCTCAAGTCTAAGGCACAAAGGCAATTCCTTTGAAATGAAGAATAAAACTTTAACACCAACAATTGGTCAATGCAGGCTAGGCAGCAATTCTATCAATCAACCATCTCTATGGCGGATGATCATTAACAATTAAAATTCATGTTATGTCGTTATGCTACATGAAGTGGTTATGGCATTATGATACAGAGAGAGAGGCTTTGTGGAGACTGGTGTTGAAAACCAAATATGATAGCACGAGTGGAGATTGGTGTTCCAAGGAGGTAATGGGGCTTTTCAAAGTGGGAGTGTGGAAATATAAAAGGTTGGGTGGGGAGTTTTTCGAGTTTTGTTAGATATGAGGTGGAAAATGGGTCCAAGATAAGGTATCGGCATGATTTGTAGTGTGGGGGCTAGCCCCTGAAGGTAGCTTTTCCGGAATTGTTTAGTATTGCACAATGTAAGGAGGCATGGATGGTGGATCAAATGCAGTTCTTTAATGGAAATCTTCAGTAGAATATATCTTTTTCCAGACCAGTCCATGATTTGGAGGTGGACTTGGTCACTTCTTTCTTTGATATTTTGTCCTCTATCAAATTGAGACAAAGTGGTGATGATAAAATATGTTGGATTCCGTTTAAAAAAGAGAAAGTTTGAAGTAAGGTTCTTTTATCGTGCGTTATCCATTCCAGTTGGTCCCCTATTTCCTTGAAAAAGTATTTGGAGAGTGAAGGTTCTTTTGAGAGTGGCGTTCTTTTGGCAGACAGCGGCAGTTAGGAAGATCTTGACATTAGATAATCTAAGGAAAATGAACGTCGTAGTGGTGGAGTGGTGTCATATGTGCAAAATGGGAGTGGGGAGTCTATAGATTATCTTCTTCTTCATTGTGAATTGGCAAGAAAATTATGGGTTTCAATTTTCCTTCTTTTTGGTGTTGAATGGGTCATGCATAGAAAGGTAATTGAGTTAATGGCAAGTTTGAGAGGTTAAATTGGAAGTCATAACATTTTATAAGTTTGGAGAATGACATAGGCAGAACATTTTAGAAGTTCAGAGAATGACTACTTTATGCTATGAGGTGCATTTGAAGAGAGTGAAATGTAAGGAGCTTGGAGTTCGTGAGATTTTGGTGGTAGAGCTAAAGAAAATTATGTTTAAATCACTTTATTTTTATTTTTTGATAAGTATGTTTACATCACTTTATATGTGGATAGTGGTCTACAATAGTCTGCATTTTCCTAGTTTTTTATGAATTTTTGTTCTTCTTTTTCTGGGTCTTTCTTGTATATCTTTTGTGTACTTAGGTTGCACCCCTCTACAGTTTTTAATAACATTGAATCACTTAGCAAAAAAGGAAAAGAAAAAAAATTCCTCAATTGAGGAGTATAACATTGGGAGAACTGATTTTCAATAAATACAAAATTTTGAAGTTAGCAGGCTGAATTGTAAATTTTATTTCAATTTGACATCTGAATCTGTTCAGTTATATGAGTCATTTTGAAGCCATTGCTATACGGAACCCCATTAGATTCAGTATAATTATATGTGTGGTATACCCATGAATTTACTAAAACTAGGGTATCTATCCTCACAATTTATTTTTTTATTTTTTTTTCGTTTGTAGTCTGAATCATCCTCAAACCCTCCAAATGGTATCTTCTTTACTTATGTTAAGTTATTTATTAAGATATAAATGATGTAATTATGGATAAGAAAGGGAAGGGACAAAGGTGTATTCGTTTATTTACTTCTCCATATCTATCTGTCTTGGCATATCTTCATTATAAATACTAATGGAAAGCAACCCAAAACATAAACTTCTCTCGTGGGAAGTTGCTTCGGGAACCTATAGTTGGAGGGAATAACACCTGTTCATAGATTTTGTCCAAGTTTCAAGCAATCCCAGTATCTCATGTTCATCGAATAGGATCGACTTCTCCTTCCTGTCAGTATATTGATCTTCTTCCTTTTTAATTTATCAAGTAGCTATCATCCACACTGTCTTGATATCATTGTTTTAGAATTGTAGTTGTGGCTGCAACTGTATTAGATGTCTGGTTAATCTGATGGCCAAAGTTAGGTAACAAATAATATGCTCTAATACATTTTGGCAGCACTCCATGTGGCATATAATCCTCCATTATACACTATTAAGCAATCTTCCATGTGCATCTAGTGTATTTAAGTTAAATCATATGTTTTTTCTCCATGCTTGTAGATGGGAAATGAAGGCCCGAGTTACACTGTTGATGATGCTCTTGTAGCCCTAGGGTTTGGAAATTTCCAGATTCTGGTGCTTGCTTATGCTGGCATGGGCTGGGTTTCAGAAGCAATGGAAATGATGCTACTCTCTTTTGTAGGACCAGCAGTTCAGTCTACATGGGGTCTTTCTTCTAATGAAGAGAGCCTAATAACTAGTGTGGTGTTTGCGGGCATGCTAGTTGGAGCATATTCATGGGGCATAGTTTCTGATACGCATGGAAGGAGGTTCTTCTTTCTTATTATTTGTATTCAATCGCTGCATTATTTGAACTCACTTCATTTCATGGAACCTGTTTAATATATCATTTACTTCACAGGCACTGGTAGTCCTTCTACCAGTGAAGATCTTGCTTGGATACTCACCAATCATTATAATATGCTCTAACACCCATGATGCAACATGATTCATAGTTTTTTTTTTTTTTGTTTTTTTGTGTGGGGTGGGGGGGTGTCTGAGTTTAGTTAGAATGCACGTGAAGATCTTGCTTGGATACTCACCATCTCTCTCCTTTTTTCCTTTTTCCATTAGATTGTGGATTGTTCAATAATATTCGCTATGTTAGCAAGTAAGGTCTTTTGATCATCATACTGGAGACATGGGATCCAAAACTATTTTCACTGGGTGTGGGGGTTTGAGGGATAGGGACCAGAGACTAAAATCCTGCTGTATAAAGATCCTATAACTATCTAAAACTTGTTTCTTAACTTACAATATATATCTAAAACTCCAATACTATGCTACTATAACCTTCAAATGTATTGAATCAAAACTCCAATACCATGCTACTATAAGCTTCCCTGACCTTGATTTATTGGTTATAGTTACCTGAAGTTGTGTAGAATTTGCACTTTTAGATGGACGTTATTCAGATATATTCGTCTTAATTATACTAGTGACGTACATATTTTTAGTTCAAACCACTTCCCTGATTTTGTGTTTTTAAATATATCTGTTTCTATATAAAAGGAAATGGCAACACATACTTCCAACAAAGTTTCACACTTCTCAGTTAGCTGGAAGCTTGTATGCTATTGCTAGGAATAGCAGTTATTTTTAATTTGAGGTAACCAATCATTGCTAAGATTACTGATGAGCTACTCATATTTGAAATTAATAGTAATAAAGAAATATTTATATCTACAGATATTATTAGTACTCACCACTGCTTTACCTTAAATATCAATAGAAAAGCATGCTTTACCATGTTTTCTTTGGAAGTATGCAAGTTACGAGTAGAAAAAATATGTGCTTAACACCATCTCCCCAGAACTCTTGGTGCATGCTTTTCTAGTTCTTTTCTCTCTGCTATTTTAAGTGCCTGCTTGTCCGTCCTGCTTTCAGCTTTTGCTTTCCAGATTCCCTAAATTCCCCATTTGTTTCAGTAACTTCAGTTTTACCACTCTTGATAAAAGAAAATCACATTTGATTCATTGTTTTCTTGTTACTATAACTTATTTTTATATCGAATGCACTTTTTTACTCTCTTAACAATTCTGCTTGTTATTTTGTTTTGCTTGCTCCCCTTCTTTTCCTTAAGGAAAGGATTCATCATTACAGCAACAGTTACTTCAGCAGCGGGCTTTCTGAGTGCTTTTGCTCCTAATTATATATCACTGATTATTCTTCGTTGTTTGGTGGGTATTGGTCTTGGAGGTGGCCCTGTACTCTCATCCTGGTTTCTAGAGTTCATTCCTGCTCCTAGTAGAGGCACCTGGATGGTTGTTTTTTCAGCATTTTGGACGCTTGGAACAATTCTTGAGGCTTCGCTTGCATGGGTATGCTTTTGACTACCTTCTTTTTTCTTTCTTTTTTTTTTTTTTTTTTTTTTTTAATGATTGAGTAAATCTTTCAAACCAATCAATGAAGTACAAACATACTCTAGCAGACTTGCTATAAAAACTCAGGAAACAAAAAGGAATCCTAAACTCCAACCAACACATACAAAAACCAGAGGACAAAATCAGTCCCTATACCAAACTAAGATTCCAGACAAAAAAAAAAAAAAAGACTAACCAGAACCAGCATCCAACACTACAGGAGCTTCACATCAAAACCAATCACACCCTCCCCAACCTGAGCCAGGTCCTTCCCCAAACGACCTTAACAGCATTTCTAACCACACTGAAACAGCAGCTGACTATCACCATCACCATCAGCCAACCAACACTGCTAAGCCACTGTTAACAGGCATACCAGAAGCAGCAAACCCAGCTCTCCTACACTTCAAATGTACTCTTCAGCAATCCCCATTACTTCAAATATGCTAAGCCACTGATTTCTGTACAAGTCTTTCCTCTGTAAAAATCTGATTTCCATGCTCAATGCTGTGTCTCTCCCTCCATATGTTATACACAGAAGAGCTTAACACCAACTTGCATAGAATAGCTTTCAAACCTCTTCCCTTCCATTCCTGCTCACCTCTTTCCACAATATCATCCCAACTATAAGGGATATTACTCACCAAGCAGTTTTCCAGATTCCCCCTCCACACTCTACGGCAAAAGCTACAATCAAAAAACAAATGGTTTCTTCCTTTGATACCTCCCCTGCTAAAAACACAGAGATCATCACCAACAAAACCCCATTTGAGTAATCTATCACTTGTGGACAGATTATCACGAATAGCCATAGAATAAAAGCTTGCTTAGGAATTGCCTCAGGAAACAAGCTTCCACCAAGTAACAAGGCTCAGCACAATTAAGAACCTCTTTCTTTGAAATGCTCCAAATAGGTTGGTCTCATCTTCAATATACACCAATGAAAGCTTACTTTGAATCCTCACAAGGTTATCAGATCTTGCTGCCTGCCAATACCACTCCTTATCCCGAATAACAGTAGAGAGCTTAGCATAAAGGTGACTCCCTGCTTCATAAATGATCCAGGATCCATAAGTTTCAAGAAGAACCCCATCAGGGTGCCAATGATTCAACCATAGGAAGATATTTTATGTTGTTTTGGAGGGGGCTTTGAAGAGATTTTTAGTACCTCGTGTAGAGGGAACTTGTCGCCTAGTTTTGCCTTTCAACTCTCTTCCACTTATATTATCTTTTATTTATTTATTTATTTTTTATTTTGGACATAAATTATTAGCAATGGAATTTATTCTTGCTATCTTACTCTGTTATGGTTAGTCTTCTATGCTCTGCACCAATCTTATGTGATGATCCTAGCTATTTTCAAAATAAGTTTGGCCACTTGGGTATGTGGGCTATAACACACTGGTATTTGATCATCATTGTCACCATAACTTGGGAAATCCTGGGGTAGTGAGCACTGAGCAGTGTTGTGGTCATAATGTGGCAACCTATTCTCCATTTATCATATGGAGTGCTTTCAATGAATTCAGCTATATTGCACTGGAAGAATTGATGAGAAGAAAGCCTTCTTGTTGAGTAACTTATTCATGTTCATATAATTTGATTTTTCCCTAGTGTGGGATTGTTAGTGAAGGGAAATGTATCGGCAGGTACCTTCATCCCTATGCTGTGTTATTTGCAGTTTGTCATGCCAAGATTGGGCTGGAGGTGGCTACTTGCATTGTCTTCTCTCCCGTCAGCACTCCTCCTCCTTTTCTACAGGGTAACACCTGAATCACCTAGGTACTTATGCCTAAAGGGTAGAACGAGTGATGCAATTAGTGTTTTGGAGAAAATTGCCAGAATGAATGGAACGAAACTCCCTTCTGGCATTCTTGTATCTGATCACCAAATTGAGCTACGAGAAAAGAGTATTCCATCTGAAGATACACATTTGCTCTCACCGGGAAGAACTGAAAATGTAACCCCTAAACAAATAGATTCTAATATAGCGGGCATCTCATCACTGTTGGTGCTTCTTTCACCCAAATTAATTAGGTCTACCTTGCTCTTGTGGGTAGTATTCTTTGGGAATGCTTTTTCGTATTATGGCCTTGTGTTGCTGACATCTGAGTTGAACAATGGACGTCGTAGATGCATGCAGACAAATTTGCAGTCAGAGAAGTCCCAGGATGTGAACTACAGAGATGTTTTCATAGCAAGTTTTGCAGGTAACCTGGTCTTCTTATATCAATATTATCTTTCTTGGTTATGATTTCATACTGAATGATTGCAAAGTGACATTTAACTTTGATTTGCATGAAGAGTTACCTGGGCTCCTCATATCAGCTGTTACAGTAGATAAACTGGGGCGTAAGCTTTCAATGTCAGCTATGTTCTTCCTGTGTTGCATTTTTCTACTTCCATTGGTATTCCATCAGCCTGAGGGTTTAACAACAAGCCTTCTGTTTGGAGCTCGCATATGCATCACGACAACATTCACAATTGTATATATATATGCTCCAGAGGTAAACCATAGAATTAGTTTATCATCATAAGAGACAATAAATATCATAATGTCCTAATCAGTACCTCTGTGAGAGAGAGATGCAAGCCCATGCTTCATTAAGTTTTATCTTGTATGTTATTGCTTGTATCATATAATTCTCTGGCATTTAAGCTGTGGTGAAATATCTCTGAATATTTGAAGCCTTTTTGCTCAATATGTGTGCGAGTCCATTGCAATGGTTACAATTCTCTATTTAGGACAGTTTATGAAACTCTAAAACTGGTTCTTCAGGATTAAAACTGATACATTCTACCTTCAATAGAAGTCATACCTACAAGGCAGGGAATTGTATGACATAGACCCTGAGACATGTAGGCAAGGTGTGGCTCACTTTGGAAACTTTGCTAATTGCTGCTTTAGAAATTACACAGAAACTACTTTAAGATTTATGTTGGCATGGATTTGATTGATGTGAACACTAATAAAATGTGTAAATTACTCGAATATTCCTTATTTCCACTGATAATATAATCACTTCTTTTCTCTTTTTATGTTGGGCTATTTTACACACCTAGACTGGTGATTTTATGGGAGCAGTTGCTCTACTGTTGGAAGACCCAACTTGAAAGTCAAAGCCGAAATCTGTTTACAGTCAGTCAGTCAAGACATTTTTAATTGTCAAAATGTTGATTGATATCTGGAGAAACCTTCTATTAGTGGAGGTAGCTTTACAGCATTTCTTGCATGTTCTCATAAAATTTATAAAATTACCTTTTTTATTTATTTATTTACTTCTGTTTGTGGAATTCTGGTGATTGCAACTATATATAAAACTTTTTGTTTGATTTCAATATCAGATGCTCTAAGCACTACACATGTCCATACTTTCATTTCTCTAAAGTAATTGTTTTAGCCTATGCAAGAGACATCATACAGATGAAGATTTGTCAAATTCTTTCTATCTTTTCTATTCTTAGTGTAGTTTGCATGCTTATCCATGAAAAAATTTCAATCAAGGGCAAGAATTTAATCTTGTATATGATGTTACTTGAACTGTAGATATACCCAACCTCGGTCCGAACAACAGGTGTCGGAGTTGCTAGCTCGATGGGAAGAATTGGTGGAATTATGTGTCCTCTTGTGGCAGTGGGTTTAGTACAGGGATGTCATGAAACAGCATCCATTGTTCTTTTTGAGATTGTAATTTTCCTTTCAGGGATCTGTGTAGTGCTCTTTCCGTTTGAAACCAAGGGGCGTGAATTGAGTGATAGTGTATCCAGTTAAAAACATACTAATGAATCAGTATGAATTGACCACAGTAAATGGGGCTCTCCCCCTGTGTTATACAATTTTTATTCAAATAAGATGATATACAAAAACGAATTAGCTCTAACCTTCTCTTGATTACCAAGTGCTTAATTAGGTTCTAATTAGCTACTCAAGTAGCCACATTTATGCATATGGTACGGATAGGGTTATTCTGAGATGCATTTGGATCCTCTCCAGTCCGTTTGGACTGGAGGGGATCTAGTCCTTGTTATTGGAGGGGCATAATTGTTCTCAGTTTTTTTTGGACAATTATGCCCTTGCATTTACAAGGATTGGATCCCCTCCAATCCAAATGGACTGGAGAGGATTCGAGTCCTGTTGAGATAGGCTAGAAGTTGTGTTAAAAATAGATTTTTATTTGAAAAGGATTAGTGGAAGTGTTAAGATTAGTTTCATCAATTAGGATTAGGATTTTTTTTCGGGAAATTCCACGTACTCCTCAAATTATCACCTAATTGACAATGTTTTTTTCAACCTTTTAGTTGTGACAATGTCCCCCAAAATTACCAAAAATTGTTAATGTTTCTCCCAATGATGAAATTACCATTAATAAAATAAAAACAAAAAATACTAAAAATACTAAAAAAACCTAAAACTAAAAAAAAAAAAACAAAACAAAAAAAATTAAATCCTTTTTATAAAAAAAAAAAAATTAATTTTTATTTTCTGTTATAAAAATTGAAATTTTTTGTTTTTATAACTTTTTTAAATAAAAATTTTCGTTTTCTAAAACAATTTTTTTAAAAAAAAAAATTAAATAAAAATTTCCATTTTAAAAAATAAAATATTTTTTTAAAAAAAAAATTAAAAATTTTTGTTTAAAACAAATTTAAAAATGTTCTTTTTAAATTAAAATTTTTGTTTTTTTTTTTTTTGAATTTATAGGGGTATTTTTGTCTTATTAAAAAATATATAATGGCATTTTTATCTTTTTACTAATTGTTGTGACAATTAGGCAAATAATTGCTATGTTTTACTCGCAAGTACATAAGATAAAAATGATAGTACAGTAGGCAAATACAAGATCATTCCTACGAAGATTGATGAAATTATGCTTAGAATGATTTCCCCATTTAATTTACTGAATTAAACAAGATGTCACTGGATGAATTGAAATAATAAGAATGAAAACAAAATAAAAAGAAGAAAATGGCAGGGTTTTGATATCCACCGCGAACCATATTCGAATAAGATAAACAATATGCCGATGTTCTAATTATATCAAGATACCCAATGTTTGCCAACCTAAGGGCATGATATTTATTCCTTAAGCTATTGGTTTTCCTAAGTAACGAATTATGCATGGTATCTACTCTAATTCTTTTCTCTCAAAAGATTTAGCATTACATTAAGTTGTTCTTCAAGAAAGCATAAATCTATGGAAATCGACAACCACATGAAGCCTAGGGCATGGTAGCTACTCGCGGTTCTCCATGTTGCTTAATTCAAGAACCTGTGATGGGGTTCTTTTGTCACTTTATTAAGCCCAGGACTCGGTCATTCAAATTGACTTAAATAACAAATCCACACCACAAGCATATGATGATCAAGCACATTCATGTGAGGAATTCAATAACATAGAAATAATCAAGTTAAATATCCAAAATATAATTGTAGCAAAGGCGCCAATATTGCAATCCTAAAGAGACATGATTAGGGCTTCAATCGAACCCTAACTAAAGTACTAGCTACATAATAAAATAATTGGGGAAGAGAAGAAAAACCCAAAACTCTTCTTGATCTAGCTTCCAATTCTTCTCCCGAGCTTGTATTTTCTTCTCTCCCCCCCCCCCCCCCCCCCCCCCACCCCTCCCCCCCTTCATTTGGACGAATAGAGTGTTAAGTATGACTTGAATTAAAAGTCATGGTGGGACCTAGTGGTTTGTCAGCTCAACCGGTTTGCTCCTTTACTTGTGGGTTTTGGAGTCCTCCTATGTGTACTTGGACTCATTGTTTGACTTATAGTAGGAGTCCTAGACCAACAAGTAAAAGGAGAGTTAAGCTTTTATATAAGGAACAAAGCACAAGGTGAATTTGTGTATGCCAAACATGAATATATGTGAGAACCAAAGGGAGGAGAAAAAGGGAGAATTTGAGAGAAGGAGGTACAAGGGCTGCCACGGTGTTTTCTTCTTAGTGGTTTTTTGGTGGAGCCAAAAACAAGTGATTAGAAGAAAAAGGTGTTGCAGAGTGAGAGAAGAAAATAGAGATGAGCCGCCATCTGTTCCAGCAAAAGGAGAGTTTGTACATCTGTCTTTTGTATTATATTTTGGGAATAATCTCTCTTATGTAATGGTGAGATTTGGGTGTATTAGGACTTTGAGATCTGAGTGATTTTCTTTCTACTATTTTTGTACTCCATCTTTTGATAGTGGATTTTCTCCAAGTCGTCTCCGCCAATGGGTGTAAGCTTGTTAAGCCGAACCACTTAAATCTTTGTGTCATGTGTGAGTGCTTATCTTTGTTATTCCGCATTCTTCTTATTTTTCGCATCTCATGGGTCTTGGGAAATAGGATTAATTTCCTAACAACTGGTATCAGAGCTTTTGATTCGAGTGGGAGCGATGGCAGGTGAAGAAGGAAAGATGGGAATCGAGAAGTTCGATGGCAAAGATTTTGGTATTGGAAGGTACAGATTGGAGATATTCTTTATGGAAAGGATCTTCATCAACCTCTTTTGGAAGAACAACCCGACGACATGTATAATAGCGAGTGGGCTCTGCTTGATCGTAAAACCCTAGTAGTTATCAGGTTATCACTGTCAAAATCAGTTGCACACAACGTTGTAAAGGAGAAGACCACAACAGGTCTAATGGTGGCTTTGTCAAACATGTATGAGAAGCCGTCGGCTAACAACAAGGTGCATCTGATGAAGAAATTGTTCAACCTAAAGATGGCGGAAAGGACTTCAGTGGCACATCATCTCAATGAAGAGGTTCGCAGAAGAGATGTGGGTGAAGTCTCTTGTTTTTGTGCTACTTTAAACCTCGAGACTCAAGGCAGAGGACAAGACAGAAACATTGGTCAAGGCAGATCAAATTCCAGAAAAGGGAGAAGCAAATTCAGATTCGGCCAACAACCTGAGTGTTGGAATTGTGGCAAGACTAGCCACTGCAAGAAGAATTGCAAGGAATCAAGGAAGGAGATTGAGAACGATTATGCAAATGTTAGGGGTGTCAAAAATAACCGGGAAACCGGAACCGGGACCGGAAAACCGGGAAACCGGAAAACCGGAAACCGGGAAACCGGGGACCGGTTCCGGTTCCGGTTGCCAAAAAAAAAAAAACCGGGACCCCGGTTCCGATTCCGGTTTTTGGCACCCGGTAAAAACCGGGAAAACCGGAACCGGGTCTTATTTTATTAAATAATATATATATATATATATATATATATTGTCTTTGTAATATGTTTGTGAACTATTTTTATTGTGAGTGTATTTCTTTTGATTGGTAGATTATTTAAATACTTGTTATATTTTTTATTTTTTTGGGTTTTGAATTGTTGTAGTAAGGGGTATTTATTTGTTGTGCATGTTGGTTTGTTTACATACTTGTTTTTACTTTTTATTGTTTTAATGTTTTCTTTATGTATCTAATTTAAAATGATCTTTAAGGTATTTTAAAAAATTTGATTTTTTTTATTTCTAAGGCTTATATAGGCAAAAACATTGATTTTTTAGAATTTTTAGGCTTTTTTAGGTTTATTTTTTAATTATTTGGAACAATCACAATAAAGTCTCTTTAATTTAGACAAAAAGATTAATAACTTTTTTTTAAATGAGCTAACTTATGAAAAAAATAATGGGTTTATTTTAGGCCCAATACCTAAAATAAACTCCAAACACTAATTTTTTTCAAAAACCGGTTACCGGACCGGGTAAAACCGGAACCGGCCGGGAACCGGGACCCGGGTTAACCGGGGTCCCGGTTCCGGTTCCGGTTTCCCAAAACCGAAAACCGGGGTACCCCGGTTCCGGTTCCGGTTTTGGCCAAAAACCGGGAAACCGGACCGGGTTGACACCCCTAGCAAATGTAGTGACAGAAAAAGTATATGATGCCCTACTTCTCTCTGTTGACTATCCCCTTGATCCTTGGGTCTTAGACTCAAGAGTATCTTTTCATACGACAGCGATCCGTGAAATTCTCGAGAACTATGTTGGTGGAGATTTCGGGAAGGTGTATTTGGCTGACGGAACAGCGCTGGATATTGTGGGCCTAGGCGATGTTCGCATTAGAGTTCACAGTGACTCAGTATAGAAGCTGCAGAAGGTCATGCATGTTTCGGAGCTGAAGAAGAATCTGATTTCAATGGGACAACTTGATGAGGAAGGGCATTCAATTCATTTCCACAGTGGAAAGTGGAAGGTCAGCAAGGGAGCCATGATTTTGGCTCATGGTCATAAAATGGGTACTCTCTATATGACAACGAACAACAAGGATACAGTTGCTGCTGCAGATACGGGTGCTGACTCAAAACTATGGCACCTAAGGCTTGGGCACATGAGTGAGAAAGAGATGAAGGTAGTTATGTCGAAGGGGAAACTATTTGAGTTGAAGTCAGTTGAGTCTGATTTGTGTGAAGGCTGCATCCTAGGGAAGTAGAAGAAGGTGAGTTTCATGAAAGTTGACAAAACACCTAAGTTTGGAATGCTGGAGCTGGTACACATGGATTTGTGGGGTCCCGCACTCGTGGCATCTCTTGGAGGCTCGTGGTATTACATCACATTTATTGATGACTCAAGCAGGAAGGTATGAGTTTATTTCTTGAAAAGTAAATTTGATGTATTTGAGACTTTTAAGAAATGGAAGGCCATGGTTGAGACTGAAACGGGCTTGAAGCTCAAGCATTTGAGATCAAACAATGGAGGAGAATACGAAGACAGGGGGTTTAAACAGTTTTGCGCAGTGAATGGGATTAGAATGGAGAAAACTATCCCGAGAACACCGCAACAAAATGGCATGGCTGAGTGCATGAACAAGACTCTCAATGAGCGTGCCAGGAGTTTGAGATTCCATGCTGGGTTAACAAAGACTTTCTGGGCTGATGCAGTGAGCACTGCTGCATACCTGATAAATAGGGGGCCTTCTGTTCCCCTGAGCCATAGACTATTGAAGAAGTCTGAAGTGGAAAAGAGATAAATATTTCACATTTGAAAGTTTTTGGTTGTGCTTCGTATGTCCATGATGAGTCTGATACTCAGAGTAAACTAGACGGTAAGTCTAGTAAGTGTTTCTTCATTAGGTATGGAGATGATGCATTCGATTATCGATTTTGGGATGATCAAAAGCGAAAGATCATTAGAAGTCAGAATGTGACTTTTAATGAGTGTGCTATGTACAAGGATGGGTCAAGTGCAGAACATGAAGTTACAAAGCAGAAGCCGAAAAAGTCTAAGTTTGTTAACTTAGATGGTCTTTTTAAAAGGACAGTGCAAACAGAGAAACAATTCATGGAGGTGGAGCTTGATGAATAGTGTTCACTCACAGATTAATGTGATGACAGAGAATCTTCAAGAGACTAATAGCACCAGGAAGAGTCTTATTCTTTAGCAAGAGGCAAAGAGAAACGTGATCGAAAAGCAACAAAGCGGTATGGCTTTGAGGATATGGTTTCTTTTGCTTTGACAGCTAGTAGTGGAGATCCATCGTTTGTTTAGGATGGTACGCTAAAAGAGGTAGAGTTACTACGAAAAGGTAAAGCTTGAGAATCGACAGAATTACCCAAGGGAAAGAATGCTAAAGGGTGCAGATGGGTCTACAAGAAGAAAGAGTCATTAGAGAAAGTTGTATGGTCTTCGGGACTGATAGGGAGGCATGGTGTATGTCTAAATCAAGTCCTATGTTCAAGTTCAAGAGGCACTTGGACTTGAGGGACACTTGTGGAGTGTGATTGCCCTTGGGGGCTGAGGCTGAGACATCCATCCAGAGGAGACACGTTTTGGTAGACTTGATGGGATTCAAGTCAAGGTGGAGATTGTTAAGTATGACTTGAATTAAAAGTCATGGTGGGACCTAGTGGTTTGTCTCCTTCTTCAAGTAGGAGAGGTTCTTAGTTCAACCGGTTTGATCCTTTACTTGTGCGTTTTGGAGTCCTTCTCTAATGTGTACTTGGACTCCTTGTTTGACTTATAGTAGGAGTCCTAGACCAACATGTAAAAAGAGAGTTAAGCTTCTATATAAGGAAAAAAGCACAAGGTGAATTTGTGTGTGCCAAACATGAATATATTTGAGCACCAAAGGGAGGAGAAAAAGAGAGAATTTGAGATAAGGAGGTACAAGGGCTGCCACGGTGTTTTCTTCTTGGTGGTTTTTTGGAGGAGCCAAAAAAAGTGATTAGAAGAAAAAGGTGCTGCAGAGTGAGAGAAGAAAATAGAGATGAGCCGCCATCTGTTCCAGCAAAAGAAGAGTTTGTGCATCTGTCTTTTGTATTCTATTTTGAGAATAATCTCTCTTGTGTGATAGTGAGATTTGGGTGTATTGGGGCATTGGAATCTGAGTGATTTTCTCTCTACTATTTTTGTACTCTATCTCTTGATAGGGGTCGTCTCCGCTAGTGGATGTTGACTTGTTAAGCTGAAGCACTTAAATCTTTGTGTCGTGTGTGATTGCTTACTTTTGTTATTCCACATTCTTCTTATTTTTTGCATCTCATGGGTTTTGGGAAATATGATTAATTTCCTAACATAGAGGGTCTATTTATAGGGTTTGGAACAACCCTAGACGTTCTAGTGCAGCTTAACAACTCAACAATAGAGTTGGAATTTCATTCTAGTCTTTGAAACCGTGCAAAACTGTGTCCTTAGCTGCCCAGCGCATGACTGCACTCGATCGCAGGAGGGTGCGCTAGATCACAGGTCTGCGATCGATCCTACTGAGTTTGCTGCTCGAGCGCATGGCTGTGCTCGATTTTGTTGCTTGTGCACTCAAGCGTAGGTGCTCTCGAGCCTAGTGTTGCCTGCGATCAATCTTAGCTTCCAGCTTTTCCTGAAAATGTCTTTTAAGTCTAAAACTTGCCGGAAATGCTTGTTTTCTTCAAAAACCCTAAAAATGTCAGAAAACACAAAAACAACACAAAACATCAAATAATAACAAAACTAAGAGATCAACATATGTGAATTAAGGGGCTAAAATGTGTAACATTCAGCACTTATCACACCCCCAAACTTACATATTGCTAGTCTCTTAGCAATACAAAACTAAAAATAAAAATAGCATAAAACAAATACTACTCTACCTCATTTGTCGTGGGAAACACGCTTGCATTTACCGTATGCAACAAGCTTTTTAAACCCCTAGGCATCCTTAGTCGATCGAGTGAAATTTCGTGAGGGTTTAATAGCAATGTTACCCACAAACATTACGAAAAGTTCATGTCATCCATAAGATTAAAGTATCACTTAAAACAACAAACTCCATCTTCACAATGAATTAGAATTTTAAAGTCTAATCACTTACAAAAGACAGGCTAATGCATCATAAGTTCAATTTTGTATGAAATGAACTAACACATAAGTGTGAGGCTTCCAAATTATTTCCAATGTGCAATGACTCAATACCTCAAAGTTCACTGGGATTTCATAGGAATAAATAACCAATGCATAACTTTCTTTTCTTTCTTTTTGGTTAGGCTGTGCAATGCTTAGTTCCCTTAAGCTTTCTAATTGACCCATGTAACGAGTGTTAAACCAATGACTCCCAAACCAGATGGTTTTAGGGCATTAGGTGTAAAGACACCCCTAAGGACTTACTAACTCGAGTCAAAAAGGCTATGAAACCAAACTAGCAATGACTTTAACCAAATGAAAATTTTCACATTTCAATGTGAACACTCATTGCTTAATGAGGCAAGAGGCATAGTTACTTAGTGAAAATCTCACTATAATCAATTTTTATTTTTATTTTAATTTATGCCAAAGTATCCATCCAATAAATCACCTAGCTTCACCCAAGCCATTGAAAGCATACACAATCAGGTTCACATGTCATACCTCACAAACTGTGTTAATGTGCTTGTGGCAATTAAAATCCAAACAAGTGAATTTTCAAATGTCAAAAGTAAGTAACAAGACTTAGAATTCTTGCCATCAGATCAAGTGTTCAAAATTTTAAGCTCAGCAATGAAATTCAAATCACAGTTTTTAGATCAACCAAAATCTCAAGAATAACATGAACATGCATTTTATTTTATTTTTTCAGAAAAAATGGACCCCCAAACTTGAATTCCACATTGTCATCAATGTGCAGAAAAAATGGAAAGATTATCCCCGAAAGATGAGAAAACTGGTTGGAATTGGTATGGCTTGTAGCATACCCCTAAACTTGAATGGAAAAACACTTGTCCCTGAAAACAAACTACTAAAACAAAACAAAGGAAAACTAAAAATATAAAAATAAAACAAAAACTAACCAAATCAAAAGAAAATAAAACAAAAACAAAACATAAAATCTCAAAGGATATTGCTTTTCAATGCATAAAGTGGCTTTAGTACCGCTAATCCGGACAGGTGCGCTCGAGCTCTTTCTGCTTGTGGCTCGACCGCTTTTGGTAGTAGCTTCAGTGCTACTATTTTTGGGAGAACTTCTCTAAGAAATTTGTGGCCAACTCCTCCCAGTTGTGAATAGAACCTGCAGCTAGAGAATTTAACAACAGCTTAGCATTATCTTTGAAGGACAAGGAAAAAGAATTAACCTAATTCCTTCTGCGGTTAGACTATAAATATTCTATGTTTTACATAGGTCGACAAAATCCTGAAGGTGCAGATATGGGTCCTCTAGAGGTGTGCCTCTATACTGTTGAACCATATTGAGCAGATGTGGAGATAAATTGTAATTGCTCTACACAATGAGCTGGAAATCAATGCATGATGGTTGGTTGAGGTTTTCGGGAATGAAGGCACTTTTCATAGGTCTTCACACCGGCGGTGGATTCTCAACATGTTCTTCCTCCATCCTTTCCTCAACTTCGAATTCTTCTTCTATTTCGGCGTTTTCTCTTTGTCTTTGTTGAAAGCTCCGTTCAATTTCTGGATCATATGGAATAATGGCTAAATTCTGAGATTGATGACCCTGCATGAAAAATAACAAGAACATATTCAAAAATTACAACAGCTTCAGTATTGCTATCTAGAGGTGCGCTTAATAGCACTACGGCAAAGAAGAAAAAAGAAAAGAAAAAAATAGAACAGAACTACAGCAGCTTTAGTGCTGCTGTCTGGACAAGTGCGCTCAATCTTTGTGGATATGCAATCGATCGCAGAGCTGCGCTCGATCGCACTACTGCAGACAATAATAGAATGAAGACCATAAAACAAAAACATATTAGAAAAAAATTAAAATTTACACAAACTTAAATTTAAACAGAAACAAAAAGAAAAAAAAATAATGAAATTTAAAACAAATTAACTAAACTAAAGGAAAAATTTATAAACAAAATTTAACACAATGCCCGGCAACAGCGCCAAAAACTTTTTGTGACAATTACCAACCTAAATTAATATACGAATATTTGCTACATTTTACTCACAAGTGCAGAAGATCAAAACGATCGTATAGTAGGCAAATACGAGATCATTCCCATGAGGATTAATGAAATTATGCTTAGAATGATTTTCCTATTTAATTTACTGAATTAAACAAGATGTCACAGGTTGAATTGAAATAATAAGAATGAAAACAAAATAAAAGATAAAAATAAAAAAGAATAAAAGGGTAGGGTTTTGATGTCCACCGCTAACCATACTCGAATAAGATAAACAATATGCCAATGTTCCAATCATATGAAGATACCCAATGTTTGCCAACCTACGGGCATGGTATCTACTCCATAAGCTATTGATTTTCGTAAGCAATGAATTAGGCATGGTATCTACTCTAATTCTTTTTTCTCTCAAAGGATTTAGCATTACATTAAGTTGTTCTTTAAGAAAGCATAAATCTACTCCCGGTTCTCCATGTTGATTAATCCAAGAACCTGTGATAGGGTTCTTTTGTCACTTTATTAAGCCCAGGACTCGGTCATCCAAATTGACTTAAATAACACATCTAGACCACAAGCATATGATGATCAAGAACATTCATGTGAGGAATCCAATAACATAGAATTAATCAAGTTAAATATCCAAAATATAATTGTAGCAAAGACACCAATATTGCAATCCTAAAGAGACATGATTAGGGCTTCAATCGAGCCCTAACTAAAGTACTAGCTACACAATAAAATAAATGGGGAAGAGAAAAAAAACCCAAAACACTTTTTGATCTAGCTTCCAATTCTTCTCCCGAGCTTGTGCTTGCTTCTCCCCCCTTTATTTGGATGAATAGAGGGTCTATTTATAGGGTTTGGAACAACCCTAGATGTTCTAGTGCAGCCTAACAACTCAACAATCGAGTTGGAATTGGATTCTGGCCTTTGAAACCGTGCAAAACCGTGGCAAACCATGTCCTCAGCTGCCCAGTGCACGACTGCACTTGATCACAAGAGGGTGTGCTCGATCACAGGTCTGCGATCGATCCTACTGAGTTTGCTGCTCAAGCGCATGGCTGCGCTCAATCCTGCTGCTTGTGAACTAGAGCGCAGGTGCCCTTGGGCCTAGTGTTGCCTACAATCGATCTCTGCTTCCAACTTTTTCCAAAAATGTCTTTTAAGTCTGAAACTTGACGTAAATTCTTGCTTTTCTTCAAAAAACCTAAAAATGCTAGAAAACACAAAATGTCAAATAATAACAAAACTAAGAGATCAACATATGCGAGTTAAGGGGCTAGAATGTGTAACATTCAACACTTATCACTAACCTTGGAGCGAACATTGACAATATTTTGATAGTTTGGAGGGGACATTGTCAATTGGGTTATAGTTTGAGGGGGTATATGGATTTTACCCTTAATTTTATTATTATTAGGTTTATCATTAGTTTGTGTACTATTTACCTTATCTATTTGTAAGTTTACTTAAAGACCGTTTATGATATAAACTTTTGGTTGAACACACTCTTGAAAACCATCTTGTAAGAGAATGTTGTTCAAGAG
This sequence comes from Corylus avellana, assembly GCF_965113065.1. Lineage (NCBI taxonomy): Eukaryota > Viridiplantae > Streptophyta > Magnoliopsida > Fagales > Betulaceae > Corylus > Corylus avellana. The sequence goes on along the minus strand of NC_142495.1, from coordinate 15,138,501 downwards.
CATTTATACACATGGTTAAGCTTGTACTTAAGTTATGTGGGATACTTTGGATAGTAGCATTACTCCACTTTCCATAGCCAACATCCATTGCAGCCTACTCTATTTCATAGGTCACCCTTTCCGTGACTTCAACCTATGACGCAATTCTTGGCTCTGTTACCAAGTAATACACATATTGGGTATAACTCACTCTTGAAAATCAGCTTATAAGGGGAGGGTGTTCAAGAAATTATATATACATGATTAAGATCGTACTTAAGTCATGTGAAACACTTAGGATCATAAAATTTAATGTTAATAAAAATCATCCAAATAATTTATCATTGAAAGAAGTTAGATTATCATTTGAACCTTGCAGTAGTTATTTTGTTAGATTATCATATTACCCTTGCAGTAGTTATTTTGTTAGGTTGGTTTGTTTTAATTTATCATTGAAAGAAGTTTGATTACCATCTGATTGCATTGCTTAGGATTGTGTTTTCTTTCTAGTTGATGTTTACTATTTCTGGACTTCATGATTTTCTGGAGGACGTGGAGTTGTGGACCAACCTTATTGTTTTGTTTTGTTCTCTTTTATGTAGATTATTAAGTGTGATTTAGATAATTGATACCCAAAAATTAAAACAATTAATGGCAGAAAAAAAAGAGGCAATAGGCAATTTTTTATTTATTAAAAAAATACATTATTTGTCATTGTCGACAACTGTGAATAGTTGTTGCTAATTTACATATTGTTGATGACAGTATTCTGAGGATCCAGATGTTCCTCCTTTGAAGAGGAAGAAGTCTGAGACTTGTTAAGTGTCAAAATATTCATATTTTAGCCCTTAACTTATATTTGTTAACTCCTTCGTTTTAATTAATTTATGCCACTTTCGTTCTTTTATGTGTTTTCTTTGTTTTTATAGGCTTTTGGAAGAAAATGAAGCAATTTCGGAAGTTTTGGGCTTAAAGAGCTATTTTGATAAAAGTTGAAGGCTCTGGTAGTGCAATCGATGGCAATCTCGAGCACACTGCAGGCAAGGACCAAGACAAGCGCAAGGCGTGTGCTGATGCGCACAAGAAGCAGCCTCGATCGCACTTGCGATTGAGCGCCTAGCACAGATGATCGATCGCAGTCCTGCAATTGATCGCACATGGGTTGCGATTGAGTGCACTCGTGCTTGAGGAGAAAGCCAGCCGCAAGCCTTGTTATGGAAATTGTTTCTTTTATGGTTTTGAAGCCTTGTACGAACTAGGGAACAAACCCTACGTTTTTTAGGGTTTTTAGAGTATTCCTAAGGCCTATAAATAGACCCTTAAACCTTTAGAATAGACACACAAGTTCCAAGGAGAAGAATTAGAGCTCTTCAAGTTCAAGTTTCGGGTTTATTCTTTTCCTTTCTATTTTGTTTTATGAAGATGTTTAACATCAAACTCATGTGTAATTAAATTACTTAGTAGGGCTAGATTGAAGCCCTAATTATGTTTATTTAATATTTCAGTATTGGCGCTTTTGTGATGATCATATTGTGATATTTAACTTGATTAATTCCTGTTTTCATGAATTCCTCATATGTGTTTGCCTGATCAACATATGCATGTGGTATGGACTAGTTAATTAAATCAATTTAGATGACCGAGTCCTAGGTTTAATAAAAGTAACAAAAGAAATCAACACCGGGTTCTTGGGTTAATCAACATGGAAAACCGGGAGTACACACCCATGCCCTAGGTTCCATGTGTTTATCGATTTTCATAGAATCATGCTTTCTGAAAGAACAACTTAGTATACACACATGCTAAATCCTTTAAAAAAGAAAAGAGTTAGAGTATACACCTATGCCTAACTCATTGTTTAGGGAAATCTATAGCTTAAGGAGTATACACCCATGCCCTTTGGTTGACAAACATTAGATATGCATAACATGATCAAAGCATTGGCATATTGTTATGTTATATAAGCATGATTAGTGGTGGATATCAAAGCCCTACCTTTTTATTATTATTAACTCCAAATCAATCTTTTTTTTGTTTCACTTACGAAATTTATTTTAAGCAAAATTTAACAATCCTCGTGGGAATGATCTCGTACTTGCACCATATACTACAATATTGATCTTGTGCACTTACGAGTAAGACGTACAATTATTTACCTATTAATTTAGGTAGATACTTGCACAACAAGGCTCACTAGGGGCTACAAAGTTTGGCCCCTTTCTCAACACTTTCACCTAGGTCATGGGTGAATCAAAGAAGAACTTTCCCTCCAAGCTGAAGGTTCGTACCATGAAGAATTTTGAGACTACTCTCGGAATCAGATCTACGAGGTCGTTAGAAGTTTAGGCCGATTGCTGCTATACCTATTTCTGAGGTTCCCAAGGAGCCCCTGACTCCTTCGGTTTCTAGCTCAGACGAGGAGTCTCTAGGCCACGTGGAGTGCCTCCTTAAGGAAGTCGTTGCTCATATACCCAGATTCTCGAAAGCCTTGGCGGAGGAGCCTGTTGTCATCGAGATAGATGAGAGCGATGGCATGGCCATGCTAATTCCAGAAAAAACCAAGTCTAGGAGTCCCTCAGTGGCTCGTAAGGTTAACAATGCCGAGCTTAATCCTAAGCCCATGGACACCAAGCCTGTCAAAGAGTCTACCGAGGGTACCGAAAAGTTGCCTAGTCAACCTGAGGTGGGGTCTTGTTCTGAGGAGTTGCCTCATGAAACCGAGGTTACTCCTAAGGCTAAGACCCAAGCTAAAGAGGTGCCTCGCTAGACCGAGGATCATGCCAATATCCCTTCCACAAGTAACACTCTCGACGCTTCGCAACGTGCTGGTTCGTCGAGGAATCCTAACACGATCAACTGGACAATTGGGATGCCCCTCTCTCATTTGGGTGAGGGATTGCTAGGGAATCCCTTCAGCACCTTGGTGGGTTTGATTCCCCTGGAATGCCTGAGGGGTGCTGGCAGAAGGCCCCTTAAGGAAGTGATGGAGCAGATGATTTTCTACCAAATTATCGTAAGTGCTTCTTTCTCCTTTCCTCGGTTTCTGTTTTCTCATAACTTGGCTCACTATGCTCCTATGTTGCAAAGTGTCATGACGTCAATATGCCTCTATTGCGACTTCAAGAATTACCTTCAAAGCACAGCTTCAGAGATTGAGGATCTGCAAAAGAGGTTAGAGGAGTCCGAGGCTGAGAATGTTCGGCTAAAGGGGCTTTTGGCTCAACAAGACAATGACCTCCTTCTCGCGGGTCAGCAGCAGTCTTTGTTGGAAGCCGAATCCACCCTAGCTATCAAGGCCAACACCGAAGCTAACTCTCGAATTCTAGGCTTGGAGGCTGAACTGAAGACCTAATAAGTGCTAAAATATATGTATTTTAGCCTCTTAATTGATATTTGTTAATTCCTTAGTTTTGTTAGTTTGTGCAATTTTATTTCCTTTTTGTATTTTCTTTGTTTTATAGGTTTTTGGAAGAAAATAAAGCACTTCTAGAAACTTTGAGCATAAAAGACAAAATTGGGAAAAGCTACAGGTTCTGACATTGCGATCGATTGCACTAGGCCAGCGATCGAGCACCCAACGCCAAGGTGTGAGTGCAAGGCGTGTGCTCATGTGCAGAAGAAGAAACTCGAGCACAATGCGCTCGATCACATCACATAGACGATCGATCGCAGGTGTGCAATCGAGCGCACTCATGCGCTGGAAGAAATATAGATACGGATAGGACTTCCTTTTCCTTCCAAATTAGGGTTTTCCAAGTCCTAGTTGTAATAGGACTAAACCCTAAGATTTTTCTAGGTTTACTAGGGTTTCTATGATTTTTCTAAGCTTATAAATAGACCTCTAAGGCTCACAATTCCATACACAACTTTGGAGAGGAGAATTTGGAGGCTGCTTCTGAGAGTGGTTTTTGGTTCTTTCTTTTCCCTATATTTTAATTATGTGTAACTAATTACTTTAGTAGGGCTAAATTGAAGCCCTAATTATATTTATTTAATATTTCAATATTTACACATTTGTGATAATCATATTATGAAGCTTAACTTGATTAATTCCTATTTTATAGAATTTCTCATATGAATGTGTGTAATCAGCATATGCATGTGGTATGGATTAGTTATTTAAGTCAATTTGGATGATCGAGTTCTGGGCTTAATAGAGGAACAAAAGAATCTCCTCACGGGCTCTTGTGTTAATCAACATGGAAAATTGGGAGTTGACACCCATGCCCTCGATTCCATGTGTTTGTCGATTTCCAAAGATTTATGCTTCCTTAAAAAACAACTTAGTAGACACCCATACTAAATCCTTTAAGAAAGAAAAGAATTAGAGTAGACACCCATGCCTAATTCATTATTTAGGGAGATCAATAGCTTAAGGAGTAGACACCCATATCCTTAGGTTGGCAAACTTTAGGTATTCATAATATGATTGGAACATTGGTATATTGTTATATTATTTGAGCATGATTAGTGGTGGATATCTAAGCCCTACCATTTCATTTATCTTTATTTCTTTTTCAAAATATCAATTTAGTGACAATCTTGATATTTTAATCAATTCTAAGCAAAATCAACAATCCTCGTGGTAACGATCGCGTACTTGTTGCACTATACTATCATTCGATCTTGTGCACTTGCGAATAAAATGTACTAATTATTATCTATTAATTTAGGTAGTATTTGACACAACAAGTTTTTGGCGCCATTGCCGAGGATTGTTTCATTTTGTTTTGAATTATTTTCCTTAGTTAATTTAATTTTTGCTTTAATCTCTAGTTTTACAGTTTCTATTCTGTTCTCCAGAGGTGCGCTCGAGCGCCCATTCCAGTGCGATCTAGCGCTCTTCACGGTGTGATCGATTGCACATCTAGACAGCATCACTGAAACTATGTTAATTACGGATCTGATTTATTTTTTTTATTTAACTTTCTTTTTGTTTTAATCATATTGAGAGACAATACACCTCCGGTACGAAGACCTATGAAAAGTTCATTCAATCCCGAGATCCTCAATCGGCCATCATGCATTAATTTCCAACCCATTGTGCAGAGCAATTACAATTTATCTCTGTAGCTGCTCAATATGGGTCGACACTATAAAGGCACACCTACAGAGAACCCATATTGGCATATTCGAGAATTCTTTGATCTCTGCAGGACTCAGAATGTTCAGGGTTTAACTCCAAAAGAAATCAGGTTAATCCTCTTTCCTTTTTCTTTAAAAGATAATGCTGAGATATGGTACAATTCTTTGTCCGCAGGTTCTATTCATACTTGGGATGAGATGGCCACAATGTTCTTAAAGAAGTTTTTCCCATCCTAAAAGACAAGGCAATTGAGAAGGGAAATTCTGACTTTCCAACAAAAAGATAGAGACCTTTTTTTTGAGGCATAGGAGCACTTCAATGAACTTCTTCTCAGATGCCCTCATCATAATTTATCTCAAGACAATCAGGTACTGGCATTCTATAAGGGTTTAAATGATCCTGACAAGAGTCTTGTAGATTTAGCTTGTGGTGGCATGTTGATGGAGAAAAGCAGGGAGGAAGCCATAGAACTCTTTGAGACCTTAAGTGAGAACTCCCAACAATTCCCATCTAAAGGGAGACAAGGACTCAAAGGAAAAGGCATACATGAAGAAAGCACCAGTGCTAGAATTCAGGCTCAAATGGCTGCCATGGAGAAAAAGCTGGACATGCTCATGAAAGCTATGATTAATCATAGCAGTGCTCCTGTTCAACAAGTTACACAAGTTGAGGTATGTGCCATATGTTCCCATCTTGACCGCACCACTAAGCTTGTCCCATGTTTTCAATTGCAGATCAGGAGTCATCTCTCATCAATTTGTCCCAACATTATCATGAAGAGGAGTCATCTTCCGTCAATTGGCCTCAACAATACCAAGAAGAAGAGTGTCAAAGTCAGTTTGTTGCCAATCCTATTGGACAATACATGGGGGAAGAATGCACTTACTATCATGAGCAAACAACCACCACACTTGGGAATGAAGAAACTGCTGAGGAGATTTTTTGTGAGCCAAGTTTTGGGGATCCGTTGGGATAGCGTTTTGATCAAATTGGATGTGACTTGGATCTTGACAAGTTCCTCAAGCAAGCTGAAATGTTTAGTGAACCAATTCTGGAGGATCCATTGGAAGAGCGCTTTGCTCAATTTGAAGTTGATCTAGACCTTGACATGATACGTGAGCAAGCTGAGGCCTTATTGGATTCCACTCCTGAGAACAACAAGGTGGAAGAAGAAGAGGAGCAAACTGAGGTTCTAGAGTAACCACACATGGAAAAGGAAGAGAGCACTGAGGCTTCTTCAACATCAACTCCTATTCCTGAAGTACCAAGAGTCTAAGAGAGAAGTCTGTTGGGGTTCTATGATGAGCAATTTGAGGACATCAAGATAGAAAAGCTCCCTGTGTATTATTCTTATTTTATTCAAGTTCATGATTCCCTTTCGGATGAGAAACTATTTGAGAAGACTTAGAATGGTCTACCCTGATCTATAGACAGTTGGAATCACCCTGCAATAGGAAGAATTTATTCTCTTTGGTGCAAAAGAAGAAAAGACTGGTGCTTCAAGTTTAAACTTAAAGGTTAGATAGCACTTGAACCACATTTGGTGGAATGCAAGTGCATCTTCCCAAAACAGTAGAACTAAAGCTATTGTCAAAAGCATTTGAGTAGTCCAGGAGCTCAAGCGCGTCTGTTCAAATCAGTGGTACTGAGGCCACTAAGTGCGGTAAAAGTCTCTATCCTTTTTAACTTCTGTTTTCTTTTAAATTTCGTCAAGTTTTATTTTTAATTCTTCTTTATTTTCCACAGTAATTTTAGTGTTTTATTTATATTTTTGTTGTGTGTTTTTCTTCACTTAGATTTTGTTTTTTTTTTTTTTGAAAAAAATAAAATAAAATTTGTTCCTGTGAACGAGCGCATCTTGTGTGCGCTCGAGCGTATCCTCACCACACACGTATAATTAGTTCTGTTAGTGCGATCGAGCGCACCCAGTTGTGCACTCAAGCGCAGTCCTGCCAAGTGCACACATGCGCCCAAGCTTAACCTATGTAGGCTTGAGTGCAACACTTACACGCACACATTCTGCACGAGTGCGATCGATCGCACTCCACAGTGCGATCTAGCGCATTCAATCTGGGGCACATATGACCTTTTTTAGGTCACTTTCCCCTTTTCCCCTTCACTTTTTCCCTGTGCTGTGAACTCCGTCTAGCACACTCTCTTCACTCACTGCACACTACCGCACTACCAGCTCTACCCAGCACCGTTCATCGGTCATTTTTGCACTGCCCTTCACCGATGCACTTACCCTGCACACACATACCTTCACCATTTTCCCTCCATCTCTGTTTTTCCCAGTCTTTCCTAAACCTATTTTTTTCGATTTCCCCCATTCTCTCCACATTTTTCTCTGTTTTGGCAAGCATAAACCGTAGCTACGGATTGTGCTTGAGGTGTTGGTTTTCTTTTGTTTTACAGGGGGTTGGAGTTATCTTTGAAGTGGGTCTACACCACTTGGTTTTGGGAGTGCACGCCACCTATTTGACACAAGTGCTGAACCAATCTGAACAATGCCTAGAGCTCGAGCTTCGTCTTCTCAGTCCTCTAAAACTCCAACCGCAAACTCCCGACCCACTTTTGCGTATAGGGAGCTCCTTTTTTAGATGACCTTTGCAATAGAAGACCACTTTAAGCACTTTGAAGCTACTCAATAGGCAGTTGAAGAGTTTAAGTGTCGTGGGTTGATGAGATTTTTTAGGCCCGTCACTTCCACCGCCTACAAAAGCCTCATCACACAGTTCTATGAGCACCTCTCTTATGACTGCACCAAGTCGGGTGTCATGTCCTCATCAGTACAAGGCAAGGATATTGAGGTGACATCCACCAACATAACCATTGCTTTAAAGTGCAATGATGAGTACCCTCCAGAAGATGCACAGTTTGAGGAGCAACCTCCTAGACTCTATGTTGCAGAAATCATTGAGGACATGTGTGAGGGGCAGTTTGCGAACAAGCACAACAATGCTGGTAGCAGGGCCAAGATGCCTCCACGACTCTAGCTTGTGGACTCTATTCTGCATTGCAATACATTTCCCTTGGGACACAATACTCAGAGGTGAGACATGTTCCTCCAAGCACTCTACGCCTTTCATAAACTCAGAAGTAAATATGGAAGATTTGGGCTCAAAAAGAGAAATTGGAAAAAGTTGGAGTCCCTGACAGTGCGATCGATCGCAGGGAACCTGCGATCGAGAGCAGTACCGGAGAAGACAAGCAGCAAAGCGGCCATGTGCGATCGAGCGCACACAGGTTGCGATCGATTGCACCCGTGAGCAGGTGACACATCAAGAGGCAGTCAGACTGTTATTCTTTCCATATTAGGGGTTTCCAAGTCCCACTTGTAATTGGAGTAAAACCCTACGAATTTCCTGGGTTTACTAGTGTGTCAAGGACTTCTAAAGCCTATAAATAGACCTCCTAGCCTCTAGGAATAGGTGTGGAGAAAGAGGCACAAGCTCTGGAAAGGAACTGAAGGCTAGATCAAGAGGAGTTTGGGTTTTTCTTCTCTTCCACTTTTTATTTTTGTTATGTAATTTATATTTTAATTGGGGCTAGACTGAAGCCCTAATCATGTCTTTTTAGGATTTCAATATTGGCGTCTTTGCTACAATTATATTTTGGTGTATTTAACTTGATTAATTCCTGTTATCTTGAATTCCTCATATGTGTTTGCCTGATCAATATATGCATGTGATATGGATTAGTTAATTAAATCAATTTTGATGACCGAGTCCTGGGTTTAATAAAAGTAACAAAAGAATCTCACGCCGAGTTCTTGGGTTAATCAACATGGGGAACCGGGAGTATACACCATACCCTAGGCCTCATGTGTTTGTCGATTTCCATAGATTTATGCTTTCTTAAAGAACAACTTAGTATACACACATACTAAATATTTTCATAAAGAAAAGAATTAGAGTATACACGCATGCCTAATTTGTTGCTTAGGAAAATTTATAGCTTCAGAAGTATACACCCATGCCCCTAGGTTGGCAAACATTAAATATATCAGTATAATTAGCGCATTGGCATATTGTTATCTTAATTAGTCTGATTAGTGGTAGATATCAAAACCCTAATCCTTTTTAGTTTTTGTTTATCGTTTGTTTTATTTCTTTATATTAAATTCAATCGTGACAATTGAATTTTATATGTTTAATTAAATAGGAATTTACTTCTAAACATAATTTACCAATCCTCGTAGGAATGATATCGTATTTGCCTGCTATATTATCGTTTGATCTTGTTCACTTGTGAGTAAAACGTACTAGATATTATCTATTAATTTAGGTAGTATTTGGCACAACAAGTTTTTGGTGTTGTTCCCGGGGATTGTGTTAAATTATGCCTAGAAATTTTTTATGTTTTGTTTTTTTGTTTCTGTTTCTATCGGCAAATCTGATTTAATTTGCGGCAGTACGATCGAGCGCAGTCTCACTGCGATCGAGCACAGTACTGCCTGTGAGCCTTATATGCTTATGTTTTGCGATAGTATGCTCGAGCGCCCACTCTAGGGAGATCGAGCGCAGCTGTGCGATCGAGCGCAAGTGCACTGCAATCGAGTGCACAGCCAGACAGCAGTACTGAAGCTGCTGATTTCAATTTTGCTTTTATTTTTATTTTTTATTTTTTTGTTATTGTTTTCTATTTTCTTTTATTTTTCCTTTTGTTTTATGTTTATGTTTTTAAAGTCTGTTAGTTTTTTTTTTTTCTTATTATTTTTGTGGTTTTACTTTTCTCTATTTTTTTTTTTTTTGTCCACAACTTTGAGCCACCATGCAGCAGTGCGATTGAGCACATCTCCATCCAGCAGTACTGAAGTTGCTGTAGAGTCTGGCTTAAGACGTTAAACTTAGCGCTCATGGGAGGCACCCCATAGCTTAACCTGTTATTTTTCTATTTTATTTTTCAATTTATTTTTGTCTTTAGTTTTATTTTTGTTTCCTTTTTATTTGTTTAGTTTTTTATTTTGCAGAGACAAGTGTGCTTCAGTTCAAGTTTGGGGGTGTGCTATGAGCCATGCTATTCCAGACAATTTCGTCCATATCCCTGGTAAATTCTTTCCATGTTATAAACACATTGGGGACAATGTGTAATTTAAGTTTGGGGGTCTGAGAAACAATTTACACACACTTTGTCCCTGTTTTATTTTATTTTTATTTTTGTTGTTTGTGAAAAAAAAAAAAAAAACCTTTATGCATAATCATATTTGTCTTAAAATTTTGGTTGATCTTAAAAATTGTGATTTGATTTCAATGGTGAGCTTAAAATTTTGAACACATGATCTGATAATTTAGTTTTTTAGTTGGTTACTTGTTTACGACAGTTGAGAATTCACATGTTTGATCTGATCTTACACAAGCACATTAGCACAAAATTTGTGGGGTATGACATGAAGTTTGATGTGTGTGTTTCTATGTCTTGGGTGAAACTGGATGATTTATTAGATGAATACTTTGGCATATATATGTGAAAAAAAAAAAAGAAAAAAAAAAAAATTATGATCATTGATAAGCTTTTCACTAAGTAACTGGGCATCTTGCCTCAAAGCATTGAGTGTTTACGTCAAAAGGTGAAAATTTTTGATTTGGTTAATGTCATGGTTAGTTTGGTTTTGTAGCCTTTTTGACTTAAGTTAGCAAGTCCTTAGGGTGTCTCTACACCTAATGCCCTAAAACCATATGGTTTCAAAGTCATTGACTTAACACTCGTTGCATGAGTCAATTAGAAAGCTTAAGGGAACCAAGCATTGCACAACCTGACGAAGAAGAAAAAAAAAATAGTATATATATATATATATGCCATTGTTGTTCATTCTAATAGGGATTTCAATGAACTTTGAGATATTGAGACATTGCACATTGGAAATAATTGGAAGCTTCATATTCATGTGCTAGTTCACTTCACACTGTTTCGAACTTGTGATGCCTTAGCATATCTTTTGTAAGTGATCAAATTTTAAAATTCCAATTCATTGTGAAGATGGAGTTTATCTTTTTAAGCTTGCTAATGAATGAGAATCATGGTTTTGAGTAATACCTTAATTTTTGAATAACATGCACTCTTTCATGATATTTGTGGGTAACATTCCTAGAAAACCCTCACGAGACTTCACTCGTCCTCTAGGAAATTCCTAGGGGTTTAAAAGGCTTATTGCATATGCTAAATACAATCGTACATCCCACGAAAGATGAATTTATCTCTTTGTTTTTTGTTTTTCATTTTGTTTTTAGTTTTGTATTGCTAAGAGACTAGCAATATGTAAGTTTGGAGGTGTGTTAAGTGCCAAAATATTCATATTTTAGCCCTTAAACTTATATGTGTAATTCCTTAAGTTTTGTTAAATTATGCTATTTTAGTTCCTTTAAGTGTTTTCCATGCTTTTGTAGGTTTTTGAAAGAAAATGAAGTAAATATGAAAGATTTGGGCTCAAAGAGAGAAATTGGGAAAAGTTGGAGTCCCTGACAGTGCGATCGATCACAGGTTCCCTACGATCAAGGGCACTACCAGAGAAGACAAGCAGCAAAGCGGCCATGTGCGATTGAGCGCACATGGGTTGCGATTGACCGCACCCGTGCGCAGGTGACACATCAAGAGGTGGCCAGACTGTCATTCTTTCCATATTAGGGTTTTCCAAGTCCCACTTGTAATAGGAGTAAAACCTTACGAATTTTCTAGGTTTACTAGTGTGCCAAGGACTTCTAAAGCCTATAAATAGATCTCTTAGCTTCTAGGAATAAGTGTGGAGAAAAAGGCACAAGCTTTGGAAAGGAGCTGAAGGCTAGATTAAAAGGAGTTTGAGTTTTTCTTCTCTTCCACCTTTTATTTTTGTTATGTAGTTTATATTTTAATTGGGGCTAGATTGAAGCCCTAATCATGTCCTTTTAGGATTTCAATATTGGCGCATTTGCTACAGTTATATTTTGGTGTATTTAACTTGATTAATTCCTGTTATCTTGAATTCCTCATATGTGTTTGCCTGATCAACATATGCATGTGGTATGGATTAGTTAATTAAATCAATTTGAATGACTGAGTCCTGGGTTTAATAAGAGTAACAAAAGAATCTCATGCCGAGTTCTTGGGTTAATCAACTTGGGGAACCAGGACTATACACCCATGCCCTAGACCTCATGTGTTTGTCAATTTCCACAAATTTATGCTTTATTAAAGAACAATTTAGTATACACTCATGCTAAATCCTTTCAGAAAGAAAAGAATTATAGTATACACCCATGCCTAATTCGTTGTTTAGGGAAGTCTATAGCTTAAGGAGTATACACCCATGCCCTTAGGTTGGCAAACATTAAATATACCGGTATAATTGGCGCATTGGCATATTGTTATCTTAATTAGTCTGACTTGTGGTAGATATCAAAACCCTAATCCTTTTTAGTTTTTGTTTATCTTTTATTTTATTTCTTTATGTTAAATTCAATCATGACAATTGAATTTTATATGTTTAATTAAATAGGAATTTACTTCTAAGCCTAATTTACCAATCCTTGTGGGAATAATCTCGTATTTGCCTACTATACTATTGTTTGATCTTGTGCACTTGTGAGTAAAATGTATTCGATATTATCTATTAATTTAGGTAGTATTTGGCACAACACAAAGCTAGACAGCTGCACCGAAGACGCTGTGTTTTATGTTCTGTTTTGCAGTTCTGCCTCGAGTGCGATCGAGCGCACATCTGGACAGTAGCTACGTTCCATCACTTCAGGCAATTTGTGAGTTTTTCTTTTTATTTTTATTTTTATTTTCTTTTGTTATTTTAATTTATTTTTGTTTATGTTCTCATGTGGGGAAACATTCCAACACACATGGACCATGTTCATATTGCCTTAACGCTTCTCACCATGTTAGAGATTGTCCTTCAACAAGACAATTTTCTAATTGTTCTAATGGGCATATGAACACATCATTCTCGAGACCGGGGAACAACAACTATTCTGATTCCTATAACCATCATGGAGCCAACAGTCTAATCTCTCGTGCAAGCTCAAGCTCATGGAAATCATGCTCCACAATTTCATGAACTACACCATCAATTATATCCGGAGTTCTATGGTCACTCATATTCCTGTCTCAACCCCAGTTTGCTACAATCCATTGTCAAGATAGAAGCTCACGAAGAGGAACCATCTCCCATCAATTGGCCTCAACCATACCAAGAAAAGCCACATCCTCCGAAGAATTCTGCCTTAGAAGAAGCAAGTTCTGCCTTAGAAGAAGTGCATGCTGCCTTAGAGGAAGCAATGTTAGCTTTTCTTAGCCACAGTAAGGCCAATAATCAATTGCCGCAATTCATAGAAGCTCAGAAGAGGAGCCATCTCCCATAAATTGGCCTTAACAATTCCAAGAAGAACCACTTTCTCTGAAGCGTTCTAACTTAGAAGAAGCAGTCTCTAATCTTAAAGATAAGATGTTGAATTGTATAAACGAGGCTAATCAGATGGCAAAATCTTTACAAGAGATGGAGAACTCTCGCTTGCAATCATTTGAAAGGATGGAGGCCCACCTCAAACAAATAGCCGATATTCTCAAAGAAGAAGAAGAAGAGTATCAAAGTTAGTCGGTGGCCAACCCTAATGGGCACTACATGGAGGATGAGTGCACTTGCCATTATGAGCAAGCTATCACCATAGTGAGGGGTGAAGAAGTGGTCAAAAGTCAAGTGGAAGAGTGGAAGGAGGAGCAAATTGAGGTTCCACAAGAACCACATCTGGTAAAAGAAGTGATCATTGAAACTTTTTTAACATCAGCTCTTACTCCCAAAGTACCAAAAGGCCAGGAGAGTAGTCTGTTAGGGCTATCAAATGAGCAAATTGAGGACATCAAGATAGACAAACTCCCTGAGTATTCTCCTCATATTATTCCAGTTCATGATTCCCTTTCGGATGAGAAATTGTTTGAGAAGACTCAGAGTGGTCCACCCCGATCTATAAAAAAGTGGAATTACCTTTCAGTAGGTAAAATTCCTTCTTTTTGGTCCAAGAGAAGAAAAGACCGATGCTTCAATTTTAAACTTAAGGGTCGAAAAGCACTGAGTTCTTCAAGGATGAGGATTTCGTTGGCTTGGCGGATCCCATATATTTTGACTAAATGAGTCAGCTTCAAAGGTTCAAGCATAGGCCCTATGCACTTGAGTCCTTGATCAGGCCAGGGTCCACGATCACCATGCAGGTTCATCCTTTCCATTGTTGTTCCATGTTCATTCTTTGATTATATTTTTACAACATTGTGTTGCACTTGACTGGTATTTGGTTGGAGTATCATTTATTTGTTTCAAGGACAAGTGTGATTGCTTTCAAGTTTGGGGGTATGCTACAAGCCATACCATTCCAGCAAGCTTTTCCATCTCCCGGGTAAGATCTTTCCATGTTATACACACATTGAGGACAATGTGTAATTTAAGTTTGGGGGTATGGGAGACACATTTACAAACACTTTGTCCCTATTTCTGTTATTAAAATAAATAAATAAATAAATAAAAATTTTATGGATGTTCATGTTTGTCTTAAAATTTTGGTTGATCTAAAAAAAATTGTGATTTGATTTCATTGGTGAGCTTAAAATTTTGAACACATGATCTGATGATAGAATTTTTAAGCGTGGTTACTTGCTTTAGGCATTTGAGAATTCACCTGTTTGATCTGATCCGACACAAGCACATTAGCACATAATTTGTGGGGTATAACATGAAAGTCTAATGTATATGTATCTATGTCTTGGATGAAACTGGATGACTTGTTGGTTGGATACTTTGGCATAATCTTAAAAAAAAAAATAATAAATAAATAAAAATATTAAAAAAATAAAAATAAAAAAAATAAAGAAAAAAATAATCATTGATAAGATTTTCACTAAGTAACTGGACTCTCTTGCCTCATTACGCAATGAGTGTTCGCGTCAAAAGGTGAAGAATTTTGATTTGATTAAAGTCATGGCTAGTTCGGTTTCGGAGCCTTTTTTACTCGAGTTAGTAAGTCCTTAGGGGTGTCTTTACACCTAATGCCCTAAAACCATTTGGTTTGGGAGTTATTGGCTTAACACTCGTTACGTGGGTCAACTAGAAAGCTTAAGGAACCAAACATTGCATAGCCTGACCAAAAAAAAGTTATGCCATAGTTATTCATTATGAAGAGGATTTCAGTGAACTTTGAAATATTGAGACATTGTACATTGGAAATAGTTGGAAACTTCATATTTATGTGCTAGGTCACTATACACTATTTCGAACTTGTGATGCCTTAGCCTGTCTTTTGTAAGTAATTAGACGTTAAAATTCCAAATCATTGAGAATACGGAGTTTATCTTTTTAAGTTTGCTAATGAATGAAAACTATGGTTTTGAGTGATACTTCAATTTTCAGATAACATGAACTTTGCATAATGTTTGTGGGCATTCCTGAAAAACCCTCATGAGACTTCACTCTCTAGAGAATGCCTAGGGGTTTAAAAGGCTTGTTGTATACGCTAAATGCAATCGTACATCCCACAAAAGATGGATTTATCTTTTGGTTTTCTATTTTTCTATTTTTTTTTTTAATTTCATATTGCTAAGGGACTAGCAATATGTAAGTTTGGGGGTGTGATAAGTGCTAAAATATTCATATTTTAGCCCCTTAATTTACACTTGTTAATTTCTTAGTTTTGTTATCTTGTGCTATTTTATTTCATTTTTGTGTTTTCCTGTGTTTTTGTAGGTCATAGAATAAAAGGAATTTCTAGAAGTTTTTAGGCCTAAAGGGCAATTTGGAAAAAAAGCTAGAAGTTTTGGATCAAGCACAAGTAGCCAAGCATATCGCGCTTGAGTGCATTGCACCTAAGCTCGAGCGCATTAGCGCTCGAGCGCCCAAGCCAAGGAGCAAGCGCAGGCTTGCACTCGCGCACACAAGGAGAAGCATCGATCACAACTGCAATCGAGCGCAGAAGGCATATGATCGATCGCAAGTGTGCGATCGAGCGCACTCGTGCACTAGAGAAAATTCAAATGCAGCCAAGACTCCTTTTCCTTTCCAAACTAGGTTTTCCATGCCCTAGTTGAACTAGGACTTAACCCTACGATTTTTCTAGGATTCCAAGGGCTTCTAGGGTTTTCCTAAGCCTATAAATAGACCTCTAAGCCTCATAATTCCACACACAACTTCAAAGAGGAGAATTTGGAGGTTGCTTCCAGAGGCTTTTCAGTTTCTTCTTTCCCTTTTATTTTTAGTCTTTATTTTAATTATGTGTAACTAAATACTTTTGTACGGATAGATTGAAGGCCTAATTATGTTTCTTTAATATTTCAATATTGGCGCCTTTGTGATAATCATATTGTGATACTTAACTTTATTATTTCCTACTTTATTGAATTCCTCATATGAATGTGTGTGGCCAACTTATGCATGTGGTATGCATTAGTTATTTAAGTCAATTTGGATGACCAAATCCTAGGCTTAACAGAGTAACAAAAGATATCTTTGCGGTTTCTTGGGGTAACCAACATGGGGAACCGGGAGTATACACCCATGCCCTAGGGCTCATGTGTTTGTCGATTTTCATTGAATTATGCTTTCTTAAAGAACAACTTAGTATACACCCATGTTAAGTGCCAAAATATTCATATTTTAGCCCTTAAACTTATATGTGTTAATTCCTTAAATATGTTAATTTGTGCTATTTTAGTTCCTTTATGTGTTTTCCATGCTTTTGTAGGCTTTTGGAAGAAAATGAAGTAAATCTGGAAGATTTGGGCTCAAAGAGAGAAATTGGGAAAAGTCGAAGCCCTTGACAGTGCGATCGAGTGCAGGTTCCCTGCGATCGATCGCAGGTGAGCGCACTACCAGAGAAGACAAAGCATGAAGTGGTCATGTAAGATCAAGCGCACATTAGAAGAGTCTCGATCGCAGACGTGCGATCGAGTGCACACAGGTTGCAATCGATCGCACCCATGCGCAAGTGACACATTAAGAGTGCGGCCAGATTGTAATTCTTTTCATAGTAGGGTTTTCCAACTACTACTTGTAATAGGAGTAAAACCCTAAGAATTTCCTAGGTTTACTAGTTTATCAAGGACTTCTAAAGCCTATAAATAGACCTCTTAGCCTCTAGGAATAATGTGGAGAAAAGAGGCACAAGCTCTGGAAAGGAACTGAAGGCTAGATCAAAAGGAGTTTGGGTTTTCTTCTCTTCCACCTTTTATTTTCATTATGTGGTTTATATTTTTAATTAGGGCAATATTGAAGCCTTAATCATGTCTTTTTAAGATTGCAATATTGGCGCCTTTGCTACAATTATATTTTGGTATATTTAACTTGATTAATTCCTCTCATCTTGTATTCCTCATATGTGTGTGCCTGAACAATATATGCATGGGGTATAAACTAGTTAGTTAAATCAATTTGGATGACCGAGTTCTGGATTTAATAAAAGTAACAAAAAATATCCACGCTGGATTCTTGGGTTAATCAACATGGGGAACCGGGAGTAGACACCCATGCCCTAGGCCTCGTCTGTTTGTCGATTTTCACAGATTTATGCTTTCTTAAAGAACAACTTAGTAGACACCCATGCTAAATCCTTTAAGAAATAAAAGAATTAGAGTAGACACCCATGTCTAATTTGTTGCTTAGGGAAATCAATAGCTTAAGGAGTAAACACCCATGCCCTTAGGTTGGCAAACATTAAATACACCGGTATAATTGGCGCATTGGCATATTGTTATCTTAATTAGTCTGATTAGTGATAGATATCAAAATCCTAATCCTTTTTAGTTTTAGTTTATCTTTTATTTTATTTCTTTATATTAAATTCAATCATGACAATTGAATTTTATTTGTTTAATCAAATAGAAAATTGCTTCTAAACATCATTTACCAATCCTCGTTGGGAATGATCTTGTATTTGCCTGCTATACTATCGTTTGATCTTATGCACTTGCGAGTAAAACGTACTAAGTATTTGCCTATTAATTTAGGTGAGTATTTGGCACAACAAGTTTCTAGTGCCGTTGCTGGGGATTGTGTTAAATTATGTCAAGAAATTTTTTCCTTTAGTTTAATTTAGTTTCTTTTATTTATTTATTTACTTATTATTTTTTTCTCTGTTTTGTTTAGTTGTTAATTTTGTTTGTTTTATGTTTCTGTTTATTTTTATTTAATTTTTATGTTTTGTTTTTTTTTGTTTCTGTTTCTGTTTGCAAATCTAATTTAATTTGCGGCAGTGCGATCGAGCAGAGTCTCACTGTGATCGAGCGCACTGCTGCTTGTGAGCCTTATATGCTTATGTTTTGCGATAGTATGCTCGAGCACCCATTCCAGGGAGATCGAGCACACTGCCAGACAGCAGTACTGAAGCTGCTAATTTCAATTTTGCTTTTATTTTTCTTTTTTATTTTTATTTTTATTTTGTTGTTTTTGTTTTCTGTTTTCTATTTTCTTTTCTTTCGCCTTTTGTTTTATGTTTATGTTTTTAAAGTCTATTAGTCTTTATTATTATTATTATTATTTTGAGGTTTTAATTTTTCTGTTTTTTTTGTCCACAACTTTGAGCTACCATGCGGCAGTGCGATTGAGCGCACCTCCATCCAGTAGTACTGAAGGTGCTGTACAGTCTGGCTAAAGACGTTAAACTTAGCACTCATGGGAGGCACCCCATAGTTTATCATGTTATTTTTCTATTTATTTTTCAATTTATTTTTGTCTTTAGTTTTATTTTTGTTTCCTTTTTACTTGTTTAGTGTTTTATTTTGCAAGGACAAGTGCGCTTCAATTCAAGTTTGGGGGTGTGCTATGAGCCATACTATCCCAAACAATTTTGTCCGTATCCCAGGTAAATTCTTTCCATGTTATATACACATTGGAGACAATGTGTAATTTAAGTTTGGGGGTATGGGAGACACTTTACACACACTTTGTTCCACTTTTGAAAAAAGAAAAAAATATGCATGTTCATGTTGTCTTAAAATTTTGGTTGATCTTAAAAATTGTGATTTGATTCTCATTGGTGAACTTAAAATTTTAAACACATGATCTAATTATAGGATTTTTCAATTTGATTACTAGCTTTTGGCAGTTGAGAATTCATATGTTTGATCTGATCTACACAAGCACATTAGCACATAATTTGTGGGGTATGACATGAAAGTCTGATGTGTGTGTTTGTATGTCTTGGGTGAAACTGTATGACTTATTAGATGGATACTTTGGCATATATATATATATATATATATCCTCATTGGTATCAGAGCCGTAAGAGTTGTTGATCCATACTTTCATTCGCTCCGATCTTTTAATTTCTTTGACTCATATCTCTTTTCTCAGTTATAAACCAACCACCCCATTAGGTAACCTCAGTTGACCTTTAAGTCCCGTCTTAAGCTTGGGTTTGGCGTCTTAGGGCATGGTGAAGGGTTAGTTTTAGCCAAGGGTATGTGTTGTGAGTTCTTGGAGAAGAGCCTATGATTAAAAGAAAATTTTAGATTTTAGCTTTTGAAGATGTGGAGATCCAGTTCTTCAGCTAGCTCTAGGTCCTTATTACCACCAAATGTTGTTAATTCTAAACATTTCTCTGTTCAAGATGATAACTCTTTTAGTTTTGATAAATGGAATATTCCTAAACTTTCTCGAGATGAAGTTTACACCACTTCTTGGTTCAAATCTACTTTTAATGCTAAATATTCGATTAAAACCGTTGAACAAACATTTGCTATTTCTAGTAATAATGAGAAATTTCAATTGTTTAATAAAAAGTTTGTCAATGACTCTCTTGCTAAAGGATTTAAATTCTTGCATGTTGGTTCTGTTCAAGTTGCTGTTAAACCATTAACTAGACTAGGTATTAATGCCTCTATTTTATTATGTCTATGTGATGCTCGGTTTGTTAGTTTTCAGACTAGTATTCTTGGTATGATACAATCTTCTTTATTTAATTGTCCCATTCACTTTGATACTTTCCCTAATTTAACTCTTGCTTTGAATGATATTCATATTCTTAAAGCACTAACTTTGAATGTACTAACTTCTGGTTATGATATGGAAGAAGGTAGCAGACCTATTGCTATCATCTACCGTATTTATTACAAATTGCTGAAAACCAATCTAAATCCTCAGGCTATTATTAAGAATTCTAGTAGCTCTACTGTTTTGATCCAAAGTTCTACTCAGGATGCTAATATACGAACTCCTAGAATGATTCGATGGGAAGAAATTGATCTTTCCAATGATTGGCTCTTGGAGAATGTATCTAAGCCTTTCAGAGTAGTAAATGATACCAGTAATCTTGATTATATCCACCAGTATTTAGATGGATCTGTAAAAATCAGTTTTTCTGATCTGAACCACACTAACAGAATTGAAAGACCTCCCTTATTAATCAATGAAAGAAGAAATTCTTTTGCTGGCTCAACCACTTCAGAAGGTCTCAGACGAAGAGACCAAGATATTGACAAATTTCTTGCTCACCTTGATTTAAAATTAAAAGGTGTCTCTAATGATTCTCAAGTTCTTTTGTTTTTTACACTGCCAAGCAAACTCCTCCCCCTACTCAACTTGATGATGATGGAGGATCTCTATATCCATCCACTTCAGATTTTAATGCACCTCTTCCTCCTCCTCATCAATTAAATGTTCTTCATGCTCCTGTCAAAGATTTCTTTTCCCAAATCGATTGGCCTGCTTTACAAAAAGATTTTTCTTTAAAAGAAAACCAATTGCTACGGCATGCTTATCGTTCTAACTTTTCTAAAAAAGAAAGATCCATTATCAAAATCCGTTGGACTGAAAAAATGATTGAAGCACAAAAACATATTTTGTTTTTTAATTTTCTTCAAAACCATTATCTCAACAATAATGTTTTAAATGTTGTTAAAAAATCTTTTGTTAAAGAAGATAAAACCACTGTCAGAGCTTCCCATCCACCTCTTGAAAATTTACTAATCAAGACTTATGGAACTGATACAACTATTATAGCTTCCCCTTTTAAAACTTCTGATCCTGCCACTACTCATAATGAAACCAGAAAAATCATTGAACAAAACAATTTTATAAACCAATCCCTTCATGTTATTGGCCAACAGCTGGATCGGATTGAAGACAAAATTGATTCTCCCACTTCCTCTGGTTGTAAAACAGAAAACCCAATCATTTCTCTTCCTGAAGAAAGGAAAAACCTTGGATTGAAAACCACTAACCAGAAAAATGTTGACAGGATTGACAAAATGCTGAAAGAACTGAAAACTAGTCAGGCTTCTGGCTCTAGGAAAGCATGTGTTGTTCAAAAAATCAATGAAACATCGGATTCAAATGATTCTGAATATTCTCAATATTCTTCTGATTTCAATATTAAAATGATTGAAGATAATTTTGGTCTTGACCAAAAACTCCAAAGAATTTTTTATCAAAGTAAACCCATTAATCTCACAAAAAATTGGTATTCAAAACCCACTCCTCCTGATTTACAGTTTGAAGAAAGATTTTTTCAATCTCAATTTTCTGTTTCTGTTGATAAACTTTATGAATGAAACATTGATGGTTTGTCTGAACAAGAACTATTGAATAAAATGAATCACATGTCTATGGTTGCTAATGCTTATGTTACTAATCACAATTTAAGCCAATCAAAAATTGTTGATTTGCTTTCTACTGGTTTCTCTGGAACGCTTCGAAATTGGTGGGATAAACACCTCATTGAAGAATCTCGAGAAACAATTAGAAAAGCTGTCAAAAAGATGAAGATGGCTTACCCATATTTAATGAGCAACAGGGCACTGGTGAACCTGATAGTGTTAACACATTGATTTACACCATCATTAAACATTTCATTGGAATACCTTCTAACATCTCTTCTCGCATTTCTGATTTCCTGAATAAGCTTCATTGTCCTACTATGTTTGACTATAGATGGTATCAAGATGTTTTTCTTTCTCGAGTCATGGTTAGATCTGATAGTCAAAAGCCTTATTGGAAAGAAAAGTTTATTGATGGATTGCCTTCATTATTTGCTCACAAAGTTAAAGATGAACTCATAAACTCTAACACTGGATTAATTGAGTATGAAAACTTAACTTATGGTGATTTTTTTTCTACTGTTAAAAAACTTGGCATAAAAATGTGCATTGATCAAAAAATGATAAGGCAACAATTGAAAAACAAAAAAAAAGCTAAATATGAAATGGGTAATTTTCTGTGAATAAACCCAAAAAGAATAACTCAAAATTTGATAAATATTTTTCCAAAGGAAAATGTTTTAATTGTGGGAAAACAGGACATTTTGCTGATAAGTGCCATGAACCACCCAAAAAATTAAAAAAAGAAATCAATGCTTTGAAAATTGATGACAATGAAAAAGAAAATCTTTTTAGAATTCTTCAATCAATAAGTTCTTCTGATTTTTCTGATTATGAATTTTTAGCTACTTCAAGTGAATCTGATTACCATTCTACCAGTGAATTTTCTGATAATGATTTCAAAATTAGTTGCAACGATTCTTGTTGCAAAGGTACCAAAACTTGTAATGTCCTCACAAAAACTGAAGAACAAGAAAATTTGCTTATCACTCTAATCTCAAAAATTGAAAATCCTAAATTAAAAGAAAACTATCTTAAAAAACTCAAGAATACAATGGTTAAAAATACTAATAAACCAAACAATACAAAAATTTCTCTTGATGAAACTTTGGAACGATTTTCTAAACAAAAATCCAAAGAAATTACTATCTTGGATTTGCAACATGAGATTAGTAATATCAAGAAAGAAATTGCAGAATTGAAAACTGACCTCTTTACTATTAAAATTGATAATAATGATTTAAAACAACAACTATTAATCCTAAAAATCCAAAATTGTTTTCAAGATCACAATTCTATTAATGAAAATGATAAGCAATTTGAGCATTCTGATGAAGCAGAATCCAACAATAAAGTGATTTCCAATGAAGCCAAGATTATTAGCCTTATTAATAAAATTGTTCCACCGAAATGGTATTGTAGAGGTCATATTGTTATTGCTCCTGACTATGCATTTAAAACCATTGCTTTGATTGATTCTGGGGCTGATTTGAATTGTATTCAAGAAGGAATAGTTCCTAGCAAATATTTTGAAAAATCCACTGAAAGACTAAACTCTGCCAGTGGAAGCCATTTGCAAATCAAATACAAATTAAATAGTACACATGTTTGCCAGGGTGATGTCTGTTTTGATACTCCTGTTGTTCTTGTTAAGAATATGACTGAAAAAGTTATTCTTGGTCTTCCTTTCATTTGCATACTTTATCCTTTTTCTGTTGATGAAACTGGTGTTTCAACCACTAAAATGGGTGTCGAAGTAAAACTTTATTTTGCTAACAAATTTGAAATTGATACTAGCCATTTTAATATTATCACTGCCAAAACTAAACATCTAAATTTTTTGAAACAAAAAGTTAAATACAAAAAAATTGCTAAACAACTTTCTGAGAAATTATTACAATCCAAGATTGCCTCTTTTAATACCCACATCATTGATCTTCTCTGTTCTGATCTCCCTACTGCTTTTTGGCATAGGAAGAAACACATTGTTTCTTTGCCTTACATTAAAAAATTTTCTGAAAATAAAATCCCCACTAAAGCTAGACCCATCCAAATGAATGCTGAAACTTTAGATTTTTGCCAAAAAGAAATTGCCGATCTACTTGCTAAAGGAATTATTCGTAAAAGTAAATCTCCTTGGTCTTGTGCTGCTTTTTATGTTATGAAGAATGTTGAAGTTGAGAGGGGAACCCCTAGGCTTGTAATCAATTACAAACCACTCAATGATGTACTAGAATGGATTAGATATCCCATTCCAAATAGGAAGGATTTAGTCAGTCGTATTAGTGAACCTATAGTTTTCTCTAAGTTCGTTATAAACTCAGGATTCTAGCAAATCCAAATTGATGATAAAGATAGATATAAGATTGCTTTCACTACCCCATTTGGACATTATGAGTGGAACGTTATGCCTTTTGGTCTAAAGAATGCTCCTAGTGAATTCCAAAATATCATGAATGATATTTTCAATCCCTTTAGTCATTTTACCATCGTTTACATTGATGATGTTTTGATTTATTTTAAATCTATTGATGAACATTGGAAACATTTAAATTCGTTTCTAGAAACAGTCAAATACAATGGACTTGTTGTTTCTGCTAAAAAGATTAGACTTTTCCAAACCAAAATTAGATTCCTTGGTTTTGACATTTCTGAAGGTCGGATTCGACCCATTGATAGAGCCATCCAATTTGCCGATAAATTTCCAAATATCATCATTCACAAAGATCAGCTCCAAAGGTTCTTAAGTTCTTTAAATTATATTGCAGACTTCTATAAAGATCTGAGAAAATAATGTAAACCCTTGTTTGACTGTTTGCTGAGCAATCCTCCCCCTTGGACTGACACTCATACTTCTCTTGTCAAAGAAATTAAAGCCCATGTCAAGGCTTTGCCCTGTCTAGGAATTCCTTCAGACAATGCTTTCAAAATCGTTGAAACTGATGCTTCTGAAATTGGCTTCGAAGGTATTCTGAAACAAATTGTTTCACCAGGATCCCCAGAACAAATCGTTCAATTCCATTCTGGATCTTGGAATAAAGCTCAAATTAATTATAGTACTATTAAAAAAGAAATTTTTTCTGTAGTTTTATGCATTACTAAATTTCAATCTGATTTACTAAATCAAAAGTTTTTGTTACACATTGATTGTAAATCTGCCAAGTACATGCTGCAAAAGGATGTTGAAAATATTGCATCAAAACAAATTTTTGCCAGATGGCAAGCCATTTTGAGTGTTTTCGATATTGACATTGAATACATTAAAGGTTCCAATAATTCAATCCCAGATTTTCTCACTCATGAATTTTTGCAGTGCCAGAATGGCCAGCAAAAAGGACAAGGAGAAGATTGAATCCAAGCCTTTGGCCTTGAGGCCAAAGACTCCCATTGCCCCTCCAGCTACCAACTCATCCATTGCACTAACCAATCGTTTCTCCACTTTCAATCTCGGTTCTCCAGCCACTTACTCCAGTGCCCTTATTTCTGATTATGACCCTTTCGTTGTTGCTTCACAAAAGACTGCTGCTCCTTTCATTAAATACGATAAATCCTCACCTTATGTTGTTCTTCCTCACTCTGAATATTTGTTTCACCTTATGTTGTTCTTCCCCGCTCAACTCGCTACTTCCTTTTTTCCCTCACAATTCTATTGGATCCCTGAGCACCCTCAGAAAACTCTTTCCTACTATACTAATATCCTACTTCAGACTAAATCTGCCTATTTTAAACCCATTTACAGTAAAACTGATCCCCAAAAACTCATTTACCACGGTGTCTATTTTGATAAAATTATTCTTGAAAAAGGCTGGGGGGAACATCCCTCGCATCTCAGAAAATTAGATGATTTCCCAATTCCTTTCTGCTTTTATGATTACATCAATGCTTGGTTCAAGTTCTTCCTTTTCCAAAATTCCAAATTTGACCACTCCTGGTTCTTGAGTTTTGATAAAGAATTTGGAGGCATTCTCCCTCTCTGGTTCTCCAATTGGTGGAAAAAATTCGGTCTTATCCTTGATATTCTCCCATTAAAAATTGTTGAAGCCTTTAAATCATGCAAAGTCTTTACCATACTGATGAATATGGGGCCAAGTTTCCCCACATTCTCCATTTTGCCAAAAAGTTCAAGGTTCCCTGGATCATCAAGTGGCAATACGTTATTCTTGATGACAAACTGGAATGCCATTGATATATTAAATGGTGGGATAATTACCCACAAACTGATCATTTGATTGACAATGTCAAAGCACTAGCCCAATTACCAAAAATCCAAGCTCCTCTTGCTTCTAAACCATTAACCATTGGCAAACCTGCCCAATTAGTAACCCCCAGCACCTTCCTTTCTCCTCCCAAAGCAACCACTGCCCCTGCTACCTCTTCCAGTTCTTCTAAGAAAAAATCATCTTCGAAGAAAAAAGAGAAGAAGGAAATTTTAAAAGCATTGCTCAATTCTCTCGATGACAGCTCCAATTCTAATGAAGATAAAAAAATCCGATGCATCCTCTGAAGAAACTTTCAATCCTATACGAGATTGGTTCAGGAATTCTGGCTTTCCCGGAGACAGTGAAAATTATTACCCCGGAATTGAAGATTTATAAATTATTTGCCCTCCGTGGCACCATTACCGTTCATTACAATAATTACTACAATTACACTACAGTCCATGCCGACATCACAGTAATTGCTACAGTGCCTGCCGACACTACAGTTACACTACAGTATTTGTCGACACTACAGTATTTACTTTTACTATTTTATTTTTCTGATGTGATTTTATTTACCTGCTGGACTCTGTCTATAAAAGGACAAGTCCCCTCCATTGTAAGGCAAAAGCTTCCAGCCTAAACACCTGAAATCCCTCTTATCAACCAGCCTGCTACTTTCAACTTGTAATCCTTTCCGTTTTCAACTTGTAACTTCACCACTTCCAATTTACATTTCAATCTGTAAGTTCCCTTGTTAATCATTAATCAAATCTTTTGATATCTTTTCATTATCTACTTGCTCTATTACTCTTTTATACTCTGGAAATTCTTGCATCATGTTTATTTTTATTTCATATACCTCCTACATGGACGGTTCTACCTCCTGCATGGAAGGTTTTACTGCTTTATATCATTATTTCATATCCTCACTGGTATCATATATATATATATATATATATATAAAGAGAAAAGGAGTATAGAAAAAAAAAAATCATTGATAAGCTTTTCACTAAGTAACTGGACCTATTGCCTCAAAGCATTGAGTATTCACATCAAAAAGTGAAGAATTTTGATTTGATTAATGTCATGGTTAGTTTGGTTTCGTAGCCTTTTTGACTCAAGTTAGTAAGTTATTTGGGGTGTCTCTACACCTAATGCCCTAAAACCATCTGGTTTGGGAGTCATTGACTTAACACTCGTTACATGGGTCAATTAGAAAGCTTAAGGAACTAAGCATTCCACAACCTAACCAAAATATATATATATATATATATATATATATATATATATATATATATATATATATATATATATATGCCATTGTTGTTCATTCTAATAAGGATTTCAGTGGACTTTGAGATATTGAGACACTGCACAATGGAAATAATTGAAAGCTTCATAAGTTATGTGCTAGTTCACTTTACATTGTTTCAAACTTATGATGCCTTAGCATGTCTTTCGTAAGTAATTAAACTTAAAAATTCCAATTCATTGTGAAGATGGAGTTCATCTTTTTAAGCTTGCTAATGAAAGAGAATCATGGTGTTGAGTGATACCTTAATTTTTGGATAACATGAACTTTTGCATGATGTTTGTGGGTAACATTCCAGGAAAACCCTCACGAGACTCCACTTGTCCTCTAGGAAATTCCTAGAGGTTTAAGAGGCTTGCTGCATATGCTAAATGCAATCGTACATCCCACAAAAGATTGATCTATCTTTTTGTTTTCAATTTTCATTTTGTTTTTAGTTTCGTATTGCTAAGGAACTAGCAATATGTAAGTTTGCGGGTGTATTAAGTGCCAAAATATTCATATTTTAGCCCTTAAACTTATATGTGTGAATTCCTTAAGTATGTTAATTTGTGCTATTTTAGTTCCTTTATGTGTCTTCCATGCTTTTGTGGGCTTTTGGCAGAAAATGATATAAATCTAGAAGATTTGGCTCAAAGAGAGAAATTGGGAAAAGTTGGAGCACTTGACAGTGCGATCGAGCGCACTACCAGAGAAGACAAAGCATGAAGAGGTCATGTGCGATCGAGCGCACATTAGAAGAGTCTCGATCGTAGACGTGCGATCGAGCGCACACGGGTTGCGATCGATCACATCCGTGCGTAGGTGACACATCATGAGTGCAGCCAGATTGTAATTCTTTCCATATTAGGGTTTTCCAACTCCCACTTGCAATAGGAGTAAAACCCTACGAATTTCCTCGGTTTACTAGTTTGTCAAGGACTTCTAAAGCCTATAAATAGACCTCTTAGCCTCTAAGAATAGTGTGAAGAAAAGAGGCACAAGCTCTGGAAAGGAACTGAAGGCTAGATCAAAAGAAGTTTGGGTTTTTTTCTCTTCCACCTTTTATTTTCATTATGTAGTTTATATTTTTAATTAGGGCTAGATTGAAGCCCTAATCATGTCTTTTTAAGATTGCAATATTGGCGCCTTTGCTACAATTATATTTTAGTATATTTAACTTGATTAATTCCTGTTATCTTGTATTCCTCATATGTGTGTGCATGGCCAATATATGCATATGGTATGGACTAGTTAGTTAAATCAATTTGGATGAACGAGTCCTGGGTTTAATAAAAGTAACAAAAGATATCCACGCCGGATTCTTGGGTTAATCAACATGGGGAACCGGGAGTAGACACCTATGCCCTAGGCCACGTGTGTTTGTCGATTTCCACAGATTTATGC
Source organism: Corylus avellana (assembly GCF_965113065.1). Classification (NCBI taxonomy): domain Eukaryota; kingdom Viridiplantae; phylum Streptophyta; class Magnoliopsida; order Fagales; family Betulaceae; genus Corylus; species Corylus avellana. The sequence continues at coordinate 15,109,985 of NC_142495.1, read as the reverse complement.
TTTTTTAAAGAACAACTTAGTAGACACCCATGCTAAATCCTTTAAGAAAGAAAAGAATTAGAGTAGACACCCATGCCTAATTCATTGCTTAGGGATATCAATAACTTAAGGAGTAGACACTCATGCCCTTAGGTTGGCAAACATTAGATACACCGGTATAATTGGCGTATTGGCATATTGTTATCTTAATTAGTCTGATTAGTGGTGGATATCAAAACCCTAATCCTTTTTAGTTTTAGTTTATCTTTTATTTTATTTATTTATATTAAATTCAATCGTGACAATTGAATTTTATTTGTTTAATCAAATAGGAAATTGCTTCTAAACATCATTTACCAATCCTCGTGGGAATGATCTTGTATTTGCCTGTTATACTATCGTTTGATCTTGTGCACTTGCGAGTAAAACGTACTAAGTATTTGCCTATTAATTTAGGTGGGTATTTGGCACAACAACCCATGCTAAATCCTTTGAGAAAGAAAAGAATTAGAGTATACACCCATGCCTACTTAATTGCTGAGAGAGATCTATAACTTAAGGAGTATATACCCATGCCCTTAGATTGGCAAACATTAATTAATCATGATATGATTGGAACATTGGCATATTGTTATATTATTTGAGTATGATTAGTGGTGGATATCAAAACCATACCTTTTATCTTTATTAAATCAAAAATCAATATTTCATCTTGTTTTATTTGCGGAATTAATTTTAAGCATAATTTACACAATCCTCGCGGGAATGATCTCGTACTTGCACCCTATATTCCTGTTTTGATCTTGTGCACTTGCGAGTTAAAACGTACCAAATATTTGTTTATTAATTTAGGTGAGTATTTGGCATAACAGTATATGATGGTTTGAGAGTTTATCTATGTGCTTTGATGCTTGATGTTCATTGTAAGCCTTGTCATATTTATGCATAATATTTAACAAGTTTTAGGGGTTTTCACATCTGCCAGTTTGGGCAAACAATTTTATGAGTATTTTTGGTTTTCCCTTTGTAAATTAACCTTGCAAGTCAATCTTGAAACTTAATTGTTCATGGCATCACCTTTTTCAATAACAACGAAATATAATTAAAGATAAAATATTTATCAAAGTTGTAATTAAACATATTCTTAGAAATTTGCTTTTGAAATCTTTATAGAAAGAGCCGGTGTCGTGATCATTGCGGAAAAAGGTGAAACACCCATGGGATTTAATTTGTATAAATTCTCTTGGACAATTAAAAATGAATGGATGTAGGACTTTTTATTAAAGTTGAGGAAAAAGGGTTTGACTTTTGCATTAAGAATTGCCATTTTTCTTATGAGATGTGATTGCTCCATGTCTATGTGACCTGTGCCCTCTCTTATGAAATGATTCACACACATCACTATGACCAGGGGCAAAACCAGGATTTTGAGTGTGGGGGGACAAACTTATATAAATATATAGATACATATGATGAGATATAATTTCATAAGTCATTAATGTATACAAAAGTTACATGTCTACAAAATCGTCTTCAAGGAAATCAAGAGAACCTTCCTTTCAGAATACACAAGCTACTTTTTCTATCTTGCTAGACATGTACAAAAAAAGACTCACAAAAAGAACTTAGCATCTCCTTTTAACGGAATAAAATTCATCCATTATCATCTCTGAAGTGAAATTCTTAGCAATTTCTTTCTCAATATAAACTACTAAATGGTTTGCAAGAAACTCATATTCCATTCTAATACGTAATCTAGTTTTTACAAGCTTCATGGCAGAAAAAGCTCACTTTGTAGTCGCAGTACAAACAGGGAGAGTCAACACTAGACGAATCAACTTGTCAATCAAAGGATAGATCTTTGATTTTCCCGAAACTAATAATCCTCTGCATAACTCAGATAATGTAGACATATTTTGAAAATCTGCATGCGTTGGCACATCAGGCTGAAAATGCTCCAATTGAAATCTCGAACAGAGTTTTTCTTGCTCGGTGAAATCTCAAGGATAAAACTTCTCAGCTAACTTGCATATGTCATCAATTTTAAATGATTTGTATGCATTTTTGGGCTTAAAGCAGTACTAAGAATGAGGAGTTCCACAACTTGCTCATTAAATCTATTTTTTAGTTCTTGCAATTGGAAATCTATTGCAGCAGTAAATATGTCAACTCTAAAATGATGCTCAACTGTTGTTGAAGACTCTTCATCTTGAAGACGAGATCTACCTCGAGCTCTAGTGTAATGACCATTCATATCAGGAATATCAATGTCATGTTTTTCACAAAATGATTTTAACAGTAGCAAGCAGAGACTCCCACCCATCTTCTCTCCTCTTTTGAAGGATTGATTATGTAGTTGAAACTTGACTCATGGCATTTAAAATGTTTATGGATTTTTGTTGCAAAATTTGGCAAAGCATATTAGTGATTCCCATGGTGTCTTTCATCAAATGCAATATCAAAATGAACTCAAATGATGTTAATACCATGTAAGTCGCTTCAACATCACCACGTTGAGAATCCTTTGAAACAGTGTTGAGAACTGAACAACTTGCATTAAACAACAATCAAGCTACAAATAGAGTGGAAATGAAATGACCATTGAGTATCTCTAACCCGTTGCAAAGTACCAATTTGATTTTCCCCCCTTCCAGTCTCAATTTCATTAGAAGCAATTAAACTTTCAATGTCATCAGCATGAGTAGATTGCAATCGATCATGACGTTTAGAAGAACCACAAACAATATTGACAATAGAAGCCAAGTGGATAAAGAATTGATGAATATGCTTTGCTTCTCTAGATGCTGTAATTAAAGCTAATTGTAGTTTATGAGCCAAACAATGCACATAATATGCATAAGGACAATCTCTAAGAAATAAAGCTTGTAACCTATTCCATTCTCCACGCATATTACTTCCTCCATCATATCCCTGACCTCAAATATTCTCAACTATGAGGTTGTTACGAGAAAGAACAACACATATCTCCTTTTTCAAAGTTGATGCAATAGTATCTTTGACATGTACAATATGAAATAATTTCTCCTTAATGAAGCGATCTTTGTCAACAAACCTCAAAATAATAGCCATTTGCTCCCTTTTTGACTAATCCCGAACTTTATCAACGAGAATGGAGAATTTGACATCCCCAATTTCTTTGCAAATCACATCCCGCACTTTATTTGCAATAATATGCAGAATTTTCTTTTGAATTTTGGGTGATGTATATTTGGCATTCCTTTGAGCATTTTCTAAGACAATTCCAGTAACATCATCATTGTAAGTTGTTAGGACATTTACCAATTCAATCAAATTACCTTGGTTTTTTGAGTTAGAGCTTTCAACATGACCTTTAAAGGCACATGCTTGGAATGCTAGCCATTGAACACTATCTATTGAGGTTTTGAGCCATAATCTATTATTCTCTATTTCTTGTGATGATTGATTTTCAACTAACTTCTCAATATGCCATGAATGATTCATTAGATCCTCACAACATTTCACAGTAATTTTATGTGGTGAATTTGGATCTTTTTCCACATGTCCCAATAAAGCACTATTCATTCTGTCGCTTGCCTTTTTCCAATTGTCAAAACCTTTCGCTGTAAATGCATCTGATCCTAAACGACCTGTCGGTTTCTTAGCAAAAACATAGCATTGAAGACAAAATATGGCATCCTTTCATTTTGAGTACTCCAACCAAGTTGAGTATGTTGTATACCAAGAAGCTTGAAATCGGCGACGATTCTTACCCTCACTTGAAAATGGAAATTCTGATAGCTTGGGTTGACATGGACCAGCTTTAATATAAGCACGCCGGATTTCATCTTGTAAGTGATAAACACCGAATGTTGCACACTCAAGCCCCTTAATTTGCATATGTTAATTCCTTAGCATTGTTATTTGTTTGATTTTGTTTTTTTTTTTTTGTGTTTTCAGGTGTTTAATAAATGTACAAGAAAATTATTGATTTTGGGCTCAAAATGCATTTCAAGTACTGTAGCAGTATTGTAGCGAATTTACTGTAGCGGTAATGTAGCAATTTTACTGTAGGGGAGTTATTGCAGCACGTTACTGTAGCTACAGTGTGCTCAAGCGCACACGGGCGGCAGAGACAAAAATGAGTCCAAAATTGAGAAGGAAAGTTTTTCTAGGTCTCCCAATTGGACTGGGAGATTGACCTCCGGTTTTCTGAGGGTTTCTAGGGTTTTTAGGGTTTTCCTAATCCCTATAAATAGGCCTCTAAGCACTGAGAAAAAGAACACACCGCTTTTTAGAGCTAGAAATCAGAAAATTGTCTTTGGAGCTTAGAAGATCATGAGCGGCTAAACCCCTTCGTGGGGTGTTGATGTAACCCTATTAAAGCACAATGGTTTGATTGTATTTAATTTCTAGATTTTCAATTTATGCATGTTGGTTGTATAACAATGAGGATTGTTACAATTGATTTATGTTCTTCATATTAAGTGCAATTGTTCTTAAATTCGAAAATCAATATTTGTGAAATTCTTCTCTTGTCTTAGAAAGTATTTTACTTTTATTGATCTCAAATCATTCTTGTTTTCTGTGATTATGAGAATGATGGTTATACAATGGGTTTAATTGACATATGATCAATAGGATTTGATAAGCCATGCCTAGTGAAGACAGATTGTACTACACCCTAGTTTAGTGTAATTTAGGTAGACAATCTGTACCAACCGAAGATGGGTTACACTTATTCATTGATTATATCTATCCTGTTAAAGAATTTGATAATTTATACCTAGGGAAGACAGGTCGTACTGCATCTTAGTGATTAGGTGGACGATCTGTGCCAACCGAAGATAGATTATACTTATTCTTTAATAAGGTAGTTTCTTGTTTATTTATAACATACATAGAATGAATTTATGAGATTAATTATGATTAACCATTGTTGTGCGAATAGAGGTGAAGTCAATACCCTACACTCTCTCTCTTATTTTAAATCTCTTTTATTTTCATGCACTTTAGTTTTAAAGAAAATCAAATCAAATATCTTTTTAATTAAGTTAATTTTAATCTTTCAAATTTGATAACAAAACCCCTACAGTCCTTGAGGTTCGACACCCTCTCTATAGCCATATCCTACAAAAATTCGTCATATTGCGAGTGGTTATTTTTATAATTGATATTTTTTGTCACAAAAATACCACAATCAGTAAGTTAATAGGAAATTCTCATATTTGCGAACATAATCCATGATCAGGTTCTAAAGAGGTAGCATCAATTTCTTCAAGTTGGATTCTTGGACATTTGGAAGGATGCTCATCAATCACTGGAGCATCAATATTTGTTGCTAAAGGTCTATCTAAAATTGTATTGACATCTGACTGACTCACATGTTTCTTCTTAAAGAATGAATCAAGTGTTTTTGGCTTGCCCATATTTCAATATTTATGGATCAAGAATTAACCTGAAAAATATCTAGAAGTATAAGATTTTTGTTAGAATTTTATTATAATTCTTATTACCACTAAAAAGTGAAAGAATGCCAAATAAATTAATTAATTAAAACCCATCAATTAACCAACAATGAAAGCTAAAAACAAAACTTGTATAATTTTTCTACATCAAAATACAATAAATACTTATTCAAAATCTTAATCTTATGACATTACAAACACACAATAGCATTAATTATTAGCAATATAAACCAAGCACAATCTATATGGTTCAATAAAAATGGTACCTTTGAGCCTTGAGGGTGAATTATTTCTCCTAACAAAATGCCCTGAAGCTCCCAAGTCCCAACTATAATAATGCTGATTGCTGAGCCTGAGAGTAGGAAACAAGCCGCTGCAGCCTATAATAATTCCAAACAAAGCCCAATAAGTAAGTCCCGCCCAATTCAATTTTATTTTATTTAAACAAGGGCTAGTTTTTAAAATTATTCATTGTAAACCGGTCATTAATTAACATTTTTCTTATAAACATTCTATGTATAAAAAACAAATTAAAATACCAACACACAAGTTGTGTTGCTAATTTGCTATTAATCTTGGGATGTTAGCGACATATTAAGAAACAATTATTCTTAATTGTTAATTTGTTCTGTTTTGTCAAATCAGATACCTAAACTTCAAAAATAAATTGAAAAAGAGACTAACTACTAATCGGAAAAAAAAAAAAAAAAAAAAGAAAAAAAAAAAAAAAAAAAGATGTGGGAGATGAAGAACCTGGATGCTGTTGGGCAAGTTCACCACCATGAGGACACGAAGCTGGGACTCGGTGTACGATAAGGGTTTGGGCTCGAAGATTCCAATGGAGACGAGCTTGGGCACACTCTTCAGGAGCGAGAATTTGAACGAGTTATGATCAAACGGGCTGTGCAAGAAAAGATCGGAATTCGGATTCCCTGGAGAATCTTCTCCACTTTGGTCTAGTTAGGGAGGGGTACCTTCTCCTTGAGAATTTGACAATTTGCTAAGAATTTTTGGTGTGAGAGAGAGAGTGCTGAAGATAAAAGGAGTAAAAAAATGTTTTGGTGGGACAATTTGCTAAAGAATTTTTTGGTGAGAGAGAGTGCGGTGCAGATAAAAGGAAAAAAAAAAAATTGGGGGGACATCTTTCCGTAATTTGGGGGGACAAATTTCTAGATTTGGGAATATATACCTACTATAGCCAAAATTTTGAAAATTTTGGGGGGACGAAGTGAGTAGGTCCACCCCTGACTATGACATGTTTTAGCATGTTCATGTGCATTATTGTCATAAGCATGTTTTTGATAAACCATCATGTTTGTTCATACTTAGACTAAACTGAAATACATGTTAGATTTTGATGAGATGATTTCTCTCATGATTTAATAAGTGTTTGTAGTAAGTACACACGTTGATTGTGTGAGAGTATTTGAGCTGTTTTTTTTTTTAAGAAAAAAAAAAGGTGAAGAGGATTGTTTTCTGTCTTCATATCAAATTGAGAGTGTTCTCCCATTTTAATGGGAATGTGTTTAGTGTTCTGTTTTAACGGGAATCCTTTTCCGTCAAAATAGGATTTCTATGCATTTTGTGCTATCCTCTTTTTCTCGTCTTAATGTGATTTGTTTTCGTCAAAATGGGAATTGGGAGACAAATAGTCACAACGTCTGACACTCTTCTCTTTTTTGTTTTCTTTTTTTTTTTTTTTATGAAAATTGTTGTTGCTTCACTCAAACTCTCTCTCCCAAGGGATTTTTGGTTTTGTCTTTATGTTTCCAATTGTACTTGTGAAGCCCTTCATTCTCAATCATCCTCAATCAGGTTTATGCCTCTTCTCTTCCCTCATTGTTTGATAAGTACTAAATTATATGTATCTTAGCCCCTTAATTTATATTTGTTAATTCCTTAGTTTTGTTAGTTTGTACAATTTTATTTCCTTTTTGTATTTTCTTTGTTTTATAGGTTTTTGGAAGAAAAGAAAGCACTTCTAGAAAGTTTGAGCATAAAAGACAAATTTGGAAAAAGCTAGAGGTTTTGACAGTGCGATTGATCGCACTAGACCAGCAATTAAGCTCCCAAAGCTAAGGAGTGAGCACAAGGCGTGCGCTAGCGCGCAGAAGAAAAAACTCGAGCGCAATGCGCTCAAGCGCATCACATAGATGATCGATCGCAGGTGTGTGATCAAGCGCACAACACCTATGATCGAGCGCACTTGTGCGCTGGAAGAAATACAGATGCGGCCAGAACTTCCTTTTCCTTCCAAATTAGGGTTTTTCAAGTCCTAGTTGTACTAGGACAAAACCCTACAATTTTGCTAGGTTTACTAGGGTTTCTAGGATTTTTCTAAGCCTATAAATAGACTTCTAAGGCTTACAATTTGGGTAGACTACTTTGGAGAGGAGAATTTAGAGGCGACTTCTAGGAGCCGTTTTCAGCTCTTTCTTTTTCCTTTATTTTAATTATGTGTAACTAATTACTTTAGAGGGCTAGATTGAAGCCCTAATTATGTTTATTTAATATTTCAATATTAGCACCTTTGTGATAATCATATTGTGAAGCTTAACTTGATTAATTCCTATTTTATCGAATTCCTCATATGAATGTATGTGATCAGCATATGCATGTGGTATGAATTAGTTATTTAAGTCAATTTGGATAATCGAGTCCTGGGCATAATAGAGTAACAAAAGAATCTTCTCACGGGTTCTTAAGTTAATCAACATGGGGAACCAGGAGTTAACACCCATGCCCTAGGTCTCATATATTTGTCGATCTCCATAGATTTATGTTTTTTTAAAGAATAACTTAGTAGACACTCATGCTAAATCCTTTAAGAAAGAAAAGAATTAGAGTAGTGATAAGTGCTAAAATATTCATATTTTCAGTCCCTAACATGCATGTTTTAATCCTTTGGTTTTGGTTAATTAGGTCATTTTAATTCCTTTTTGTGTTTTTTCATACTTTTGTAGGCTTGTGGAAGAAAATGAAGTAAATCTAGATGATTTAGGTCCAAAAGAGAGAAGATGGAAAATTGGGAGCTCTCTAACATTGCGATCGATCACAGGGTACCTGCGATCGAGCGTAGTACCCGAGAAGACAAAGCACAATCCAGGCTAGGAGCGATCGAGCGCATGACAGAAGAGGATCAATCGCAGACCTGCAATCAAGCGCACACAGGTTGCGATCGATCGCACCCGTGCACAAGAGACATATCAAGTGGCGGCCAGATTGTCATTCTTTCCATATTAGGGTTTTCCAACTCCCAATTGTAATAGGTTTTGAAATGCTACAAAATCCCTAGGTTTATTACTTTGTCAAGGACTTCTAAAGCCTATAAATAGACCCTTAAGCCTCTAGAATAGATATGCTTTGTAAGGAGAAGAAGATGAGCTCTTCAAGTTCAAGTCTTGGGTTTATTCTTTTCCTTTCTTTTCTTTTTTTTATGAAGATGTTTAACATCAATTTTATGTGTAGCTAATTTAATTAGTAGGGCTACATTGAAGCCCTAGTTATGTTTAGTTAATATTTCAACATTGGCACCCTTGTGATGATCTTGTTGTGCTATTTAACTTGATTAGTGCCTACTTACATGAATTCCTCGTATGTGTGTTCCTGATCAACATATGCATGTGGTATGGACTAGTTAGTTAAATCAATTTGGATGGCCGAGTCCTGGGTTTAACATAAGTAACAAAGGAATCCACACCGTGATTCTTGGGTTAATCAACATGGGGAACCGGGAGTATATGCAATGCCCTAGGCCTCATGTGTTTGTCAATTTCCATATAACATATGCTTTCCTAAGGAACAACTTAGTATACATCATGCTAAATCCCTTAGAAAAGAAAAGAGTTAGAGTATACGCCATGCCTAACTCGTTGCTTAGGGAAATCTATAGCCTTAGGAGTATACGCCATGTCCTTAGGTTGACAAACATTAGATATGCATAACATGATCAAAGCATTGGCTTATTGTTATATTAGCTAAATATAATTAGTGGTGTATATCAAAGCCCTACCTTTTATTATCATCACTTAGACAATCAATCTTTGTTTTACTTAAGGAATTTATTTTTAAACAAAAATTCAGCAATCCTCGTGGGAATGGTCCTGTACTTGCACCATTTACTACTATGTTGACCTTGTGCACTTGCAGGTAAAACGTACAATTATTTACCTATTAATTTAGGTAGATATTTTGCACATCAAGTTTTTGGCCCCGTTGCCGGGGGTTGTTTGATTTTGTTTGGAATTATTTTCCTTAGTTTATTTTTGTTTTAAATTTTTCTGTTTTTATAGTCTTTTTCGCAGTTTCTGTGCCTCTGGAGGTGCGATCGATCGCCCAACCAGGGCGATTGATTGCACATCCAAAGAGCAGCACAGTTACTACACTAATTATAGATCTGATTTTTTTCTTTTGTTTCATGCAGGGTCATTCAAGTCTGCATATTAGTAAGTTTTTATTTTTTAATTATGTTTTTATTTCCCTTTTAATTTTAACTTCTTTTATTTTTAATTTCACATATATGGGGAGGCATTCCGATGCCCCATGGACTATGTTCTTTATGTCACGACCCTTATCACTATGTTAGAGAATGTCCTTCAACAAGACAAATTCCTAACAAAATTTTTGGGCACAAGAACACATCGTTCTCTAGACCGGGGACCGACCGCTATTTTGATTCTTGTAACAAAACATGGAGCCAACAGTCCAATCTTTCATGGCAAGCTTAAGCTCCCAGAATTCATGCTCAACAATCTCCTAGACCGCAACATCCATCATATTAACAATTCTATGATCATGCATATTCCTCTCAATCAGCTCCACAACAAGCAGTCCAACCAGCTCAAAAGCCAGAGAAGGATGACCTGAAGGATCTTGTACGACAATTGGTGACTTCACAACAACAATTTGTGATTGCACAAGAACAAATCAATACAAGGCATGATCAAGCCATTCAAAGACTGGAAGCACAAATGGAACAATTTGCCAAGGAGCTAAGTACATTCGGCATCAATAGGCCTTACCAATACCAAGAAGAAGAATGCCAAAGGCAGTTGATGGAACACCCCAATGAACAATACGTGGAGGAAGAGTGCACCTACTATCATGAGCAAGCTGTCACATTGAGGAGTAAAGAGGTGGCTAAAAATCAAGTGGAAGAGGGGAAAGATGAGCAAACTGAAGATCCACAAGAGTCACATTAGGAAAAAGAAGAGAGCACTAAGATTTTTTCACCATTAGCTCTCATTCCTGAAACACCAAGAGGCCAAGAGAGAAGTCTGTTAGAGCTACCACATGAGCAAATTGAGGACATCAAGATAGAGAAGCTCACTGAGTTTTCTTCTTACTATATTCCAGTTCATAATTCCCCACCGGATGAGCAACTGTTTGAGAAAACTCAGAGTGGTCTTCCCCAATCTAGAAACACTCAGAATCACCTTGCAGCAGAAAAGATTCATTCCCTTTGGTGCAAGAGAAGGAAAGATTGGTGCTTCAAGTTTAAAGTACCACAGTCTGGCTGATGACGTTAAACTTAGCGCTCATGGGAGGCACCCCATAGCATATCCTTTTATTTTGTTGTTTGTTTTATTTTATTTTGTTTGACTTATATTTTGTTTTTGTTTTCCTTTTTGTTTTATTTTACTTTGGTGTTTTAGTGTTTCAAGTCTTTAAAAAAAAAAAAAAAAAAAGAAGAAGTTTTGACATTCTATTGCTACGATCGATCGCAACAAGTATGTGATCGAGCGCAGTGACCGAGTGATGACCTTAAATACTGTTAGTGCGATCGAACGCACCCTGGGTGCGATCGAGCGCACCACACCCTCACACACACACCTCTGGCCGAATGCGATTGAGCGCACTCAGATAGCAGGGCACATGACCTATTTTAGGTCACTTTTCCCCCTTGCCCCATAACTTTTCTCCCAGCGCCATACAAGATCTCCCCACACCCACCTACGGCACACTCTTACTCCTCCCATTTTTCTCCTATTTTTCACCAATTCCACCACACAACCACCACACAGGTCACCTCTCCAGCCACAATACCATCAAATCTTCTACCACATTAACCCACAACCCATACACCATCCCCATTAACCCCCATCTCCGAACACTCACCCAACGTCCAATTTTCTCTTATTTTCTTGCAACTGTGGGTGTTCATCCACCCACATTAACTCTGTGTTGGGTTTTTCTTGTCTTTGCAGGGAGTTTTGGGCATCTTTTGATGTATTGTGCTACTGTGGTCATCAGAAGTGCACACTACCTGTTTGACAAAAGTCCCTAGTCAAGCTCAACATGCCTAGAACCCGTGCTTCATCTTCCAGGGGGTCCGAGGCCCAAGCTATTTCTCCTCCGCCCACTTTTGAGGAGCGGGAGCTGCTGTTTGAGACTACCTTCGCCATTCGCAAAGACTTTCAAAACCATGAGGCAACTCAATGGGCGGTCGCCGAGTTTAAGCGAAGGGGACTCAAGAAGCTATTCAAACCGGTCACCTCCACCGCTTACCAGAAGTTGGTCATTGAATTCTATGCCAAGCTTTCCCATGACTGTGACAATTCAGCTGCTCTATCTTCAAAGGTAAAAGGCCAAGTTATTGATGTGACTAGGGCCTACATTCCCACTGCTCTTCAATGCAATGATGAGCATCCTCCAGAAGCTGCACATCTTGCCAAGCAACCGCCCCAATACTATGTGGCAAAAATCATTGAAGATATGTGTCAAGGGCACTATGCGGATGCCCACCATAATGTCGGCAGTCGGTCCAAGCTACCTCGAAGGTTGTGGTTTGTGGACTCCATTTTGCAATGCAATGCGTTCCCCTTGGGACACAAAACTCAAAGGCGTGATCAATTTCTTCAAACCCTCTACGCCTTCCACAAAGATGCTTGGTACTCCATTCCCGACATCATTTGGAACCAAATACATAAATTTTGGAATGGAGTGCACATTGGGGGAGCGAAGTCCACTCATTCATGGGGGTTACCTTTCCCATATCTCATCACATATATTCTTCGGAAAAAGGGCATCAAGGGCATCGCAGCTAATGATCCAGTCACTACCACTCCCATATTTGGCATTCGCCAATGGAACAAGAGCTGCTCCCATATGCCCCGGGCACCTCCAGCACCAGAAGCTGGTGAAGAGGAGGATGACGCTGAGCCAATGGCAGAAGATGAACTGGCAGTTGAGCTGGTAGCATCAGAAGAGGAGGAGGCCCCGATCGTCTTTCGAGCCACCCAATACCGCTCCCTTAGTGAAGAGATGGCGGGCCTTCGAAGAGAGCTGGCTGATCAAAGAAGGGAGGCTCGAGAAGATAAGGCACTGATGGATCAACGATTAGTTGCCTTGGAAGAATTGATACAATCCATCCTTAGCCGTTTGCCACCACCATCTGGAGCATCTACTTTTGGACAACAATGAACTGGGACCATCGTCTGGCTGAAGACGTAAAACTTAGCGCTCATGGGAGGCACCCCATAGTTTATCCTTTTCTTTTGTTTAATGAGTTTTCAGTTCAATTTTTTAGTTTTAGTTTTGTTCCTTTTTACTTGTTTGTGTGTTTTCTTATTTTGCAAGGACAAGTGTGCTTCACTTCAAGTTTGGGGGTGTGCTATGAGCCATGCTTTCCAAAACAACTATGTCGTCCCTATCCCAGGTACATTCTTTCCTTAATTTAGCCACATTGGGGACAATGTGTCATTTAAGTTTGGGGGTATGGGCACACATGTTCACACACACTTTGTCCCAATTTCAAGTTAATTATTTTGTTTGTTTGTTTGTTTATGTCAATGAAAATAAATAAATAAATAAAGTTTATGCATGTTCATGTTTGCTCTAAAATTTTAAGTTGATCTAGAAAGAATTGTGGCTTGAATTCATCAATGAGCTTAAAATTTTGAACACATGATCTGATGAGTGAATCCGTTAGTTTGATTACTTGTTGATGATAGTTGAAAAATTACATGTTTGATCTGATCACACAACCACATTAGCACATAATCTGTGAGGTATGACATGAGGTCTAATATGTGTGTTTTTGTATCTTGGATGAAATTGGATGACTTATTAGATGACACTATGGCATATACAATAGTGAGAGAAAAAAAAAAAGTATGAAATAAATGATCATTGATGGCTTTTCACTAAGTAGCTGGACCTCTTGCCTCAAAGCATTGAGTGTTCACGTCAAAAGGTGAAAAATTGTTGATTTGATCAATATCATGCTTAGTTGGTTTTGTAGCCTTTTTGACTCGAGTTAGTAGGTCCTTGGAGTGTCTCTACACCTAATGCCCTAAAACCACCTGATTTGGGAGCCATTGACTTAACACTCGCTACAAGGATCAATTAGAAAGCTTAAAGGAACCAACATTGCACAACCTGACCAAAAAAATAAATAAATAAATAAATAATAGAAAAAAGAAATATGTCATTGCGTCATTCTAATAGGGACTCTAGTGAATTTTGAGATATGGAGACATTGCATATTGGAAAGATTTGGAAGCCTCATAATTTTGTACTAATTCACTGTACACAAATTTCAAACTTGTGATGATTTAGCATATCCTTTGTAAGTAATCGAATTTTTGAGATTCCAATTCATTGTGAAGATGGAGTTCATCTTTTTAAGTTTACTTATGAATGAAAATCATAATCTTGAAGTGATGCTTTAATTTTTTAAATAACATGAACTGTGCATGATGTTTGTGGGTAACATCTCTGAAAAATCCTCACGAGACTTCACTCGTCCACTAGAGAATTCCTAGGGGTTTAAAAGGCTTGTTGCATACGTTAAATGCAGTCGTACATCCCACGAAAGATGGATTTATCTTTTGTTTTCTGTTTTTCCATTCTTGTTTTTAGTTTTGTATTGCTAAGGGACTAGCAATATGTAAGTTTGGGGGTGTGATAAATGCTAAAATATTCATATTTTCAGCCCTTAACTTGCATGTTTTAATCCTTTGGTTTTGGTTAACTAGGTCATTTTAATTCCTTTTTGTGTTTTCATACTTTTGTAGGCTTTTGGAAGAAAATGAAGTAAATCTACATGATTTGGGCTCAAAAAAGAGAAGATGGAAAATTGGGAGCTCTCTGACACTGTGATCGATCATAGGGTACCTGCGATTGAGCGTAGTACCCGAGAAGACAAAGCACAATCCAGGCCACGAGCGATCGAGTGCATGATAGAAGAGGATCGATCGCAGACCTGCGATCGAGCGCACCCGTGGGCAGGAGACATATCAAGTGGCGGCCAGATTGTCCTCTTTCCATATTAGGGTTTTCCAACTCCCAATTGTAATAAGTTTTGAAACCCTACGAAATCTTTAGGTTTACCACTTTGTTAAGGACTTCTAAAGCCTATAAATAGACCTTTAAGCCTCTAGAATAGATATGCTTTGTAAGGAGAAGAAGAGGAGCTCTTCAAGTTCAAGTCTCGGGTTTATTATTTTCCTTTCTTTTCTTTTCTTTATGAAGATGTTTAACATCAATTTTATATGTAGCTAATTTAATTAGTAGGGCTAGATTGAAGCCCTACTTATGTTAAATTAATATTTCAATATTGGCGCCCTTGTGTTGATCTTGTTGTGCTATTTAACTTGATTAATGCCTACTTACATGAATTCCCCATATGTGTATACATGATCAACATATGCATGTGGTATGTACTAGTTAGTTAAAACAATTTGGATGGCCGAGTCCTAGGTTTAACATAAGTAACAAAAGAATCAACACCGCGATTCTTGAGTTAATCAACATTATATGGCATGCCCTATGCCTCATGTGTTTGTCGATTTCCATATAACATATGCTTTCCTAAGGAACAACTTAGTATACATCATGCTAAATCCCTTAGAAAAGAAAAGAGTTAGAGTATACGTGCCTAACTCGTTGCTTAGAAAAATCTATAGCCTTAGGAGTATATGCCATGTCCTTAGGTTGACAAACATTAGATATGCATAACATGATCAAAGCATTGGCATATTGTTATATTAACTAAATATAATTAGTGGTGGATATCAAAGCCCTACCTTTTATTATCATCACTTAGACAATCAATCTTTGTTTTACTTAAGGAATTTATTTTTAAACAAAAATTCAGCAATCCTCATGGGAATGATCCTGTACTTGCACCATATACTACTATGTTGATCTTGTGCACTTGCAAGTAAAACGTACAATTATTTACCTATTAATTTAGGTAGATATTTTGCACATCAAGTAGACACCCATGCCTAATTCGTTGATTAGGGAAATCAATAGCTTAAGGAGTAGACACCCATGCCCTTAGGTTGACAAACATTAGGTATTCATAATATGATTGAAACATTGGCATATTGTTATATTATTGAGCATGATTACTGGTAGATATCAAAGTCCTACCTTTTCATTTATCTTTATTCCTTTTTCATAGTATCAATTTCGTGACAAAGTTGATATTTTAATAAATTCTAGGCAAAATCAACAATCCTTGTGGGATCTATCTCGTACTTGCACCCTATACTACTATTTTGATCTTGTGCACTTGCGAGTTAAAATGTAGCAAATATTACCTATTAATTTAGGTAGTATTTATCTCACCATCTCTCATTTTGTTGGGTCTATGCTTCTTTGATTTGCATTTATTTTTTGTGAAGTTTTGTTTTGGCTTCAAATTTTTGAGCTCATTGGGGTCTGTTTGGCTTGTAAGTTTTTGAGTATTTGAGTTTCTTTTGGGGTTTTGATGATTTGGAAATGAATTCTTGTATGTTTTGTCCTCTTAAACATGCATTTTGCCTATTCTACCCATTGTTCATTTTGTGTTTAGTCTCTGATCTGCTATTTTGTCCTTCTTAAAGGTATATATCTTTTAGATTCTTGTGAATCTTGGTACACACTATGACCGCAATAGGTGCTATCTTTCATATAGTTATCACAAGTATGTTCTTGTTTTTCTTTGGAAGGAGTATGTGGTTTCTTGAAAAGCAATTAAATTGTTTTTCAGAACATGATTGAGATGCGTCTTTCCTAAATCTTGGTCTATCTCTCAACAAAATTTGTGTTTTTGTTTCAAAACCTTTTTGTTGATTGTGTGTGCTTGCATTTAGAGTCTTGATTATTAGTTAAATCTCTCTTTATGCCTTCTAGAATTCAAGTGTGCATTCTTCTCTGTTTTGGTTATTCCTTCTTGAAAGTGGTTATTGGTTGTGTCCCCCACCTTCATGTGCTAAGTTTAGTTATGTTGTTTAATCTGGTTGTAGTTAGGTTGTCTAGATTGTATCATGTTAGTTCTTTGCAGGAGTGTCATCTTTTCCTTCCTCTTAGAGAGCAAAAGTGGATATTCGACCTATACCTCCTATGACTCCTTCTAAAGTTGAAGTTGTATTAGCCAAGAGATTTGTGACTAGCAGTGACTAAGTTATGTTCCTTTTCAAGAAGCTCAATCAAGAAAAGGGGTAAAGATTGTCTTGACCTTAATTTTTGTTGTTTATACACATGCGCTCTCGTGGTTTGTGCATCACCTTTGCTTAGGTTATTGAATTGTTTTGTCATTGCATTGTGTTGTGTCTTTGCATGCCTCTAGTTTTTATCCTTCTTGCCTATTGCATGCTTGTTATCCCTTTGATTATGTTGTTGAAATTTGGATGAATCTATGGTTATTCACTTTTAATTTTTGGGATCTTCATTTTGTATAGTTTTAATGACTGTGTTTGTTTCTTAGGCAAGTTATAGAGAATTGTGCATGTGTCTTTTGTTTTTAGATGTTTTTGGCTCCTTGATTCACATGCTCATGTATTTCGGATGTAGGGTTGGCATTTCATTTTCTTGACTCGCATAATTGATGATCTACTTTGGATTTGTTTTTGAGGAGAATGTAAGGTTCATGATTTATGATTGTGGATCTTCCATATCTTAACATGTTGGGTTGTTTTGAGTTGCATTTACACATGCAGACTATTTTGATAACATGTTAATTTGATTCTTGTTTTTCCCATTACATACTCCCATAATATGTGAAATCGATGACAATTGCCTTCTGATTGTGTGTTGAGATATTGCAATTTTCATTCACATGTTGTGATTGTGAGTTTGCGAGTATATGGCCTATTGATGAAATGTTTTTGAGATTTGCAAATGCCAGGTTGATTGTGCTCATAGTGTTTATTTTGACTTGAGCCTTCTATGTTCCTATTTTGGTCTTTTGTACTCCCTTGTTTATATCTTCGGAGGATACAAGTGATGCCACTTGAGTGCATTCCTTTGTCTTTATGACAAAAATAAGGAGAATGTGGTTTGTGATAACACTTGTTAGAGCATTCCAAATGGAGGAACCATATTTTTATGTAAAATTGCTCATCAAAACTCACTTTTATTTAGTTTAGCTAAGCTATTTTTAAATGTTTCTATATCCGATTAGCTATATTTCTATCTATTCTATTAAAATATTATTAAAAGTAAGAAAAGTTTTAGGAAAAAGAGAACATGTGAGAGGAAAAATGGAAAAAAAAAATTTTGAAAAAAGAGAACATGTAGAGAAAAAGTAGGAAAAGATTTGAAAAAAAGAGAAAACAGGTGAGAGAAATAATAAAAAATAAATAGCTCCATTGAAAAGTGCTGCTATATTTAGCTTTTTTTTTTTAGCTCTTCCATTCAACTATCTATTTTACATTTTTTTTGGCTAATCCAATGTAGGGGTTTTTTAAATATTGGAAGAACTATTTTAGATAAAAGTAACATTTGGCTCTTCTATTAGGAATGCTCTTAGGGAGAGGTTGCATATGTTAAGGAGGAATTTTACATTTGAGCCATTTTGTTTTTGTGGTATCTTTCATATATCCCGTATTCTTTGACATATTATATGAGATATCTTGGCTCAATATGCTTTATGACACATGCTTGTTTATATGTGGTTCTTTGTTTAAATTCTTTCACATGTGTCTTTCTTATTATTGTTTATTCTTTTCTTTTTTTTCTTGTCATATCATGAGTTGTTAATTTGGGGAGAATGTGTTTTATTCTGAATCCCTTTGACCATTCAAACAAAAAGGGGGAGAAGTATTGTAAAGGGTTGATGGATTCACTCTTTGAAAGTGAACTTCTTTGGTGTCTTGATTTTTGTATCTCACAAACAAGGTTATATGTGCTTCCCTTTGATTATATTGTCTCGACATTATAACTTGCATATAATATCGATTGTATGCCTTTTGTAATGTTCAAGTACTCTTGTGTGATGTACATATAATATGGTTTATATGTGCTTTCCTTTGATTATATTGTCTTGACTTTATGATTTGCATATAATATGGATTGTATGCCTTCTGTAATGTTCATGTATTGTTGTGTGAGGTACATATAATATGGATTATATGTTCTTCTCTTTGATCGTGTGACTTGCATATAATGGGTTATATGCTTCTTCCTTTGTGATATTTTGGATTTACATATAACATGGGCTATATGTTGGTCTTGATACAAACTCATGTGAGTAGGTTATTATATGATAGTGTTGGAGGTGTCTCCCACTTTATGTTTTAATGATACGCTTGTAATGAGTTTGTTTTTGGTTCTAGGGAACAGGTACATTAACATATTCCATCAACCAAAGTCTAGTAGTGGCTTGTTAGGCTGGGGGTTAGGGTTGTAAATTGTTATGTACTTGTAATTGTTGTTATCTCTGATGTTTTTGGGTTTTGTCATTAAATGGCTAAATGGGGAGATTGTTGGGTTGTATTTGGCTTTGTTCAATGATCAAAACATATGTTTGTATTTTTTTCATTTATTTCCCATGTGTTGGGATAAAGATTAGACGTGTTTTGGGTTTTGTCATTAAATGGCCAAAATGGGAGATTGTTAGTTTTTGTTTGGCCTTAATTAATGATTACAACATTTGGTTTTAAATTCTCATTCTTCCCCAAGCATCAAGGTGAAGATTGGATGTTTGTAAGAGTTTTTGGCCTTCCTCGTTGGATGGGGCGTTAGAACCGGCATGTGACGGGGCTGAAGGATAGCTCTCTGTTTTCCCGTCAGGAATCGCGTCAAAATGGGACATGTAACGGAAAGTTTTTGTTTCCTTGTGAAAATGTGCGTCATAATGGGACATATAATGGGGAGTTACTGTTTCCTCGTCGAGAGTGCCATCAGGACGAAACATGTAACGGGGAGTTACTGTTTCCTCCTCAAGAATTGCGTCAGGACAAGGATGTAATGGGATTGAAGCTGAAGCTACTGTTTCCTCGTCAGGAACCTCATCAGGACGGGCTTGTTACAGGACCAAAGCTAAAGCTGTTGTTTTCTTGTTAGAAGTCTCGTTGGGATGGGCTCGTGACAGGTATTTAAATCTATTTTTTACACATTTGCGTCTTAACGAGGATTAACTCCCGTTATGAAGAGGATGGCTCAAAATATCATATTTTGGCCTTTTCGTCCTAACGAAAGATAATCCCCGTTAAGACGGAGAGAAGCAAAATTCAGATCTATAAATATCTATCTTATTTTCAGAACTCTTTGAACGTCTCCATTTTCCATCTATGCTCTTCTGAGTTTGGAGGTTCCTGGTGAAGAAAGGAGGGTTGCTACTATCACTCATGGAAGTGATACCCTTCACCGTTGTTTGTACAAGGTTGCTTAAAAGGTTTTGTGCCTTCTCGCTTAATTGGGGCTTTTGTGCTGATTTCATACCACACCATACACATCACTCAACTACAAAGAAGTCTACCGAAGGGTCGGTAACAAGATGCACTACGTGAAGATGGTCAGGATGGAGACAAGCAGGGAAGCTTGTTTTTTTACTAATTCTAGAGGTCCTCTAGGGAGTGAGTATCGTCTAGTCTGTAACTTTGAATCCTCATATAGTAATTTCCGGGGTTTGGCTGCCCCGGAGTGGTTTTTCCTTTTGATTGGTTCAAAGGGTTTTCTACTTCGTCAACAAATCTTGTATTGTGGTTGTGTGAATGTTCTTTACTGTTGTGTTGGTTTAATATTAAGCATAGCTGTTTATTTTCCTTATATAAACTGTTTATGCATTTGTTTTGGTTATATAAATAGCTTATGCGTTTGATTTGGGGGTAGAACATGATTGTTGTGTTTTATCACTGTGTTTAGAGGCTTCTATCCAATCTAAGCAACATGTCTCATCCTAGGCTACTAAGTAGGAACATACAAAGTACATATCATGTTATTATGCAACTCAAAGCAATGGAAGAAGGATTTAAAACTCTTTCAAAACATACTAGGCTTGTGCAAAGAAATGGTTGTGAGGGTTTGTCAAAATATCTTCAAATATGAAATACTAATGACAACGTTAAAAAGACCATAGAATGGGTAAGAATATTACTTTAGAAGATGGCAAGAACATCAAGCTTTCTTCTTCTTTCTCTGCAAGTCACTTCTCACACTAGGGTTAGGGTTTCTCTGGTGTTAGGTGTTGTGCCAAATACCTATCTAAATTAATAGGCAAATACTTTATACGTTTTACTTGCAAGTTCACAAGATCAAACGATAGTATAGTAGGCAAAATGGGATCACTCCCACCAGAATTGATAAATTATGTTTAGAAGTAATTTCCTATTTAATTAAACAGATAAAATTCAATTGTCACGATTGAATTTAAAATAAAGAAATAAAATAAAAGATAAACTAGAACTAAAAAGAATTAGGGTTTTGATGTCTACCACTAATCAGACTAATTAAGATAACAATATGCCAATGCGCCAATTATACCAGTATATTTAATGCTTACCAACCTAATGGTATGGGTGTCTACTTTTTAAGCTATTGATCTCTCTAAGCAACGAATTAGGCATGAGTGTCTACTCTAATTCTTTTCTTTCTTAAAAGATTTAGCATGGGTGTATACTAAGTTATTTTTTAAGAAAACATAAATATGTGGAAATCGACAAACACATGAGGCCTAGGGCATGGGTGTTTACTCCCGATTCCCAATGTTGATTAACCCAAGAACCGGTGTGAATTTCTTTTGTTACTTTTATTAAACCCAGGACTCGGTCATCCAAATTGATTTAATTAACTAGTCCATACCACATGCATATGTTGATCAGGCAAACACATATGAGGAATTCAAGATAACAGCAAGTTAAATACACCAAAATATAATTATAGCAAAGGCGCCAATATTGCAATCCTAAAAAGACATGATTATGGCTTCAATCTAACCTCACTTAAAATAAAAATTACATAACAAAATAAAAGGTGGAAGAGAAGAAAAACCCAAACTTCTCTTGATCTAGCCTTCAGTTCCTTTCCAGAGCTTGTGCCTCTTTCTCCACACTTTTTCCTAGAAGCTAAGAGGTCTATTTATAGGCCTTTAGAAGTCCATGTTACACTAGTAAACCTAGAAAATTCGTAAGGTTTAGTCCTATTACAAGTGGGACTTGGAATACCCTAATGTGGAAGGAAAGTGCATTCTGGCACAGCTCATTGTTCTCCAGCGCACGGGTGCGCTCGATCGCACGTCTGTGATCGAGTCTCCTTGTGTGCGCACGAGCACACACCTTGTGCTCATCTGGTTCTCTTGCTTGTAGTGCGCTCGATCGCAAGTCTCATGCGATAGATCGCACTACCAGAGTCTTCAGCTTTTCCCAAATTTGCTCTTTAAACTCAATACTTCAAGGTTTTCTTCATTTTCTTCCAAAGGCCTACAAAGACAGAAAATATAGAAAATGAATAAAATGGCATAAACTAACAATATTAAGGAATTAACACATATAAATTTAAGGGCTAAAATATGAATATTTTGACACTTAACATTAGGGGAGGCTAAGGGTCGAAGGCATGGCTTATATAGGGGCTTAGGGCGTGCCTTGCTTTGAAAAAGTGGACAATGGGTTAAAACTGCTGTTTAGGGTGTCAGCGAACATTTTGGTACTATTGGGTGAACGTTCGGGTACTATTATACGTTGGATAAAAGGGTTCAGGCATACGTTCTAGGGTATTGCCCACTAGATCAAAAACTAGTCAACGTACGTTTGGGTGGTCCCCTGGTGTACGTTCTCATTAAGGTCCAGATGTGTATGTTCGGGTGACCTCTGGCGTACGTTCGGTCAGAGAGGGGTGGGATTTGGGTTTTGCCTCAAAAGGCCTTAGGAGTTAGGTTACATATAAGGGCTTAGGTTTCTTTGCTTTAAAACTATGTTTTATGAAATTATTAACCGTGTTTGTAGTGAGTCATTAATCTTTTAAAACAGATATTTTATCTGGGTATTACACTGACCCAATTCCTCAAGACCAAGCTTTTGATTTTCTCTTGTTTGCTGCAGTAGTTTTCGATTCCATGTGGTTTGCGAGAAACGAGTTGTCCATTGCAGAGAAAGCACCCAATCCATGAATTTCCCAACATGAGCACCAAAAGAAACAAAAGATTTAAAATCCAGCTCCTAACTTCAAATTAACCACACCTTAAATCATCCAAAATCCAATCAAAATTTTTTTTCAGCATGAGCACCAAAACCCACCGTTGCAAATGGGGTTGAGATTCACCATAGGCCAACCGTATCAAAACATTTTTTCTTCTAGTATTAAATCTTTCTTTGGTGGCAGCATTGTTTAAGCTCTAAAAATTAAATTTTTCTTGGGTTGTGGTGGTGTGGAGGGAGAGAGTGGAGAGGGAAGAGACAGTTGCAGAGGTTGGCCATTGGAGGTTTGGGTTAAGTCGGAGGGAGAGAGAAAAAAGTGAAAAAAAAAGAATAAATAATAATATTTAAAGAAAAGTAGAAAAAGAAATAAAGAATCTGTTGGAATTTTTATAGAAAAACGAGTAGGTAAAATAGAATATAATACTTTTTCACTGGGTAAAAAAGTGAAAAATAGAAATGCTTTAATCTAACATAACTCTAAATGAGAATATGTCTATCCACGGAATAGCAGAATCTGGGCTAAGATTATCTTAAATAAGTATCCAAACAGAACAGATCTACAACTAAAACACAGAGCCTTAAATGAGGATACGTACATCCTTGCACTGGAATAGGAATAAAATAACACACACCTGGCGTGGATCTATCTTGCAGCCAAACACCTCTTGTCTTCTTCAAATTCCTTTTTCAACTTCCTGCATCAACAAAATGAACTTTCCAGACTTTCAACCTCTTGTAGCCAAGCCAAATGATCTTTCCAGAACCATCTAGAATTCACGCATGGTAGAATCGGATAAGAAAAACCACTTTTCGCACAGCCTCTGCACGATACTGGATAAGAAAAACCAGCGATTTGGCTACCTTGAAGAAGAAAAACCAGCGTAGAATGAGGATCCTATCACACCTCCATCTCAAAACAATTCACTGCCAATCTCTCCTCTTCAACATCTCGGCGTGGCGTCACCGGAAATAGATCCGACTCACGCAGCTCAACCATCGGAACCGGCGACCCAGAGAACTTCTCAGGTTGTCCTGGTCGGCTTCATCTGGACCAGATCCGCATGTGTCGTATGCCAGAATTTAGGTTTGGTTGGTCAATAATTTGAGCTGCCTGTGTTTCTAAGACTCTACTAAGTCACTGAGCATACTGATCATGGATGCAGAAGAAAAACCTGCTGAACCAGATAACAAGAAGGAACTGGTACTTGTCAACCGCCTTCCATCTATTCCATTTTATTGCCTTTTTTATCGAGATAAATATTTAGTGATATATTTCATCTGTATACATGTTCTCAGCCTCATTCAGGGAAAAATGAGAGGTCAGTTTCCCCTAACTCTTCTCCGGATGCTGCCAAAATGGTCCCTCGAAGGGATGGTGCAGGTCAAACAGGCTCTTTTGGTTCAGGAGGAGATTGCGCTGTTTACCCACCTGATGTCTATGCTCCTCAGGCCCAGCCCTTCTACTATCGAGGTTAGTTTTTCATTCCTCTGGGGAAGCCTTAAAATTACGCCACTTTGTGGTGATCACCTTCCTCGTGTATGGTTTTCAAGCTTTATTTAGAATGGATTTTCATTTTGCAGAGTAATCCAACAAGGATCCTTTTGTTTTTGTATGAAGGCTTATACTATACATATTTGTTGCTTGATTTGCTGAGTGTTTTCTCCTGTATACTCCCTATGTGCTTGAGTTGTATCCCGCGCTTTTTAATGAATTTGTTTTACTTTCTAAAAAAATTTGTTGCATAACTAGGATACACTCAGGGCTGTGTACACCTTAAGTTATCCCAAGAGATTATTTTGAAAATGAAAATGCATAGTTCTATATTATGAAGAGAAATTAATAGTTTTCTACAAACTAAGGCCACACTGTATGAAACTTCTTTTCTTGTCTAGGTGGGTTAATAGCTAATATGCTATACTCAGTTTATCAAGTCTTGTTTTCGCTCTTACTTTAGTTCCTGACTTAAATAGGAAAAAGACGGCTGTGAAAGTTTGAGGTGGGGATTGGGTGCTGTCTACACATGGGAAAGGATTTGGCAAGTAAAAATTTCCCAAAAGTGCCTTTTTGTCTGTCAGTGGCTTTGGGTAAGATCTTAAATGGCGGATAAGCTAAGAAAGCATGGAAAGATTTTATTAGATTTTTTTTTTCCTTGCAAATGCAATTGGGTGATAATTGGTTATCTTCTACTTCATTGCCTTATTTCCATGGGGCTTTGGTCTTTTTTTATCTTCTCGTTGTCTAGGATTTTGTGGGTTATGCCAAAGATTGTGGTAGTGCAAAAATATTTGATAGAATTTTCTTCCTTTCCTCCCCACCCCCTTCCCTCGTCAGTGCATGTAGGCACGTGCCAACACTTTCTTCTTTTGTGTTTCTATTGCATTTCATTTATGGGGTTGGGTGATTGTTGTATTCGGTGGAGATTGCTGACAATGGGCTATGTGATTTGGTTTTATGTTGAGCTTAAAGCTTTTGAGGTCTCGATGGATGAAGGGGGATCATTTCTTCGGTTGGAGAGAGGACAAGGGCTAGCCCGTGTTGTGCTGTTGGGTAAATGGAGTGTTGCCTAGCTTAAAAACATGGCAGAGTCGTTAGTTGGTAAGACAGAGGTTACAAAGTTTATTAAGGGAGGGGAATAAGGCATTTATTGTCTAGAGAGGGGCTAATAGATCATGTCGGTATCTAGAGCTGGCAGAGTATGCGGTGGGAGGCTGTAGAGGCATTATCATAATTTTGGAGGGGCGAGAAGGGTGGGGATGGAAAATATTTGCCACCAAGATGAGAAAGGTGATGGCTTTCTTCAGGTCTTCTCTTGGTGTGGGGAGTATCGCCTAGCTTCTGAGACGTTTGGCTTGCCATCAATTGAGGCAGGAGGCTCTTCTCTGGGGTCCATGGGCAAGGAGTTGGTGTTAGGGGGTGGCTAGAAAACATTTTCAAAAGTGGTGGGAAAGATGGGGCAGCTGGAGGGGCGCTTCTTAGCATCGATGAAGGCCGGGTGAGTTCCTCAGCCCCTTGGACCTTTGGGTAATGCAAGGTTTGAGCCCCTTGCAAGGGCCGTTGCATTTGATTTGTTGGGTTAGAAGAGCTGTCCTCGAGGTTTGGCTAGTTCCTCTTTTAGTGCTGAAGTAGGTAAGACGAGGAGGATAGAATTGTTAGGGTGGTTTATTGTGGTACACTTCAATTATGGAGATTTTAGTTGGAAAAAGTCAAAGAGGACGTGGACCATTTAAGAATTTAATGTCCCACATGACATGGCACATATGAGAATTTATTAGACTTCTAATGTTATAAGGTTATTTAATGCTAATCCTTTTAAATTGTTGGTTAATTAAGAGAAGTGGTTTCCATCTTAATTAACTCTCCTTTGATGGAAAGTTGAGTTATCAGTGAATTAAGGAAACCGGTCCTCTCTCTACCCTATAAATATATGCAATTTCCATCACTTTTATGTATCTCAAGAAGGTCAAGCGAGAAAACCCGTTTTCTAATGTTTATGCTTTTAGATCAAGTTTTAAGAAGATTTTATTGCTATGGATTCTGGTATGTTTCTTTTATCAATTTATTGTGAAAATCATGATAGTTAAGATCTCGGTATTTATTGAATGCTATGTAGATTTTATTTTTTATTTTTTATTTTTTTTTGAAAGGTATGCAGATTTTATTTTTACAGACCAAGCTTTGATGCTTGTCATTGAGGGGCTGAATGTATTTGAGCTGGACGATTCTAAGACCCATTTTGTATTAAAAAGCCCATTCCAAGATTTACAACCTAGGCCACAGGTTGTATATGAACAAAGCTACCTGTGAGCTTGCCTGGGCTCGGCCTAGGTGTGACTCAGTTATTAAAGGAGCCGTTCATGGACATGAAACTATACTTGATTATTAAACGATATGTACCCATTTAAAACTTATCTTGCTTGTTTAAGGTTCGTGAACAAACTCATATAAGGCTTGACTCGCTTATTCCCACGACTCGTATATATTTATTAATTAATAAATGTAAATATTAATTAATTAATTAATTAATTAATAAACATTACTTATATAGTTTATTACTTATTAAGTAACAATTTAACAATAATCAATGTATATTAATTATTAAGTAACAATAATTAATTGGTATACAATATATAATTATATCTATAAACTGTAATTAAATAATTATATCTATAAATATCTATATAATATATAATTTAATGATAAAAGTTAATCATATGGTTATATCTTAAAGGACCTAACCATTAAGTATCTAATGATAGTTGAATCAGCAATTTGAATTGTTTATAATATGATTTAATGAAAATTATGATACTTGATATTATTCATATAATCATATCATATACAATGATAATGTGATTGGAATAATTCCAAATGAAGTGATTAGCATTAGAATCAACAATAACAATGTATGCCTTATATTCACATATTAAGTATTATCATTAAAATGTTTTTTTGATAAGTAATGTAGTATATATCAAAAAAGCGCAATGCGCCTCTAAGTACATAATAAAGTATACAAAGGAATCCAACCAAACTCCTTAACAAACCGACAACCAAACTCCTTAACAAGTTTTTTTTCAAGCTTGTTGGGGTGTTGTTAAACAAGATGTTATGGCGGTTTTTGATGAGTTCCACCGTAGACAGAAGTTGGTGAAGAGCTTGAATGCTACTTTCATATCTTTGATTCCTAAAAAGGCGGATGCGGTAGAGATGAAGGATTTCCGGCCCATAAGCTTGGTGGGAGGGGTGTACAAAATTGTTTCTAAGGTTCTCGCCTTCAGATTGAGATCTGTCTTGGGCAAGGTTATTTCCTACTCTCAAAATGCTTTCATAGGGGGACGACAAATCCTAGATTCGGTTCTTATTGCAAATGAGTGTGTGGATAGTCGCATGAAGCAAGGGGTGCCAGGTGTTATTTGTAAGTTGGACCTGGAGAAGGCGTATGATCATGTAAGTTGGGACTTTGTTTTGTACTTGCTGCATAGGTGTGGTTTTGGGGAAAGGTGGAAGGCTTGGATAGAATGGTGTATTATGTCGGTAAGATTTTCCATTCTAGTGAATGGCTCTCCGGAAGGGTTCTTTAGCAGTTCGAGGGGAATTCGGCAAGGGGATCCCCTTTCGCCGTTACTTTTTGTGCTTGTCATGGAGGCGTTGAGTAAGATGGTGAATGCTACGGTTGACCAAGGTCTTTTGATAGGTTTCTCGGTGGGAGATAGGGTGGTCTCGGATTTGGAGGTTTCTCACTCTTTATTTGTGGATGACACCTTGATTTTTTGTGAAGCTTCTCTCGATCAAATCCGGTATGTGCGCCTCATTCTTTTATGTTTTGAAGCTGTGTCGGGTTTGAGAGTTAATCTTGGAAAGTCTAAAATTGTGGCTATTGGAGAGGTGGAGAACATTGGGGTGTTAGCTAATATCTTGGGGTGTAGTGTTGCCGATTTGCCCATGAAGTATTTGGGTCTCCCTCTGGGGGCGCCATATAAGGACACGATTATGTGGAATGATGTAATTGAGAAGATGGAGCGTCAAATGGCAGGTTGGAAGAGGATGTACCTCTCTAAAGGAGGCCGTCTAACTCTTATTAAGAGTACGTTGTCTAATCTTCCGACTTACTTTTTGTCTTTGTTTCCAATTCCCATGAGTGTAGCTCAAAGGCTTGAGAAGGTCCAAAGAGATTTCTTGTGGGGAGGAATGGGAGATGAGGCTAAGTTGCATCTTGTAAAGTGGGATCAAGTTTGCCGTCCCTTATATTACTGTGGTCTTGGTATCCGAAAATTGCATCAGTTTAACCAAGCTCTCTTGGGCAAATGGCTTTGGAGATATGCGAACGAGAGTGAGGCTCTTTGGTGCAAGGTTATCAAAGCCAAATACGAAGAACAGGAAGGCGGGTGGTGCACGAAGGAGGTTTCGGGTTCTCATGGCGTGAGTGTATGGAAGCATATTCGTCAAGGTTGGAGTTCCTTTGCCAAAGGGTGTAGGTTTGAGGTGGGGGCGGGTTCGAAAGTTCGTTTTTGGCATGATACTTGGTGTGGGGAAACTCCTTTGAAGCAAGCTTTCCCTTCTCTGTTCAGCATTGCAAGACACAAAGAAGCTTGGGTGAAGGACAATTTAACTTTGAGGAGTGGGGTTATAGAGTGGAATGTCACTTTTGTGCGACATGTTCAGGATTGGGAGATGGAGTTGGTTGCTCCTTTTTTTGAGCGATTGTACTCGTGCAAGATCTCTGTAGGTACGGTGGATCGTATTTGCTGGGCCTCGTCTAGGAAAGGTAAATTCGAGGTTAAGTCGCTCTTCAAGGCCTTGTCTAATTTTGGCCATGAGATGTTTCCTTGGAAGAGTATTTGGCGCTCTAAGGTGCCTTTGAGAGTGGCTTTTTTTGGGTGGTCCGCGGCCCTTGGCAAAATTTTGACTCATGATAATCTGCGGAAGAGGAACCTTGTGGCGGTGGAGTGGTGTTGTATGTGCAAAAAGTCAGGAGAGTCAGTAGATCATCTTCTCCTCCATTGTGAAACCGCAAGAGCTCTTTGGCACACTATTTTCAGTCGGTTTGGGTTGCATTGGGTTATGCCTGGCAGAGTAAGGGACTTGTTCTCTTGTTGGTGGTCGGGAGGCCGTGCTAGAAGTGCGGTAGTTTGGAAGATGATTCCTCTTTGTCTTATGTGGTGTATATGGATTGAAAGAAATGCTAGATGTTTTGAGAACTCTACTAGGACTATAGAGGAATTGATTCATCTGTTCTTCTTTACTCTTTACTCTTGGACAGCCGCTTGGCTAGCTCCTTTAGTAATTAGCTTCTCTGATTTCCTCTTTCATTTCTCCTCTTCTTAGGCGCTCTCTTGTATACTTCCCGTGTATATGGGTTGCGCCCCTCTGCGCTTTTGATATATATTTTTTACTTATCAAAAAAAAAAAAAAACAAACCGAAAACCCAGAAAAACCTTTAAGTACACAAGAAAGTATATAAGGAGCCTAACCAAACACCCAAGAAAAACCCTAGTGCACCTCAGGGGGATTCCTTGTGCACCTCAGGGGGAAAGGAAAATGCATTTTTCGACCCTAAAAATCCCTGCCGACGCTGGCCCTTCACCGGAGAGATGGAGCAATCCTGATTTTTGAGCTCCCTCATCCCCTTAACCTTAGGAGCAGAAGCTTCAACCACGGGCTCCCTCTTTTCAATGACGGAAAAAAGGTCCTGAAGTTTTTTATCTTCACCTCCCCAAGGCAACCCCACAACGGGAGCGAGGTTCACTGCATCAAGCACCCTATCAGAATAGTCCTCCTCCCCTTCCACCGAAGTATCAACCACAACCTCGGCAAGCAGGTCTTTGTTCTTATGTAGCTGCTTTGCGACTTTTTCCTTCACCCTCCGGGTATACCACAGTTGGGACGTGGAAACAGAGGAATAAATGGGAGTACCACTCTCTGTCATGCGAGGAAAAGGATGGCTAAGACTCCTAGCCATCTCAGCCGCCCCATCGGAAAGGGAAGTAGTCGAGAGAGAAGTGCAGACCTGAGGCGAGAGCAAAGAGGTAGCAGCAGGTGAATGAAGACCCAGCTCAGCCACCCCAAAGGTAGGCGAGATAGTAGAGCCTACATGAACCTCCACCAGCAAAGTGGGAGAGACTTTCGGACTAGGGTCCTTTCCCTTAGTAGACAAGGAAGATTCCTTCAACACCACCGGAGAGGGAGAGACAGCTCTCGGACCAAAGAACCCACGACGAATCAAATCTTTTGCCGGAGAAGAAGGACGAACAACCTGAGTTTCCTCTCCCCCAGAAAAGGGAACCTCCCTATCCCTGCAAAGAGGGCTTGCCGGAAAGTCCACCTCCCAAGGAACAGAGAAGGCCTCTTTGAGAACAGAAAGACGCACCGAATCAGAAAGCTCCGAAGACACAGGCGCACCTAGGCGGGCTTTAGGCACCGAAGAAAAAGAATCCTCCCAGTCCCTGCGCAAAGGGCTTGCCGGTAAATCCTCCACAGAAGGGACAAAAAAATTAGGATCCAACAACAGAGCAGCCCCCTGAGAAGGCCCATCACCGGCAGACCCAACATACTCGCCTAGAATTCGCATCGGAGAGAGAGAGAACTCCGCCGGGGAAGACCCATTGCCGGAATCCAAACCCGTAACCTGCAAACTCAAAGAAGACCTAGCCAACGGCTCCAAAACAGCTTCAGAGACCAGAGGAAGCCCCTGAGAAGGCACCAAAAGCGACGCAACAGTAGAAACAGGCTTCAAAGGCAAAGAATTCTAGACAAATTCTAGATTCGAACCCAGCTCCAAACCCGAATCCGATTTTTGACCTGGGTTCGAGTTTTGATTTGGATCCGAGTATTGACCCGGATCTGAGTTTTGACCCGACCCTGTTTCAAAGACCGACCCAGAAACGCAACCTAAAACAGAATTGGTTAGGCCCAAAAAATGAACCCTTTTCCTCCTGCGATTGGGCTTCGAGGCAACCCCAGCACGTACCTGGTCCAACTTAAGTTGGATTTCCCTAGAAGCCTCAACAACCCACTAATACCGATCTTACCCTTCTTCTTCTTCCTCGAACTCATAGACCTAGCCGCCACCACCATAGGAGTAGGCAAGCACTCCAACGCAAAGCAATCCACGGTAGAACGCAACCCAAGACTGTCAAACTTCGATTCAAAGCAAGACAACCCTGGAAATACATCGAGAGACCTTGAGTAACACACCTTGTAGTCTACTGCTCTCGCCTCGACGCTCAGAGTAGATCGAAGGACATCCACTAAAGACCTCCCGGGATCGACCCCAAAGAAGGAGCATCCATGAGAAGCCCCACCGAAGATGGAACCCCATGCTTCGCCGTATCGGACAATTTGAACTGGGCTGCCAACAGTTTGCCGAAGCTCTCCCGCAAAACGCCGCCAGCCCCTCCCAAAGCGTCCCTTCGGAAGCCAAATGACTCCCTTGCGACGACCCTCAGCCAACACCAACACCTCAAAGAACCTTCCGGCCTTATTACCTCCCCTGTGGACCATCGTGGCCTTATCACCCTCACGGTAAGATTTGGTGATTTCTTCCTTCACCTGAGCTTGAATCGCCGCTTCCACCGTATCCACCAACCACGACGAACACTGAATGCTCGTGAAAATGTACCCCACGAATCCTTTTCTCCTTTCCTCCAGACGAAGGATAAGACACCCAACCTTTGCCGAAAGGCAGAAGGTTTTAGCTTCAAAAGAGAAACTGCGTTCCATAACAAGCACACTGAACCCTAGCGCGCCGCACCACCGCTAGCTTCAATAGAACACGTAGAAACCCCAGATCCAATGCTGGCCAAAAGGCCACCATGGAAATTGGAAGTCTCGCTAGAAAGGCCCTTATCATTAAAATTGATATCATAGGATGATATGATCATATGTATTATCATTAGAGTTTATATCAAATGATCAATACGATCATATGATCTAAGATATGATCTAAGTATTATCATATGAACATATGATATAACAATTTATATGATATTAAATCTTAAGTGATATATATGACACCATGTATCTTTATTATATAAGAGCACTCCTTGCAGCCTCACTAAAACTATTTTTTGGTGAGGCAATTTAACCAAAATGGCCTAAATATTCACTTTTTAGGCTCACCACTTTAACAAAAAAAAGTAGTGAGGTGAACAGTACTCATCAAATTTAAAAATTATTATTCACTCACCTATTGCTTAAACAACTCATTTCTCTCTCTTCCTTTTTGCTTTTCGTTTCTCTATTCCTTTTTGCTTTTCGTTTCTCTCTTCCTTTAATAGTTAAAAAAAGAATATACAAATCTTTGGAAAAGAATATTTAAATGGAATAGTAAAAGTGGATTGTTAAAATAGTAAGGCTGTTGGGGTGCTTTAAAAAAGTAAGTTGTTAAGATAACTAAAAGTATACTTTTCGTTATTTTGGTGAGTAAAATTTGGTGAGGCTACTATGAATGCTCTAATGTAATAATAATATGATTCATATCAACAATGCTTATTTTCTATGATTAAGTATGATCTAACAACAATAGGTGATATGATCTAACAATTCATATGATTAAGTATGATCCATTATAAGCACATAATTTTGGTTAATACTTGTAGCTTATTTTAGCTTAAGTATATAATAATAATTAAGCATGATTATTATTATTATTATTATTATTCATATAATTATATACAATGACAATGTGATTGGTATACTGTGTAATCCTAAATTAAGCGATTAGCATTAGGATTAACAATGTGTTTCTTATAATCACAAATTAAGTCTATCATTAGAATTCATATCATAAGATGATAGCATCAAGTATGTATTATCATTAGAATTTATATCAAATGATCATACGATCATATGATCATTAAATCATACGATCATATGATCTAAGTATTATCATATGATCATATGGCACAATGTTAGATCATATATTCTAACATTGCGTCATACCATCATTTTATGATATGATCATATCTCTGTTGATCCAATTATTATATGATCATAGATCATGTGATTTAAGTATAAATATGATTCATAATTTATGAATCACGTAAGTATACAATGATTAAATATCTAGATGCTTAGATATAATGATTAAATATGATCTAAGTATCTAACAAATTAAATATGGTGTAGTGTGATTTATCGTTAATTTTGGACGATAGATTGATGAAATGTTCTATTTAAAATTAATGAAAAATCTAAAGACCTAATTATCAAAAGAGAAATGCTACTCAGCATTCTCAAGTAGCATTCTCTTTATTTATTTATTTATTGCAAACATAAATATTAAATTAAAATCACATAAAAACTTAGAGACTAAATTTAATTAGAAAGTTTTAAAATTAGGTTAACTGGCCCATATGAACTCTATAATTAAGAGATATTCCTAAGTTGTACAAATAAATAAATAAAATTAAAATGGTACATGTGACCTGCCATAAGTAGCAGTAACTAAAAAGTAGTAATAGCCTGATTTTTAATAGGTTGTACTTCTCTCTGTAAAGTAAAAATAGGTTCCTTATTAGTACAAATTGAACCAAAGGTAACACTAGATATGAACCAAACACTGATATAGCCTAATATTTTGTTTTGTTTGATGTATATAATGTTCCGATAATTATACTCGGTATCCTTTTTCTACTTTTTTTTTTTGGTGAATTTTTAAGAGCCTTTTGGTTCAGTTTGTACAAGCCACTTCCTTTCTTTATTGAGTTACGTTCATTTGTACACGCCACTAAAAGACACATTTTTAAGAGCTTTTTGGTTCATTTTCAAGAGCTACATTTGAACACAACACTTCCTTTCTTGATTGGAATTTTGGAACATTTTTTCCGCTCCATTTTTCTTCCTTATGCTAACTTCACATCTCCCCATTCTGACAGTCACTCTTCACCACATCTGACCCTTCCATCTTCTAAAGTCCACATATGTCATTTCTCTTCCATAATGCAACACACCTCTGTTTTTCTTTCTTGCTCTCATTAATTTTCTTTTTCTCTGTTTTGTTTTATGCAACATCCTTTTCAGTGAAATCTGAAATGAACTGTTACACCCAAATCATGTCACCCACCCAATCTTGCTAACTTTCAAATCTTTCCTCTCTTGCAACCATGGCATCTGAAACCCACATTCAGTCATGGATCTACAAAGAAGAAACAAAGAGGTAGGGTCAAAGGCTGGTGAGGCCTTCGAAAATGGGCGAGAACCAGAAGAGAAAGTGTGGTGGCGAGTGAGGCCTTTGCCATGGCCTCCATCTTCTCCATGGGTTTATTTATTTTTTTTCTAATTTTTTAATTTTTTTTATACCTAAATTAGAAAATTAAAAAATCTTGCTTGTGTCGAGCCGAGCTCACACAAGGTTTTCTCCTTGGGTAGAAACCAAACGAGCCGAGCTCGCACAAGCACTAGTTGCCCAGGCTCGGCTTTTTTACAGCCCTACCTAGGCTGTTAAGAAGATTATTTTTAAGCCCCTTCAACACTTGACACGTCCATTTCATAAGTCCATCGTAAAGTGGGTATTGAAGAAATGGGCTGGGGAGGGCCTTGTGTCTGGTAAAGAATCGATTTGGTTTCCGGTTTGGAGAGATCCTTTTCTGCTCAGGCAAGCAGAGGTTAGGAGGTCTCACTGGTACCAAGCTAATCGTAGAGCAAGGTCTACCGATTCTTCTAATAGTGTAGCTAGTGGTAAGAACCCGTCAACCCTCTTGTGGCTCTTTGATGGATTTGCTGTCGGTCGTTGGTGCCAAGTTTGCTCTAGAGAATGCGTTACAGATTCCTTTGGTGGACTTATTGGTGGCTAGAACCCTTTGGTCCAAGTTGCTTACTCTAGTTTTGCGGTTAAAGAACGCGGTCATCCCTCCCCTCTCGACAAATTTCGTCGGTGAAGTGGTTGATTTGGTACCCTTTTCTTCTGAGCTTTCAGTGGTGAACCCTTGGGAACTAACAATAGTTTTGGAGGTGAGCCTACTCGGGTTTGCAAGAAGGCAGGGTAGAGGGTCCAGTTTCTTGAGATTCCGAAGTGAAGGAGTCCTCCAATTTTTTCGTAGAATTTTCTTTTGAAGAGGCTCTCTCTTCCAAATCGAGCGCTATGCTGGCTAACCCAAAATGGGCTGTTGTTGCCAAGGGGGGTTTCTCTTATCCCAAAGAAGCGGTGAAGGGGAAAAGTAAGGATAAAGGTGTTGAGTTTTTTGAGTTGGTTGGGGGTGTTGTGGGGGGAGTGGGTAGGTGTGACACCATTGTTACTCGCCTTGTTTGGAACTGGATATGTTCTTGGAGGTGGAGCCCACTCAATTGAAGTTCTGTCCAAATAGTAAAGAATAAGAAAAAAGCTGGGACGTTGCCTTCAACCTGGGTTTTGCATATAGTAAAGAAGATTTGCTATTTTGTGGGGCTTTTGCACGATCATTTGAAGAGGAGCACCTTGCTTTAGTGTGGCCATTGAAGTGAGCAATTCTGAGCAGGGATTAGGTTCTTGTTTGAACCTAGGCGAAAAAAGTTAATAAAGAACTAAGAAGGTTATCCTGTTCCATTAATTATTATGTAAACAATGGCCGTGCTTGCTGTGGTCAGAAAGGGTTGTGGAGGTTGTTTTCTTGGAATGTGAGGGTTGAATGAGGGTGACAAGCATTTGAGAGTTAGAAACCTCCTTAGGCAATGGAGGGCAGACATTATTTGCTTGCAGGAAACTAAACTGGAGCTCATTTCTAGCAATGTTGTGTGAAGCTTGTGGGGATGTCAACATGTGGATTGGTGTTACTCGGCTTTAAGAGGGGCATCCGGTGGAATATTGCTTATGTGGGATAGGAGGGTTGTGGATAAGATTGAAGAGTGTGTGGGGAGCTTGTTAGTGCTTGTTCATTTAGAGATGTAGAAGATGGCTTTGCTTGGGCTTTTGTGGGAGTTTATGGGCCTAATTCTAATAGCGTTAGAAGGTCTCTTTAGGAGGAGTTAGCTGGCCTAATTAGTTGGTGGGATATGCTGTAGTGCATTAGAGGTGATTTCAATGTCACCCATTTTCCTAGTGATACATTGGGGGAATCTGGCGGCCCAAGCTGGATGGCCTTGCTTTCGACTCTATATATGTGGAGGAGGCCTCTTGGTTAGAGCATCCGTTTGTGGAGACAAAGGTCGTAGAGGTGGTGAAAGATATGGACAGTGATAAGGCCCCATGTCCTGATTGTTTTCTATGGCTTTCTTCCAAGTTTGTTGGAATGTGATCAATACATACATTCTGGAGGTGTTCCATGACTTTCATGATTATAGTAAGTTTGAAAGAAGCCTTAATGCCACGTTCATTGCTCTCAAATCGAATAAATCTGAGGCTATTAATCTTAAGAGCTTTTGGCTTGTTAGTCTTGTGAGTGGAGTTATAAGGTCATTGCCAAAGTCCTTACCAATAGGTTGAGAAAGGTCATGGAGAAGATTACTTCGAATCCCATAATACCTTTGTTAAAGGTAGGCAAATCCTTGATTCAGTGCTAATAGCAAAGAAGTATGGATTGTAGGATCAAATCTAGTGAACCAAGGCTGCTTTGCAAGCTGGATATTGAGAAGGCTTATGATCATGTCAATTGATAAATCTTATTGTATTGGTTGAGAAGGTGCGGATTTGGAGAGAAATTGTGCTCTTGGATATCGCATTGCATCTCTTCGGTGTGCTTCTCCGTTTTGATGAATGACAATTTATTTGGTTTCTTCAATAGCTCTCATGTATTGAGACAGGGAGACCCCTTGTCTAATTTTCTATTTGTTATTATCATTGAGACATTTAAGTAAAATGATTTTTGCAACTGTTGATAGGGGTCTTCTCTTAGGCTTCTCTGCGGGGTCTAAGTACTCTGGTGTGGTTAATATATAACACCTGTTGTTCGCGGACGATACCTTTGCTATATGTGTGGTTTATTCTTATGTTTTGAAGTTGTCTCAAGTTTGAGGTTAACCTAGCTAAGTCATAATTGGTTCTTGTGGGTAGTGTGGATAATATAGATAGGCTAGCTGGCATTTTGGGTTGTAAGGTTTTCTCTTTGCCTCTGAAGTATCGTGGTCTTCCACGAGGGTTCTCTTACAAGGCAAAGTCTATTTGAGATGGCGTAGTAGAAAAAGATTTGAGTGTCAGTTGGCTAATTGGAAAAAGATGTCTTTGTCTAAGGGTGGAACAATAATCCTTATAAAGAGCACAATTTCCAATTTACCTACGCGCTTCATGTCTCTTTCCCCCCTTCCTGTTGGTGTGCCAAATCGCATAGAGAAACTCCATCGAGATTTCTTATGGGGTGGAATAGATGAAGAGTTCAAATATTAATTGGTTAGTTGGTCCGAGGTTTACTCTCCAATTTCTGAGGGAGGGTTGGGATTCGAAACTTGGGGATGTTTAATTGTGCTCTTTTAGGAAAATGATTGTGAAGCAATGTGCATGAGAGAGGCATGGGGGAGAGTTGTTGTGGATTCTAAATTTGGTAGTTCTTCGGGTGGGTAGTGTTCTATTGATTCCCCTAGGCTGTATGGGGTGAGGCTATGGAAGAATATTATGAGTGGTTGGAGAATGTTTTCTAGTTGTACTAAATTTGAGCTGGGATATGGCTGTAAAATCTGATTTTGAGATGATGTGTGGTGTGGGAAGATGGCCCTTAAGGAAGATTTCCTGGATTTATGTAGTATTGCTTTTGTGAAGGATGCTTCGGTTGCAGTTCATTTGGATATTTCTAATAGTTTCCCTTAGTAGAATGTAAGCTTCATTAGAGCAGTTCACGATTGGGAGGTGGATGTCTTGGCTTCATTCTTCAATTTGTTGTATTCCTATTAAGTGAGACGAGAAGGGCAAGACGAGTTTTGGTGGGCCCCTTCAAACAAAAGGATGTTCAATGTTAGCTTCTTTTCAGGGTCCTTGTACGTAATGATGACATTCATTTTTCTTGGAAGAGTATTTAGTGAACAAAGGTTCCTTTGACAGTGGCTTTTATCACTTGGTTAGTGGCTCTACGAAAGATCATTACCATAGACAACCTTAGGAAGCATCATGTCATCGTGTTTGATAAGTGCTACATATGCAGGAGGAATGGAGAGTCTGTGGACCATCTTCTTCTCCATTGTGAGGTTTCTTGCGCCTTATGAATCCTTTCTTCATTCACTTTGGGCTATCTTGGGTTATACCTAGCCGGGTGGTTGATTTGTTTGCTTGCTGGTGGATAGTTGGTTGCTCTCATAGTGCTATCGTGTGGAAAATGGTTCCCTTTCACCTTTTGTAGTGCCTTTGGAGGGAAAGAAGCGATAGAAATTTCGAGGACCGAGAGAGGACGTGGGAGGAGCTTAAGTCCAAATTATTTTATTTTGTTCTAAATACTGGGACAGCTGTGTTTTTAGCTCCATTGGTGATTAGTTTTAATGATTTTTCTTGTTATTTTTTTTTCTCTTTTTAAATATGCATTTCTCTTGTATACTTCCTGTATATCTTGGTTGTTCTTTTAATGATATTTCTATTACTTAATAAAAAAAATAGGAAAAAGAAAATCAGTGATACTGGGTTCCTTTCTTTCTTTTCTTTTCCTGTTTTTTTTTTAATACAATCATCTAATACTAATTTGTCTGGATGTGTGTAGGTGTAGGTGCAGTACATCAAACTTGAAGTTTGCTTATAGTGTAATTAATTCTGAATTCTTATGAAATTTGCAGATATCTATATCCAATAGCTGAATATAGAAAAACCAGTTGTTAGATTTAGACTTTGGGCTGAAAGTTGTTTCTTTTGTAATTACTTATCAAAAAAAAAAAAAAAAAAAAGGTTGTTTCTTTTGTAATTGGTTTGCGTTAAGAAATTTTAGTTAGTCATTGGGGCACTGAAATTTGAGTTTATGAATTTCTTTATCCTTTCAATCTAGGTAATGAATGTATTTAATTTGTGAAAATTGGATAATTTGAAGGAGCATAATATTACATGATAGAATATCGAGTCAGGATCATTAGTCCTGTAAATAGGATCAAGCTTTTAAGATTTATTTGTTATGGAGAATGAACAAGTTTCTTATTATGGTTAGAGGCTAAATGGCAATGTATTACTGTATCCCTGTGGTTATGCTTTATCTTACCGACACTACTTATTAATCAAAAATAAAAAAAACTTAACACTTTTAGAAAAGGAAGTTCCATTTTCTTATCTGGGTGATGGAACTCCAGGTTATGATGGTGCCAATGGTGAATGGGATGAATATTCTCCATACGTCAATGCTGAGGGATTGGAAATCGGATCCCCTGTAAGTATTTTTTCTCTCCTCCTCATGTTAGCATGTCCTCTCTCAGATTAAACTTACTGTTTTTCTTTTTTTATTGGGAATTTAATTAGGGTGTCTACAATGACAATCCTTCTGTTCTGTTCCATTCTGGATATGGCTACAATCCACAAATGCCATATGGACCATATTCCCCAGTCACAACACCTTTGCCTTCTGTAGGTGGAGATGCACAAATATACTCCCCCCAGCAATTTCCATTCTCTGGGCCACCTTATTACCAGCAGTTAGTTCCTCCTAGCATGCCATACCTTACTTCACCAACTCCAGTTTCACAGTCAGAGCTGACCAGCTTAGTAAGTGTTGACCAACAATGTGATAGAATGATTTTTGGACAAAGGCCTGCTTATCCTCCTGTGGGATCCTTCAACAGAGGCAGCTTCCCTGGTGGTCTAGGTTATCATGATTCTCAGCAAGGAGTTGATGGGTTAAGATCTGGAGGACTTTGGTCGGATTGGTCTAAACCTTCAGACAGGCAGAGGTCTTTGATGCCATTCTCACCACCAGTATCTCCACAGCCTATTGGCCCACTTGGATCATTTGGACAGAATGTTGGAATGGTTTGTTCTCTTACATATGCATCTCTGTTTGTGGACATTCTTTTGAAGATCTTGTTTTATTTTACTTTTTCTTAACTGACAATATAGCAGACATTGGTTCCTTTTCTCCTACCAAAGTGAGGGCAAAGGGAAAATTTAGATATTACTCTAGGTGCAAAATGTTATATTTTCCAATTGAGATTTTTCAAGTCCTGATTACTTGTATTCTGCCTCAGTTTTTAATTTATTCTAAGCATTTACATTAGAAGCCACATAGCTATTTTGGTGGACTGTCTTCATGCAATGAAAAAGACATTGGCCATATATGCATAATGTCAAAATATTGTTTGGAAGGTTATGCTTGTTTTTTCAGGATGCGAGTCTGCAAGTTGGACTAAGTGCATTAGAATTAGTAAAGCCAATAGATAACTCAAACTTATTTTTTCCGACTGCCTTTATTGCTTTAGACTAATGAAAACATTTACATATCAAAAAATTAAAGAGACTAACAGAAAGATAATATTTTTCTAACACCATTCTTTGTTAGGATTGCACTGAGATTCAGGTTTATAAAAACTTGCCAAAATTTTAGCTTGCAAACTATACAATATGCTTTTGTTTCCTTTTTTTTTTTTTTTCGTAGTTGATGGCCAGAATAGCCTTTGGGCTAGATGGCATTTTCACAGTGAATGGAATGGTTGATGAGGTCATGAGTTTAAGTTCCATTGGGGTCTGAATTATTTACCAATCAAAACAAAAGAAATTTTTTAAAAAATAATGCTAATTATAATGCAATGTACTTGTTAGGTGTAACCCTCATATGTAACAGGATTTCCCTATATATGCTTGATTGGAGTTGCCATGTGTTGGTCCAAAACATTGCCCAATGACTTCTGTTTTTATTTTTTATTTTATCTAGTATTGGAACTGTAGTACTGATTTCTACTCAAGAACTTCCTTAGCAGCCCACTTTTGGATCGGATGAGTAAACT
Source organism: Corylus avellana (assembly GCF_965113065.1). NCBI lineage: Eukaryota > Viridiplantae > Streptophyta > Magnoliopsida > Fagales > Betulaceae > Corylus > Corylus avellana. The sequence goes on along the minus strand of NC_142495.1, from coordinate 15,068,904 downwards.
CTCAAATGAAAGCAAGGTTCGCTTTCAATTGATCTGATCTTCTTGCTTTCACAAGTGGAGGCTTCCATTGCTTAGTAGAAAAGAAGAACGAATGAAGAGAGGAAGATAAAATACTCTTATTCAATTATGTTATTCCATACGGTTACATAGGTTTAAATAGGTGATAATACAAAGCTTTGTATGGAAAGTAAATATTAGGAGACTACAATCATAATAATAGAGTAAATAAAATCAGCGAGAGAATAAAATAGTTTTCATCTTCAACACTCCTCCTCAAGCTGAGGCAGTTGTCTCACATGTCCAACTTGCATAAGGCTGAATGAAGAACATTGCTAGACACTACTTTGTCAAGATATTCATAAGTTATTCTCCCACCTTTACATATGGTGTGCAGATGATACCTGCTTGGAGTTTTTATTTTTTAAAGTGTCAGATCAATTTCAAAGTGCTTGGTTTGATCATGATGGACTGGATAGTGAACAATATTAATTACCACTTTATTGTCACAATACAATCTCATAGAATCCTTGGAATCAAACCCAAGCTCTTTCAAGAGTATCTTCAACCATAATATTTCACATCTTCTTATTACAGCATGTAACCAAATTACCTCCCACAAATGTACAATATATTGCTGTGGACTGTTGATCCATAGTCGAACCAGCCCAATCTGCATTTGTATAGGCTTTATTTTCAAATGATCATGTCGGAAAAACAATTGTGCCTTACCTGGTGAGGATTTTAAGTAATGAAGATTTTGCAAACTACTTTCATATGAGGCTCCCGTGGAGAATGCATAAATTGACTCATTATACTAACAACATATGCAATGTCTAGGCGGGTGTGAGATAGATAAATCAACTGGCCAACCAATTATTGATATCTACCCTTACCCACCAGAGGACTCTTACCAGTTTCTCCCAACTTAACATTTTCCTCCACTGTATTATCATTGGCTTTACATCCGAGCAATCTTGTTTCATTGAGAAGATCAATGATATATTTTCTTTGGGAGATAAATATTCCATGTTTTGACCTTGCGACCTCGATGCCTAGAAAATACTTCAAACTGCTCAAGTCTTTTATTTCAAATTTGTTGGCAAGTGTGTTTTAAGTTCTGTATATCCTTATCATCATTTCCCGTTACTACTCAAACTACTAGCTCGTACAAATAAGCAAAGCAGTAAGGAAGCCTTATGGAACTACAAGCACAAGAAGGAACGAGAGCTACTTCTTGTGCTGGTAGTGGAATAAGGCGAGTTCTCTGATCTACGACCGCCCTCTGTTCTATAGGTTTAGAGGAAGCTAGGGAATATTCTAACTAATAGGATATGGTTGATAGTAGATAGTATAAAAATCTCTTTCCTGCTCTTAGGATGTAGCTTCATTTCCTTCCCTTCCTCACTCATATTACAATGCTAAAAGTAAAAGCATACTTGTAACATCAACATACACAATCAATGCTGTTCCCTTTCCTTCAGTGGAATGTTTAATAAAAAGTTTATGATCAGCTTGACTTGGCTTGTAACTAATCTCTGCATAGCCCAGGAAACCGCTTGAACCATGCTCTTAAAGATTGTTTTAGGCCATACAAAGCTTTCTTTAGTTTGCACATTTTTCCCATAGAGGATGAACCTTCCAGTCTTGGAGGAATTTCCATGTATACTTCTTCTTGATCTCCATGAAGAAATGCATTGTTTTACATTAAATTGGTGGAGAGGCCAATCCAAGTTTGCTGCTATAGAAAGTAGAACTCTAATTGAGTTTATCTTTGGTACTGGAGCAAATTTTTTCTCATAGTCAATCCTATAGGTTTATGTAAAACCTTTTGCAACAAGTCAGCCATGTATTATTCCACAGAGCCATCGGCCTTATGCTTGACAGTGAACACCCACTTGCATCCAAAGGTCGAATTAGGCAATTTAACAAGATCCCAAGTCTTGTTTTTGTGAAGAGCTTTCATTCTTCTTTCATTGCCATCCACCACTTTGGATCATTGAGTGCCTCCTGTAGATGACAATTTGGACACAAAGGAACAATATGATGGTGAAAGGTGCTGATAGGAAACAAATATGGGATGGTGTGTGCATGATCTTACTCCTTTGTATTGTATAATGGGAAGATTAATATCATCGAAAATAGGCATTACATAATTAATATCAAGAATATCAAGATTCATATAAGTAGTCAGGATCAGGTGCTTGTCATATAGCATCAAGAATAGTCTTACGATTTTTGGCACCTGGAATAAACTCTCAACTCTTCTATAGGTGATGTCGATGACTTATCAATAAGTTCAGTAGGAAACTCATTAGTAAGCTGTTGTTTCTCCATAACATGGTCAAAAAATCCTCTTCACTCATACTTTTCCCTAGAGAGGAGTTTGGGATGAAGAGAAATATGGTTGTGTTTCAAAGAAAGTAAGAGACAAAATGTTTTCTCGATGAGGGAAGAAAAGAATAATGAAGGAAGAGAAGAAGAGAAAATACTCTTATTCGATGATGTTATTCCATAGAGTTACATAGTTTTAAATAGTAGAGAATATGAAGCTTATTAAGGAAAGCAAATATTAAGAGATTACAATCAGAATAATAGAGTAAATAAAATCAGAATAAAATTAGGGAGAGAATAAAATAGTTTCTATCTTCAACATGCTTGACATTAGGGGGCCGATCCTTGCCTTGCTGCTGTAGAGCAGGGACCTACTTGTAGGGGAGAGCCCTTCAGTAGGACGCCTGCCTTTAGTAAGGCTGGAACCTTTCTCAAGGGGAGAATTTGTCTATGATATAAGTCATCTATGGTATAGATCAAACTCATTTTAATATATCCCACCCGCAGCCCTTCATTTCAAATAATGATGGGAATTTATTAAAGAGAAAAAGAAAAAGAAAAATGTAAGTAAATCAAGAAGAAAATTAAGAGTTGAATGTCTCCATTTTTCTGGGAAACTTTTGAATTACTGATCAATGCTTCTAAAAATTATTTATCGGTATGGGGATTGGTACTTATTACTTTTCTTTTCTGCAAATGAAAAAACAACATACAGTGCTGTCCTAAAATGACAGCACTGTCACTCATCATGAAATTTGATAGGATTCAAACCTGGAGTGCCAAATTTATCTAAATAGAATTGAAGAATTGAAGAATGGAAGCGATATGTGATTGTGACGAACAAATGCTCTATGTGCAAGAGAAGTGAGGAGACAATATATCATCTTTTTCTTCATTGTGCGGTAGCTTATGCTTTGTGGAGTGCCTTTTTTGGTCGGTTTGGGTTGTCTTGGGTGTTGCAGAGATGGGTTTCCGATTTGTTCACCTGTTGGCGGTCTACAGGGAGGAGGGGGAGGAGTGCTGCGGTCTAGAAGATAGTGCCTACTTGCTTTTTTGGTGTCTATGGAGGGAGAGAAATAATAGGTGCTTTGAGGACTTGGAGGGATCCTTGGAAGACATTTTATCCTCTTGTTTTTGTACTTTGTACCTTTGGACTGTTGCGCATGTCTTTCCAGTGTCAATTAGCTACGATGATTTTCTTGTTTGTTTTTCCCTTTCTAGTTAGGTGATCCTATTGTGTACTCCCGGTGTAATTTGGGGCGCCTTACGCTTTTAATAAGACTGGTTATTACTTATCAAAAAAAAAAAAAGAATGGAAGATCCAACTTGAGCCTTTGTAGTGGGACGTCATTAATGCTTTGATTGCCATCCTTGTCTTTCTTTGTGACTGCAGTGTTTGCTTATCTTTCATTGACATCTGAACTTAGGTGAAATAAAGTGTAATCTAAAGTGACAATGCTATGTAATTTTCTTCAGGCTTCTCAACAGCAAAAGTCATTGTATGGGTTGGGATCTGGCTCAAACTCCTATAATAGAGGCTATCTGCCCAGTGGTTTCAATCAGGGCTCTAGCTTTGGAAGTGCATCGATTTCCGGTTTGGGAGCAAACAGTCGGAGCTGGCTTTCAATTGAAAATAGCAGAAGACATCTCAGGGGTAGTGGTTCTCTATGCAATTGTAATGGTACTCCTGATATCCTTAGTGAGCAGAACCGAGGACCAAGAGCCTCAAAGCCAAAGAGTCAAATAACAGCTGACAATAATTGTTCAATTGACAATAATAAGAGGAGCACATCTACTGCCAACATCCCAGATAATTCATACAACCGGCCAGATTTTGTCACCGAGTTCAAGGATGCCAAGTTCTTCATCATTAAGTCTTACAGTGAAGATAATGTCCACAAGAGTATTAAATATGGTGTCTGGGCCAGCACACCAAATGGGAATAGAAAATTGGATGCCGCTTATCGTGAAGCCAAGGAGAAGCAAGATACTTGCCCGGTCTTCCTATTCTTTTCGGTAAATATCTGATCATCAAGTTTTTTAAGGGAAAAGAACATAGCTTGGTATGTATATTTTGTGATAATATTTTCTGCGGAATAATTGCTGTCAATTAGGGTTGGTGAAGAACCAGTGAAATATCATTAGGCGATTTTCGGCTGGTGGCATAAATTAGGGGTTACGTGTACTTTTCTGAAAGAAATGCGATGAGCTTATTTGGTCTACCTTTGTCAAGCATTTTGAGTTCCATGTGCATCATTTTAGTTGTTATGGTTGAAACCACTGTTGTATCATGTCCTTTGCAAGGAAAGGATTCCTGCCCAAGAGTTTTTTGACTTGCATTATTTTTGCATTGAAAATAGACAATGGATTTGGGTTTGACCATTTATGTTGAACTTTGAAGAGATTAATGAGGACTTGAGAAGTTGTATGCTACTGGTGGTGCCATGGGATGGGAGAGTGCTTGGCTGTAGATTCTGTTGCATTTGATGTACTTTTTTTGAGAGTGCTTTCTATTTTTTATTTTTTTTATTTATTTTTTTATTTATGCCTATTATTTTGGCAGGATATTGATATGCCTTAAAAGCACCCATATATATGTTGCAATTATTTGCAGGTGAATGCCAGTGCTCAGTTCTGTGGAGTGGCTGAAATGCTTGGACCTGTTGATTTTGACAAGAGTGTGGATTACTGGCAGCAAGATAAATGGAGTGGGCAGTTTGTTGTCAAGTGGCATATAATCAAAGATGTGCCAAATAGTCAGTTCCGTCACATTGTTCTTGAGAATAATGACAACAAGCCTGTAACTAATAGTCGAGACACCCAGGAGGTAGGAGTTTTGCAGAACTCTTTTGATGCTTGCCAATATAGGAATCCATTGTTCTTTAGTTCCATGATAGGATTTGATATTATTGCCACTGGGCTGAGGGTGGAAGGTGTGGTTGCTGATTGTTCTTTGGTTCCATAATAAGATTTAAAATAAGCCTGTCAGGGGTGAAAGCTCCTGGATTACCTGGTAACTGGTTCTGACGGGTGGGGTCAGTTACTTGTAGGAGTTTGATTAACGGTGAGGATTGTTGTACAGTATACGTTTGCAACGTGCAATTAATCTGAGTAAAGTTCTCCTACGATATATAAAAAAAAAAGATTTAAAATATTCCAATGAGCTCTAACTCAAAGGGCACCTTTAGTGTGTGTATAACTTGCAATCAAAGAAAAAGAAGGTTTTGATATGGAGAGAGAAATTATCGGGGTTTTGAGGACTACAAATGGATGTGGAGGAACTAAAGGATTTTTTCTTTAAGACTCTTTACCATTAGGCATCTGCCTTTGATTTAAATATTTCTAGCTATCATGTTTCTCTTGATATTTTTTCTTCTTCTAGCTAGGTGTATCTCTTGTATACTGTGTGTTTAGATTATGTCTTTTGTGCTTTTAGTTGCTTACAGCTACTGTTTCTGCACCTCTGTTTGAATTAAAATACTGCAGGTGAAATTAGAGCAAGGTATTGAGATGTTGAACATTTTGAAGAATTATGAAACAGAGATGTCCATTCTAGATGATTTTGATTTCTACGAAGAGCGGCAGAAAGCGATGCAAGAAAGGAAGGCGAAACAGCAAGTGGGGCTGATTGGTGTTGGAGTAGTTGGAGATAGTGAACACAGAAATGCTGTTGCGTTATCCGGTGATTTCATTAAGCAGATGTCGAAGAGCTTTGCTCAAGTTGTTCGAATGGATGAGGGCAGTAAAGAAGTAACTCTTACAGAAAGATCTTCTGCTTCAGATGCCTTCATACTTGAAGATTCTCTTGCGGCAGCTGTCTCTTCTGCACTTACCAGTTAGGGCAACATACGAATGGTGGGAGCTTTTGCTGTACTTCATATGTGATTACGACAGACATGGATTCTACTTCATTTTGTTTGTTCCAAAATCATTTTGTTAAAAGATGTCAAAATGAAAAGGTCTTACAAGTTTTACGAAGTTGATAGGGTTTTCTATGATATGTGCATTCTGAGTGCTCCTTTTCAGTTGTAGTCATCACTTCTTCACTTCATCATTTTCTGTCATAAGCTTCTACTTTTTGGGTGAGACTAGTCTTGTTAAGATAAGCTGCCATCATTGCAGGCACTTTAATGAAAAGCAATGCAGTAAAAGAAAGCAGCCTGGACTTTTTTTTTTTTTTTTGAAATAAAGATGGGGTGAATTTCGTGATTGAATAAACAAAATATGGTAAAATGTGCTTACTCCTCCCATGAACACTAGCTCCTCTTTTACTATTTTCTTAACCAATATCTTGTTATTGTTAGTGGTCAGTGGGCCGCTCTGCAGCCTGAAGCTATTTCTGGGTTTTTGGGGTGCTAGGCCTAGTTTTTGACAGTTTGTCTTTGTGGTTTAGATACAAATTTTAGGTAGAGATCACTCTTAAAAACTGGCTTGTAAAGAGAGGGTATTCACTTTTTTCTATGCATTGATCAATAAGATTGTCTACGCCCTTTTTATGTGGCTCCCAGCAGATAAATATTATTATGGTCAAGTTGAAGTATAGTCAAAAAAAAAAAAAAAAAAAAGAAGTCATTATATGTTTCTGCTGCTAGGAAGGTGATAGGTCTGTACTTTTCCTGTCACTTACGGAGGGGGAAGGGGTAACTCCTCTTCCTCCGGATTGAAAGAGTTCTCGAGTCCCAAGTAAGTCACTTCTCTTTGCGAGAGTATATTGCCTCTGAAGCTTCACCACGGTCACCCTGGGCTGCCATCTCAATCAACATATAGAGTTTCTTGATGGCCATCTACAAAGATAAAAGAAACAGGAGCGAGAAGTGAGTGTGAATAACGTCATTTTCTTACTAGTTTATTTCTCCAAAAGTTAATTCATAAATGATGTCATTATTTCTATAGTTGGTGACACATTTTTTAAACTAGGGTTAAATATACTTTACTCCCAAAGTCTGAGCTGATTTTCAATTTAAGCTCAAATATTTCAATTTTTATAATGTACCCCACTAAAGTTAAAAAAAAAAAAAAAAAAAAAGAAAAAAAATCAATGTGGTCCATCCGTTAATGAAAAATAGAGAAATAATGGAAACTATTAAATTGCCCTTACAATTTTTTATTTATTTATTTATTTTTTTGGTTTGGGAAAATTTACTTTATCTCTTGAAGTTTCATGAATTTTTCAATTTGAACCCCAAAATTTAAAAATTGGCAATGTACCCCCTAATGTTTCAAATTTTTTTAATTTAGACCATCCATTACTAATTTCTGTCTAATTGGACTGAATTTTTTTTTTTTTTAAAAAAAAAGCATTGAGGGTAATTACGTAATTTCATAGATTCCCGTCTAATTTGACGGAAATTAGTAACGGAAGGTCTGAATTTAAATTTTTTGAAACATTAGGAGGGTACATTGTCAACTTTTAAACATTGGGGTTTGAATTGAAAAATTCCTGAAACTTCAGGGGGTAAAGTGAATTTAACCATTTTTTTTTTCAAAAAAAAACAAAAAAAAAAAACCTCAAAAATAGAAAAAAATAATAATAATAATAATAAAATAAAAAATTGGGGGTGGCTTTGGCCATTTTGGGGTGGCTAGCTACCCCCTTTGGCCATGGCCAGGCCACCCTCCATGGGTCATGGGGGTGGCTTTCTTGACCATTTGGTGGTGGCTTGACCCCTTGGAGTGGTTGGCCACCCCCAATCTGGCCAAATGGGGGTGGCCTTGCGGTTTGTAGGCTACCCCTAAATGGCCAAAGGGGTGCCTCCTTTTTTTCTTTTTTTTTTTTTTTTTTTTTTTTTTTTTTTTTGGATTTGGAGGCATTTTTCAAATTTGATAAAATACACGAGGATAATTTTGAAAGTTTAAGACAAAAAAAAAAAAAAAAACACATGGCACGTGACCAATTTTCGGTTAAATTGGACGAAAATTGTTAACGGATGGGCCACATTGAAAAATTTTAAAACTTTGATGGGGGCATAGTAAAAATTAAAACATTGAAAGTCAAATTGAAAATCGGCTCTTCAAAATAATAAATCTCATGCAATTGTAATACATCCTTTAAAAACTTACTTTTGAACAAAACTTTTGGTTAAGTGTAACATTTCTCGTTCCTTCACATTGTCCAAGATTTAGAGTTTTTACCATTCATTTATCATACATGTTAGACATATTGGTGCACAGCTATAATTCAAATGTGGTTCACAGAAACAAAGCTAGAGCTATAAAGGATCATAAACAAAAACATTAAATACCCCCCCAAAACGCGCAAAAAACAAAAGGATTAAGAGCAAAATAGAAAAGTTCCCATCTCATGAAATTATGATACTTCCCCGGAAAACTCCATGGTAATTGGTTTAAACGATCGGTCTGAGGATCATTTTCATTGATTCTTTTTGGTAAAATAAAGGAAGAGTTAATGAGACATTTTTTGAAAAAAAAAAAAAAAAAAAAAAAAAGAAAAGAAAAGAAAAGAAAAGAAAACTCTGGAATATGCCAAAAGGGTGATAAAGTATTGTTAAATTTTGAAGTGTATTTTCTAGAATTTATAGTCATTAATTTTCTTCTTTTTGTTTTGAGTGATGTAGTGAGAAATTAATGTAAGTTTATATGTGGGAGGACTCATTTGCATATTATGGATGACACATGTCATTGTCTCATTATTTAGCCTATCCACCTTACCACCTTCTATTTTGGTCATCTAACCATCACTATCCTCATTCAGCTCACTCCATCTTTCAATACAACCTTACACCTTCCCATGAGATATTATTATCATTTCTTATTCAAATTCGTTGTTCTTTCTTGGTCACATGAAAGTCACACCTATCTTGTTAGTTAAGTGTGAGAATACTCTAAAACCCTTCTCTAACCCTTATATATATACTTGGCATGTTTCCATGCCTTTCATTCCATCATATCTCACAAAAACCTTCTCCTATCTTGTGCAAGTGTGGTCCAACCTAAGTATTTTTTATTGATGTAATATTTCATAAATAAGAAGTATATTTTTCCCATTTAGTTTTGATATTTCTTCTACTTTTGGTTGCGAGTCCTTGAGTTAGTGTAACTTTGTTGCACTACTTGAAAATCAGTTGTTCATAATTTTTGGACTTGCATGGTATCAGAGCTTCAAGGTCTGTGGTGATTCATCCTTGGTGAAGAAGATCAATTGGTAGTGTGGGAATGGATTCTGGTGGACACTTTAACAATTTTGGGCTTTAGGTGCTCAACTATTCTAACTACAAGATTTGGAGGTCATGCATGGAGTCTTATCTTGTTGGGGAAGACTTATGGGAGGTTGTTGGTGGTGATGATGTTAATCCTCGATCCGGAAAATATTCCGAAGAATGTTGATAACTTGAAGAAATGGCGGATAGCGAATGCAAAGGCGGAATCTACTTGAAGAGATCTTTTTTTCATGGGCTATTTGAGCATATTATTGGGTGTAAGTCGGCTGGTGAGATTTGGACTAACCTCGATGGGTTGTTCAATAAAAAGGATGTTGCTCGATTGCAGCAATTGGAAAACAAGTTGGCAAATACAACTCAAGGTGGATCTTTCTATTTCTCAGTTTTTCTTGAAGATTAAAAATCTTTGTTCCGAAAGTTTAGCCCTTGATCCAGAAGAACCTATATTGGAGGCACGAATGAAGCGACATATTATTTGTGGATTAAAGAGGGAGTATATTCCCTATGTTACGTATGTTCAAGGATGGCCTGTTCAGTCCACCTTAGTAGAGTTTGAAAGTCTTTTCACATCACAAGAATCATTGGCTCGACAAATGATGGGATGTTCCATTTTGGGAAATGAAGGAGATGCTCTCTTTTCCAATAAAAAGGAAATTTCCAGCATGAAAAAAGACAACGATAGCAAGTATGAAGATGGCCGAGAATCATTCGAGAAGCAAGATGGAAATAAAAAAGGTGTCAAGTGTGTTATACAAATAAAGGAAATTACATAAAACGAAAATGCTCCTAAGGTGTGTTACAAAGTCACTTTCGTTAAGAAAATATTTGCCCCCACCAAAATTGGTATGCAATTGGGTTACAACAAATATTTCTGCAGGATACAATGGAGCCCAGAAACTTTTGTTGTTTTAATTAGGTTCACCCTCAGATTTTCTATACCAATCAAAGACAAGAAAAAATATATATTCAAATTTTAAAATTCAGATAAGGATATAAAGAGAATTGAATATCAGAAAGTAGTTAATTATCTCTAAAACTAATTAGATAATTTCAAATTTTGAAGATTTGAATTTTCGAAATGTAAACTATTATTCAACTACTATTAAACTGCTGTAAACCGCTAATCCAACCGGTACTGAATTCTGACTGTTAGATTAAATAATTATAGATAATTATTTAATCTCAATCGTTAGATCAACAGTCTAGTAGATTCAACCACTGGATCTACTTAAGAAGCATCCTATGGTTTAGATCAAACCATTAGATCGAACGATCTTGACCGTCCAAAAATGAATGGTCATAATTAGATCGCTCCGATGCTTTGTGCCAAGTGCGCCATCAATGTGCCATTAGCGCCCTACAGCCCACGCCACACGCGTGTGCGTTCGGTGCTTTGCACCATACTATAACAAGCACTAGAGTGTACCTTAGCATAGCTCATCTAATATCTTAAGTTTGTTGGACCTTATAAATGCCAACAAATCTTCTCTATTTTCAATGTGAGACAATCTTCATTCAATGCTCTTTAAAACTTCCATTTAAAACATTCCCAAGACACAATCAATATATATATATATAGATATATATTTTGAAAATATTTCAACAATCCCCCATCATTTTCAAAAATCAAAACAACTCGAGTAGAATAGGAAAACTCATGCATAAATGAAGCTATCTTGAGGACTTGAACCTTTACTTAGTGATAGTAAGTCAAAGCTAATCAAAATAACATGGTAGATAAACTTTAAACCAGCTATCCTCTTTGAGTAACCGGACATACCTCACACATGCTTTCTCTTCTCTTTGGGTATTTTCTTTTTAAGCCAACACATGGATTGACCTTGTGTCTATATCCCGGTTTCATGAGTGCTCTAGAGAGAAACCCTAGTCTCATAGAAGGCAGCACCACCACCGACACTCATATATAGGTAGGCTCATCAGAAGTGCCCTGTAACAATTACACTTCAACAGAACTATGTTATAAGCCTATTAAGCGCATAACACACAAACTCTACTACATTGCAGGTTCCAAGCACCCTTACCTTGGGATTTTTTATTAGTTTAAAAACTAATATAAAACGTGGTGCTTGCAATCACATCTTATAGTGTACTTTAGCTCATTGAACTCAAGATCTCGAAATTTCAAGTGTTGAGTTGAGTTTTCATTATTGATGATCTAATGGCTTTCTCCTTTAATGTTTTCCACACCAAATCCCTTGCAAGTTTTGAACAGATGCCACAACATCAATGGTAATTACTCCATCAGTGAGTAATTGCCTTACATAACCATGCCTTAAACCAATATACCTTGATTTTCCATTATAGATATGACTATAAGCTCGTGAAAGAGTAGCCTGACTATCACAATGTTGTGATATAGGAGACATAGGTTTAGGCCATATAGAAATTTCCATTAATAAATTCCTCAACCATTCAGCTTCCTTGCTACAAGAAGCCAATGCCACAAACTCTGCCGCTATGGTAGGGTTTGTAATAAGGGTCTGCTTCTTAGAACCCCATAAGATAGCTCCTCCACCAAGGGTGAAAATCCACCCACTGGTTGATTTGTGATCATCATTATCCGTGATCCAACTAGCATCTGTATATCCTTCGAATACCGTAGGATATCTACTGTACAATATACCATAATCCATGGTCCTTCTTAAATATTTAAGAATCCCGTATACAGCACTCCAATGAATATGACTAGGGTTACTAGTATATCTACTCATTTTACCCACTGCATATGCAATGTCAAGTCTAGTGCATGACATTGCATACATCAAACAACCAATAACTCTAGCATATTCCAATTGATCTTCTGCTCTACCAGTATTATGATACAATTTCATGCTAACATCAAAAGGTGTACTCACATGTTTACAATCAAATTGATTAAACATTTTATGAACCTTTTCAACATAATGTGACTGATTAAGAATTAATCCATTCTCATTTCTTATAATTCTAATACCAAGAATTACATCAGCAATACCCAAGTGTTTCATGTCAAAGTTGGAAGCCAAGAATATCTTGGTATTTTCAATGCTCTCACAATCAGTCCCAAAAATCAACATGTCATCAACAATAAACATATAATGACTCCTTGATTTTCATAGAACTTACTATATACACACTTATCAGAATCATGGATTTTATCAAACTTTTCATGCCATTGTTTGGGAGCTTGCTTAAGACCATAGATGTACTTAACCAATTTACAAACTTTTCGTTCTTGATTAGGCAAAACAAATCCCTCACGTTGATGCATATAAATCTCTTCTTCAAACTCACCATTTAAAAACGCAGTTTTAACATCCATTTCATGAATTTCGAAATTATAAATGGATGCTAATGTAATCAATGTTCTAATGGTAGCAATCCTAGCAACAAGAGCATAAGTATCAAAATAATCCAAACCTTCTTTTTGTTTCAAACCTTTAGCTACTAACCTTGCTTTGAATTTTTCTATGGTTCTATCTACCTTCAATTTTATTTTAAAAAAACCATTTACAACTTGTTAGAACAGTTTTCAACACGGTAGATGCGCTTTCTTCGGGGCGATCGAGCGCATTGCGATCGAACGCACCAACTTGTGATCGAGCACAGTTCCAGAGAGCATCTAGACCAGCAGTACTGAAGCTGCCCGACTGAAGAAGCAATTCAGTTGATGCATGGTTGTCGATCTCAAGCCTTAACCATTATTCCACTCGATCCTGAAATTGAGCGGACAATTCGACAATGACCTAGAAACAAGGAAGAAGAGGAAGAAATTGAGATGGAAGATTTGCAAGAGAATCCAAATGGGCCAAGACCATTAGAGGCAAATCCACCACGGGTGAGGAGACCGATGAAGTAGGCATTCGTTCCAGTAATCCTCCATCAACCTTCATGCATAGCATATCAATCGGAGGTGGAAAGCAGCTATTATATTTCTCCTCAAATCCTTAATGCATTGACTCACTTCAGAGGCACAGCTACTGCGGATCCCAACTTGCATCTTAAAGAATTCTTTGATTTATGCAAGTTGCAGCATGTCCAAGGCCTAACTCTAGAGAGACTCAGCTTAAGCCTCTTTCCTTTCTCTTTGAAAGATAATGCCAAATTGTGGTACAATTCATTACTTGCAGATTCTATCCATACTTGGGAAGAATTAACCACCAAGTTCCTGAAGAAGTTTTTCCCAACTCAAAGGACAATGCGACTTAGAATGGAACTGCAATCGTTCCAACAAAAAGATGGAGAACCTTTCTTTGAAGCATGGGATCACTTCAATGCGATGCTCCTTAAGTGTCCAAATCACAACATATCTCAAGATGACCAGGAACAAATCTTTTATGAAGAGTTAGATGATTTTAACAAGATTGTTGTTGATACAGCTTGTGGAGGAACACTTATGGAAAAGAGTAATGAGGAAGCCATAGAGCTTTTTAAGATGTTGAGTGAACACACCCAACAATTCCCATCCAGAGGGAGGCAAGGTGTAAGGAGCAATGGTAGGTATGAAGAAAACAACGGAGTGCAAAATCAGATAGCTGCCCTGTAGAAGATAGTAAATATGCTTGTAAACTCCATGACTCCTCAGAACATCTCTCCTATTCAGCCAGCCACCCAACTCCAGGTATGTGTCATGTGTTCTCATTTAGATCACACTACTGAGACCTGCCCCTTGTATTCATCTGCAGATCAGGAGCAAGCCAATTATGTGGGACAACACACCTATCCTTCCAAGAACAATCCTTATATTCAAGGTGGCACAACCACCCCAATTCCTCATGGAGCAACAATAGGAACAGTCGGAATCCTCAAGGACAACAAAGCAATTTCCAACAAACAGTTCAACTAGCCCAAGACCCAGAAGAGGATGATCTAAAGTGTCTTTTACGACAATTTGTGACTTCACAACAACAATCAACGGCTGATCAAAAACAATTCAATACAAGGACCGATCAAGCCATCCATAGACTAGAAATGCAAATAGGGCAATTGGCAAAGGAGCTGAGTGAAAGAAAGCAGGGAGAATTTTCAGCCCAAACAATACCCAATCCAGGGGGTCATCAACAATTGGAAGCAGTCACAGTTTTCAGGAATGGCAAAGTTATTGGAACTGAAGAGCCACCTCAAGCAACTCTAGAAGGATCATCAACTTCTAAGGTAAACAAAATGGAGAAGGTAAATGCACCCCTCTTTCCTCAAAGGTTAGTTAAACCAAAGAAAGAAAAGCAACTCATGGATATCTTTGAGACCTTGAGGAAAGTAGAAATCAATATTCCTTTATTAGATGCAATTAAACAGATTCTTTCATATGCTAAATTTTAAAGGAGTGTTGCACTAACAAAAGGAAGTTTCAAGAGTATGAGATAGTGGCCTTAACAGAAGAGGTAAGTGCAGTCTTGTTAAGAAAAATACCACCAAAGCTAGCAGATCCAGGTAGTTTTACCATTCCTTGCAGGATAGGAGACTATTCTTTTGAAAAGGCACTACTGGATATGAAAAGCTGGGATTGGGGGAGCTTCAACCAACCTCTATCACCTTGCAATTAGCAGACAGAAGCATCAAAAGACTAAGAGGTATACTTGAAGATGTCTTGGTAAAGGTATGTACATTTATTTTACATGCTGATTTCATTGTGTTGGATGTGGAAGAATCCCCTATGCCATCACCTTTACCTATTATCTTAGGAAGACCCTTTACGAGAACTGCTAATACTACAATAAGTGTGAAAAAGGGTATTGTAAGCATGAAGGTAAATGGTGAGACAATAGAGTTCAAAATATTCGATGCATTGAAATTACCTCAAGAAGATTTAGAATGTTTTGATGTTTGTATGATCCAAGGTGTTAGTGAGACAGTTTTACAGGACCAACATAAAGTTCCATTGGAGGCCACCCTCACCCATAGTTTCACAAGGCAAGACATTGAGCCAGAACCTAAAGATGTTACTGAAGACATCATTAAAACTGTGCACCTCCTTGAAGCCTCTCCAAAATATTCGAGTAAGTACACTCCTCCCTTTGAGATTCTTGAGCCTACTAATATTTCTCTTGTTCCTTCTATTTTACAGGCACCAAAATTGGAATTGAAGCAATTGCCAGACCACTTAACATATGCCTACTTAGGAGAAAACAAGACATTACCAGTCATAATTGCTGCAAATCTGAGTTGTGAGGAAGAAGAAAAGCTGTTAAGAGTTCTCAGAGAACATAAAACTGCTTTGGGATGGACCATTGTTGACATCAAGGGAATAAGTCTTGCCAAATGCATGCATCAAATCTTCCTTGAAGAGGAAGCAAAGCCAACCAGGGATGCACAGAGAAGACTCAACCCGCACATGAAGGAGGTAGTCAAGGTAGAGGTATTGAAATTATGAGATGTAGGCATTATCTACCCCATCTCAGATAGTAAATAGGTGAGGCCAATCCAAGTAGTTCCAAAGAAGAGTGGGATCATAGTGGTGAAGAATGAAGATGACGAGCTAATACCTACAAGAGTAACCACTGGTTGGAGGGTATGCATTGATTACAAAAAGCTGAACAAGGTGACAAGAAAAGACCATTTACCCCTACTCTTCATTGATCAAATGCTAGAAAGGTTAGCTGGCCATAGCTACTACTGCTTTTTGGACAGGTACAGTGGCTATAGTCAGATTGCAATAGCACCAGAGGACTAGGAGAAGACCACCTTCACATGTCCTTTCGGCACATTCGCCTACAGAAGAATGCCATTTGGATTATGCAATGCCCCAGCCACATTCCAAAGATGCATGATGAGCATTTTTTCAGATATGGTGGAGAAATCCATTGAGATATTTATGGATGACTTTAGTGTCTTTAGGTCTAATTTTGATGAATGCCTTAACCATATGAAGAGTGTTCTTAAGAGATGTGAAGAATGTAACCTAGTGCTCAATTCGGAAAAATGTCACTTCATGGTTCAACAAGGCATTGTATTGGTTCACTCTATTTCGAGCAAGGGCGTCAAGGTAGATAAGGCTAAGATTGACATCATCTCCAAACTTCCTCCGCCTCTGACAATGAAAGGGGTGAGGAGTGTTCTTGGAGATGCCGGGTTCTATAGAAGGTTCATCAAGGATTTCTCCAAGATCTTTAGACCCCCCTGTGCATTGCTTGGGAAGGAGGTCAAGTTTGAATGGACTAAAGAATGCATGACTGCCTTCAACACACTGAAAAAGCTGCTCACATCTGCACCAATAATGAAGGCACCTAATTGGAGTCTACCATTTGAGCTCATGTGCGATGCCAGTGACTTTGCCTTGGGAGCTGTCTTGGGTCAAAGAATCAATAAGGTACCTTATGCAATATATTATGCTTCTAGGACATTGAATGATGCGCAGCTAAATTATTCTACCACTGAGAAAGAATTATTAGCTGTCATATTTGCTTTGGAGAAGTTTAGATCATACCTAATTGGCTCTAAGGTCATTGTTTTCACTGATCATGCTGCTTTGAGATATTTTTTTGCTAAGAAGGATGCAAAGCCAAGATTGATTAGATGGGTATTATTACTGCAAGAGTTTGGTCTTGAGATCAGAGATAAGAAGGGCAGTGAGAATGTGGTTACAGATCACTTATCCAGACTACTTCATGAGGAAGAAGGAGATGAGCTCCCCATTGAATGAAAAGTTTCCAGATGAGTAGTTATTTGCAGTTGAGGTCCAACTTCCATGGTATGCAGACATTGTGCGTTATATAACTGCCAAGGTTTTTCCCCCACGAATGTCTAGTCAAGAAAGGAAGAGGATGATGTCTATATCTAGACAATAATTGGGATGACCCCTATCTGTTCAAATTCTGCCCTGATCAAATCATCAGAAGGTGTGTCTCAGAAGAAGAGCATTGGAGCATTCTCCAGCATTGTCATTAGTTTGCTTGTGGAGGACACTTTGGGGCCAAGAGAACAACACTTAAGGTATTACAATCTGGTTTCTATTGGCCTAATGTATTTAAAGATGCCTTTTTGTTTTGCAGCTCCTGCAATAGATGCCAGAAGACAGGTAACATCTCATTCAGAAATCAGATGCCATTGCAAAATATTCAGGAGGTGGAGCTCTTCGATGTATAGGGTAATGATTTCATGGGTCCATTTCCTAATTCATATGGTTATTTGTATATCCTTGTGGGTGTGGATTATGTATCTAAATGGGTCGAGGTTGTCCCCTCAAAGACTAATGATCACAAAGTGGTTGTGAAGTTTTTGCAGGACAACATCTTTACTAGATTTGGGACACCACGAGCAATAATTAGTGATGGAGGTAGCCACTTCAATAATTATGCCTTTGCTTCTTTGATAAAGAAGTATGGCATCACTCATAAGGTTGGAACTCCATACCATCCCTAAACCAGTGGCCAAGGGGAGATCTGCAACAGAGAAATCAAAGGTATCCTTGAAAGGATAGTGAACCCCAATAGGAAGGGTTGGTCACTACACTTGAATGATGCACTATGGGCTTATAGGACTGCTTACAAGACATCTATCGGTATGTCTCCATATCGGTTAGTCTTTGGGAAAGCATGTCATCTACTAGTGGAATTGGAACACAAAGCATATTGGGCCATCAAGCAGTTTAAGTTTGATATGAAACAAGCTGGCAACAAGAGGAAGCTACAACTCAATGAACTAGAGGAATTGCAGCAGGATGCATATGAAAACGCCAAGCTTTACAAGGAAAGGACCAAAGCATATCATGACAAACAACTAGTCAGGAAGGAGTTTCATGTAGGACAAAAGGTGTTGATTTATAATTCAAGATTGAAACTTTTCCCTGGTAAGCTCAAGTCCAAATGGTCTGGACCTTGTATTATTACTCAAATTTTCCTTCATGGAGCGTTGGAGGTTCGCAATCCAGAAAGCAATCGCATATTCAAGGTTAATGGACACAGAGTAAAGCCATATCTCGAAGTGAAATTGGTACCAAGAGATGAAGATCTGGCACTCCAATCTGCCCGCTATGCACCACCACCATCTGTAGCATCTACTTCTGAGTAGCACTGAGTAGGGACCACCGTCTGGCTGAAGACGTAAAACTTAGCACTCATGGGAGGCACCCCATAGTTTATCCTTTTAGTTTGTTTTGTTTAAATATGTTTTCAGTTAATCTTTTTATCTTTAGTTTTGCTCATTTTTACTTGTTTGTGTGTTTTCTTATTTTGTAGGGACAAGTGTGCTTCACTTCAAGTTTGGGGGTGTGCTATGAGCCATG
This sequence comes from Corylus avellana, assembly GCF_965113065.1. Lineage (NCBI taxonomy): Eukaryota > Viridiplantae > Streptophyta > Magnoliopsida > Fagales > Betulaceae > Corylus > Corylus avellana. The sequence continues at coordinate 15,050,175 of NC_142495.1, read as the reverse complement.
CTTCCCAAGATCATGTCAACCATTTCCCGGGTACATTCTTTCCTTTGCTTAGACACATTGGGGACAATGTGTCATTTAAGTTTGGGGGTATGAGCACACATGATTGTTCACACACTTTGTCCCAATTTCAAGTTATTTGTTTGTGTGTTTGTTTGTTCAAAAAAAAAAAAAAAAAAAAAAAAAAAAATTATGCATGTTCATGTTTGCCCTAAAATTTTAGGTTGATCTAAAAAACTTGTGGCTTGAATTCATCAGTGAGCTTAACATTTTGAACACATGACCTGATGGGTGAATCCGTTAGTTTGATTACGTGATGAGGACAGTTGAAAAATCACATATTTGATCTGATCACACAAGCACATTAGCACATAATCTGTGAGGTATGACATGAGGTCTGATATGCGTGTTTTCTGCATCTTGGATGAAATTGGATGACTTATTAGATGACACTATGGCATATATAGTTATGTTTATAAGCTTTTCACTAAGTAATTGGACCTCTTGCCTCAAAGCATTGAGTGTTCACGTCAAAAGGTGAAAATTTTGGATTTGATCAATGTCATGGTTAGTTTGGTTTTGTAGCCTCTTTGACTCGAGTTAGTAGGTGCTTAAGGGTGTCTCTACACCTAATACCCTAAAACCACCTGGTTTGGGAGTCATTGACTTAACACTCGGTACAAGGGTCAATTAGAAAGCTTAAGGGAACCAACATTGCACAACCTGACCAAAAAAAAAAAAAAAAAAAAGAGAGAGAGAGAAAAAGAAATATGCAATTGTGTCATTCTAATTAGAATTTCAGTGAATTTTGAGCTATGGAGACATTACACATTGGAAAGATTTGGAAGCCTCATAATTGTGCTAATTCACTTTACACTATTTTCAAACTTGTGATGTTTTAGCTGTCTTTTGTAAGTAATTGAATTTTGAGATTTCAATTCATTGTGAAGATGGAGTTCATCTTTTTAAGCTTGCTAATGAATGAAAATCATTATATTGAAGTGATGCTTTGCTTTTTGAAATAACATGAACTACGCATGATGTTTGTGGGTAACATTTCTGGAAAACCTTCACGAGACTTCACTCCTGATCTAGGAAATTCCTAGAGGTTTAAAAGGCTTATTGCATATGCTAAATGCAATCGTACATCCAACGAAAGATGGATTTATCTTTTTGTTTTCTGTTTTTCCATTTTTGTTTTTTTTTTGTTTTGTATTGCTAAGGGACTAGCAATATGTAAGTTTAAGGGTGTGCTAAGTGCTAAAATATTCATATTTTCAGCCCTTAACTTGCATGTTTTAATCCTTTGGTTTTAGTTAATTAGGTCATTTTAATTCATTTTTGTGTTTTGCACACTTTTGTAGGCTTTTGGAAGAAAATAAAGTAAATCTAGAAGATTTGTGCTCAAAGAGAGAAGATGGGAAAAATGGGAGCCCCTGACACTGCGATCGATCATAGGTTACCTTGCGATCGAGCGCAGTACCAGAGAAGACACAGTACGAAATAGGCCAGGAGCGATCGAGCGCATAACAAAAAAAGGATCGATTGCAGACCTCTGATCGAGCGCACATGGGTTGCAATTGATCGCACCCGTGCGCAGGAGACACTTCAAAGCTGCGGCCATGATGCTAATATTTCCATATTAGGGTTTTCCAACTCCCAATTGTAATAGGTTTTGAAACCCTACAAAATTCCTAGGTTTACTAGTTTTTCAAGGACTTCTAAAACCTATAAATAGACCCTTAAGCCTTTAGAATAGGTATGCTTTTTAAGGAGGAGAATAGGAGCTCTTCAAGGTCAAGTCGCGGGTTTATTCTTTTCCTTTCTTTTCTTTTATTTTATGAAGATGTTTAACATTAACTTTATGTGTAGCTAATTTATCTAGTAGAGCTAGATTGAAGCCCTAGTTATGTTTAGTTAATATTTCAATATTGGCGCCTTTGTAATGATCTTGTTGTGCTATTTAACTTGATTAACACCTGCTTGCATGAATTCCTCATATGTGTGTGCCTGATCAACATATGCATGTGGTATGGACTAGTTAGTTAAATCAATTTGGATGGCCGAGTCTTGGGTTTAATAAAAGTAACAAAAGAATCCACACCGCGGTTCTTGGGTTAATCAACATGGGGAACCGAGAGTATATGCCCATGCCCTAGGCCTCATGTGTTTGTCAATTTCCATAGAGTATATGCTTTCCTAAGGAACAACTTAGTATACATCATGCTAAATCCCTTAGAAAAGAAAAGAGTTGGAGTATATGCCATGCCTAACTCGTTGCTTAGGGAGATTTATAGCTTAAGGAGTATATGGCATGCCCTTAGGTTGACAAACATTAGATATGCATAACATGATCAAAGCATTGGCTTATTGTTATATTAGCTGAATATAATTAGTGGTGGATATCAAAGCCTTACCTTTTATTATCATCACTTAAAAAATCAATCTTTGTTTTATTTAAGGAATTTATTTTTAAGCAAAATTTAGCAATCCTCGTGGGAATGATCCTGTACTTGCACCATATACTACTATGTTGACCTTGTGCACTTGCAGGTAGAGCGTACCATTATTTATCTACTAATTTAGGTAGATATTTGGCACAACACTAATCAAAGAGCATTGTCTTTGATTCTACAAGGAGAAGCATCTTCGTCTTCTACCCAAAAAGATAAAAACAAGCCCGCAGGCTAAAAGAAAGATAAAGTCTACAGAGTATTTGAGAGAGAATTCTCTGATTGGATAATAATTCAAAATGAGTTGAGTTTTACAAAAAAAGCAAGCCTATTTATAGAAGAGAAATACTAGTAGAGAAAGTAAACCTACTTCTAGTAGAGAAAGTAAATCTAATCCTAGTAGAGAAAATAAATCTAAATCCTAGTAGGGAAAGTAAACATAATCCTAATAAGAAAAGAATGATAAAATAAATAAATAAAAATCATTTATTTATTTATTTATTTTTTCTTTAGTGGGGACCGCATGTCCTGCATTAGAGCAATTGTCAAAGGGGGTCCCTGGGAGACCGGGGACACTTTGATGCCAAAGTCAGATAGTTTTTAAGAGAAATATTGTGCTTCGGTGCATAATAATTCAATATGCTCAAAGGGACTAATTGAGCTCCAAGAGAGAATATTGAAAGGGTATGAGAAGATAGTAGATTATTCAAGATGTTTTTGTACCTTGTGGAGGGGCCTATTTATAGGCTTGGGAGTTGAAGTAGACTTGAACTAGTTCTCCTTGTTTGAGTTGGTTTGGGAGTCCGAAGTTGAGATAGAACTCAACAGCTATCATGTAAAGATAATCTTGAGTAGTCATCTTGTAGAGATAATCTTGAATTCATGGGAGCTTGAGTTGGGATTGAACTTGTTTATTCCAATGTAATCCTAATTGGAAAATATTATCTATTGATTAATTAAATAGCCCTTGCTATTTAATTAATATTTTTATGGGCCTATTCTCGGCCATTGGGCCTAGAATTTGGTGGGCTTGTAGTGTGAATTTATTCCCAACCGTTACCCCTCAATTCCCTTAGCCAACGTACTTGGGTAATGGGAATTTAGTCAAAGCCTTCTGGCGGATTGTTGTTTGACCTTGTTCAAGACTCATGTCTCCCTAGTGAGTGTGCTTTGAGCTCGTCAGTTGGAGCTCCTCAGCTCTATTTTTGGCATCGCCTAGGTTTCCGGGAGCACCCCCTAGCCTTATCATTTGCCCAGGGGTTAAACCCGTCCTAGTTCCGAGATACCTAGGGATCATTCCAAGGTCTCTTTCCAAGTTGTCAAGATAATCCAAACCTGCACAATAACCTTTAAGTAGTAATTTATAAGTCTTTCAACAGACTAACCTTTGTTCCCTGTTTGCCCTAGGGTGATTACTTGTTTTGTGACCGGGTTGTCTCCCATTGTTTTTTTTAGCCCAAGGTTTTCTCCTTGTCTCCTGGTTGTTGAGAGTATCCCCCAACTCTTTCCTTTGCCTGGGGGTTAAGCCTGTTATACCCTTGAGATAGATACTCGGGGATCACGCCCTGTCATCTCTCCAATGCCCGTTTTGACAAACTAGGCTCCAAACCTGCATAATAATCTTCAAACAATAATTTATAGGTCTTTCAACAGACTAACCTTTATTCTCTGTTCGTCTTGGGGTGTTCTTTGTTTTTATCCAAGGTTTTCTCCTTGTCTTCAAGTATAAGTTTCCTTGTTTTTGACCGGGTTGTCTCCCGTTAATTGATTTTGCCCAAGGTTTTCTCCTTGTCCTTGTTTTAGAGGGTTGTCTTCCTATTCATTGTTTTTGCCCAAGGTTTTCTCCTTGTCCTTGTTTTAGAGGGTTGTCTCCCTACCCATTGTTTTTGCGAAAGGTTTTCTCCTTGTCCTAGGTTTTAGCGGGTTGTCTCCCTATCCATTTTTTTTACCCAAGGTTTTCTCCTTGTCTCCGAAGACGCTCCTTGTTTTTTACTGGGTTGCCTCCCATTAATTGTTTTTACCCAAGGTTGTCTCCTTGTCTTCTTGTTTTTTACTGGGTTGTCTCTCGTTAATTGTGTTTGCCCAAGGTTGTCTCCTTGTCTCCTTGTTTTTTTACCAGGGTTTTCTCCCTGTCCTTCCTACCAAAGAATAATTGTCAAAAGGGTCCCCCGTGGAGCAGGGACACTCCGATGCTTAAATTAGCACTACTCTTTATTCAAATCAAATTTATTACTGAAAGACAATCACATAATAAACATCACAAATAAATCAAACGTTGGTACCCGAGTGTGCTACTGATAGCACCCTGCCAAATCTTCTTGTTTTTGCCCAAGGTTTTCTCCTTGTCTCCAGGTATGAACCTTCTTGTTTTTGCCCAGGGTTTTCTCCATCTCCTGTCTACCAAAGAGTAATTGTCAAAGAGGGGTCCTCGGGGGATTGAGGACACTCTGATGCTTAAATCAGCATTACTCTCTATTCAAATCAAATTCAGTATTGAAAGACAATCAAATAATAAAAGCATAAATAAACCAAAACCTGGGCATACTACTGATAGTACTTCTTCAAATGTTCCGTGTTCCTTGCTTTTCTCACCATTGCTACACCCGGTCCCAGAAGTAGTTTTGCTTATGGAGTTAGTCTCTCCTCCTCTGGCGAATACTCCAGCTATCATCTGGATCTTATCACATCTTCGTGTTTCGGCGCTTGGTGCTACCGGCTATGACTCCTCTCTTCTTCCTTGGCTTTGTTCTCATGGACTGTCCCCCGTGGGTGATTCTCCAGGCCTCCTCTAGCTTGGCGCGGGTGATCCCATGGAGGATGTTCCCAATTATGACTGTCCCGGTTGTTGTAGGGCCGGTTGTCTCAATCATTCCTTGGCTGATTCCTTTGATCCCCTAGGAATTGAACCAGTTTACCATTTTTTATGAGCTTCTCTATCAATAGCCTCAATGCTATGCATCCTTTAGTGTAGTGACCTCTGGCTTCGTGGAAATCACAATATCGATCTTTGTTCTTCTCCGGAGGGTTACCCAGTATCTTTGGTGGCCATACAAACTCCGGATCTCTCTTGACCTCCATCAATACCTCTAAAATCTCCGCGATGAGAGGTGTGAAGCAATAATCCTAAAACTTCTTCTTTTAGGGCTTAATTTCTTCCATTGCCTTTTGGGTTTCCTTCTTCTTTTCTTCTTTCTATCCCAGATTCCTAGTGCTATCTATCGCCTCCAGATTATCAGCCTCATTGATGAACTCTTCTACCTTGTTCATCAATTCTTGGAGATTGCTTGGCGGTTTCCGCGCCATCTTCTTCATTACCGGCTCTTTGGTCAAGAGCCCTTGAAAAATTGTTGAATATATCAGATCATCTGAGGGTTCTTCAATTTCTATCTTCTCTAGGTTGAATCGAGTTATGAATTGCTTCAGGGTTTCATCACTGCTTTGCTTTAGAGTTAGTAGATAGGATGGTGATTTCTTTCGGGATCGTGAAGTCATAAACTGAGTTAAGAATACCCGGCCTAGATCTTTAAATTAGTCGACTGAGCCCGGGGCAACTTCCTGAAATAGTTTCAGGCACTTCCTAATAAAGGGAGGGGGAAGGCCCTACAAGCCACCTCATCTGGGATGCCAAGGAGGGGCACATGTGACTGAAAAATCTTCCAAGTGTTTGAGTGGATCTCTAACACCCTTGTAACTCATCATAGGAGGGGGGCCTTAAATTTTTCAGGCAACCGATATTCCTCCACATGTGGGGAAAAAGGTGAACTGGTTCACTGCAACATCTTCTCCACAAAGGTGTCCTTCCCTTTATTCTTCCGCTCCATCTCCAGGTTGGTGAACCTCTTGTCAAACCCTGCCATTCTTCGGTTGAGTTTATCATCTCTATCTTGGGTACCACCAATTTTGTTATCATTCAAACGATCTTCCTCCTACTAGTTTGCATGCTGCTCGAGTCGTCTTCTTGGTGTCCTCCTTCGGGTTGATTATGAGTGCCAACTTGGCTATTGTGCTCTTCTCCTTCCCGCCTACCACGGGTTTTCTCGTGGTGAGATTGCTTGGCTACCCATAGAAGGAGTTTTGTGTTTTGCCATGTCAAGGCTTTAATTTACGTTGCCATCACCGTAAAGCGTTCAAGATCTCCCATTTCCGATTGATGGGGAGGTATGTTGTGCTGGACCGGTCGCTGCTGAACTATGGGATCAACAGGGTTGATGTTGAAAACTGGATCTATCGGGTCAACCTGGCTGGTGTGGTTGACTGGTTTTGGATTAGGCTGGACCAATGGACCAACTTGGTTCGCTAATCCCGCTTGTGACTTTCCTTTCCTGATTGCCACACTTTCCAAATGCATTATGGCCACCATGACGAAAGCTTTTTCTCTTTTCTTCTTATCCGGGTTAGGGTATCCCCAAAATGTAATAATTTTGAATAAAAATTACTTTATTCTCACAACCAATCAAAAGCAAATTTGGAATTTAAACCAGAATAGCCTATTCCTAAACTAGAATAGGAATATAAGCTTAAACCAGGATAACCTATTCCTAACCAGAGTAGGAATATAAACTTAAATTAGGATAACCTATTCCTAAACCAGAATAGGAATATAAACTTAAATCATGATAACCTATTCCTAAACTAGAATAGGAATATAAACTTAAATCAGAATAACCTATTCCAAAACCAGAACAGGAATATAAACTGAATAAGAAAAACCTATTGCCAAACACCAATTTTCTCCAAATTCACCCAACGTATGGCCTTCATAATTTTTTATTTTTTTCCTGCCAAAGGCCTTGTCAATTCTGTGAAGACGGTTCCAAGGTGAGGGGGGTGCAAATCGGCGATGGTACGGGCTTGGAGATCGAAGGTGTTGTGCGTCTAGTCGTGAAGGCAGTTTAGAGATCTCCGGTGGTTCGGCGGTCATAGTTTGGAGGTTTAGTGGTCATGAGTCTCTGGTGGTAGTTGTGAAGTAAGCTCTGGCTTAGGGGGATCTGCGGTCACCGTAGCACTAATTAGTGGCGCTACTTGCTTGGATCTCCGGCAGGAGGTTGAGTCTGCGGAGAATGGCAGTGCTGCGGGTCTAAAGATTCAGTGACATCACGTGGCTTGGGTCCTAGGTAGAAATGGGTTGACAGTCATAGGGGATGAATTGGCGACGTGGCTTTGGGTCTCCGGCAGTGAAATTTGTTTGCTTGGCATTCTCCGATAGAGGCATTTGTGTTGTGTGACTAGAGCTCTGGTTTGCTTGCTGGGTTTGCTCCGGCAGTCGAGTTTGGGGAAATGTGGTTTTGGTCATAATTCCACTTGGTTTGAATGTGGATTTGAGATTTCACTTGGTCATGAATGTGGATCTGAGAGGTGGGAGGCAGATCTATGCAGATCTGCTATGCACAAAGCAGATCGGCGAGTCCCTCCGGTTGGTTGTTGCCGAAATGCGTGTTCACTCTGTGTTGATTTTTTTTTTATGAGACACAAACTAGTCGTTCCCATAGACGGTGCGAAACTGTTCAAATAGTTTTCAACATGGTAGATGCGCTTTCTTCGGGGTCTTCAATACGTCATCGTCGTGCACTCCAAATCACTACGAAAGAGCAATTGTCAAAAGGGGTCTCTGGGAGACCAGAGCACTCTGATGACAAAGTTAGACAGTTTCCAAGAGAAATATTGTGCTTTGGCGCACAATAATTCAATATGCTCAAAGTGACTAATTGAGCTCTTAGAGAGAGAATATTGAGAGGGTATGAGAAGATAGTAGATTATTCAAGGTGTTTTTGTACGTTGTGTACGGGCCTATTTATAGGCTTGGGGAGTTGAAGTAGACTTGAACTAGTTCTCCTTATTTGAGTTGGTTTGGGAGTCCAGAGTTGAGATAGAACTCAACAACTATCATGTAGAGATATTCTTGAGTAGTCATCTTATAAAGATAATCTTGAATTCATGGGAGCTTGAGCTGTGATTGAACTTGTTTATTCCAATGTAATCCTCACTGGAATATATTATCTATATATTTTTATGGGCCTATTTTTGGCCATTGGGCCTAGAATTTGGTGGGCTTGTAGTGTGAATTTATTTCCAACACAACCAATAGGCATGGAACTAGGGGGTAGATCTACTAGTATCCACGTATTATTTCCAATTATAGAATCCATCTCATCATTTATTGCTTCTTTCCAAATGCAGAATCTTGAGGTTTCATAGCCTCTTCTTACGTGAATCTATATTAGGTGAGATCATCTTTTGTTTACAAGATGAATCTCTAGATCCTTCAACCAAATATACATTGAAATCTGGTCCAAAAGATTTTTCTTTTCTCATTCTTTTACTCCTTATTTCAGAAGGTTCACTTGGCTCACTAAATTCATTGTTGTTTCTAATAGGTTCCACTATCTTATCATTTATAGATGGAATTGATGTGAAACTATTTTCATAAAATTCTGCATCTCTGGATTCTATAACAATATTTACCTCAATAGAATTATTAGGTTCAACAACTAAGAACCTATAACCCTTGCTATGTTGAGCATAACCCAAGAAAATACATTCAACACCTTTTTGTCCCAATTTCCTGATTTTTGGTTCATGTAATTTGACAATAGCCCTGCACCGCTATATCTTAAAATAATTAAGATTGGGTTTTCTTTTCTTCCATAATTCATATGGGGTAACCTTTGATTTCTTTTGTGGTACTTGTTGTGAGTTTTAAAATGTACTCGCAAGCGTACGAGTCATATGCAATATAGCATGTGCAAGTGCGAGGTCGATCAACAGGGAATTGCGTCATGCAAATCAATTTCTATTTAAACTAATCCTATTTTAACCTAGTTTCGAAATTGTGTATTCTTTTGTCGTGCAAAATAAAATAAACTAAATCAAATGATTAAATCAAATGAATTAAAAGACTAAGGTTTTCCGAATCCACCTCATCAAATTAAAACTTTACATTTCCGTGTTTTGCTCATACAATCAACACACAATAAAGCCCAAAATGTATATTAAATCATTCGATGAATCCAAACAATCGAAAAATCACAATGAATACCCAATTGAAATCAAATCATCCAATGTATCCGTTTGATAAACGAATCACAATGGATATCCAAATTCAATCAAATAATTTGACGTATCCATTGGATGAAACACATCGAATATCCAATATTTCATCAACTAATAATCATTCAACCAATTAAAAGCATTTAATCTTATAAATAAATTGAAATCAAACATTGAATAGATTAAAATTGGAATTGTATAAAAAAAAAAACGACAAGACTGTAGTTGTTTATCAATGACGAGGCTTCATCTTCAACCTTAGTTGAAGGTTTTAGCCTCTCATGACTAAAAACAACATAATAAAATCAAATGTAAACATCTAAAATGAAGAACTTACAAAAAGATACGTCCAAAGAGCCAAGAATGACACAAAGTCAAAAATATGCTCTCAACGGTGCCTCCGCACATATTTTACAAAAGAAAAGAATGCTATATATATTAAAAAACAAGGGCTTCGGCACTGCTAGGTCAGCCTGAGTGCGCTCGATTGCACACTAGGTGCTCTTGAGTGTACTTGGGGCTTTTTAGTGCTTTCGTGGCGCAGCGCATGGGCACTACTTGCTTGGGCACTGCTTGCTTCTACGCTCGAGTGCATATTCGCTCGGGCGTGCTATTGAGCGCTCGATCTCCAGAATCTCAATTGTGCTCATTTCTTTGCAATTTTCACCTTCAAACCCCAATTTTCTCTTAACAACCTGCAAAACACTAAGATACCAAACTAACAAAAACATCAGAAAATAACAAAGTTAAAGGCTTAGCAAATACAAATCAAAGGGTCCAAATATTCAATATTTGGCACTCATCAAATACCCCCAAACTTACATTTTGCTAGTCCCTTAACAAAACAAAATGAAAAACAAAACCGAAAATGAAACATAAGTCCACTGTCGTGGGAGAAACGATTGCATTTAGCATATGCAACAAGCCTTTTAAATCCCTAGGCATCCCTAGAGGATGAGTGAAGACTCGTGAGGGTTTAACAACAATGTTACCCACAAACATTTTTAGCACTATGTCATTAACAAACATGAACTTCCACACAAACACTTGTTTTTTACATCATGAGCAAATTTAACACAATGATACCCACAAACACATCATCAAGTCATCCAAAAATCATTCAACTCATAGATGGAAATTTGAGATAACACATGTTTCCACACTAACATATAATCGTAAGGCTTCAATTTCTCAAAATTTGGTGTACCTCAAAATTCATAGGAATTCACTCAAATGAAAACAACCAAGACTTAAATCAAGACATGGATTTTTTCTATTTTTTTTTTCATTTTTTTGTGTAGGTTGTGCAATGCTCCGCTCCCTTAAGCTTTCTCATTGACCTATGTAATGAGTGTTGGGCCAGTGACTCCCAAACTAGATGGTTTTAGGGCACTAGATGTAGAAACATTCCTAAGGGCTTAGTTACTCAAGTCAACAAGGCTACGAAACCAAACTAGCCATACCAACAATCAAGTTGGATTTCTCATCTTTTTATGCGAACACTCAATGCTTAGTGAGACATGAGGTCCGGTTACTGAATGAGAAGCTCAAACTGATTTTTTTTTTTTAATCTATTTTCAAGCCAAGATTTCATGAACACTTCATCCTACAAACTTAAGATACATCCTAATCAATTCAAATCTCATATCTCACAGATTCTATGCTAATGTGCTCATGATTAACTTAGACATGTGAAGTCTCTCTAATCCAACAAATAAGTCAAAAAGGCTCAGATTTCTAATGACATGCTATGTTCAAGGTGTTAAACAAACCAATGACATGCAAACCATAGTTAAGGTGTAACCCATGCTCAATCAACAATATAGCAAAATTTTTTTGTTTTTCTTTTTTTAAAAAAAAGAAAAACACAAACAACAACAAAAATAACAAGAAATGGATAGAAATGTCTACCCGACCCCCAAACTAAAATGACACATTGTCCCCAATGTGTCCAGAAATACATTACCGAAATGGGTGGCACATGTCAGACGTCACATAAGAGAACGTTCCCCCAAACTTGAATAACAGACACTTGTCCTGAAAAACACAACAAAAAACAAGAACAACACAAACAAACAAGATCAAATGACAAGGATAAAAGGATGAGCATTGCCTCCCATAAGCGATAAGTTTACAGTCTTCAGCCAGACTCTCCACAATAGACGACAATCACTCCGGATAACTCGGATGCTCCAACAGTGTCATCTCAATTTCCAGACTCTTCAACTCCAAGAATGGTTTCAGCCTTTGTCCATTTACCTTGAAAGTGCTACCATTCTTTGGATCCTCAATCTCAATGGCCCCATGAGTAAAAACTGACCGAATAATGAATGGGCCTATCCATCGAGATTTCAGCTTGCTTGGGAAAAGATGTAGTTGTGAATTGTAGAGAAGGACTTTTTTACTAGGCTCAAAGGACCGTCTCAAAATGCTTTGGTCATGAGCCTTCTTCAAGTGTGACTTGTACAATCTTGCACAATCATATGCATCATTCCTGAGCTCCTCTAGCTCATTGAGTTGGAGCTTCCTTTGTGAGCCAGCCTTCGTGAGATTGAAGTTCAGCTACTTGATGGCCCAGTATTCTCTATGCTCTGTTGTGCCAAATACCCACCTAAATTAATTGGCAAATACTTGGTGCGTTTTACTCGCAAGTGCACAAGATCAAATGATAGTTTAGCAGGCAAATACGAGATCATTCCTGCACGAGGATTGGTACATTATGTTTAGAAGTAATTTCCTATTTAATTAAACATATAAAATTCAATTCTCACGATTGAATTTAATATAAAGAAATAAAATAATAGATAAACTAAAACTAAAAAGGATTAGGGTTTTGATATCCACCGCTAATCAGACTAATTAATATAATAATATGCCAATGCTCCAACCATACCGGTATATTTAATGTTTGTCAACCTAAGGGTATGGATGTCTACTCCTTAAGCTATTAATTTCCCTAAGCAACGAATGAGGCATGGGTGTCTACTCTAATTCTTTTCTTTCTTAAAGGATTTAGCATCGGTGTCTACTAAGTTGTTCTTTAAGAAAGCATAAATCTGTGAAAATCGACAAACACATGAAGCCTAGGGCATGGGTGTCTACTCCCAGTTTCCCATGTTGATTAACCCAAAACCTGGTGTGGATTTCATTTGTTACTCTTATTAAACCTAGGACTTGATCATCCAAATTGATTTAATTAACTAGTCCATACCATAGGCATATGTTGGCCAATCATATACATATGAGGAATTCAAGATAATAGGAATTAATCAAGTTAAATATACCAAAATATAATTGTAGCAAAGGCGCCAATATTGAAATCATAAATAGACATGATTAGGGCTTCAATCTAGCCCTAATTAAAATATAAACTACATAACAAAATAAAAGGTTGAAGATAAGAAAAACCCAAACTCCTCTTGATCTAGCCTTCAATTCCTTTCTAGAACTTGTGCCTATTTTCTCCACACCTATTCCTAGAAGCTAAGAGGTCTATTTATAGGCTTTTAGAAGTCCTTGTTATATTAGTAAACCTAGAAAATTCGTAGGGTTTAGTCCTATTACAAGTGGGATTTGGAATACCCTAATATGGAAGGAAAGGGCATTTTGGCTGTAGCTCTTTGTTCTCCAGCGCACGGGTGCAATCGATCGTAGCCCATGTGCACTCGATCACAAGACTATGATCGATTGTATATGTTAGGCGCTCAATCGCAGGTGCGATTGAGGCTGTTGCTTGCCTGCACGAGCGCATGCCTTTGCTCATCTAGTTCTCTTGCTTGTAGTGTGCTTGATCGCAGGTCTCCTGCGATCGATCGCACTACCAAAAGCCTTCAGCTTTTCCCAAATTTGCTCTTTAAGCTCAATACGTTTAGGTTTTCTTCCTTTTCTTCCAAAGGTCTACAAAGACACAGAAAATACAGAAAAGGAATAAAAGGGCATAAACTAACAACACTAAGGAATTAACACATATAAGTTTAAGGGCTAAAATATGAATATTTTGGCACTTAACATGCTCCAATTCCACTGGAAGGTGACATGCTTTGCCGTACACAAGACAATATGGGGACTTGCCAATCGGGGTCTTAAAAGCTATACCGTAAGCCCACATTGCATCATTCAATCGTAGAGACCAATCTTTTCGTGTAGGGTTCATAGTCTTTTCTAAAATTCTTTTGATCTCCCGATTTGAAATCTCCACTTGTCCACTCGTCTATGGGTGAAATGGGGTGGCAACCTTATGTGTGATGAAGTACTTCTTCATCAACTGCTCAAAAATTCGATTGTAAAAATGCTTGCCTCCATCACTTATGATTGCTCGAGGAGTACCAAAATGAGCAAAAAAAATTGTCCTTCAAAAACTGGACCAGAACTTTGTGGTCATTGGTCTTGCAAGCAACGGCCTCCACCCATTTGGACATGTAGTCCACAGCAACCAGGATATAGAGATAGCCAAAGGAGTTTGGGAAGGGTCCTATGAAGTCGATGCCCCAAACATAAAAAATCTCAACAATCAGAATGGGGTTGAGGGGCTTCATATTTCGTCTTGAAATACTCCCTAGCTTCTGGCAATGCTCACAAGATGTACAGTAGGTGTGAGAGTCTCAAAACAGGGTAGGCCAATAAAATCCACACTACAAAATCTTTGCAGCGGTCTTCTTAGCACTAAAGTGGCCTCCACACGCATGATCATGACAAAAGGAGATGACATTGGATTGGTCATGCTCAGGTATACACCCCCTAATGATTTGATCAGGATAATACTTGAAAAGATAAGGATCATTCCAGAAGAAGTACTTCACCATGGCCATAAACTTGGACTTGCCGCCCCAAATGAAAAGGCATTTGGCCGGTGACAAGATAGTTTACTATATCAGCAAACCATGGTGCAAAATTATGAGCAATGTGCATCAATTGCTCATCAGGGAAGGCCTCAGAAATGGGGATGGCATGGCGTCTTCGATGAAATACACTATCAACCTCGACAAATGATCCATCACCACATTTTCAAAACCTTTCTTGTCCCTAATCTCTATGTCGAACTCCTGCAGTAACAAAATTCACCGGATGAGACGAGATTTAGCATCTTTTTTGGAGAAAAGATATTTCAATGCTGCGTGATCCGAGTAGATAATGACTTTAGATCCTAACAAGTAGGATTTGAACTTGTCCAAGGCAAAAAAGACTGCAAGCAACTCCTTTTCAATTGTGGAGTAGTTGAGTTGTGCATCATTTAGGGTCCTGCTGACATATTAGATGACATGGGGGAGTTTATCAACATACTGCCCAAAAACAGCTCCAACTATATAATCTGATGCGTCACACATGATCTCAAATGGCACACCCCAGTTGGGTGGCTGAATAATAGGTGTGGATTTTAGAATTCTCTTCAGATCCCTAAATGCTTTCTTGCAGTAGTCCTCATCAAATACAAATGGAGCTTCCTTAACCAACAACTTGCATAAGGGCCTGGCGGTTTTGCTAAAATCCTGGATGAATCGCCTATAGAATCCTGCATGGCCTAGAAAAAAAATGAACCTCTTTCACTGTACGTGGAGGTGGAAGGTTGGAGATCAAATCCTCCTTTGCTTTGTCAACCTCAATCCCCCGATGAGTGATGACGTGCCCCAATACAATACCTTGCTTCACCATAAAATGGCATTTCTCCCAATTGAGCACCCGATTCTTCTCCTTGCACCGCACTAAAACCAAAGTGAGGCGGTGTAGACACTCCTCAAAAGATGAACCGAAGATGGAGAAGTCATCCATGAAGTTCTCCAGGAAACACTTCACCATATCAAAGAATATGGTAGAGCGTGCGACGAGTAAATGTTGTATTCTCAAAGGGCATGCAATGGTAGGTGAACTCCTGAAAGGACAGGTAAATGTTGTATTCTCCTGATCTTCAGGGTCCACAAAGACCTGGTTATATCCAGAATAACCATCCAAGAAGCAATAATACTCATGCCTAGCCAAGCGTTCCACCATCTGATCAATGAATGGGAATGGAAAATGATCCTTCCTTGTGGCAGCATTCAGCTTGCAGTAGTCTATGCAAACTCTCCATCCTGATTGAATACAAGTTGGGACCAACTTGTCATCCTTGTTCTTCACTACAGTCAATCCAGCCCACTTAGGCACTACATGAATTTGGTTCACCTACTTGCTATCGAAAATTGGATAGATAATACCTGCATCTAGCAACTTGAGCACTTCTGCTCTCACAACTTCCTGCATAGTTGTTCATCCTCCTTTGTCCCTCCATCGATGGTTTGACATTCTCCTCCAAATGTATCTTGTGCATCACCACCAAGGGGCTGATTCCCTTAATATCATCAATGGTCCAACCTATAGCTTCCTTGTGCTCACTTAGAACGTCCAACAACTTCTCTTCTTGAGCACTCACAAAATCCGAATCTAAAATAACTGGCAAAGATTCGGCTGGACCTGGGAACTTATACTTGAGATTTTTCTGTAAAGGCTTAAGTTCCTTCTTGAGGGGTTTTGGCACTACGGTCTCCCCACTTTCACTGCTCACCAGAGGAGTATTCTCCAAAATCGCATCTCCCTACTCAAGTAACTTGTCCAAATCCAAATCATCTCCAAACTGAGCAAGGCATGATTCCAAGGAGTCCTCTATGCTTGATCCTTCAACAGTCTCCTCCATGATCTCCTCTATCAAGCGTACATGTCTCACTTCATCATATTCTAGTGGTTGCTTGCTGATATCTGGTACGTGCTAAAATATTCATATTTTCAGCTCTTAAGTTGCATGTTTTAATCCTTTGGTTTTAGTTAATCAGGCCATTTTAATTCCTTTTTGTGTTTTTCATGTTTTTACAGGCTTTTGGAAGAAAATGAAGTAAAACTGGGTGCTTTGGGCATAAAGAGAGAAGATGGAAAAAGTTGGAACTCCCTAATACTGCGATCAATCGCAAGGTACTTGCGATTGAGCGTAGTACCCGAGAGGACATAGTACAAAGCAAGCTAGGAACGATCGAGCGCATGCCAGAAGAAGGATCGATTGCAGACCTACGATTGAGCAGACACGGGCTGTGATCGAGTGCACCCGTGTGCAAGAGACAAACCAAGGTGGCGGCTAAGATGTCCCTATTTCCATATTAGGGTTTTCTGACTCCCAATTGTAATAGGATTGAAACCCTACGAAATCCCTAGGGTTTACTACTTTTTCAAGGACTTCTAAAGCCTATAAACAGACTTTTAAGCCTTTAGAATAGAAAGACGTTTTACAATGAGAGAATAGGAACTCGTCAAGTTCAAGTCTAGGGTTTATTCTTTTTTTTTTCTTTTATTTTATGAAGATGTTTAACACCAACTTTATGTGTAGCTAATTTAATTAGTAGGGCTTGATTTAAGCCCTAGTTATGTTTTGTTAATATTTCAATATTGGCACCTTTGTGATGATCTTGTTGTGCTATTTAACTTGATTAATACCTGCTTGCATGAATTCCTCATATGTGTGTGCCTGATCAACATATGCATGTGGTATGGACTAGTTAGTTAAATCAATTTGGATGGCCGAGTCTTGGGTTTAACATAAGTAACAAAAGAAATCTACGCCGGGTTCTTAGGTTAATAATCATGGGGAACCGGGAGTAATGCCATGCCCTAGGCCTCGTGTGTTTGTCGATTTCCATAGAACATATGCTTTCCTAAGGAACAACTTAGTATAAATCATGCTAAATCCCTTAGGAATGAAAAGAGTTAGAGTAGATGTCATGCCTAACTTGTTGCTTAGGGAAATCTATAGCTTTAGGAGTATACGCCATGCCCTAAGGTTGACAAACATTAGATATACATAGCTTGATCAAAGCATTGGCATATTGTTATATTAGCTAAATATAATTAGTGGTGGATATCAAAGCCCTACCCTTTATTATCATCACTTCAAAAATCAATCTTTGTTTTGCTTTTGCTTAAGGAATCTATTTTTAAACATAAATTCAGCAATCCTCGTGGGAATGATCCTGTACTTGCACCATATACTACTATGTTGACCTTGTACACTTGCAGGTAAAACGTACAAATTATTATCTATTAATTTAGGTAATATTTTGCACAACAAGTTTTTGGTGCCGTTGCTGGGGATTGTTTGGTTTTGTTTGGAATTATTTTCCTTAGTTTGTTTTTGTTTTAAATTTTTCTGTTTTTATAGTCTTTTCTGCAGTTCCTGTTCTGCCTCTAGAGGTGCGATCGAGTGCACCTCACGATGCGATCGATCGCACATCTAGAGAGCAGCACAGTTACTGTACTAATTATAGATATGATTTTTTTTTCTTTTGTTTCTTGCAGGGTCATTTGAGTCTGCATATTAGTAAGTTTTTATTTTTAATTTTGTTTTTATTTCCTTTTTAATTTTAACTTCTTTTTGTTATTTCACATATGTGGGGAGGCATTCCGACACCCCGTGGACCGTGTTCTTTATGCCACGACCCTTATCACCATGTTAGAGAATGTCCTTCAATAAGACAAATTCCTAACAAAATTTTTTGGCATAAGAACACATCGATCTCTAGACCGGAGAACGACAACTATCTTGATTCCTGCAACCCAACTTGGAGCCAACAGTCAAATTTCCCGTGGTAAGCTCAAGCTCTTAAAGATCATGCATATTCCTCTCAATCGGATTCATCACTACAAGATCAGATGGCTGCCATAGAGAAGAAATTGGACATGATTGTCAAGGCCATGACTGCCCAGAAAATCTCACCTTTGCAACGGGACACACCATACCAGAAAAGCAACCCTCAACAAGCAGTCCAACCAGCTTAAGAGCCAGAGAAGGATGACCTCAAGGATCTTATACAACAATTTGTGACTTCACAACAACAATTCACAGCTGATCAAAAACAATTCAATACACAGACTAATCAAGCCATTCAAAGACTAGAAGTGCAAATGGGGCAATTGGCCAAGGAGCTGAGTACATTCCGCATCAATAGGCCTTACCAATACCAAGAAGAAGAATGTCAAGGGCAAATGATGGAACACCCTAATGAACAATACATGGAGGAAGAGTGCACTTATCATCATGAGCAAGCAATTACCACATTAAGGAGTGAAGATGCAGTTGAAAATCAATGGGAAGAGAGGAAGGAGGAGCAAACTGAGGTTCTAGAGGAACCACTTCGGGAAAAGGAAGAGAGCACTGAGACTTCTTCAACATCAGCTCCTATTCTTGAATTATCAAGAGTCCAAGAGAGAAGTCTGCTGGGGTTATGTGATGACCAAATTGAGGACATCAAGATAGAAAAGCTTCCTGAGTTGTCTTCTTACTATATTCCAGTTCATGATTCCCCACCGGATGAGCAACTATTTGAGAAACCTCAGAGTGGTCTTCCCCAATCTAGAAACACTTTGAAGCACCGTGCAGCAGAAAAGATTCATTCCCTCTGCTGCAAGAGAAGGAAAGATTGGTGATTCAAATTTAAAGTGCCACAGTCTGGCTGAAGACGTTAAACTTAGCGCTCATGGGAGGCACCCCATAACATATCCTTTTGTTTTGTTGTTTGCCTTATATTTTTTTTTTTTTGTTTTCCTTTGTGTTTTATTTTACTTTGGTGTTTTAGTGTTTCAAGTTTTTTTGTCATGTTTTCACATTCTGTTACTGCGATCGATCGCAACCTGCGTGCGATCGAATGCAGGTCTCCACTTGTGGTTTTATTGCATTCTGTTACTGCGATCGAGCGCACCCTGAGTACGATCAAGCGCAGTAACCGATTTTTGGCTGTTGTACATTCTGTTAGTGCGATCGAACGCACTTGGTGTGCACTCAAGCGCACATCACCCACACTTGCACAGCCTTGCGCGAGTGCGATCGAACGCACCATGCGTGCGATCAAGCGTACTTGGGCAACATCCCATAGCTATCTTTTTATTTTATTTTGTTTCTTTTTACTTGTTTGTGTGTTTTCTTATTTTGCAGGGACAAGTGTGCTTCAATTCAAGTTTGGGGGTGTGCTATGAGCCATGGTTTCCAAGAAGATGTCGACCATCTCCCGGGTACACTCTTTCCTTTATTTAGACACATTGGGGACAATGCGTCATTTAAGTTTGGGGGGTATGGGCACACATGTTCACACACACTTTGTCCCAATTTCATGTTATTTGTTTTGTGTGTTGTTCGTTTATTTGAAAAATAAAAAAATAAAAAAACAAAACAAAACAAAAAAAATTAAATAAAAAAATTATAGAATTATAAAATTAAAAAAAAAACAATTTATGCATGTTCAGGTTTGCTCTAAAATTTTAAGCTGATCTAAAAGAATTGTGACTTGAATTTATCAGTGAGCTTAAAATTTTGAACACATGATCTAATAATTGAGTTTTTCAGTTTGGTTACTTGCTTAGGACAGTTGAGAATTCACATGTTTGATCTGATCTTACACAAGCACATTAGCACATAATTTGTGAGGTATGACATGAAAGTTTAATGTGTGTGTTTCTATGTCTTACGTGAAACTGGATGATTAATTAGATGGATACATTGGCATAAATATAGGTGAATATATATATATATATATATATATATATATATATATATATATATATATATGATCATTGATAAGCTTTTCATTGAGTAACTGGACCTCTTGCCTCAAAGCATTGACTGTTCACGTCAAAAGGTGAAGAATTTTGATTTGGTTAATGTCATGGTTAGTTTGGTTTCGTAGCCTTTTTTACTCGAGTTAGTAAGTCCTAGGGGTGTCTCTACACCTAATGCCCTAAAACCATCTGGTTCCGGAGTCATTGACTTAACACTCATTACATGGGTCAATTAGAAAGCTTAAGGGAATCAAGCATTGCACAACCTGACGAAAAAAAAAAAAAAATGCCATTGTTGTTCATTCTAATAGGGATTTGAGTATTGAGACATTGTACATTAGAAACAATTGGAAGATTCATATTTATGTGCTAGTTCACTTTACCCTATTTTCAAACTTGTGATGTCTTAGCATGTCTTTTGTAAGTAATTAAATTTTAAAATTCTAATTTATTGTGAAGATGGAGTTTATCTTTTTTAAGCTTGCTAATGAATGAGAATCATGGCTTTGATGTGATGCTTTAATTTTTGGAATAACATGAACTGTGCATGTTGTTTGGGGGTAACATTTCTGGAAAACCCTCACGAGACTCCACTCGTCCACTAGGGAATTCCAAGGGGTTTAAAAGGCTTGTTGCATATGCTAAATGCAATCGTATATCCCACGAAAAATGGATTTATCTCTTGTTTTCTGTTTTTCCATTCTTGTTTTTAGTTCTGTATTGCTAAGGGACTAGCAATATGTAAGTTTGGGGATGTGATAAGTGCTAAAATATTCATATTTTCAGCCCTTAACTGGCATGTTTTAATCCTTTGATTTTAGTTAATTAGGCCGTTTTAATTCCTTTTTGTGCTTTTCATGTTTTTACAGGCTTTTGGAAGAAAATGAAGTAAAACTGGGTGATTTGGGCATAAAGAGAGAAGATGGGAAAAGTTGGAACTCCTTGATACTGCGATCAATCGTAGGGTACTTGCAATCGAGCGCAATACCCGAGACGACATAGCACAAAGCAAGCCAGGAACGATCGAGCGCATGCTAGAAGAAGGATCGATCGCAGACCTGCGATCGAGCGCACATGGGCTGCGATCGAGCGCATGCCAGAAGAAGGATCGATCGCAGACCTGCGATCGAGCGCACATGGGCTGCGATCGAGCGCACCCGTGCGCAGGAGACAAACAAAGGTGGCGGCTAAGATGTCCCTATTTCCATATTCGGGTTTTCCAACTCCCAATTGTAATTGGATTGAAACCCTACGAAATCCCTAGGGTTTACTACTTTTCCAAGGACTTCTAAAGCCTATAAATAGACTCTTAAGCCTTTTGAATAGAAAGACGTTTTGCAAGGAGAGAATAGGAACTCGTCAAGTTCAAGTCTCGGGTTTATTCTTTTCTTCACTTTTATTTTATGAAGATGTTTAGCATCAACTTTATGTGTAGCTAATTTAATTAGTAGGGCTTGATTAAAGCCCTAGTTATGTTTTGTTAATATTTCAATATTGGCGCCTTTGTGATGATCTTGTTGTGCTATTTAACTTGATTAATACCTGCTTGCATGAATTCCTCATATGTGTGTGCCTGATCAACATATGCATGTGGTATGGACTAGTTAGTTAAATCAATTTGGATGGCCGCGTCCTGGGTTTAACATAAGTAACAAAAGAAATCCACGCCGGGTTCTTGGGTTAATCAACATGGGGAACCGGAGTATATGCCATGCCCTAGGCCTCGTGTATTTGTCGATTTCCATAGAACATATGCTTTCCTAAGGAACAACTTAGTATAAATCATGCTAAATCCCTTAGAAATGAAAATAGTTAGAGTAGATGCCATGCCTAACTTGTTGCTTAGGGAAATCTATAGCTTTAGGAGTATACGTCATGCCCTAAGGTTGACAAACATTAGATATGCATAATATGATCAAAGCATTGGCATATTGTTATATTAGCTAAATATAATTAGTGGTGGATATCAAAGCTCTACCCTTTATTATCATCACTTCAAAAATCAATCTTTGTTTTGCTTTTGCTTAAGGAATCTATCTTGCACCATATACTATTATGTTGACATTGTGCACTTGCAGGTAAAACATACAAATTATTATCTATTAATTTAGGTAATATTTTGCACAACGATATCAAAGATATTCAGCTCCACTATCATATTTTTGAAGGAAATCTTCATCACCCCCGTCCTACAATTTATCAGGGTGTTAGTCGTAGCTAAGAATGGTCGCCCTAGAATCACCGGTATTTGAGTCCCAACATTCTGAACCGGCTCTGTGTCTAGCACAGTAAAATCCACGGGAAAATAAAACTTATCCACCTTAATCAACACGTCCTCAATTATTCCCCGTGGAACCTTTACTGACTTGTTAGCCAAGTGGAGTGTCATCGATGTGGGCTTCAACTCTCCTAGCCCCAATTGCAAGTAGACTGAGTAGGGCAAGAGATTCACACTCGCTCCAAGATCCAATAAAGCCCTCTCAATCCTGTTGACTCCTATCATGCAAGAAATGGTAGGACACCCAGGTTCCTTATACTTACTGGGCAACTTGCACTATAGGATCAAGCTAACCTACTTGGTCAAAAATGCCTTCTTTGGGGCATTTGTCCTCCTCTTAACAGTGATCAAGTCCTTCATGAACTTGGCATATGATGGCACTTGTTGGCTGGCGTCCAAGAATGGGATATTGATTTGGACTTGTTTAAACACCTCCAAAATGTCCTCAAATTTTCCTCCTTTCTTAGGTGCTCGCAACCTTTTTCAGGGTAAGGTGCTTTAGGCACAAACGACCTAGGAGGATCCTCAACAACGAGTGTGGCTTTAGACGGCTCAGCATCTCTCTTGTCATTGTTGTCACTCTCTTGCCCTTGTGGCACAACATGATTCTTTTCAGGTAGAACCACTTGATTGTCCACTTGTCTCCCTAACCTCAATGTGACAATCGATTTCACCTATTCCTACCAGTGCGCAAGATCTGAAGAACTTCCAACCGCAAATTGTCCTTTCGGGTTGGGCATGGGCTGGCTAGGAAACTTCCCCATCTCTCTTTCACCCAAGTGACTTGCAATTTGACCCATCTGACTCTCTAGGATGGCAATCGCTTGGGTGTTTACCATTATCACACTCCTGACTTCACTTATGGATTGGTCGGTGAGCTTCATGAAGTCCTTGAGAGTGTCTTCCAAAGACTGTGAAGACGACACTTGCACTTGAGTGGGAGCTTGGAAAGCAAGTGATGGCGTTGGATGGGCCGAGCACCATGATTCTGAACCGGTGGAAGAAATCCGGGAAGGTATTGATTGTGAGCTTGATGAAAGGCTCCTCCCTGATTCACTGGTTGGTTTTGCTTCCATGAGAAATTAGGGTGGTTCCGCCACCATGGATTGTAGGTCTCTGAGCATGGTCCACTTGACTGCCTCCAATAATCATTGAAAGCGTTCACTTGTTCCATCGGGTACTCAGCAAAGGCTGGCATAGATGGACAATTCTATGCTAAGTGCATAGAACTACCACTAATGAAACAGCTATCAACATTGAATGTGTTGGCAGCATTGATGGACTGGCCCACAGCAAGAGCATCGACCGTTTTGGTGAGAGCATCTATCTTTATCCTCAAATCAGTGTCCTCTTTAATCTCATAGATGCCTCCTTTCTTGGGAGCACGAATGGACTTGTCCTGACAACTTGAATAATCCCACTGTTGCGAGTTGTCGGACAACTTGTCCAATGCCTTGTATACTTCATCCCCCGTCAAACTTAAGAATGCCCCTCCATTCATAGACTCGATCATACTATGGTTGGATTAAGTTAATCCTTGGTAGAAGAACTTAACGAGTCTCCACTTCTCATATCCATGTGGAAGACATCTTATCAATAATTCCTAAAACCACTCCCAACTCTCAGAAAACTTCTCATCTTCCTCTTGAGTGAAAGAACTAATCTCCTTTCGGCTCTCATTTACTTTCGACATCGGGAAAAACTTGTTGTAAAAACTGCTCAACAAGATTTTCCAAGCTATAATGGATCCGGGTGTGTTGGAGTCCAACCATGCCCTGGCTTTATCATGCAGAGAGAAAGGGAAGAGTCTAAGGTGGACAGACTCTTCAAAAAAGTTCTGAAACTTGAAAGTGGCACAGATGTCCTTGAATTTCTTTACATGACTGTAAGGATTTTCAAGTTCTAACCCATGAAAAGAGGGTAGGAGTTGGATGACATAAGGCTTCAGATCAAAATGGGTGGCATTGGTAGGTGGCAATACTATGCACGAAGGGGAGTTTGTCGCAACTGATGCAAACAGATCCCTAAGCGATCTAGTAAAGTCCACATTCCAAGCTCTCGCTTGCTCATCATTCTCAACTCACACATTCTCCACATTTTCGGGTATATTGTCTTCCATCTCAACAGTTAGCTCTAACTCAACAAGTGCTCTCCGATTTCTCCTAAGAGTTCTTTCTATGTCGGGATCTAAGAGTATCAACTCAAAGTTCAAGGGTCTCCGACCAAGCATACACCAAAAAAAAAGATTCTAAAACAAACTAGCTAACAAAACAAGATTCACAAAAGATAAAAAGAACAAAACAAAGAATAAAGCAAAAAACAAAAGAAAATAGAAAACAGAAAATACTAACAAAAATGGATAAAAAAAAAAATTCCTTACCTGCTTCTAGTCTACTGTTGTTGCCTGTAGAGATACGCTCGACCGCAAGTGAAAAGTGATTGAGCGTAGGTGTGTGCTAGTTTAGGTATGCTGCTGTCAAATGTGCTGGCATGCTAGAGAGTCAGTGGAGTGCCCTCGAGCGTGACTATGCAGTGTGCCTGAGCGAAGGTGCGGGATGGATCGAATGCAGATGCGGCTCACTGGCTTCCTATGTGCTCAAGTGCACTCGAGTGTATTGGCAGGGACTAGAATTTCCAGAAACTACAAAAGAATTAAAAACAACCACAAACACTTCTTTCTTTTCTTTTCTTTTCTTTTTTTAATTTTTTATGTTAGACAATAAAGCAAACACAATTAAAAATAAAAATAAACAAAAATTGCAACAAGAAAATGAACCAAAAAATCTACTTAAGCTAGTAGAAAAATAAAATTAATTCAAATAAAAATCAATTTTCACAAATTAACAAATTCCCCAGCAAAGGCGCCAAAAACTTCTTGTGAGTTTTAAAATGTCTTCGCAAGCACACGAGTCATATGCAATATAGCGTGTGCAAGTGCGAGGCCGATCCACAAGGAATTGCATCATGCAAATCAATTTCTTTTTAAAGTAATCCTATTTTAACCTAGTTTCGAAATTGTGTACTTTTTTGTCGTGCAAAATAAAATAAACTAAATCAAATGAATTAAAAGGCTAAGGTTTTCCGAATCCACCTCATCAAATTAAAACTTTACATTCCCGTGTTTTGTTCATATAATCAACAAACCATAAAGCCCAAAATGCATATTAAAACATTCGATGAATCCAAACAATTGACAAATCACAAAGAATATCCAATTGAAATCAAATCATCCAATGTATCTGTTTGATAAATGAATCACAGTGGATATTCAATGTATCCGTCGGATGAAACACGTTGAATATCCAATATTTCATCAACTAATAATCATTCAACCAATTAAAAACATTCAATCTTATAACTGAATTGAAATCAAACATTGAATTGATTAAAATTGGATTTGTATAAACAAAACGACGAGACTGTAACTGTTTATCAATAACGAGGCTTCATCTTCAACCTTAGTTGAAGGTTTTATAGCCTCTCATGACTAAAAACAACATAATAAAATCAAATGTAAACATCTAAAATGAAGAACTTACAAAGAGATACATCCAAAAAGCTCAAGAACGATACAAAGTCGAAAATCTGCTCTCAACGGCGCCTCCCCACATATTTTACAAAAGAAAAGAATGCTATATATATTAAAAAAACTAGTGCTTCGGTGCTGCTAGGTTTGCCTGAGTGCACTCGATTGCACACTAGGTGCGCTCAAGTGTACTCGGGGCTGCTTGCTCGGGTGAATGCTGGAGTGTGCTCGAGCATGGTCTTTCTACGCTCAAGCGCATATGCGCTCGGGTGTTCTATTGTGCGCTCGATCTCCAGAATCTCACTTGTGCCCATTTCTTTGCAATTTTCACCTTCAAACCGCAGTTTTCTCTTAACAACCTACAAAACGCTAAGACACCAAAACTAACAAAAAAATTAGAAAATAATAAAGGTAAAGGCTTAGTAAATGCAAATTAAAGGGTCCAAATATACAATATTTGGCACTCATCAGTACTCTATTTAATATATGACACGTTGTAAGTAACGCTTCACCCAAAAACTTTTATTAAGTCCAGAATTACAAAGCAAGGCATTTACCATTTCATCTAAAGTTCTGTTTTTTTTTTTCTCAGCAACTTCATTTTGTTATGGATTATAAGCAATGGATGTTTCATGAATAATGCCTAAAAATTCACAATAGGAAGGAAAATGAAATTCTCCTCCACTATTGGATCTAAGACATTTAATTTTGACATCACATTGATTTTCCACTTTTGTTTTGTAAACTTAAAAATTTTCCACAACTTCATCTTTTGAAAATAGAAGATAAACCTAGCAAAATTTCAAAAAATCATCAATGAAGGTTAAAAAATATTTTTT
The DNA here is from genome assembly GCF_965113065.1 of Corylus avellana. NCBI lineage: Eukaryota > Viridiplantae > Streptophyta > Magnoliopsida > Fagales > Betulaceae > Corylus > Corylus avellana. The sequence goes on along the minus strand of NC_142495.1, from coordinate 15,023,472 downwards.
ACCTCCTCTTGTAGGAGTGCTATGTGTATCACAAACATCACTATGCACAAGTTGCAATGATGTAGAAGATCTATCAACTTTTGGAAAAGATTTTCTGGTAATCTTCGTTTTCAAACAAATTCTACATTTATCAACCATTGATAAGTGCCAAATATTCCATATTTGGACCCCTTTATTTACATTAGTTAATCATTTAGTTATGTCGTTATTTAATGTTTTGTGTTAGTCTTGTGTTTTTAGTATTTTGTAGGTCGTTGAAGAAAAACTACAGCTTTAAAGGGAAAAATGCAAAGTTTCTAAGAAAGCATACTTTGAGAAGATGTAGATGATGTGGTTAAGTTTAACCAAATCCAAGAAAATGTTAAATCGGATTAAAGATCAGATTGGATTAAAGTTCAGATTGGATAAAACTTTGGATTGAATTCAAATTTAGATTCTGCCAACATCTCAGTATTTTGACCATAACTTTCTGCTCAAATATCGGATTGAAGTAATTCAAGCGACATTAGAAAGTTAACTCAAAATACTACAGTTCATTGTTGATAGGAGTTTCCCAATTCGGACAGCTACTATGCCAAAATCGCCTTGCAATAAAAGGACACAAATCTGGACGAATCCTATTCCGATTTCAGACTTCTATTTTGACTAGGAGACGGACCTCTGAATTATTTAGGTTTAATAGGGCTTCTGGGACTTCCCTAAGCCTATAAATAGACCTCTTTGCATTCAAGAAAAGATATATAATTCCAGAGACTAGTTTTAGGATACAATTTTGGAGACATAATGTAATCCACAGCTTTTCTTTTAGTTTAGTTTTTCTTTAGGTTTAGGTTTTAGTTTCATAGTCATGTGGAGCTAAATTCTCAACTGAGGTTGGGGATGAAGCCTCACCAATGAAGAACAACATCGCTTTATTGTAAGTTTTTATTATTCCGATTTTATTGGTTTATTGTTTCAATTGTTTTACTTTTTTTTAATATGTGACATGATTCTTGGATATCTTGTTGTGATTCAAGGATACACTTGATGATTTCGGATAATTTCACATAATGGATTACTTGGTTTTTAATACTCATAAAAATTGGACATCCCTTGTGATTTGTTCTACGGATACATTTGGTGTTTCAATTAAGATTGTATATCTTTTGTGATTTACGGATATATCTGATGATTTGATTGATATTGGATTCCTTTTGTGATTTGGTCAATGAAACATGAGATGGTTTTGATTAATTTTTTGAAGCATAGTAAAATATACATAAGATTTAAATTGTGAGAACTTCGGATTAATATTGATGAATATAAAATATGTTGTTATGATTTGGTGAGTGTAGATTCCGCATCCTTAGTGCCTTTATCTATTGATTTATTGTTTATTTAGTTTATGCTTAGTCTTTTAATTTTCAAAACCAAAATCAAAACCCTTTTGGAACTAGGTTAGGGTAAAATTAGTTTAGATATAAATTGCTTTTTCAAAAATACAATTTTCTGTGGGTTCGACCTCGCACTTGCAATCCATTAACTACAATTGATTCGTATACTTGCGAGTTAAATAAATTTGCACAACAAGTTTTTGGCCATATCATTCACAGAATGAGGAATCAAATTTAAAACAGACATATCATGCAATTTTTTCGTATTAACATTTCCTAATCTATTATGCCACAAAGAAATTGAGTCAATCATATAAGCAGAATTCACAACTTTATTAACTAAATTGAGTTTGAACATGCCCTAAAATAAATACCCCTTCCCAACAAAAACACCTCCTTTGGTCAGCACAAACTGATCCGTCTCAATGACACACTTAAATCCAAATTTATTAAGGAGACCCCCAGACAAGAGTTTCTTCCTAATGTCAGGAACATAATACACATCAGTAAGAGTAAGAACTTTTCCAAAAGTGAATTTCAGATTCAATGTTCCTTTGCCTTTCGCAACAGCAATGGTGGAATTTCCAATGAAGAGAACACAACCATCCTCCACTACTTCAAAGGTCTTGAATAGACTCCTCTCCATGCAGGCATGCTTTGAAGCACATGAGTCAATCCACCACGAACCATCTTCTTCGAGCATGAAGATCTTGGATATCATGGCCACAAACTCTTTCGAGTTAGAAGCTTGCTGTTTCTTCTTCAGAAAACAGCAATCCTTTTTGAAATGGCCTGGTTTACCGCAATGATAGCAAGCGAATTTCGCTTTCTTATCATGGTTCTAGTTCTGGTTCTAGTTCTGGAAGTCCGTCCTCTTCTTCTAAAAGGGCTTTTTCTTCTAAAAGGGTTTCTTTGAAGAAGAACCTGCCTCCACCATATGCACTTTTGAGGACAGAATTCCTTGTTCTTCATTCTTTTTTATCTTCAATTCTTCCTCAATTTGAAAGTGCTGGCCTAACAGATCAACAATTATCTTCTCCTTTTTGTGTGTTAAAATTATCTTCTGATCTTTTTAGGAGGTTAGAAGTTTGTCAATAATGGATGAGACAACAATTTCCTCATCCATCATCATGTAATGCTGACTAAATTGACTCGAAATATGCAGAATTTCGTTAAACTGTTCAACAATAGGCCTACCATCAACCATTTTATAATTCATAAATTTAGAGACCAAGAATTTCTTACTTGTTGCATCTTCTAAAAGATACTTAGCCTCAAGTGGATCACAGAGATCTTTGGCCGTCAATTTGCTTTGGTAGATGTCGAACAGAGAATCCACCATAGCATTGCAAATATGACCCATGCAAATGTAGTCATCTTGCTCCCACCTCATCCTTGCCCCAGTCTTAGCAATCGTCCCGCTCTCATATGCTATAGGCTTCGGAGTTTTTAGCACGTAAGCCACCCTAATTTCAGCAAGGAGGAAATGCATCTTCTTCTACCACCTCTTGAAGGAAGTTCCATCAAAGCGGTCGAGTTTGGTGAAATCAGTAGCAAGTTATTTCAAGGATTGTGGTGCCATTGAAGCAGAATTATTTTCTTAAAATTGTTATACAGATAAAGGAAATTACATAAAATGAAAATGCTCCTAAGGTGTGTTACAAAGTCACTTTCCTTAAGCCACCACCAAGATTGGAATGCAATTGGGTTACAACAAATTTTTCTATAGGATACAATGGAGCCTAGAAACTTCTGTTGTTTTAACTACGTTCTGCACAAATGAAATTAAAACCCAAAAATACCCTTAGATTTTCTATCCCAATCAGAGACAAGAAAAAATATATATTCAAATTTTAAAATTCAGATAAGGATATAAAGAGAATTGAATATCAGAGAGTAGTTAATTATCTCTAAAACTGATCAGATAATTTCAAATTTCAAAAATTTGAATCTTCGTAATGTAAACTATTATTCAACTGCTATTAAATTGTTGTAAACCGCTAATCAAACTAGTACTTGATTATGACCGATAGATTAAATAATTATAGATAATTATTTAATCTCAATTGTTAGATCAACAATCTAGTAGATTCAACCACTGGATCTACTTAAGAAGCATCCTATGGTTTAGATCAAACCACTAGATCGAACGATCTTAACCATCCACAGATGAATGGTCATGATTAGATCGCTTCGATGCTTTGTGCCAAGTGCGCCATCAATGTGCCACAAGCGCCCTACAGCCCACGCCATGCATGTGTGCGTCTGGTGCTTTGCACCATATTTCAACAAAGTGTTTTCGATGTGGTAAACTTGGACACATAAAGAAAGATTTCCATGTGAAACTCAAAGTAGGATATGTAGCCAAGAAGGAAGGGAACCTAAACATGAAGAGGAGTGGGGAAAGTGCTTTATGGCAGGAACCACTAAGATTGATGCCTTGTCATCAGTCAATTATAAAAATGATTGGGTTGTTGATTCAGGTTGTGGGCATCATCTTGGTGAGTGTCAACTATTACATATTTGAGCCCCTTAATTTACATCTGTTAATCCTTTAGTTGTGTCTTAATCTAACGTTTCGTGTTAGTTTTGGTATTTTAGTGTTTTGCAGGTTGCTAAGGGAAAATTGCAGCTTTAAGGTGAAAAATGCAAATTTTGGAAGAAGGTTGGAAAAACAGCCATCTCAGGAAGTAGGATCGAGCGTATACTCCTAAGCTCGAGCGCATATGCACTCGATCGCAGAAGTCTTACGCTCAAGCGTATACACACCCACAAGCAATCCATCAGTGCACGAGTGTTGCGCCATAGGAGAAGTCAAGCATCCTCGAGTGCAATTGAATGCACCTCTAGTGTGCTATTGAGCGCACTTGTCCAACCTGGAAGCACTAAAACCTTAAATTAGGGTTATAAATACCATATTTTTCTAGGGAAACGTATGGAGGCGCTCCAAGGGGCGCCATTCTTTGTCATTTTCATGTTTTCTAGGTTTTTGTAGCTCTGAACACCAATTCTTTTGTAAGGTCTTTGATTTTAATGAAGTTAATTAGTTTCTTTATGATTCCATTTGTCATGAGAGGCTAAACCTTCAACTTAGATTGAAGATGAAGCCTCACCATTGATTTGTTTGCATATTTTTATGTTTTGTTCATACAATTCCGACGTTTAGTGTAATGTATGTTCATTTCAATCCAATTATTTGATTATGTTCTTGTAATTGATTGTTTAGATTAATATTTGTACCAAAGTTGGATATTCAATGTGTTTCATCTGACGGATACATTGCATCTTTCAACTTAAATTGGATATCCATTGCTTTTTGTTAATCAAACAAATACATTGGATGATTTTGATTTAAGTTGGATATGCGTTGTGATTTGTATAATGGGTGGATTCATGGAATTTTTCAATAGGTTATTTAAAAAAAAAAAAAAAAAAAAAAGGAACATGCATAGGATTTTATTGAAATTCGGGTGTATGAACAAACAATAATGTGTGCTTTGATTTGGTGAGTGTAAATTCGGAAACCTTAGTATTTATCTTTTGATTAATATTATTTTGTGTTGTTTTCAATTTCAAAAATCAAATCAATTTTCGGGACTAGGTTAGGATTTAATTAGTTTAGATTAAAATTGTTTTAAAAAATACAGCTCTCTATGGGATCGACCTCACACTTGCAAAACCCTTTATTGCAAATGATTCGTGCACTTGCGAGTAATTAAAATTTGCACAACAAGTTTTTGGCGCCATTGTCGAGGAATTGATTGATTTTTCAATTCAATTTATGTCTAAATTGATTTTATCTTTGACGTGGTATTTTTGTGACCAAAATTATTAATTATAAAAATTACAACTCGCAATAGAACGAATCCCGTAGGATAGGGCTATATTGAAGGTGTCGAACCGCAAGGACTGCAGGGGTTTAATTATCAGAATTTAAAAGATTAAAATCAACTTAATTAAAAGAGAATGATTCGTTTGTGTGAATTTGAAGTGCATAAAATAAATGGAAATAAAAGAAGTAAATGTATAAAAGAGAGAGTAGGGTATTGACTTCACCACAATCCGCACATCAATGGTTAACCATATTTAATTCTAGAACTTCATTCTATGCATGTTATAAGTTCAATATTAAAACATATAAAAGTAATTTCATACAATCAACGGAATAGCATAACCCATCTTCGGTTGGCACGGACCGTCTACCTAAATTACACTAAACTAGGGTGTAGTACGATCCGTCTTCCCTAGGCATGGCCTATCTAACCCTATTGATTGCATGCCAATTAAGAACCATTGTATAACCATCATTCTTATAATCACAGAAAATAAGAATGATTTGAGTCCAATAATAGTAAAATAATTTCTAAGGCAAGATAAGAATTTTACTAATATTGAATTGAAATTTAAAGAACAACTGCATTTAATATGAAGAACAGAAATCAATTGTAGCAATCCTCAGAGTTATACAATCAACATGCATAAATTGAAAGACTAGAAATAAAATACAATCAAACCATTGTGCTTGGAAAGGGCTACATCAATACCCCACAATTGGGTTTAGGTGCTCATGATCACCTAAGCTCCACAGACTTTTTTTCTGAATTTCTTTTGCTCTAGAAGCGGTGTGTCTGTTTACAATGTTTAGAGCCCTATTTATAGGGAATTGGAAAACCCTAAAACCCTAGAAATCCTTAGAAAGTCGGAAGTCAGTCTCCCAGTCCAATTGGGAGATTGAAAACCAAGCCCAAGCTAGAAAAGGAGTCTTGCCGTGCACTGTACGCCCGTGTGTGCTCGATCCAAGATTTGGTGCACTCAAGCACCGTGCGCTCGAGCCTAGCTGGTGTGCGCGCGAGCGCAGGTATGCGCTCGATCCTTGGTCGCAGACACTCGAGCGCATGTGCGCTCGATCCCAGGACTGCTGCGCTCGATCCTAGGTCCAGAATGCTCAGCTTTTTGTCTTTTTAAGCCCAATTTCCAAAGGTTTGTCAAATGAAACCTGAAACTCAAAAACAAAACAAAATCAAACAAATAACAATGCTAAGGAATTAACATATGTAAATTAAGGGACTTGAATGTGCAACATTCGGTGCTTATCACACCCCCCCAACTTACATATTGCTAGTCCCTTAGCAATATAAAACAGAAAATGAACTGAAAAATAAAAAGATAAATCCAGCTTTCGTGGGATGTACGGTTGCATTTAGCATATGCAACAAGCCTTTTAAACCCCTAAGAGTTCCCTAGAGGACGAGTGAAGTCTCGTGAGGGTTTTCCAGGAATGATACCCACAAACATTTTATACCCATGTAGTTCTCAAAAAATGCAATATCATGACCATCATGGTTCTCAGTCATAAACAAGCTTAATAAAACAAACACTATCTTCACAATTGCAGGCAATCACTACTTAGCTTCAATCATGGTAGTTATGAGATATCACAAGATTCAACTAGTGTATGTGAACTCAACAAATAGTCAAGGGATTTCAAAATGAATCTCAATCATGCATGGATTAATACTTAAAATTCATTGGACTTCCTATTGGATAAGCAACCAAGTCAAAAATTTCTCTCTTCTCTTTTTTTTTATTTATTTATTTATTATTTTTTTATTTTTTATTATCACTTAGCTCCCTTAAGCTTTCTAATTGACCCATGTATCAAGCGTTAAGCCAATAACTCCCAAACCAGTTGGTTTTAGGGCATTAGGTGTAAAGACACCCCTAAGGACTTACTAACTCGGGCAAAAAAGGCTACAAAGCTAAGCTTTTTTTTTTTTTTTTTTTTATCAAACAACCAAACTTCTCACCTTTTGACGTGAACATTCATTGCTTAATGAGGCAAGAGGTCCGGTTACTTGGTGGAAAGTTTAAAATGATCTTTTTTTTTTTTTTTTTTTTGAAATTTATGCCAAAGTCGTTTTCCCAATAAGTTGCCCAACTACATTCCGAATATTAAAACCAAACATTCTTGATTCCAGATTTTATACCCCACAGACTATATGCTAGTGTGCTTGTGAAAATCAAATTGAAACAAGTAATATTTCATGCTGCCAATGAGAGTAACCCAGTTTTAATTCCTTAATCAAGTGAACATGTGTTCGTCATATTAAGCCCATCAATGAATTTCAAACCACAACAAGAAAATCAATTGCATGCTCAGTACTATCATGTATATGCCCATACCCCCCAACTTAAAATGCACAATGTCCTCAGTGTGTGGAAAATAACAGTAAAGCAGTGCAAGGGTTAACAACACCTAACTTGTCACTGTGCCACAAAAGAAGATGCCCCCGGAGCAGGTGGCAGCCGTGCTAGAATGGCGAGTAGCAGTTCTTACTGGGCTTCAAATCGTTCATCTGCCTGGCGCCTATCATCCGCTCGCTGGGTCGCAAGCTCAGATCGGAGATCTTGCAGTTCTTTGTGGAGGGACTCATATTGTGACATGGTCATTGTAACGGTCGGTGCCGCTTCCTCTCTGTTGACCGACTCAGCTGCTTCTGGCTCATTGTGTGCAAGCCCATCAGCTTCTCGAACGACCTCAGCCGCTACAGGCTCCCGATGGCGTCTCGGTATGTGGGAATAACTCTGGTTCCACTGGATCAGGCCAAACTGGGGGTGTGCAGAGATCGGCCCATTAGCAGGTGTACCCTCAATGCCGTGGGTCTGTAGGATCTGAGTGAGGAGAAAAGGGAATGGAAGTCCCCATGAAGACGAGCCCTCAGTGCGCCTCACAATCACCCTGTCCCAAAACTTGTGCATCTAATCCCAAATGAGCTGGGGGACGAAAAACCAAAAGCCTCGCTGAAAGGCGTAAAGAGCAGCAAGGAAGGGGCCGCGTCTCTGAGTCTTGTGTCCAAAGAGACACACATTCCGCTGCAAGATGAAGTCCACGAACCATAGGTGGGACGGCAGCAAGACCTTGCTTGTGCAGTTACGGAGGTCGTCGGTGTAACGTCTGTGGCAAATATCATCCACAATGTACTGCAGTGTGAGGTCGGCCTGTAGGTCTGAGTACCGAGGTGAGCCATCTCGAGCCAAAATGTCAGACGGGCACGCATGAGAACACTGCAAAGCAGCAGCAATGTCTTCGGCGGTCAGCTCCACTTCCATGCCTGCCACTGATGAGGATAGGATGCCCGGCTGAGTGCAGTCAAAGGTGAGATGGGCATAAAACTCCCAGACCAGCCCTTCGTAAGCAACGAGGCTGACTGGCTGGAACAGTGCCTTGAGGCCGCGTCGTCTGCATTCCTTGACTGCCCATTTGGTTGCTTGGAGGCTTTGGAAGACTGTGTCGACGGCAAAGGAGGTGTCCAAGATGAGCTTCCGTTGCTTCCCACGGCGTGGTAACGGCTGGGATGGGGCCTCAGGGGTGGTTTCCCAAGCGGGGGAAGACCAGGATGTGGAAGCGGAAGCCTGAAGCATGATATTGTTTGGTTGAGGCCTTTTATCGAGCACCTGGTGTGCACCTCAAAATAGAAGTAGTGAAGAACCACCCCACTCAGCTGCCTAACCCCCTGCAAAACAGAAAAATCCCAACACAAAGCACTCTGTGTACCCACGGAGTGCGATTTCCACAAAAAAAAATGAAGGAAAACGGGGCACGGTGGGGATTTTGGGAAAGGTGGGATGGGGGAGAGAAGAGTGGGTGGGAAGGGGGAAAGAGGGAATGTGGGGCGGCGTTGGGTGTTTCTGCGGTGGTAGGGGAGTGCGCGCAGTGGTGGGGGAGAGGAACGGGGCTGCGGGAGAGTTGGGAAAAATGGGGAAGAAAAAGGGGGTTGTGACCTAAAAAGGTCACGTGAGGCCTCTGAACGAGTGCGCCCGAGCGGTACTAGCGTGCGCTCGATCGCACTTGCGCAGAGGATGGAGTGGAGTGGCGGGGGTACGCTCGAGCGGCACTGAAGGTGCGCTCGAGCGTACTTGTGCAAGTGTGTGCTGAGTGCAGAAGGTGCGCTCGAGCGTACTTGTGCAAGTGTGTGCTGAGTGCAGAGCATCTGTGCTCGATCCCACGCAGGGTGGGCTCGAGCGCAGGCCTGTGTTCTTGGATCGAGCGCATGGTGGGTGCGCTCGAGCCTAGGGTGTCAGTGCCCTAATCCAAAAAATAGACGGGATCTGTCAAATCGACTGATTCCACTTCTGTACCTGGCTCGAAATGCTGGATGCAGGGCTTCAATCTTTGACCGTTGACCTTGAACAGAGTGCCATCCTTTGGGTCCCGCAACTCGACAGCGCCATGGGGCGACATCGCGGTGACTATGAAGGGGCCGTCCCATCGGGAGTGAAGCTTGCCAGGGAAAAGCCGGAGTCTGGAATTGAAGAGCCATACTTTCTAGTCCCGAACAAACGTCTTGGGCAAGATATGTTTGTCATGAAAAGCCTTAGTTCGCTCCTTATAAAGGCAAGCACTATCATAGGCATCTCGCCGCAGCTCCTCCAACTCTGTCAACTGAAGTTTCCGGTGGGGACTGGCAGCTTGTATGTCGAAATTGAACTGCTTGATGGCCCGCATAGCCTTGTGTTCTAATTCCACAGGGAGGTGACACGCCTTGCCATATATCACCCTATAGGGAGACATTCCAATGGGATTTTTGTAAGCTGTGCGGTAGGCCCATAAGGCATCATTGAGGCGCAAGGACCAATCCTTTTGGTCTGGCCTAACCGTCTTCTCCAAAATATGCTTAATTTCCCGGTTAGAAACTTCCACTTGGCCACTTGTTTAAGGATGGTAGGGAGTGGCTACCTTATGTGTGACAGAGTACTTGAGAAGCAAGGCCTTGAAAAACCGATTGCAAAAGTGTCTACCTCCATCACTGATGATAGCCCGAGGAGTACCATATCTGTTGAAAATGTTGGCTTGGAGGAACTTCACCACAACCTTGTGATCATTGGTCTTTGTGGCAATGGCTTCTACCCACTTCGAAACATAATCCACTCCTACCAAAATGTACTCATACCCGCAAGATGGTGGGAATGGTCCCATGAAGTCGATACCCCAGACATCAAAAATCTCGACACTAAGGATGGGGTTCAATGGCATCATGTCCCTCCGAGACATAGCTCCTAGGCGTTGACATCTCGCGCAAGTTGGGCAGAAGTCATAGGCATCTTTGAACAAGGTGGGCCATGTGAATCCATATTGTAGAACTTTGACAGTTGTCTTCTTGGCACTGAAGTGTCCTCCACAAGCTAGGGAATGACAAAAGGTAAGAATGCTGTAAAATTCACTCTCAGGGACACAACGTCGGATGATCTGATCAGCACAATACTTGAACAACTATGGATCTTCCCAATAATAGAATCGAACTTCCTTGAAGAAGCGGTCCTTATCTTGCTTAGACCAATGAGAAGGAATCCGACCTGTTGCTAGATAATTGACAATATCGGCATACCACAGCGGATTTCTCGAAGTAAGTTCCAAGAGTTGCTTATCTGGGAAGGATTCATGAACGGGAACCGGCTGGGGTGTCTCAAATGAAATCCGTGACAAATGGTCAGCAACAACATTTTCAGTGCCCTTCTTGTCCCGAATCTCAATATGAAATTCTTTCAGAAGTAGTATCCAACGGATCAACCAAGGCTTTGTTTCCTTCTTGGCCAGCAGATGTCACAGAACAGCATGATCAGAAAAGATTATAACCTTTGATCCCAGAAGATATGGGCGGAATTTATCCAGAGCAAAGACCACAGCTAGCAATTCTTTCTCGGTGGTGGTGTAGTTGACTTGAGCATCCATTAGAGTCTTGCTAGCATAATAAATGACATGAGGAAGCTTTCCTACCCGTTGTCCCAAAACTGCACCCACAGCATAGTCAGATGCATCACACATAATCTCAAAGGGCAATGGCCAGTTAGGCGGCTGCATGATGGGAGCAGAAGATAATAGAGACTGGAGCTGCTGGAATGCCTAGTGACATGCTTCATCAAAGTGAAAAGGGGTGTCCTTAGAAAGCAAGTTACATAAAGGCCTTGAGATTTTGTTGAAATCTTTGATGAAACGACGATAGAAGCCGGCGTGCCCTAGGAAAGAATGGACCTGCTTCACTGAAGTGGGTGGTGGTAAATTTTCAATGAGCTCAACTTTGGCCCAGTCCACCTCAATACCTCTTTTGGACACTATATGACCCAAAACTACACCTTCCTGTACCATGAAGTGGCTCTTCTCCCAGCTCAAAATTAGGTTAGTTTCTTTGCAACGTTGAAGCACAAGTGACAGATTATGGAGACATTTATCAAAAGAAGATCCAAAAATAGAAAAGTCATCCATAAATACCTCCAAAAAATTTTCCACCATGTCGAAGAAGATAGACATCATACATCTCTGGAATATGGCAGGTGCATTGCATAAGCCGAAGGGCATGCGTCAGTACGCAAAGGTGCCGAATGGACATGTGAATGTTGTCTTCTCTTGGTCTTAGGGATCAATTGCAACTTGATTATACCCAAAGTAGCCGTCAAGGAAGCAATAGTAACTTTGGCTAGCAAGACGCTCCAAAATTTGATCAATGAATGGGAGCAGGAAGTGATCCTTCTGGGTATGAGAATTGAGCTTCCGGTAGTCAATGCAGACACGCCATCCCGTGGTTGTGTGCTGTGGAACCAATTCGCCAGCAGAATTCTCAACAACGGTGATGCCTGATTTCTTTGGAACCACTTGAGTGGGGCTCACCTATTTGCTATCTGAGATGGGGTAGATGATGCCTGCATCAAGTAACTTGACTACCTCTTTCATTACTACCTCCTTCATGTTGGGATTCAACCGGCGATGTGCTTCCCGGGAGGGTCGAGCATCTTCTTCCAAATGGATCCGGTGCATACAGATAGACGGGTCAATGCCTTTCAAATCTGCCACTGTCCAACCAATAGCCTCTTTATACTCCTTTAACACTGCGAGCAGACTGTCTTCTTGGTCTTTTTGTAAGTCGGAAGCAATGATCACCAGCAGGGTGTTCTTAGACCCCAGAAATGCATATTTGAGCTTTGCTGGCAGGGGCTTCAACTCAAGCTTTGGTGGAGACAGTAGAGATGCAACAGGAGGAGTGCTTGATGCCACAGCTAGGGGCTCCTTTACTACTCTCCATGGATGGAAATTTGCACTAGCGGCTGTTTCTAGCAATTCATGGACCTCTTGAATGTACTGGTCGTGTTGAATTCTTCAAAGTCAAAATAATTCAGGCACGCTTCCACTGGATCCTTTGTCAGGAGACTGGGTAGTGAGTCTTCTATATATTCTTCAATGCTGTCCAAAAAGAAACACTCATTCTGATCAGGAGCATGCTGAAATGCAGTAAAGATATTCAACCGAACCTTCATATTGCCAAATGACATCTCCATGACTCCAGTTCGACAGTTGATACATGCATTTGCTGTGGCTAAGAACGGACGCCCAAGGATGACAGGAACCAGCTTCTCAGGATTGGGCACAGGCTCGGTATCCAGCACGATAAAGCCAACTGGGAAGAAAAATTTATCCACCTGGATGATCACATCTTCTACAATCCCTCTTGGCTTCTTAATCGACCGATCAGCTAGTTGCAGAATCACTGTAGTGGGCTTCAGCTCCCCTAGGCCCAGCTGCTGATACACTGAATATGGTAGTAAATTCACACCAACTCCCAGATCTAAGAGTGCCTTATCAATCTCCCTTTTTCTGATGATGCATAAAATTGTAGGAGCCCCGGGGTCCTTGAACTTTGGAGGAGTGTTGTGCTTATTCAGGGAACTTACTTGCTCAGTCAGAAGAACTTTCTTGGGGATGTGGTTTCTGGTCTTCCGCTTTTGAGTACACAAGTCTTTAAGGAACTTGGCATAGGCAGGCACTTGTGCAATGGCATCAAGAAGGGGAAGATTGATTTTTACCTGTTTGAACATCTCCATCATTCCTTGTATTTTCTCTCCTTGTTTCCCAAAGTGGGAAGGTGCCTTGAGACGTTCTGGGAAGGGGGCTGGTGGCTCATATGGGGTCTCTAGAGTGGATGCTGTTGATGACGAAGCCTCATTGCTTACTTGCTTGCTTTTATCATTCTGTAGATTCTGTGCAACCTCCGTGTGTTCATCCTTCTTCTCCTCCACATGATTGTCAACTATTTTGCCGCTTCTCAAGGTGGTGAGAGCTTGAACTTGCTGATGGTATGAAGTGCCCTCATCGACCATGTAGTGCCCCTTAGGGTTTACCACTGGCTGACTTGGAAGCTTTCCTTCGTCTCTTCTGTTGATGGTGTTGGCAAGTTGTCCGACTTGAGCTTCTAGCTTGGTCATAGATTGGGAATGTGAGTTGACTATTTCCTCTTGAGATTTGATTGACTACTTGATCTCGCTGATCAGCTCAGTCACTGCTTTTACAATCCAATCCTCAAAATTGGACTCTGAGGGAGCCTGATAGTGCTGCTGTGGAGGCCGGTAAGTGGACTGAGGTTGGTAGGGCTGCCTGTTGGATTGAGAGTGATTATGTGGCCCTAGGGCTGAGTTGCTGGAATTCTTCCATGAGAAATTTGGATGATTTCGCCACCCAGTGTTGTAGGTATTGGAGTACGGATCATTACCCGGTCTGGAGAAAGCTGAATTAACCTGCTCATTAGAAATGTCAGTATAATTTCTAGTAACAAGGCAGTTATTTACATGATGCATAGGACGGGAACAGAATGAGCATGCTTCAGTGTGTGTGTGAGCAGCATTAGGAGCAAAACTAGCAGTCAACAGAACTTGATCTAACTTCTTGGTGATAGCCTCAACTACTTGGTTGGCCATGTTTAGGGAATGGCCGGCTTCATACAAACTCTCCGTCTTGGGTGCTTTAGGTGCTGGTGCCCTTCGTTTGGCGGAAACCTGCTGAAGGGAATTGTTACTCACGTTTTCAAACATAAACCATGCTTCATCTTCGCTTTTCAACATGAATGTCCCCCCACATGATGCATCTACCATTTTTCTATTGGACTCGGTCAGGCCATCATAAAAACACTGCACTAGCTGCCATTTCGGGACAGCGTGGTGTTGACATGATCTAAGCAAGCTCTGCAACCTATCCCAAGTCTCATGGAAATCCTCTCCCTCATACTGGGAGAAGGTAGTAATGGCTCTCCTAGTATCATTGGTCATGCCTATGAGAAAGTACTTCTTAAGAAATTCTTGTTGCAATTGAGACCAAGAAGTGATAGAATTGGGTGTTAAGGACTGGAACCAATGTTTGGCTTTTTCCTTGAGGGAGAAAGGAAAAAGACGCATCCTTAGGGCATCCTCAGTGAATCCATTCATTTTAGTGGTCTCACAGATTGCTTCGAAATCACTGAGGAATTCATAAGGATTTTCAGTGCTAAGCCCTAAGAAGGAAGGTAAACTTCGTATAGTGCTAGGCTTCATTTCGTAATGGGTTGTCATAATTTCCGGCAACCGGAGACATGTGGGAGTAGTGTAAGTGGTAGGAAGATAGTGATCTTGCAATGCTACGTGGTTACCGTCCCCCATGGTCTCAGTGGAACGCTCTTCTAGCAAATTAGAGTTCTTTTGGGAACTAATTTGTCGAAGGGTGCGTTCAATTTCAAGGTAGCAAGAAATTAATGGAAAAGACAAAGAACGATGACCTCTCATAAACTAAACAGAAATTTAAAAAGAACAGAAAAGAAATAAGCTAAAAAACATAAAACAAACAAAGCTCACAAACGGCCTTAGTGTGCACTTAGGGTTCTGGATGCAGGATGCCGCAAGTGCGCTCGAGCGTACTGCCGCAAATGGGTGCGAGCGCAGGAGTAGGGGGCTCAAGCGCTGCTAGCTTGGATCCTGTTGGAGTGCGTCTATGCGCTCGATCGCACACGACCTGCGCTCGATCGCAGTCACAGAGAAGGCTGCATACGGACCTGTTTGCAATTTCTAGGAAGAAAAAATTAAAATTAAAAAAAAAAAAAAATCAAACACAAAACAGAATTAAAATTAGTAACTTAAAACATAAAAATAAATTATTAAGCTAAAATTAATCTCTAAAATTTGACAATAAAACCGTTGAGTAGTCCCCGGCAACGGCGCCAAAAATTGATGTGATATTTTTGTGACCAAAAATATTAATTATAAAAATTACCACTCGCAATAGAACGAATCCCGTAGGATAGGGCTATATTGAGGGTGTCGAACCTCAAGGACTGCAGGGGTTTAATTATCAGAATTTAAAATGTTAAAATCAACTTAATTGAAAGAGAATGATTCGTTTGTGTGAATTTGAAGTGCATAAAATAAACGGAAATAAAATAAGTAAATGTATGAGAGAGAGAGAGTAGGGTATTGACTTCACCACATTCCGCACATCAATGGTTAACCATATTTAATTCTAGAACTTCATTCTATGCATGTTATAATTTCAATAATAAAACATATAAAAGTAATTTCATACAATCAACGGAATAGCATAACCCATCTTTGGTTGGCACAGACCGTCTACCTAAATTACACTAAACTAGGGTGTAGTATGATCCGTCTTCCCTAGGCATGGCCTATCTAACCCTATTGATTGTATGCCAATTAAGAACCATTGTATAACCATCATTCTTATAATCACAGAAAATAAGAATGATTTGAGTTCAACAATAGTAAAATAATTTCTAAGGCAAGATAAGAATTTTACTAATATTGAATTGGAATTTAAAGAACAACTGCATTTAATATGAAGAACAGAAATCAATTGTAGCAATCCTCAGAGTTATACAATCAACATGCATAAATTGAAAGACTAGAAATTAAATACAATCAAACCATTGTGCTTGGAAAGGACTACATCAATACCCCACAATTGGGTTTAGGTGCTCATGATCTCCTAAGCTCCACAGACTTTTTTTTCTGAATTTCTTTTCCTCTAGAAGCGGTGTGTCTGTTTACAATATTTAGAGCCCTATTTATAGGGAATTGGAAAACCCTAAAACCCTAGAAATCCTTAGAAAGTCGGAAGTCAGTCTCCCAGTCCAATTGGGAGACTGAAAACCAAGCCCAAGCTGGAAAAGGAGTCTTGCCGTGCACTGTACGTTCGTGTGTGCTCGATCCAAGATTTGGTGCGCTCGAGCCTAGCTGGTGTGCGCGCGAGCACAGGTATGCGCTCGATCCTTGGTCGCAGACGCTCGAGCGCATGTGCGCTTGATCCCAGGAGTGCTGCGCTCGATCCAAAGGTTTGTCAAATGAAACCTGAAACTCAAAAACAAAACAAAATCAAACAAATAACAATGCTAAGGAATTAACATATGTAAATTAAGGGGCTTGAATGTGCAACATTCGGCGCTTATCAATCTTTCTACTAGTTATAATTAGGATTTAAATTTTGCAAGTTGTTTCTTTTATTCCTATTCTAAAATATATATATATGTAAATTAAGGGGCTTGAATGTGCAACATTCGGCACTTATCAATCTTTCTACTAGCTATAATTAGGATTTAAATTTTGCAAGTTGTTTCTTTTATTCCTGTTCTAAAATATATATATATATATATATATATATATATATATATATATATATATTTGTTTTTGTTTCCCTATTTTGCAGTTTCTGCCATAGCACTCTCTACATATCAACGCTAGTGCGGTCGGGCACAGTCCTAGTACACTCGAGCGCACCCGCAGGCAAGGCAGTAGCTGGTTCAACTGTGCATGCCTGCGCTCGATAACCCTCTGTGCATGCTCGAGCGCACGAGTAGCACCAGACAAATCAGCGCGTCTGTGCTCGAGCATGAGTAGCAGACAGCATCAGCAGAGGAGCGCACGCATGTAGCCACAACATCACTGACAAATTAGCGCTACTGCGCTCACCCTCCCCTTCTACGCTCGAGCGCACGTCTGTAGACTGCACCAAGACGGATCAGTACCAATTTGCCAAATTTAATTTTGGTCCATTTTTTGAGTTTTTAAGTTTTGGTATTTTGGTTTAGT
Organism: Corylus avellana; assembly: GCF_965113065.1. Lineage (NCBI taxonomy): Eukaryota > Viridiplantae > Streptophyta > Magnoliopsida > Fagales > Betulaceae > Corylus > Corylus avellana. The sequence goes on along the minus strand of NC_142495.1, from coordinate 15,006,208 downwards.
TTTATGCTTCTGTGTTAGTTTTCATTTTTATTTTTTTTTTCTTTTAAAAAATAAAATCAAATAAAATAAAATTTTGTTACTATTTTATGTGGGATATTTGCATGTTAAAGAGTGAGGGTGAAGCATGAATTTTCCGTTTGGTAATTTTGATGCTTCTTTTAGTTGTAGGGCACCAGCTCCTACCAACTCTCACAATATTTACCCACATGAACCATGTTTATACTGCTCAAATCCTTATCACTGTTCTAGTAATTGTCCATCTTGGGGACAATTTTTTAATTTTTCATATGAGCAAATGAACACCAATTTCTCCAGCCCAAGCTTTGAATCAAATTCAATTTTTTACACCTCGGGATGGAACAATCATTCTGATTTCTCATGGTCAGCTCAGACTACAGGAAATTATGCTCCCCAAGATCATGAATTGCACCATCCAGAATATCTGCAGTTCGATAATCCATCTTCCATTTCTTCATCATACGAGTATCAATCTTCATTGGAAGACTCTCAAATCCTTCAAGCAACTAACGGGCCAATCCACTGTTCAAATTCCACAACCACAATTATCATTGGAAGACACGCTCAAAGTGTTTCGGCAAATAGCTAGCCAGTGCATACAAGAGCTTAAGAGTTCCACCATGGTCAATAACCAAGCCATTCAAGAACTCAAGGATGCCACCATGGTCAACACTCAAGAAATTGCAAGGTTGGAAGGACAAGTCGATCATCTAGTTGTTGAATTCAACAGAATGGAGGAAGAAGGTCTTCAAAGTTAGGCTGAAAGGGCACTACATGATTGATGATGATGATTCCAGCAATCTTCATCATGAGCATGTCCAAGCCACCACCACACTTGGGAGTGAAGAAATTATTGAGGAAATCGTTAATGAGCCAAGTCTTGAGGATCCTTTGGGAGAGTGCCTTGCTCAATTTGGATGTGACCTAGACCTGGACAAGTTACTTAAGCAAGCTGAGGACTTATTGGATTCCACTTTTGAGATGCGACCTGAGAATGGGAAAACCACTGTGATATCATTCCCTAACACATCTTCATCAGCAGTTGAGGCTCTCATCATTGATAACAAGGAGGAAGAGAAAGAGGAGCACTTGGAGCCAGTTGAGCACCTGAAGCAAATTGAGCCCTCGTTGACTCCAAATTTGTCCAATGACAAGGAAGTGAGTACTGAAGCTCCTTCCTTCATCACTATCCCTTTTAAGACACATCATGAACCCCAAGCTTCATTTCTTCAAAGTCTCAAAGAGACATTTTATGCCCAAATACTCAAGGGCTTATGCACGCAAGCATGCAAATCTAGGAACCATCTTCCTAAGAAGCTCCTTCGAAGCAAGAAAGTTGGCCACCGAAGATGGCGAAGCACTCTTCTGAGTGTCATGAAGTGCTAAAGAAAAAAGGGTGGAAGAGATTGGTTGGACATCCAAATGATCGAGGAAAGCGAGGTCAATTTTCTTTTCCATTTGATTTTCTGCACATTTTCTTTCTTTCTTTTTCCATTTTATTTCGTGTCATTTTCTTTTTGTTTCTAACAGCAATTAACCTTGTGATGCGTGTTTCTGTGAGAAATTATTGTTGTTAGTTTTGTGACAGGTGTTCTCGTGTCTAAGTTTGGGGGACGCCCTAGCCTTTTTCACACTTAAGGTTTCCTTCCCTTCTGGTAACATAGTTCTACACTACACATTGAGGACAATGTGTAATTCAAGTTTGGGGGTAAGGAAAAACACACTGTTTTTTTTTTAATCTGTGTACTTTGTTTGTTTTTGTCTGTCTGTTTATATTAATAAAAAATAATGAAAAAAAAATTGTGCCATGTTGTTGTTACGCATGAGTAGTGCTGTAACTGTGGTTTGAATTTCATTGGCTAGCTTAACATTTTTAACACAACATCATGTCATTAGAAATCTTAGTCTTTTGACTCATTTTTGGTCTAGAGAAACTTTATTTGTTTTGAGTTAATCATCACCAGCACATTAGCATAGAGTCTGTGAGGTATGAGAGTTGAACTGAATCATGTGTATCTTGAGATTTATTGGATGACTTGTGGATGAATAACCTTGGCTTGAAAATAATAAAAAAATATAACCAAATATATATATATATCACCATTTTGAGTTTCTCATTGAGTAACCGGATCTCTTATCTCATTAAGCATTGAGTGTTCGCATAAAAATGTGTGAAATTCAAGTTGGTTGATGTATGGCTAGTTTGGCTTTGTAGCCTTTTTGACTTGAGTTATTAAGCCCTTAGGGATGTTTTTACATCTAGTGCCCTAAAATCATCTAGTTTGGAAGTCATTGGCTTAACACTTGTTACTTAGGTCAATTAGAAAGCTTAGGGAGCTAAGCATTACACAGCCTAAATAAAAATAAAAAAATAAAATAAAAAGAGTTCTGACTTAAGCTTTGGTTGTTTCATCTGATAGGGAGTCCTACAAATTTTGAGATATTGATTTTGTTTGAATTGAAGCCTCATGATTGTATGTTAATCTCACTTTGCACTTAATAGAACATATGTTGTCTCAAATTTCCATTTATGAGTGATTTGATTTTGGATGCCCAATTGATTGTGATGATGGTGTTTGCATTTTTAAGCTTGCTAGCGAATAAGAACCAGTTGTTTGTGTGAGATTCCATTCTTTTCAAGAGCATAGTGCAGAAAAATGTTTGTGGGTATCATTTTTGTTAAACCCTCACAAGACTTCACTCATCCACTAGGGATGCTTAGGAGTTTAAAAGGCTTGTTGCATATCCCACGAAAGAGGATTTATGTTTCATGCTTTCATGTTGTTTTTAATTTTGTTTTGCTAAGGGATTAGAAAAATGTAAGTTTGGGGGTGTTTGATGAGTGTCAAATATTGCATATTTGAGCCCCTTAATTTACATCTATTAATAGCTGTGTCTTAATCTGATGTTTCGTGTTAGTTTTGGTATTTTAGTGTTTTGCCGGTTGCTAAGGGAAAACTGCGGCTTTAAGGTGAAAAATGCAGATTTTGGAAGAAGGTTGGAAAAACAGCCATCTGAGGAAGTAGGATCGAGCGCACACTCCTAAGCTCGAGCGCATATGCGCTCGATAGCAAAAGTCTTATGCTCGAGCACATACACACCCACAAGCAATCCATCAGTGCGCGAGCGCTGCGCCGCAAGAGAAGTCAAGCATGCTCGAGTGCAATCGAGTGCACTCGTCCGATGTGGAAGCGCTGAAACCCTAAATTAGGGTTATAAATACCATATATTTCTAAAAACGTATGGAGGCGCGCCAAGGGCCGCCGTTTTTTGTCATTTTCGTGTTTTCTGGGTTTTTGTAGCTTTGAACACGAATTCTTTTGTTAGTTGTTTGATTTTAATGAAGTTAATTAGTTTCTTTATGATTCCTTTTGTCATAAGAGGTTTTAAATTATTACTATCTCTATCAGTTAGTTAAAGTCTTATGTTGCAATCTCTCCTCGGAGGGGTTGAGATCCTTGAGTCTTGTTCCGAGAGGAATAAGGTTGTGAGGGGAACCATGGAGTCAATTACTTGTTAATTGATTTCATTAGGATGTTACATGTAGTGACCCGTCAATCAAACATAGCTGTGATGATCACGAACAGCCATTGGAGGCCTATATAAACACACTCACACACACATTGACCATAAAATCAAGTTTATATAGTAAGCCCATGGCCATTATACCGTATGTACCGGTGTACCATGCTATACCATGCATCTTATTAATCAACTATTAAGACATTTACCTAGTTCCATGAAAAGTAATTATACTCATAACATACGCGTGCTCAGTTAGCTGACATGTCGCATGTTTTTAGGGAAAGCAGTCGTAAGTATTTACTTACCTCGTGTGCTTGCTTGAATCCTTAGACATTTTGATTCCCTACTATAATGAAACATAATTTATTATTATACGCAATACTAGAGAACCTACTATAAACACATAAGGTCCTAATCGATAAGCAAACTAGCTAAAAGGTCAAAAAACTCTAATTTCACCAATTCTGAACGTTGTTCAAACGTTCTGGCTTATGGTAGAATGTTTGGACTCGAGGTCAAACATTCAGTTAGGTTACTGAGAATGTTTGGCTAGGTTGCTGAGAACGTTCGGTCAGATGCCAAAATGCTTTTAAGTAGTGGTTTCCTTTTTAAGGTTTTGATGTTTTAGGGCATCACATCCATCCTAGTACTACTCTCACATAAGCACGCCTAACTGTAGAGTTTTGATAGGTTCATGGCCATCACGACTTTAAAGCGCATTGTTCAAGAAGGGTATAAGTATACATATAAGCACATCCCCATTCCCATACTTTGGCAATGTGGGACACTACAATCACCCCCTCTTGGGACCCATCATCTTTGCTGGCGACCTTCATAGGCTTGTGCACACTCCCCTCATCTTAGGTAAGGCAATGACTCTAATACCGTTTGTAACGCCCCACCCCAATGACACAATATTGTCCATTTTAGTTCCTCTGAACTAGACATCTTAGGAGGTCACCCATCCTATTACTACTAATGCATATGCACACATGATTACGAAGTTCTGATAGCTTCATGACCATCAAATAATCTATGTCAATTCTCCTATAAATAAGAGCCTTTGTATTATAATATCATACTGGAATAAAAGTATAATGTTTTACATTGGTTTTATCTTGTGAACGTACGTCATAAGTTGAACCAAGTAAAATCCTTGTGTTTAATTTTTTTTTTCTTTTTCGCTATTTGTTTATATCTTTCCATTTGATTTAGATTCCATTTGTTGGTTCATGGATCGGCCACGTAAGGCCCAACAATCCTCGAGATCCAAAGGTTTGTCAAACTCGATAAGACTAAGCCCATATGAAGGCTCGGTCAGTCTAGCCCGACTGCTGATCGGCATACAGGGCATAATAGTCTTATACCAAGGATAGATCAGTCTTTTCACATGGTGGATATCAACTATCCTTGTACAAGTGGGATAGACTATCATTCAAATTCAAAAAGTTATCTACACTTATCAGGAAGTAGACTAGCTATCAATGCCTAAGCTATACAAGTCTGACCGACGACTACTCGGTCATCCTTATCTAGCACTAAACAAAAGCCATATCGCTTATCCCATGATCTTAGGCTAATAAGACCATGGAGTTGCTAACAAACTCCACTCCATGCCTATAAAATGCAAGTCACCTCTCAACACCAAGGTAATGGCAACTCTTGCTTTCTAGCTTTTCTGTTGCTTATACACTTTCTCTCTGATTACTAACTTAAGCATCAGAGTTTCCCCACCAGAACACCACCGGGGACTCTGATTCTCTTGTTTACTCTATGTGTAGCCCAACGCATCCTCGGACGCTGCAACATCACCCGGAAGGTGTGCCACGTCACTCCTTGGAAAATTGTGCATCAACAATTTTGCGCCATCTATGGGAACTCAATCTTCATCAGTTCTTAACATCAACAATCCGAAATGGTGCAGACACGTGCAACACACCCTTTGCCAGAGGTTCAAGCCGAGATGCCCGGCGTAACTATAGCGCCTCCAACCCTTGCCGAGTTCATGAAGCGTGGATGCGCTGAAGAAGCAAAATGAAGATCTTACTGCCAGGCTCACGGTTTGTTGAAGCTCGCAATAGTCGAAGGGATCATGAGCATGAAGAGAGGCGCAAGAAGGAGAGTGCAAAAATGGGTGAAAGAGAGAGGTGTGAGAGGATTCACAAGGGCAAACAGGTCCAGGACCTAAACCAAAATTAGAACCATGATCAGGAAGATAATGCAAGTTCGGTTCATGGCAGCCGTCATACGACTGTCCAAAACGAAGGGCATCACGAGAGATCTTTTGCTGAGAGGTCTCATCCCAAGAAACCTCACTATGAGATATCTCATAGTGAAAGATCTCATTGTGAGAGATCTCAACATGCTCGGCATAATGAGACCGATGTGAATGTTGAGTTAGGAGATTTAAAGAGAAAGTATGCAAAGATAGCTGACAAATTGGCTAATGGGGAGAACGGGTTGATGGCTGAAGAGCTCATGGAGAACACCAACCTGCCCTTCACAGATCGGGTTATGAGCTTCCCCTTTCTTGACAAGTTTAAGATGCCTTGTATAGATAAATATGACGACAATGGAGACCCTACAGAGCACATGGAGAGTCTTCGGGCACATTTCATCCTCCACGGAACCTTAGATGAGATCTCATGCCGGACGTTTCCATTAACCTTGGCAGGAGTAGCCAAAGAATGGTTTGCGAGGCTCCCTGTCAAGTCTGTAGATAACTTCAAATCCTTGGGGTGCCTTTTTCTAAGCCAGTTCATAGCCACCCAAAAGAGGAAGAAGAACCTGGCTTACCTACTTTCTCTTATTCAAGAAAAGGATGAGTCCTTGAAAGACTTTATGCTCAAGCTCAACAAGGAGAAGTTGACAGTAGAAAGTCCAAATGAGCAAACGATACTCGATGCTTTGATGCACGGGGTGAGAGCCGAACTAGCAAAGAAGTCTACATTGGTGACTCTCCATCAGTTTTTGAATAAAGCAGAAGAATACATCAACCAGTAGGAGGCTGTTCAGGCCTTGATGAAGCCCCAAGAAAAGGCTGCCCAACAAGCTGAGGGTAGCACAAAGGCAGTACCGGCAAGCTCCAGGAAAAAGGAGGAGAAAAATTGAAGAAGCAAGCGAAGAAGACTCTCTATCCGAGGGTTGACCCTCAGCGTCAACTCAACAAGTATACTCCATTGAACACCAGTATGACTGAGGTGTTAATGGAGATCAGAAGAGATCTTGCTTTTAGATGGCCAACAAAAATGAAAGGTCAATTGGCAAAGCGAGACCAACATAAGTTTTGCGAGTACCATAATGACTGAGGCCACCTGACCGAGGACTGTGTATCTCTGTGCTAGAAAATTAAAAAGTTCATGAAGAATGGAAGATTGGTGAGATTCCTGGCAAGAGAGAGGAATAGAGGAAGAAATCCTCAGGAGCCCTCGGAGGCCAAGAGCTGAGGCAAAGGCAGGATGACGACCTCAGAGATGATCAGTACGCTAAACCGATACACAATCAGCAGAATGAACCAAGGAACGATTGGGATGCACATCCTCCGCCTCGGAATCAAGACGTAGTGGGGGAGATCCTTACCATCTCTAGGGGAATAGCTGGGGGAGGAGAGTCTAGCTCGGCTAGGAAGGCTCATGCAAGAAGGGTGCAGAGCAAAGAGGTTCTCTTCCTTGAAAGGCCTTCCAAGGCCCCAAAGTGAGACGTAATGATTCTATCATTCTCAGAAAAGGATGCAAAAAGGGTAATGATGCCCCATGATGATGCACTAGTGGTGACAGTGATGGTGGCTAACCATGCGCTCCATCGAATTTTGGTGGACAACGGGAGTTCGGCTGATATCCTCTACTGGCCTGTTTTCAAACAAATGGGCATTGATTGTGAGAGGATCAAGCCGTTTAGTGCTCCCTTGGTCGGATTTGCAGGACAGCAAGTCCAACCCATTGGTCTCATCTCTCTCCTTGTAACAGTAGGCATAGCCCCCAGGCAGTCAACTATTATGGTAGATTTCTTGGTGGTCGACCGACCATCTGCTTACAACGCAATAATCGGTCGGCCAACCTTGAATAAGTTGAAGGCTGAAATTTCAACCTACCATTTAAAGATGAAGTTCCCGACAAAAGAGGGAGTCAAAGAGGTCAAAGGTGACCAAATTGCAGCAAGGAAGTGTTATAACACTTCTCTGAAGAAACCCTTAGAAACTGCACCTTTAACGGTCAGCACCATAGGCAGCAAAAAGGAGGATGAACCTAAGGGCAAGCCGACCGAGCCACTAGAAGACATGATAGTAGCGGACAGCAAAGTAGTGAAGATTGGGTCTCAACTCACCTCGGAGGTCTGAGAAAGCCTCGTCACCTTTCTAAGGAAGAATCTAGAAGTGTTTGCATGGACACACAAAGACATGCCAGGCATTAGCGTTGAAGACATTCTCCACCAACTCAATGCGGATCCAAGTGTAAAACTGGTAACACAAAAGAGAAGGAATTTGCTCTAGAGCGAAATATGGCTATAGCTGAGGAAGTGGAGAAGCTACTTAGAGCTCGGTTCATTGAAGAAGTACACTATCCCGATTGGCTGGCCAATGTCTTGTTGGTCAAAAAATCCAATGGAAAATGGAGGATGTGTGTAGGCTTCACTGACCTCAACAAAGCTTGCTCAAAAGACAGCTTTCCCTTGCCACGCATTAATACGTTGGTAGACTCAACATCTAGGTATGGCTTGCTTAGCTTCATGGATGCTTTCTTTGGTTACAACCAGATCTACATGCATCGAGAAGATAGGGAGAAGACTTCGTTTATCACAAACCGAGGCTTGTACTGTTATAAGGTCATGCCTTTCAGTCTGAAAAATGTAAAGGCAACATTCTAGAGACTGGTTAACAAGATGTTTCGAGAGCAGATTGGGCAGAACATGGAAGTTTACATGGATGACATGCTAGTCAAAAGCGTGTTACCACATAACCATACAAGTGACCTGCAAGAAACGTTCAAAACGTTGAAGAAGTATGGGATGAAGCTGAATACTGCAAAGTGTGCATTTGGAGTTTCCTCTGGGAAATTTCTTGGCTATATGGAATCAAACCAAGGGATTTAGGCCAATCCTGAAAAGATTTGAGCGATCTTGGACACGCAGTCCCCAAAGAATACGAAACAACTTCAACAATTGATAGGTAGGATCACAACACTTAATCGGTTTATCTCTCGGCCAACTGACAAGTGCCTCCCATACTTCAAAATCTTGAGGAAGGCATTTGAATGGTCCGAGGAGTGTGAAAAAGCCTTTGAGGAGCTGAAGAAGTATTTGGTCAGCCCACCCCTACTGAGTCGAACAGGAGAGACATTGTATCTTTATTTATCCATCTCTCCAACAGTGGTTAGTACAGCTTTTGTCTGAGAAGAGGAGGGTGTGCAAAATCCCATATACGTCGTCAGCCAAGCCTTGAGAGGAGTCGAGGAAAGATATCCTCGTATGGGAAAACTCTCCTTCGCTTTTACTATAGCATCAAGGAAACTTCGGCCGTACTTCCAAGCTCACACTATAAGGGTTCTGACCGAGTAACCGCTCAAAAAGGTACTTCGCAAGCTATATTTGTCTGGCAGATTTGCTAACTGGGCAATCGAACTTGGAGAGTTTGACAACAAATTCCTCCCTCAGAATGCCATCAAAGGTCAAGCATTGGCGGACTTTCTGGCAGAATTCACTAATCTGCCAGACACAGAACCATGGCCGAGGGATAAGACTTGGATAGTTTACGTGGATGGTTCATCCATGAGAAAGCATGGCGGAGCTAGGGTGGTACTAATCACCCCAAAGGGTGAAGAGTTGCGAAGTTCCTTGAAGCTGGAGTTCAGAACTACCAACAACGAAGCCTAGTACGAAGCAGTTCTAGCTAGACTCGGCTTGGCCCAAAAGATGGGAGCCGAATTCATTGAGTTACAAAGCGACTCTCAAGTGATTGTCAGACATATCGAAGGGGAGTTCGAAGCCAAGGGAGACAAGATGAAGCTGTACTTGTCAAAAGTACAAGATTTGCAGAATTCCTTCAAAAAATTATACATTGTAAGAATCCCAAGGGAAGAGAACAAGAGGGCGGTTCATCTCACTCGAATAGCAACGACAACAGAACACAACATGGGGGAAACTAAAGAACCAGTCCAGATTCTTTCACAACCTGCCATAACCGAGGTGGTCTCAGTCTTGGCAACAGAGGTAGTGCTTGAATGGCAAAAGGAGATAGTGTAATACCTAGAAAAAGGAACTCTACCATCAAAAAAGAAGTTGGGGGTCCAATTAAGGAAAAAAGCTACTAGATTTACCATGGTAAATGGAACCTTATACAAACGAGGTTTCATGTTGCCACTTCTGAAGTGCGTCTCCAAAGAAGAAGGTGATTACATCCTTCACGAGATTCACGAAGGCATTTGTGGCAGTCATTCGGGCGCCAGGATGTTGGCACATAAGGCAGTCCGAGTAAGTTTCTATTGGCCTAACATGATTCGGGACTTAGTGAGGACAGTTAAAAATTTGAAAAGTGCCAACGTTTCGCAAACATTACCAAGCAACCCCCTGAGGAGTTAAGTTTGGTCTCCTCACCATGGCCCTTCTCACAATGGGGGGTAGATATAGTGGGACCGTTACCTCGTGGAAAAAGGAGTATTCGGTTTGCAGGTGTAGCTATGGATTATTTCACACTGTGGGCAGAAGTGGCGGCCCTAGTAAATATAACAGCTAAGAGCATAGAGCGGTTCCTATGGAAGAATGTCATCTGCCACTATGGCATTCCACATGCATTCGTCACGGACAATGGAAAGCAATTTGACTCCGATTTGTTCCGAGAATGGTGTGCTGAGCTCCATGTAAGAAACTATTACTCATCTCCAGGGCATCCCTAAGCAAACGGACAAGTGGAAATCACCAACAAGACAATTTTCAAACTTTTTAAGAAAAAAATTGGTGATTGCAAAGGCGATTGGGCTGAGGATCTTCCGGAAGTTTTGTGGGCATATCAAACTACTAGAAGAACTCCAACCGAGGAGACTCCTTATGCCTTAGCTTTTGGACCGAGGCGGTCATCCCAGCCGAGGTAGGCTCGGGCAGTTTTCGAGTAAAGACCTTTATACTCGAGACTATTGATGAAGGCCTCCAGCTGCATCTAGATTTGCTACAAGAGAAATGGGACCAAGTCCAAGTAACCATGTCAGCATACTAAGCAAGAGTAGCTCGGTACTTCCATAAGAGGGTCAAGCGTTGAAGCTTCAAAGTTGGAGAGCTGGTCTTGCGAAAAGTCACCATCGCTGCCAAAGATCCAATTGAAGGTAAGCTAGCTCCTAATTGGGAAGGACCCTAAAAGGTGATCGAATGCCTAAGAGCGGGAGCATACTACCATGAAGACCTCGAGGGAAAGCCACTCCCCAGGCCATGGAACGCCAAGCACCTTAAGAAGTATTTTGTCTAAGTCATTGTAGTTTCGCAAAGGAGATTTGTCTTTTGTAATTTTTATTTCATTAAATAAAAAATCTCCCAAAGTTACAATAACATTCAAAGTCTTAAATACAGCCGAAGAGGCTATAACTCATTCTCTTTTGGGAAATACAGCCGAAGAGCCTATAACTCATTCTCTTTTGAGAAATACAGCCAAAGAAGCTATAACTCATTCTCTTTTGAGAAATGTTATGCCAAATACCCACCTAAATTAATAGGTAAATACTTGATACGTTTTACTCGCAAGTGCACAAGATCAAACAATAGTATAATAGGCAAATATGAGATCATTCCCACAAGGATTGGTAAATTATGTTTAGAAGTAGTTTCCTATTTAATTAGTAGATAAAACTCAATTGTCATGATTGCGTTAAAATAAAAGATAAACTAAAACTAAAAAGGGTTAGGGTTTTGATATCCACCACTAATCAGACTAATTAAGATAACAATATGCCAATGCGCCACTCATACCGGTATATTTAATGTTTGCCAACCTAAGGGTATGGGTGTCTACTCCTTAAACTATTGATTTCCCTAAACAACGAATTAGGAATGGGTTTCTACTCTAATTCTTTTATTTCTTAAAGGATTTAGCATGGGTATCTACTAAGTTGTTCTTTAAGAAAGCATAAATCTGTGAAAATCGACGAACACATGTGGCCTAGGGCATGGGTGTCTACTCCCGGTTCCCCATGTTGATTAACCCAAGAACCCGGCATGAATTTCTTTTGTTACTCTTATTAAACCCAGGACTCGATCATCCAAATTGATTTAATTAACTAGTTCATATCGCATGCATATGTTGGCCAGACAAACACATATGAGGAATTCCAGATAACAGGACTTAATTAAGTTAAATACACCAAAATATAATTATAGCAAAGGCGCCAATATTGAAATCATAAATAGACATGATTATGGCTTCAATCTAGCCCTAATTAAAATATAAACTACATAACAAAAATAAAAAGTAGAAGAGAAAAAAAACTCAAACTCCTCTTAATCTAGCCTTCAGTTCCTTTCCAGAGCTTGTGTCTCTTTCTCCACACTTTTTCCTAGAAGCTAAGAGGTCTATTTATAGGCCTTAGAAGAGTCCTAGAAGCCCCAGTAATCCTAGGAAATTTGGAGTCCAGCCTCCTAGTCCAATTAGGATAAAGATAACCTAAGTCCAAATCGGAATAAGATTCGTCCAAGTTTTCATTCTTATCTTACGGGACAATTTTGGCATAGCGCAGGTCCGAATTTGGAAAATACTATTTGAAACTGATTTGTATAATTTTGAGTTAGCTTTCCATTGCCACTATAATCACCTCGATTGGATATTTGAGCTGAAAGTTATGGTCAAAATACCGACACATGTGCAGAATCCAAATTTGAATCCAATCCGATTTTGACTCCAATTTGAGAAATTCCGATTTAATCATTTCCTTTATTTGGCTAAACTTAACCAAATCTTCTAGGTCTTCCCAATTTTCCCTTTAAGCTTGGAACTTTTTTGGAAACGCTTTCTTTTCTTCCATGACCTATAAAACAAAGAAAATACAAAAAATGAAATAAAATTGCATAAACTAACAAAACTAAGGAATTAACAAATATGAATTAAGGGGCTAAAATACATATATTTGAGCACTTATCAAGAAATACAGTAGAAGAGGCTATAACTCATTCTCTTTTGAGGAATATAGCCGAAGAGGCTATAACTCATTCTTTTTTGAAAAATAGCCGAAGAGGAATGTTCAAAGGATAAACCCCTCGGACATGAAATCCTCCACCGAATGTTCATGGGATAAAATCATCTCAAACATAAAATCCTTCATTGGGGAATATTCAATGGTTAGACCAAATCAAAGAACTTAGAACAAAACTCTTGCAGGAGGTTCTTTGGGAATTCCCTGAGGTCAGACACTCGACCATTCAGTCAAGTAACTTTTAAGTTGCTTTAAAGGTTACTAGAAAGCAAGCATCGGGAGCCCTAGAGCTTGATTCAAAACCGATTGTTGCTTTCTAAATTTAACTTATCTTATAAAATTGCATATAAAAACAAGGTTGTAAAAATGATCATTTATTGTAAAGAAGTAAAATAACACAAACTTGTGGAACAAAATTTTTTCATTGATATTTGCAATGATATACAACTGTTTGAAGTTCTACATATTGTTCCCTTTGGGGTCAATAGCTTCAGGAACCTTGGCATTGCAAGGAGCATCTGTTGGATCTTGGGACTTCACAGCACCACCGTTGCCCAAGGACTTGTCCTCTTCGCCCCTAGTGTATGGCCAAACTCAAAGATCCCTTCAGCATCAGGCATTTGCTCCTACCCGAGTTTCATGACTTGTTCCAAAACCTCGTATGTAAAAGGAAGCTTATTAGCTTCCACAGCATCGAGGTCCATGGAGCAAGAAGGGTCTTTGGCCCAAGATCGAAAATTCTCGAAGCCAATGGTGATCCCGTCCAACCAAGCATTGTCACAAGTCTAGGAGGCATAGGACAACTGCTTTAGGTACTTGTAGGCTCGGTCGTCAGCTTCTTGCAGCTGCAACTCAGCCTTCTTGAGCTTCCCCTTATAGAATTTCCTCCTCTCCTTGGCCACCAATTGACCTGAGCAGGCCTCTTCAACCTTTGCCCTTTGGATATCTATCTCGGCATGGGCTTCTCTAGATTGTCTCAAAACTGAAGCAAGCCTCTCTTTGAGCTGGCTCTGGTCCTCCTCTATTATGGAGTTTTCTTCTTGAAGCCGACCATTCTTAGCCCTAAGAGTCTCCAGTTCAGCAAACAACTCTGAGATTTTTTTATCAGCTGTAGTCCAAGCAGCTTCAGCCTCGATTACTTGGTTTTGAATTAAAGACTACTGTCGATTGGCAGCTACCAGCTCCTTGTCTTGCTGAGAGATGACTCCTCTTAGCCTTGTATTCTTGGCCTCGGACTCCGACAGCTTTTGCTATGACTCTGCAAGCTTAACCTTTAAAGCATCGAACTCCGCAGTCGAGTTCTGCATAAATTTTTTGAAGTCGCAGTATAGAAATAATGACCTCATCATACTCTAAAACAAAGAGGAAAAGTTAGAGTACACAAAATATTGCAAAATAATTAAAGAAAGAAGATACTTACGATGAACGACTCCACCATGCCCTGGGCAGTGTGATCATGCTTGCCAATTAGTTGCTCTTGGAGGATCAGACCCACCAAGGCAGCAAAGGGGTTCCCTGTAAGGTCACCCCCAAGTTTGGTAAAGGGATAGCCAACCGACCATTCGACGCCAAGGGGGGGTTTCACCCTAGAATCGCTCAAAGTGGTATCAGTATCGGCCTTGAACGCCCGAGCATCAAGATAAGTCAAGGCCCGAGCACCTTCAGGGTTGGTGCCTGAGAACCAGCATTAGCTTGCATGACTTCATCATGTGCCTCGGCAACCACACGCTCGACCGGCCTTGCCACGAGAGCCATAGTTTCGACCACCTTCGCCTCAATGGTTGCAGGCTCAACCGGCCACGCCTCATCAGTTTCAGGCTTGGGCCTCACATCTTCATTCCCCACCGAGCTGTCCGAGTCTAGCTCCATCTTGACCACATTTGATGTTTGGACCTAAATGGACTAGAGTAACCGACTCTATAGCAATAATTGGAGTCGAAACGACAGTGGGGTTGGCTGTCATGGGGACCGCCGATAGTGGTGAAGCGGCAATGGGCCACTTGTATGCGTTGGCCGGGTGTATGATGAGCATCAGACTTCCCTTGTAACACCCCTGTCCCATATTGGAAAGATAAGAAGAGGCCCACATAAAGTGGGTGGTTTATAAAGATAGTCATGGGTGCTTAGTCCCACATTGCCTAATTACTAGGTGAACTGGGTTTTATAATGAATTCTAGGGAAGCTCCAAATTGACTAGTCCTTTTGAAGTAATAGCGTAGATGTGGCTAGCGCTTTTTCCTGGGTCGTTACAAGTGGTATCAGAGCCACCTAGTAACGCCAAGTCATGTGGTATTGGAGCACTACATGACATGGCCTTGACGAAGACGTCAGGAATTTAAGAGGGGGAGTTTGTAACACCCCTGTCCCATATTGGAAAGATGAGAAGCAGCCCATATAGAGTGGGTGGTTTATAAAGATAGTCATGGGTGCTTAGTCCCACATTGCATAGTTACTAGGTGAAACTGGGCTTTATAATGAATTCTAGGGAAGCTCCAAATTGATTAGTCTTTTTGGGGTAATAACGCAAATGTGGCTAGCGCTTTTTCTTGGGTAATTAGATCCCTTCCTTAGGGCAGCGAGAAGTTGGGCAAGCTTCAGCTTGCCAGCCTCAACAAGAGCTTGAGGCCCCGTTGGTTTTGGCACCTTTGTTCTCTTAAGCTGTGGCTGATTAGGCTCCTTAAGCTCGTCAATGAGCCTCAAGGCAGGAGTCTTTAAGGGCTCGCCTATCGGGCGCTTGCCTTTATACTTCTTCTTCCTCTGAGGAGAAGCATTGTGTGTAGCAACGGTAGGTCTCTTCACAGTCTCGGGCACCATATCCTTCGTGGTAGTAGGTTTCATTGCGGCCTCGAGTGCCACGTCCCTCGGTCTCTTCTTCTGTCTACCAAGGCCTTCCCTTGGAGTATACAGGAAGTAGTTAAGCCTAGCCGTGGTGACCAAAGTCTTGTAAAGGATGGCAGTTTCGTGGGCTTGGGTCCATGCCGTTACGTTGTTGAGTCGAGTATGTTCCTCGTCGGACAATTTGGGCTCAATTAAAGTGTCCTCTGTGGGAATGCTGGTCTCCCTAGGTACTCTCGGACCCTGCACTACCTCAGAAGAGGCGAACTCCCAGTTCTCTTGAGCAAAGAAGAATTTCCTCTTCCACTCTCGGTTACTGGTGCAGGTCTTCTCCAGTATCACCAACTTTCCCCGTCGAGCCTGGAAGTTGAAGAGCGAGTCGCTCTTGGGGTTCTTTGTGAATTTGTATGCCCCCAAGAACTCTTGTACAGTGAGGAAATGTTCTTCCTCAAGAGCTGTCGGCCATAAAATTACATAGCTGAAGAATACCCTCCAGGCATTAGGCAAGATTTGGTGTGGAACGGTAGCCTGAGGCTTGCTCGAAACATGGTCTCGTACAGGCAGACTTCATTCATATTGGCACGTATTATAGCTCTTTCCTTGTCGTCGTCAAACCGAAGCACAATTGACTTTGGTATGTAGCAGTCCAACCTGATCTGCTTCTCATCAGCCGAGGTCAGGAGAGCATCCCACATGGCTGGGTAAGTGTTACTTGCATCACCATTTGAACCTAACCCTTTGCTGTCACCCATTAGGAATAAGAACTTAGGATATAAAGTCTAAGGGATGCAGGGGTAATGGCTGTGAATCAAAGAGTGGGTGACAGATAAACGGAGGTGATCAACCGTTGGTTCAATGAGCGGCAGTAGCAGATCCAAGTATTTGAGTACTGGATTGTTGGGGTGGACAAACTGCTCACACGAATGGAGTTGGAGAGTTCGATTGGCTGAAACTCTGAAGAATACTACTCTTAAAAAGTAGTATTGAGGAAAAAAGTTGGAATGGAAGCAAGCCAGTTGGGAGGTAAAACGATTTGCAGAGCTTCTGCAAGTAGGTATGGTGTGAAAAATAGAAAATGGAAGAAAGAGGGAAGAACCCCTTTTATAGTGTGTTGGGGAAGACGAAGAAGCATCGGCGTTTGAAACCCTAAACGACGTCTCGAAAACACACGCAATAAGTGCCGCAGCAGACGCATCTTATCATCTTCTAGATGATGACGCGTGGTAGCCGAAAGTACGACCATACCGATGCCGACACATGGATATGTACTCAGCCATACAAATCGACAAGTAGACGAACCAACTAGCTCTCAGGAAAATTAAGCGTCTTAGTCGAATGAGGGAGGGAAAACCTCCACCATAAAATTTGGGATTTGAAATTCAAAATTCCCAAGTTCGCATTTGAAAATCCTCTAAAAGAAGGATTAGCCTTCGGACTTCCGAGGACCGACCCATTCTGAACATGAAATTTCCATAGTCACCCGGACAAGGAAATTGGGGGGGTAACTGTTGGGTCATGGATCGGCCATGTGAGGTCCAACAGGCCTCGAGGCCCAAAGGTCTATCAAACATGATAAGACTAAGCCCATGTGAAGGCTCGGTCAGTCCAGCCCGACTGTTGAGCGGCATATAGGGCATAATAGTCTTATACCGAGGATAGATAGGTCTTTTAACATGGTGAACTATCCTTGTACAAGTGGGATGGACTATCATTCAAATTCAAAAAGTTATCTACACTTATTAGGATGTAGACTAGTTGTCAGCGCCTAAGCAAGACACGCCTGACTAAGGACTACTCGGTCATCCTTATCTAGCGCCAAACAAAAGCCATATCGCTTATCCCATGATTTCAGGCTAATAAGATCACGAAGTTGCTAACAAACCCTATCCCTCTCAAATAAATGCACATCAAATATTGAGGGATTGGGGAGCCGAAGCGTACGGAGAATCAAACTCCACTCCATGCCTATAAAATGCAAGTCACCTCTCAACACTAGGGTAATGGCAACTCTTGCTTTCTAGCTTTTACTGACTTAATCATCGGAGTTTCCCTACCGGAACACCACCGGGGACTCTGATTCTCTTGTTTGCTCTGTGTATAGCCCGACACATCCTCGGACACCGCAACATCACCCAGAAAGTGTGCCACATCACTCCTTAGAAAACTGTGCATCAACACCTTTCAATTCAAAACCTATCACTCTCTTTATTTAACCATAGAATACTCTCTATTAGGCCCCTTTCATGAGACTATTGATTTAAGGATGCTGTACAAATATCTGCATTAGCAAGAATGCCTTAGCAGTTTCTTTTTCTTTTCCTTGAGCCGGGAATGGCTTTGCATTGTGCACAAGCATATCCATATGAAATGGAAGAGAGAAATTGATGGATATCTTCCTATCCATCCACCGCAGTGATAGTGACACTGACAAGAGCCCCATTTTCTGATCTTATCCATTTGTACATACTATTAATGCTGTCTTCTTTGGTCCATGCTTATACCCATATTCCTCTTTTATTTTATTTTATTTTTATCTTACTCTCTTCTTTTTCTTTTTATTTATTTTATTTTTTTCTTTTTTTTTAACACATTAGAAAGGACGAAGAGGATTTGAATTAGTAACCTCTACTTCATAAGACATAATTCTCTATTTAATAAAATTGAACAAATATTACCACGTCAATCCAATAATAAATAAATAAATAAATAAATTAAGCGGGTAGCATTGCCATGCACATTAATATCCTCCCCATGTCGTTTCGTAGGTGGTGTATGAAATGCCTCGTGTCGTATCCCAACACCAAGCCAACGACAACAATAACGCGACCGCAAAGGTGGTTGCCGATCAACAAACGAAACATGTTGCGAATTTCGGATATGTATCAACACAATTCTCACCTCACTCCCAAGGACTATGAGCCAAACTCCATTTAGCCTCATAAATTATGTTAATGACTGAAATACCCTTTTCTAACAGCTTAGCACACCTAGTTCGCCCGGGCTTTTGGGGTCCAATTCCAAAAGAATTCAGTTTACATTCACGGGGTGAGAAACAGAGAAGGAGATGAACATGTTGAAACTCTGGGACTCGAACAGTGGTTACTTTCGTAGTATGTGGTTTCAGGGGTCATTGGAGGATCTTTGGCGGGAAAACGGGCGTGGTGGTTGGGCTACTCTTTTTGCTTTGATTTTGATATTGGTTTGGCACTGGTGCAAGAGGTTCTCCTTTAGATCTTCAGGTTCCAATCCCACCACCACTATTTCTGGTGCTAGGAGTCATCCCCAATACAGGTGTGTTGCCTTGTTTTTCTTTCTGGGTTTTGTCTAATTTTATGTGGGTCATTCTTGTTTTTCTTTATTTCGTTGCTTGTTCATTGAATTGTGAGAAATTTGGTGATGGGTTTTTGACAAAGTTGATGTTGTGGTTTGGATTATTTTTCTCTTTATGGATTTAGGTATGATACGATTGCGTCACTCTTATTTTCCTTCAGTATGATGCTTATTCATTGAAGTATCAGAAATTTAGTGGCTGGGTTTTCTGAAATTTTCAATAAAAGGGGTTCATATGTGATTATGGGTTTGTGATTACAACTGGCCTAATCATACTATTGAGTTCCCAAGCTTTAGAAGAACCTGTTATATGGTGCTTCGTTTGAGTTCTGTCTAAATGCATCTCATCAAACAAAGAGGGACCATCCTTCAGACATTTATGCAACATTGGCTATTAAACTGGCCCCTCAAGCTAACGAACAACTCCACCACCAGTTGTGGCATTGCCCACTTTACACCAAAAAGATTGAACACAGATACCCAGAAAACTCTAGCTACATTGGAGTGGAGCAGATGATGGTCAATAGGTTCCGTGCTCTTCTTGCACATGCAACGTCAGTCCATCACAATGACATGTATCTTCCTCAGGTTATCCAAGGTTAAGATCTTTCCAAGTGTTAGCTAATCCAATCGGGGTGGGGAAAAGGGACAAGAAATAAGTGGGAAAATTGGATGATGTACTTTTAATCAACTTGACCCTACCACGATCCTTTGACATATAAAGCCGCTTCCAACCTGCCAAATGACGTTCCATTTTTTTTAATTATGCCATTCCATATAGATTTTCCCTTAAATTGTGCACCCAATGACAAACAAATATACTTCATAGGCAAGGAGAACACCGTGCAACCAAGGATACTAGCCAAGCTTCCCACATCTTCCATGAAGCCAACATTTACTAGCTCGAATTTAGCCGTCTTAATTTTCAACCCCAAAACAACTTCAAAGCATAAGAGGAGGCAACACAACTGATATAGATGATCAGGAGTTGCCTCACAAAAAGTCAATGTGTTGTCCGCGAATTAGAGGTGACACAAAAGGAGCTCATTGTTGTTCTTGGACCCCACAAAAAAATCTGATAGAAGCCCCCTATCCACAGTGGCTGACATCATCTTGTTCAAGGCTTCCATGACAGTGACAAACAGCAGAGGGAATAGCGGATCCCCTTTTCTTAGGCCATGAGAACTATCAAAGAATTCGGAAGAAGCTATGTAAATTGTAATAGAGAAACAAACTGTGGAAATACAATGAGTGATCCACGCCATTTCTCCCTAAAACCCCAAATGCTCAACAGATACAACAAGAATTCCTAATTAACATGATCGTATGCCTTTTCTAGATCCAATTTGCCAAGCACACTTAGAATCTTTGAATGAATTCTACTATGAAGACATTTATTCGCAATGAGGACCAAGTCTAAAATCTGTCTCCCCTTGATAAAAGTGTTATGGGACTTGGAAATAAACTTTTACAATGTTTTTTTTAAGATTGTTAGCTAAAACTTTAAAGATAATTTTATAAATGTAGCCCACAAGGCTAATAGGTCGAAAATCCTTAATATTCACTAACCACGCCTTATTGGGAATATAGGCAATAAAAGTGGTATTGAGGCTTCTTTCAACTTCCACAAGCATGAAACTCATGGAAAACATTCATGACATCCACTCTAAAAACCTCTCAATAAACTTGAAATAAGGCCAAAGAGAAATCTTTAAGGCCCATGGCCCTATCTCCGTTCGGAGCTTTTACTACATTCAGTGGTTGAGCTAGACATTTCATATTGTAGGGGCCACTGAACAATTTTTTTTTTTTTTTTTTAATATCGGGGATTCTCTACAAGGTAGGTCAGAGATGGAACCAAGAAGTTTTATGGGAGGGGGCCAAAGCAAAAAATTTTCTTAAGTTTTTTTTTTTTGTTATCAGGATTTTTTTTTTTTTTTTTTTTTTTTGGCATCATGTAATGAACTGGTACTTTTTCTATTTTTTTCTTGTTTTTCTAATCACTGGTACTTAAATGCAATGAGGAATTGAGCTTAGAATTGTGTCAAATTCTCCAATTAAATGTTTAAATTCTAACAACCAATTTTCTCAATATTTAATAACCAAAATATCCAAATTACAAGACCACTTAGATTAGGAATTGAGCTTAGAATACTAACGTCAAAAAGTACGACTTGCGTTGAGTTATTTTGCACCTCGTTGATTAACATCATATTCCCATATGTGATGACACAATCCAAGATCAAACTCCAATGAACTAATATCAAATTCTTTGCCATCAACTCCCTGAAGTCTTTTAACCCTATAATTATTATTCTCTTCCTATTCCATTAATAGCAACTTACCCCCAATTTATAATACTCATAACATACAATAATCAATATGATTCTAATATGACATATTAGAACCTAAACCTCATAGGCATCAATTTCCATTGAACTCATGAAAGTCTCGGGTTAATTAACCCATCCAATTAGCAATCTTAATGTTCACATACCAAAAGCCCTAATTTAATTCATATTATACGAATTAGGGTTTATGTCCATACTATGAACAATAGTGAAATTGAAGCTTTAACCCATTAATCTAACAACCCGGAGTTTAAATCATGCATAGAAATCCAATGGGTAGAACAAATTCCCCAAATTATTATGATTTCAAACTTGAAATTCAAATGGGTGGAAAAAAAACTCAAGGAGAAATTAGGGATTTCAACAATATAGCAAAATCCCCAAAATCTCATGCATGAACCCTAATTTTCGGACCCAACCCAAAGTCTCTCTCAATCCGCAGCTCTCTCTCTCTCTCTCTCTCTCTCTCTCTCTCTATCTTGTTCTCTCTCTCTCAATCCAGAACTCTCTCTTTCAATCTTTGGAGCTCTCTCTCATGTGCATCAGTGTGTTGGCAGGGAAGAGAAGAGAAGAGAAGAAAGTGAAAGTGAAAGGGAGCGTCTGAGAGAGAAAGAGAGAGAGAGAGAGAGAGAGAGAGAGAGGTTGGGCTACGGGGATGCCATGTCCAAGGGAAAAAAGAATTTGTTTTTTTTTTTTTTTTAGTATTTGGGGGTGCCACAGCACCCCCCAAAGACTAACATGGCTCTGCCACTAACCGCATTGAAGCAGGTGTAAAACTGTAGGATATGCTCCCTTATTTCTGTAGCATCTGAAGAAATGTAGCCATCAACTACCTAGGAATCAACGAAATTGTTCATTCTATTCAAATTGGCCACCTTGTGAAAGAACCCAATACTCTTATCTAACCCCCCCCCTTTTCATCTAAAGGGCCCTCTAACTCACTTCTTTCAACGTAGTATACCTCTCCAAGATACTAGGAGATCTCAGGCTTTCTAGCCTTTTCCTCATCAGTAAGAGAGATCACGGAGTTCATCTAGAAAAACCTTTTTTGCTTCTCGACATTTGCAATAACCTCCACAATCCTTTTTTTTTTTTTGTTTGAAGTTGAGTTTCAAGGATTTTAAGTTTGTGAGCCTAGACAAAACTAGGATTGGAGATAGAAAAGTCATTTTACATAGAGAAACAAAAGCCTAATTGTATATAATGCGAAACCATTTGGACAAGTTCATCATGACTTTTAAATGTAACTGCATGCTTAGTGAGCTATATATGTCTAAATTATTGAAGAGAAAAGATACCATATAGGCAATTCTGCAATATCAGATTTTTGTTTTTTTTGTTTTTTCTGTTCTGTATGTGTTCTTGTTGATAACAAGTGGGCCTTACTGGTAGTGGAACTGTTGGATTCATGCTACTTAATAGACTACTTATTTCTTCTAAATTGACATCGATTGCTGGTTTTTTTCCATGTGGTTGTATTTCTGACGTGGAAGTTCTGTTTACTCTTGCAGAATCTTGGAGATTGTCTCAGATGCCGATTTAAAGTTTTTAATCGAAAATTTGGATCAGAAGCTAAATGAGAATGAGAAGTGGGAACATGTCATAGACAAAAGAAATCATTTTCTATCTTACAATGCTAAATGCTGCAAGAAGCCTAAGGTTACAGTTCATTTCTGGTTTTTTTAATGGCTTCTCTAGGCATTCAAGTTGAGTCATCTTTTGATAGATTAAGAAGAAACCTATAATCTTTTAATGAACCCATTATTATGCTGTATCAGCTGGTTTAAAGTTTTAAAAGAATGGTACTTCAGTTTTGGTCTCCATTATGGGAGACGCATAGTAAAACTATAGAATCGCTCTCTCTCTCTCTGCTAGGCATGCAACACTTAGATCCACCATGTTGCGAACTCATTTATCAAAAACTAGGGATGAGATGTTAAGGAAAAATGTTCCAAGTAACTAATGTGTTTTTCCTTCTGCCTGTTGTTATGTTTATGGTTCTAGTTTTTTTTTTTTTTTTTGTTTGCTAGCCATTTATGTTTCATATTAGTTTCCAAAAGTTCAGTCTATTTACTATTTTTTGTTTTTTCACGAATTCATCTATGTTCACATTGATTGGTACTTGTGTCTCAATTATGTCCTTGAGTTGGTATTTCTTTCGTGTTGACAGAATGGTCCCCTAAAATACGAGAGTGTGACAGTATTTGAGAACTGTTCGCCTGAGATGTTAAGAGACTTCTACATGGACAATGATTATAGAAAGCAATGGGACAAGACCCTGGTTGAGCATGAACAGCTGCAGGTGGATAACACCAACGGCGTTGAAATTGGTCGCACAATAAAAAAGTTTCCACTCTTGACACCCAGAGAATATGTATTAGCTTGGAGATTATGGGAGGGGGAAGATAAAGCGTTCTACTGTTTTACTAAGGTAACTTTGACCAAATGCTGATCGCACTGTGCAAATTAATTACATTAGGGAATTGTTCATGGTCTTGCAATTGTTATTTGCACATGGTTTTTGTTGGATGTTCACTGATAGCCTAAATTATTCATCGAGTTGAGGTTGCATCTCTTCTCAACCCTCCTACATAATGTGGCAGGTAAAACCAGTTACAAAAAGTAACTACATGAAAATTCTTGGATTGAAAAATTTGAAAGTCATAACATCAGAAGATACCCATTATTTGCTTGCAAGATGTTGCACTAAGTTATTAAAAAAAAAAAAAAGACACTACAACCTTTAAGAACTTTTTTTCTTCTTGTTTTTAGCTTTACCAATTGGTTTATTTGGATGTTTTTTTTGCATGTAGGTGCTTTTGTGCATGCATGCATGCGCGTGTGTACATGCGTTAAGATCAGATATCTTTCTGATTGTGCTTAATGTAATTGTGAAGATGGTATTTATGTAGATATATGTATGCTTGTGTGCGCAAGCGCACACACGTATTTGTATGTATGTATGATAATATATATACACACACATACATATATGACCTTGAAGATACCCTTGTTTAGGTTTACTATATCTTGGCAAGTATTCGTAATATAATAACGTGCACTGTGGTGACAGCGATAGGCTGTAGATGGAACTAACATTTGCTTTTGCATTTGAAAGTTTTGGATTTTTCAAAGAGAAAAGGTGAATTAATATGGCTTTAATGAGGAATAGGTTGACTGTGCTGCTAGATTCATGGATCTGGAACCTTTTACGTGGATGCGAGCATGTTCTGGTCAAAAATTGGTTTGTTTTATGTGACATTCTGTCATTGTTTTTAAAAGTGTTTAATTTTTCTTGGCACTGAAATGTGTTAACATTAAAATTGGGAGTCATTGGACCTATCGAGATTTGCTATGTTGTTCTATGCTAGTGGATTTAGACCTAAATTTATGTACTTTTATATTCTAAGTTTAGCCGCCTCTCTCTCTCTCTCTCTTCTTTTTTTTTTCTTTTTTTTTTTAATTTTTTTTTAATTTTTTTTTATAATTATTTTTCATCTTAAATTTCTGACATTTATATAATTAAATTAACCACGTTTTAAACCTTGTTAAGTCTGCATGTAATGTGCACAGGCATCTATTACATGGCAAAGATGTTTTCACAAGATAATATGTGAGAAGAGGTTGGTCAAGGTGAAGATCATTTCATTGATTGCAATTGATAAGCAAATAAGATATCATTAAAAGCATAAGGCACTCCCAGTACACATGGAATATACAAGAGAAAGCACCTATTGAATATTTGACCATGATATGATTGCTTAACATCTTTCTGTCTAGTAACGTGATTGATCAGTTCAGCATCTTATTCAGAAACTTAAAGGCTATGTTTGGTAAGTGTTTTGGAATGTCTTTTCTCTTTCCAAACATAAGAACACACTTTTCAGAAAATAGTTATTAAATGAAACACTTCCAAAAATCAAAACACAGAACTTTGAAAAAAACAAAACATACTTTCTAGAAAACTTCCCATACCTTCTTATAGGAATATTTTGAGAAAGCATGTGCTTATTTTTTCAGGTGTGGGGGCTGACTTGTTACTTACAAAAAAAATTTTAACAATTGAAAAAACTTAAAATAATTATAAAGAAATAGAAAGTGGCTGCACAACAGCCCCTAATAAAGGAGAGGAGTGGTCGTGCAGCCACCTCAATGAAGAGGGTCGGTCGTGAGTCATAGGTGGTCACATGGCCACCCCAATAGGATAGAGGCAGTTGTGCGGCTACCCCCTATCCTTTGAAGAGGGGGAGGGAGGGTGAGATGTGGCCACACGCCACCTCTTCTTTTTTTTTTTTTTTTTCAGTAAGAAATCTGCCTCCATAGCTGAAAAGTAAGCATGTGTTTTTTCAAGATTAACATGTTTAATATTTGTTTCTTTGAAAACACTAAGCACTAAACTGTTTACTATACAATTTTTTCCTATGGATCCCATAGACTAATTTTTAAATGTGGATCCCAATGAAAACACTCTTAACTTCCATAACATCAAAAACCATTTTCAAATCAAAACACAAAAAATACTTTTCAAAACACTCATTAAAGATAGCCTTCATTTCTATTGTATGCAAAATCATGCTTTCTTTTTCAAATCTATTATTTCAACAATTCTCTCTTGAGATGCTTCTAAAGAAATCTGATCCGTGTGGTTTCTTTCCCCAACTAAAGAAGAGATCTTTGCGGAATTGCCACATGAAATTGAGCACAATTTTGCCAAGAAATAGTCCACTTGTTTCGTGAGAAGAGATGGGAAACATACTCAATATCATTTGATTGAATTGCTGACCCAGCTTCTTGTTGTTTGAAGAAGAAACCCTCCGCTTCAATGGTATTTTTTCATGAAAACCAAACATGAGATGAGAAATCCAATCTTTCACAAAGATTTTTAAATAGCTGTCCAGAATTCAAGTTGATTAAAATTTTAGATAATTAAATTAAATGCATGTTAAACCTTGTTTGGTCTACATGTAATGTGCATGTGGATACTACATGACAAAGATGATTTCACAAGATAATCTGTGAGAAGAGATTGGTCAAGGTGAAGATCACTTCATTAATTGTAATTTAAAAATTTATCTTATTGTTTTGACTATGATATGATTGCTTAACATCTGTCTGTCTAATAATGTGATCGATGAGTTCAGTATCTCGTTGAGAAAACTTTTGTTGTATGCAAAAACATGGGATATGTTTGATCATGGTTTTGAAAAGCGTTTTTTTAGTTTTGGTTTGAAGTGATATAAAGGTGAGAGTGGTTTTTAGTGGGGTCCTCATTTGAAAAGTATTGTGTTTTGAATTGTTTCTTAAGGTTTTAAGAAAAGTGTGTTCCCCGACATCAAAAAAAAAAAAAAAAAAGGTTTTAAGAAAAGTGTGTTGGTTTTAAGTTTGTTCTTTTAGTTCTTTTTTGTTAAGGTTTTACCTGAGGCTTTTAGTTCTTTTTTAATTCTGGTCTTAGGAATGTGAACATCCTTCTGCCCCGCGACAGAAGAAGTATGTACGAGTTGTGTTTTTCAGATCAGGTTGGCGAATCAGGAAAGGCAAGTTCGTAACATATACTCTTTTTATTTTTTCCTCTTTTCTTTTGTTTTTGTTTTTTATTTTCCCTTAAGCTACTTCTGTTTTCCTTCCAAAAGCTGATGATTTGTCCCATCTCAAACTGCTTTCATGTCTGTCCTGAGACTCGGTGCTAAACTGAATTATGGATTATGACAACCTATATATATATATATATATATATATATATATATATATGTTAGTTCCTAAATGATGTGTCACCATCCCATGAGTTGGTGACAAATTTTCTAAAATAATAAATCTCATGAGATGGTGACACATCATTTGGGAACCAACTTTTGAGAAGAAAATTTAGGATGTGTAGCACTTCTCTTCTACTTAAACTCCACTTATACTTCAATTAGAGCATGTGGTCAACCTAGGGTAAGACACTGGTAAGCTTATGTTTTATTCTTCAAAGGTAAATTGATAGTTTTGTGATTCTCAATTATCTAATTACAGTACCTGGTCAAAATGCATGTGAGATCAAAATGTTTTACCAAGAAGATGCTGGTTTGAATGTCGAGATGGCAAAGCTGGCTTTTGCTAAGGGGATATGGAGCTATGTGTGTAAGATGGATACTGCACTACGCAAATACTCTGTGATCAGCCATCCTCAATCAAGTTCAGCTGTCACTGCAGTCACTTTAATTCAGAAGGTCTGAACTAGATTCTCACATTTCACTGCTGGTTTTATTCTTTGTTAATTTTTTTTTTAATTACTTCTTGATTTTAAAGCTATATATCAAATTCACCTTAGAGTTGGTTGAGATAATATGTTATCTTGATTCTAAATAATTTGAGATTGTTTTGATGTGATAATTTATGGCGTTTAAAAACACCTTGTATGGATTCACTTGTCAAAAAAAAAAAAAAAAAACTTGTATGGATTATACTTCCCTTCTATTGTTGAGATTTTATTTTAGAGTTTTATGCAATTTAGTCACCTAGGTTGTGTTGGAAAAATGGCGGCTTCTGACTAGCCTTCTGCATTTTAAATACATTACTATCGTCGGCTTGTTTAGACTAGGTTCTTAACATTCCCTGTAAATAGTAGAATGTGTGGTATAATGCAGCCTGGATATATATATCAATCATTTCATGGTTGGGTTACTCAAGGTTTCAATTTATTTCTTTGCACTGTGTTTTATAGCAGTGAATGCAGACAAACCCATCTAATTTGCTTTCCTGCCCAAGGTGATTAAGTCTTTCTGATTTCAAAAGCATTTATTGAATCATGTTTGAAAAATAGGACTATCCATGCCTTTGTGGGAGGAAACTAGTGGTTTCAGTAAGTTTGAGCAGTATTTTTTTTTTGTCAGTAGATAAAGTGGATTGATTGGTACATTGCATATGGTTTTGTCATTTTTCTCAGCACCCTCATTGTGTTTATTGCTAACTTTGTCCTCCACATAGATTCCCCCTGGATTCGATACCATGAATGGCATTAAGTCTTCAACAATCAGTGTAGTGACTAGTAAAGCTAAAGAGAGGAAGTTCCCAAGAAGACCATCGACGAAATTGCTAGCGAATGGTCTGCTTCTAGTTGGGGGTGCATTCTGCCTATCTCGGGGTCACTCTAGCCTGGGTGCTAAAGTTGCCATGGCCTACATCTTGACAAAGCTGAGTAAGCGTAGTGCTGCATCAGACCAAAGCAGGGAAAGTTGAGGGACATGAAATTGATGCATCAGAACTGATTTTGGACAACCTTGTAAGAATAAGGAGAAACATAGAAGTAACCCAAAAAAAATAGAGGAAGAGGTTTGAAAGAGGGGAGGGCTATATAAAACGATTTTTTATGAGTGGTTTGTTTCAAGATGTGTAAATATAATCAGTACACTCTTGTTACGAATTCATCTGTAAATCTTAATGATGTGAAGAGGATTCAAAAGTAGTGTTCTAATTCATTTTCTTTGGAGAAGCATGAAATGGAGTTTTAATTCATTTTCTTCCCTTTCCTAAAAGATTTTCAGATTAGAATTACATTCTTCCTGTCAAGATTACAAGATTTTTTGTTGGGTGTTGTTTATATATGGTTTGAACTTTGAAGCAACAGGAATGTTCCTCCAAAGTCTACTCTTCACTAACAACTTCTCTACTTATGCTACACATGCTTATGAATGTCCTAGTCTCCCTCGTTTTCACAATTATAGAAATTGAATACTTAAATCTTTGAAAGGTTTTTGTTAGATCAGATGAATAAGATGGAAAACGTGGTTCTAGAGAGTGAGATGACTTCATCATTGGTCTGAGTAAAGGACTCCAAGGCCCCAACCTCTTGGAATGTGCCTTGTGGCGTGTGTGCACAAAACTTCATATTGATGGAATTAGAAATTCAAGAAAGAAAAAGCAATAAATTAGACCATATAAAAAAACTAACTATGAGCAACAAAAACGAAAATACAAAATTCTTGTCCCGGTCTACTCAATTATGAGAAGTCTTTGCATCTCGACAACTTTCGGCCCGTGACAAACGATCTCATAAGTCGCTACAAGCAGAGCGTGTGGGGGTACTGCCACGAAATGCAGCGTGTGGGACGATAAAAACTAAAGCACCCCAACAAAAGTAAAAAAAAAAAACACCCCATAAAATTTCTACCAAACAAACACAACAATTTAAAAACGGGTGGCAAACGAACTCAAATCACTTTGTGGCGCCTAGGGACATGATTGCCTCGAAGTTTTGCACAAGCTTGTGAATTTTCGGACCAAACAATTTTGCTGCGCATCTGTCTATTTTGTTAGGCCTTTGGGCTTTGGTCCTAATTGTGAATGTACAACATCGTCGGATTTGCCCGAAATTTTACGAGCGTGTTCAATTCTTCGAGGCGATCATGTCGACGGGTGGAACGAAGTAATTTGAGTCGTTCCGGCGGGATCGAGGCTTCTAAACTTTCAGAAAAAAAATTATCGTTCGCTAGTGAACTTTTGGGGGCAAACGAACTTGAATCACTTCATGGCACCCGCCGACATGATTGCCTCAAAGTTTTGCACAAGCTCATAAATTTTCGGGCCAAACAATTTCGCTTCGCATCTGATCATTTTGTTAGGCCCATCGGCTACGGTCCTAGTTGTGAAAGTACAACATCATCGGATTTGCCCGAAATTTTACGAGCGTGTTCAGTTCTTCAAGGCGATCATGTCGACGGGTGACACGAAGAAATTGAAGTCAATCCGGCGGGATCGGGGCTTCTAAACTTTCAGAAAACGTTATCATTCGTTAGTGAACTTTTGGGGGCAAACGAACTCGAATCACTTCGTGGCCCCCGCTGAGATGATTGCCTCGAAGTTTTGCACAAGCTTGTAAATTTTCGGGCCAGACAATTTCGCTTCGAATCTAACCATTTTGTTAGGCCCATGGGCTACGGTCCAAGTTGTGAAAGTACAACATCATCAGATTTGGCCGAAATTTTATGAGTGTGTTCAGTTCTTCAAGACGATCATGTCGACGGGTGACACAAAGAAATTGAAGTCGATCCGGCGGGATCGGGGCTTCTAAACTTTCGGAAAACATTATCATTCGTTAGTGAACTTCTGGGAGCAAACGAACTCGAATCACTTCATGGCACCCGGCGACATGATTGCCTCAAAGTTTTGCACAAGCTCGTAAATTTTCGGGCCAAACAATTTCGCTTCGCATCTGACCATTTTGTTAGGCTCATGGGCTTCGGTCCTAGTTGTTAAAGTACAACATCATCGGATATGCCCGAAATTTTATGAGCGTGTTCAGTTCTTCGAGGCGATCATATCGATGGGTGGAATGAAGAAATTCGAGTCGATCCGGCGGGATCGAGGCTTCTAAACTTTCATAAAAAGTTATCATTCGTTAGTGAACTTGGGGGGGGCAAACGAACTTGAATTACTTCGTGCCGCCCACCGACATGATTGCCTCAAAGTTTTGCATAAGCTCTTAAATTTTTAGGCCAAACAATTTCGCTTCTCATCTGACCATTTTGTTAGGCCATGGGCCTTGGTCCTAATTGTGAAAGTTCAACATCATTGGATTTGCCCAAAATTTTACGAGCGTGTTCAGTTCTTCGAGGCGATCATGTCGACTGGTGGCACGAAGAAATTCAAGTCGATCCGGTGGGATCGGGGCTTCTAAAATTTCAGAAAACGTTATTGTTCGTTAGTGAACTTTTGGGGGCAAACGAACTCGAATTACTTCGTGGCATCGGCCAACATGATTGCCTCGAAGTTTTGTACAAGCTCGTAAATTTTTGGGCCAAACAATTTCGCTCCGCGTCTAACCATTTTTGTTAGGCCCATGGGCTTCGATCCTAGTTGTTAAAGTACAACATCATCGGATATGACCGAAATTTTACTAGCGTGTTCAGTTCTTCGAGGCGATCATATCGATGGGTGGAATGAAGAAATTCGAGTCGATCCAGCGGGATCGAGGCTTCTAAACTTTCAGAAAAAGTTATCGTTCGTTAGTGAACTTGGGGGGGCAAACGAATACGAATTACTTCGTGCCGCCCGCCGACATGATTGCCTCGAAGTTTTGCACAAGCTCGTAAATTTTCGAGCCAAACAATTTCGCTTCGCATCTGACCATTTTGTTAGGCCCATGGGCCTCGATCCTAGTTGTGAAAGTACAACATCATTGGATTTGCTCGAAATTTTACGAGCATGTTCAATTCTTCGAGGCGATCATGTCGACGGGTGGCACGAAGAAATTCAAGTCGATCCAATGGGATCATGGCTTCTAAATGATAAGCGCTAAAATATTCATATTTTCAGCCTTTATCTTACATGTTTTAATCCTTTGGTTTTAGTTAATTAGATCATTTTACTTCCTTTTTGTGTTTTTGTTGTTTTTACAGGCTTTTGGAAGAAAGTGAAGTAAAACTGGGTGATTTAGGCTAAAAAAGAGAACACAGGAAAATTGGAGTTCCCTGGTACTGCGATCAATCGCAGAGTATTTGCAATCGATTGCAATACCAGAGGAGATGCTGAACAAGCCAAGCCAGAAGCGATCGAGCGCAGGCAGAAGAGGCATCGATCGCAGACGTGCGATCGAGAGCACCCGTGCACAGGAGGCATTCCAAGTGGCGGCTACAATGTACCTATTTCCATAATAGGGTTTTTCCAACTCCAAATTGTAATAGGATTGAAACCTGCAAAAACTCTAGGTTTTACTACTTTTCCAAGGACTTCTAAAGCCTATAAATAGACTCTTAAACCTTTAGAATAGGGGGCTGGGAGGAAGAGAAGGATAGGAGCTCTCAAGTTCAAGTCTCGGGTTTATTCTTTTCCTTGCTTTTATTTTACAAAGATGTTTAACACAAATTCTATGTGTAGCTAATTTACTTAGTAGGGCTAGATTGAAGCCCTAGTTATGTTTAGTTAATATTTCAATATTGGTGCCTTTGCGATGGTTATGTTATGTTATTTAACTTGGTTAATTCCTGCTTTCATGAATTCCTCATATGTGTGTGCCTGATCAACATATGCATGTGGTATGGACTAGTTAATTAAATCAATTTAGTTGATCGAGTCCTGGGTTTAATGTTAGTAACAAAAGAAATCCACACCGGGTTCTTGGGTTAATCAACATGGGGAACCGGGAGTAGACACCCATGCCCTAGGCCTCATGTGGTCGCCGATTTCCACAGATTCATGCTTTCTTAAAGAACAACTTAGTAGACACCCATGCTAAATCCTTTAAGAAAGAAAAGAATTAGAGTAGACACCCATGCCTAATTCGGTGCTTAGGGAAATCAATAGCCTAATGAGTAGACACCCATACCTTTAGGTTGGCAAGCATTAAATATACATAACATGATCAAAGCATTGGCATATTGTTATATTAGCTAGATATAACTAGTGGTGGATATCAAAGCCCTACCTTTTTATCATTATCACTTTAACAATCACTCTCTGTTTTTACATAAGGAATTTATTTTTAAACATAAATTCAGCAATCCTCGTGGGAATGATCCTGTACTTGCACCCTATATTACCATGTTGACCTTCTGCACTTGCAGGTAAAACGTACAATAATTTACCTATTAATTTAGGTATATTTTTGCACAACACCAAACTTTCAAAAAAATGTTATCGTTTGTTAGTGAACTTTTGGGGGCAAACGAACTCGAATTACTTCGTAGCACTCGCCGACATGATTGCCTCGAAGTTCTCTACAAGCTCGTAAATTTTCGGGCCAAACAACTTCGCTTCGCATCTGACCATTTTGTATAGCCTAGGGTTTCGGTCCAAGTTGTGAAAAAATACAACCTCGTCCGATTTGCGCAAAATTTCAAGAGCGTGCTCCGCGCTTCGAGCGATCATGTCCGGGGGTGGCAAGAAGAAATTCGAGTCGTTCCGGCCGGGATCGGGGCTCTTGTTAACTTTCACAAGCAGTTATCGTTCGTTAGTGAAGATTGGGGGGCAAACGAACTCAAATCACTTTGTGGCACCCGCCAACATGATTGCCTCGAAGTTCTGCACAAGCTCTTAAATTTTCGGGCCAAACAATTTCCCTTTGCATCTGACCATTTTGTACGGCCTAGGGTTACGGTCCTAGTTGTGAAAAAATAGAACCTCATCCGATTTGCCCAAAATTTTACGAGCGTGCTCTGTGCTTCGAGGCGATCATATCAGCGGGTGGCAAAAAGAAATTCGAGTCGTTCCGGCCGGGATCGAGGCTCTTGTTAACTTTCACAACAAGTTATCGTTCGTTAGTGAAGATGGGGGGCCAAACAAACTCGAATCACTTCGTGGCACCCGCCAACATAATTGCCTCGAAGTTCTCCACAAGCTCGTAAATTTTTGAGCCAACCAATTTCGCTTTGCATCTGACCATTTTGTACGGCCTAGGGTTTCCGTCCTAGTATTGAAAAAATCCAACCTCTTCCGATTTGCACAAAAGTTTACGAGCATGCTCAGGGCTTTGAGGCGATCATGTCGGTGGGTGGCACGAAGAAATTCGAGTCGTTCTGGCCCGGATCGGCCCTCTTGTCAACTTTCAAAAAAAGTTATCGTTCGTTAGTGAAGAGGGGGAGGGGCGGCAAACGAACTGAAAAAATACAACCGCTTCTGATTTGACCGAAATTTTCCGGGCGTGCTCAGGGCTTCGAGGCGATCACGTCGGCAGGTGGCACGAAGAAATTCGAGTCGTTCCGGCCGGGATCGGGACTCTTGTTAACTTTCAGAAAATGTTCTGTTTCGTTAGTGATGAAGGGGGGGCAAACGAACTCGAATCACTTCGTGGCTCCCACTGACATGATTGCCTCGAAGTTCTACACAAGCTCATAAATTTTCGGGTTAAAAAATTTCGCTTCGCATTTGACCATTTTGAACGGCCTAGGATTCCGGTCCTCGTTGTGAAAAAATACAACCTTGTCCAATTTGCCTGAAATTTTACGAGCGTGCTCAGTACTTCGAGACGATCATCTCGGCGGGTGGCATGAAGAAATTTGAGTGGTTCCGGCTGGGATCGAGGCTCTTGTTAACTTTCAGAAACAATTATCGTTCGTTAGTGAAGATGGGGGTGAAAACGAACTCGAATTACTTCATGCCGCCCGCCGACATGATTACCTCGAAGTTCTGCACAAGCTCGTAAATTTTCGGACCAAACAATTTCGCTTCGCTTCTGACCATTTTGTACGGCCTAGGGTTTCGGTCCAAGTTGTGAAAAAATTACAATCTCTTCTGATTTGCACGAAATTTTACGAGCGTGCACAGGGCTTTGTGGCGATCATGTTGGCGGGTGGCATGAAGAAATTCGAGTCGTTCCAGCCGGGATCGGGGCTCTTGTTAACTTTCCAAAAAAGTTATCGTTCGTTAGTGAAGATGGGGGAGCAAACGAACTCGAATCAGTTTGTGCCACCCACCGACATGATTGCCTCGAAGATTTGAACAAGCTCGTAAATTTTTGGGCTAAACAATTTCGCTACGCATCTGATCATTTTGTACGGCCTAGGGTTACGGTCCTAGTTGTGAAAAAAAAGAACCTCGTCCGATTTGCCCAAAATTCTACAAGTGTGCTGCATCCTTCGAGGCGATCATATCAGCGGGTGGCAAGAAGAAATTCAAGTCGTTCTAGCCGGGATTGGGGGGCCAAAGGAACTCGAATCACTTTGTGGCACCCGCTGACATGATTGCCTCGAAGTTCTCCACAAGCTCGTAAATTTTCGGGCCAACCAATTTCGCTTTGCCTCTGCCCATTTTGTACGGCCTAGGGTTTCAGTCCTAGTATTGAAAAAATCCAACCTCTTCCGATTTACACGAAATTTTACGAGCGTGCTCAGGGCTTCGAGGCGATCATGTCAGGGGGTGGCACGAAGAAATTCGAGTCGTTCTAGCCGGGATCGGGGCTCTTGTCAATTTTCAGAAAAAGTTATTGTTCGTTAGTGAAGATGGTGGGGGGGGGGGGGGGGGGCAAACGAACAGAAAAAATACAACCTCTTTCGATTTGACCGAAATTTTACGAGCGTGCTCAGGGCTTCGAGGCGATCATGTTGGCGGGTGGCACGAAGAAATTCGAGTGCTTCCGGCAGGGATCGGGGCTCTTGTTAACTTTCAGAAAAAGTTATCATTCGTTCGTGAAGATGGGGGAGCAAACGAACTCGAATCACTTCGTGCCACCCACCGACATGATTGCCTCGAAGTTCTGCACAAGATCATAAATTTTCAGGCCAAAAAATTTCGCTTCGAATTTGACCATTTTGAACGGCCTAGGGTTCCGGTCCTCGTTGTGAAAAAAAATAACCTCGTCCGATTTGCCTGAAATTTTACGAGCACGCTCAGTGCTTCGAGGCGATCATGTCGGCGGGTGGCAAGAAGAAATTTGAGTCGTTCCGGCCGGGATTGAGGCTCTTGTTAACTTTCAGAAACAGTTATCGTTCCTTAGTGAAGATGGGGGGGCAAACCAACTCGAATTGCTTCGCGCCGCCCGCCGACTTGAATGCCTCGAAGTTCTGCACAAGCTCGTAAATTTTTGGACCAAACAATTTCACTTTGCGTTAGACCATTTTGTATGGCCTAGGGTTTTGGTCCAACTTGTGAAAAAATTACAATCTCTTCCGATTTGCATGAAATTTTACGAGCGTGCACAAGGCTTCGAGGCGATCATGTCGGCGGGTGGCACGACGAAATTCGATTCGTTCCGGCCGGGATCGGGGCTCTTGTTAACTTTCAGAAAAAGTTATCATTCGTTAGTGACGATGGGGGAGCAAAGGAACTCGAATCACTTCGTGCCACCCGCCGACATGACTGCCTCGATGTTCTGCACAAACTCGTAAATTTTCGAGCCAAACAATTTCGCTTCGCATCTGACCATTTTGTTCGGCCTAGGGTTACGGTCCAAGTTGTGAAAAAATACAACCTCGTCCGATTTGCCCGAAATTTTACGAGGGTGCTAAATGCCTCGTGGCGATCATGTCGGTGCGGTTTTTTCAGAAATTCGAGTCGTTTCGGCCATGATCGGGGCTCTCGTGAACTTTCAGAAAAAGTTATCGTTCGTTAGTGAAGTTGGAGGGGCAAACGTACTCGAATCACTTCGTGCCACCCGCCGACGTGATTGCCTCAATGTTCTGCACAAGCTCGTAGATTTTCAGGCCAAACAATTTCGCTTCGCATCTGACGATTTTGTTCGGCCTAGGGTTACGATCCAAGTTGTGAAAAAATACAAGCTCGTCCGATTTGCCCGAAATTTTACGAGGGTGCTAAATGCCTCATGGCGAACATGTCGGTGCAGTTTTTCAGAAATTCGAGTCGTTTCGGCCATGATCGGGGCTCTCGTGAACTTTCAGAAAAAGTTATCGTTCGTTAGTTAAGTTGGGGGGGCAGACGAACTCAAATCATTTCGTGCCACCCGCCGACATGACTGCCTCGATGTTCTGCACAAACTCATAAATTTTCGGGCCAAACAATTTCGTTTCGCATATGTCCATTTTGTTCGGCCTAAGGTTTCGGTCCGAGTTGTCAAAAAATACAACCTCGTCCGATTTGCCCGAAATTTTACGAGGGTGCTAAATGCCTCGTCGCGATCATGTCGGTGCCTTGTTTTCAGAAATTCGAGTCGTTTCGGCCATGATCGGGGCTCTCGTGAACTTTCAAAAAAAGTTATCTTTCGTTAGTGAAGTTGGGGGGGCAAACAAACTCGAATCACTTCGTGCCACCTGCCGACATGACTGCCTCGATGTTCTGCACAAACTCGTAAATTTTCGGGCCAAACGATTTCGTTTTGCATATGTCCATTTTGTTCGGCCTAAGGTTCCGGTCCGAGTTGTGAAAAAATACAACCTCGTCCGATTTGCCCGAAATTTTGCGAGGGTGATAAATGCCTCGTGGCGATCATGTCGGTGCGTTGTTTTCAGAAATTCGAGTCGTTTCGGCCATGATCGGGGCTCTTGTGAACTTTCAGAAAAAGCTATCATTCGTTAGTGAATTGGGAGGGTAAAAGAACTCTAATCACTTCGTGCCACCCGCCGACATGATTGGCTCGATGTTCTGCACAAGCTCGTAAATTTTCGGGCCAAACAATTTCGTTTCGCATCTGACCATTTTTTTCGGCCTAGGGTTACAGTCCAAGTTGTGAAAAAATACAACCTCGTCCGATTAGCCCGAAATTTTACGAGGGTGCTAAATGCCTCGTGGCGATCATGTCGGCGCGTTGTTTTCAGAAATTCGAGTCATTTCAGCCATGATCGGGGCTATCGTGAACTTTCAGAAAAGTTATCGTTCGTTAGTGAAGTTGGGGGAGCAAACGAACTCGAATCACTTCGTGCCACCCGCCGACATGACTGCCTCGATGTTCTGCATAAACTCGAAAATTTTCGGGCGAAACAATTTCGCTTCGCAACTGACCATTTTGTTCGGCCTATGATTTCGGTCCGAGTTGTGAAAAAATACAACCTCGTCCGATTTGCCCGAAATTTTACGAGGGTGCTAAATGCCTCGTGGTGATCATGTCGGTGCGTTGTTTTCAGAAATTCGAGTCGTTTCGGCCATGATCGGGGCTATCGTGAACTTTTAGAAAAAGTTATCGTTCGTTAGTGAAGTTGGGTGGGCAAACGTACTCGAATCACTTCGTGCCACCCGCCGACGTGATTGCGTCGATGTTCTGCACAAGCTCGTAACTTTTCGGGCCAAACAATTTCGTTTCGCATATGACCATTTTGTTCGGCCTAGGGTTTCGGTCCGAGTTGTGAAAAAATACAACCTTGTCCGATTTGCCCGAAATTTTACGAGGGTGCCAAATGCCTCGTGGCGATCATGTCGGTGCGTTGTTTTCAGAAATTCGAGTCGTTTCGGCCATGATCGGGGCTCTCATGAACTTTCAGAAAAAGTTATCGTTCGTTAGTGAAGGTTGGGGGGCAAATGAACTCGAATCACTTCGTGCCACCCGCCGACATAATTGCCTCGATGTTCTGCACAAGCTCGTAAATTTTCGGGTCAAACAATTTCGCTTCGCAACTCATCATTTTGTTCGGCCTAGGGTTACGATCCAAGTTGTGAAAAAATACAACCTCGTCCGATTTGCCCAAAATTTTACGACGGTGCCAAATGCCTCGTCGCGATCATGTCGGTGCGTTGTTTTCAGAAATTCGAGTCGTTTCGGCCATGATCGGGGCTCTCGTGAACTTTCAGAAAAAGTTATCGTTCGTTAGTGAAGTTGGGGGGGCAAACGAACTCGAATCACTTCGTGCCACCCGCCGACATGACTGCCTCGATGTTCTGCACAACCTCGTAAATTTTTGGGCCAAACAAGTTCGCTTTGCATCTGACCGTTTTTTTCGGCCTAGGGTTACGGTCCAAGTTGTAAAAAAATACAGCCTCATCCGATTTGCCCGAAATTTTACGAGGGTGCGAAATGACTCGTCGCGATCATGTCGGTGCGTTGTTTTCAGAAATTCGAGTCGTTTCGGCCATGACCGGGGCTCTCGGGAACTTTCAGAAAAAGTTATCGTTCGTTAGTGAAGTTGGGGGGGCAGACGAACTCGAATCACTTCGTGCCACCCGCCGACATGACTGCCTCGATGTTCTGCACGAACTCGTAAATTTTCGGGCCAAACAATTTCGTTTCGCATATGTCCATTTTGTTCGGCCTAAGGTTTCGGTCCGAGTTGTGAAAAAATACAACCTCGTCCGATTTGCCCGAAATTTTACGAGGGTGCTAAATGCCTCGTGGCGATCATGTCGGTGCCTTGTTTTCAGAAATTCGAGTCATTTCGGCCATGATCGGGGCTCTCGTGAACTTTCAAAAAAAGTTATCTTTCGTTAGTGAAGTTGGGGGGGCAAACGAACTCGAATCACTTTGTGTCACCCGCCGACATGATTGCCTCGATGTTTTGCACAAGCTCGTAAATTTTCGGGCCAAACAATTTCGCTTCGGAAGTGACCATTTTGTTCGGCCTATGGTTTCGGTCCGAGTTGTGAAAAAATACAACCTCGTCCGATTTGCCCGAAATTTTACGAGGGTGATAAATGCCTCGTGGCGATCATGTCGGTGCATTGTTTTCAGAAATTTGAGTCGTTTCGGCCATGATCGGGGCTCTCGTGAACTTTCAGAAAAAGCTATCGTTCGTTAGTGAATTGAGGGGGCAAACGAACTCTAATCACTTCGTGCCACCCGCCGACATGATTGGCTCGATGTTCTGCACAAGCTCGTAAATTTTCGGGCCAAACAATTTCGTTTCGCATCTGACCATTTTTTTCGGCCTAGGGTTAAAGTCCAAGTTGTGAAAAAATACAACCTCGTCCGATTAGCCCAAAATTTTACGAGGGTGCTAAATGCCTCGTGGCGATCATGTCGGCGCGTTGTTTTCAGAAATTCGAGTCATTTCAGCCATGATCGGGGCTATCGTGAACTTTCAGAAAAAGTATTCGTTCGTTAGTGAAGTTGGGGGAGCAAACGAACTCGAATCACTTCGTGCCACCCGCCGACATGACTGCCTCGATGTTCTGCACAAACTCGTAAATTTTCGGGCCAAACAATTTCGCTTCGCAACTGACCATTTTGTTCGGCCTATGATTTCGGTCCGAGTTGTGAAAAAATCCAACCTCGTCCGATTTGCCAGAAATTTTACGAGGGTGATAAATGCCTCGTGGCGATCATGTCGGTGCGTTGTTTTCAGAAATTCGAGTCGTTTCGGCCATTATCGGGGCTCTCGTGAACTTTTAGAAAAAGTTATCGTTCGTTAGTGAATTGAGGGGGCAAACGAACTCTAATCACTTCGTGCCACCCGCCGACATGATTGGCTCGGTGTTCTGCTCAAGCTCGTAAATTTTTGGGCAAAACAATTTCGTTTCGCATCTGACCATTTTGTTCGGCCTAGGGTTACAGTCCAAGTTGTGAAAAAATACAACCTCCTCCGATTAGCCCAAAATTTTACGAGGGTGCTAAATGCCTCGTGGCGATCATGTCGGCGCGTTGTTTTCAGAAATTCGAGTCATTTCGGCCATGATCGGGGCTATCGT
Organism: Corylus avellana; assembly: GCF_965113065.1. Classification (NCBI taxonomy): domain Eukaryota; kingdom Viridiplantae; phylum Streptophyta; class Magnoliopsida; order Fagales; family Betulaceae; genus Corylus; species Corylus avellana. The sequence goes on along the minus strand of NC_142495.1, from coordinate 14,966,007 downwards.
GAACTTTCAGAAAAAGTTATCATTCGTTAGTGAAGTTGGGGGGGCAAACGAACTCGAATCACTTCGTGCCACCCGCCGACATGACTGCCTCGATGTTCTGCACAAACTCGTAAATTTTCGGGCCAAACAATTTCGTTTCGCATACGTCCATTTTGTTCTGCCTAAGGTTTCGGTCCGAGTTGTGAAAAAATACAACCTCGTCCGATTTGCCCTAAATTTTACGAGGGTGCTAAATGCCTCGTGGCGATCATGTCGGTGCGTTGTTTTCAGAAATTCGAGTCGTTTTGGCCATGATCGGGGCTCTCGTGAACTTTCAGAAAAAGTTATCGTTCGTTAGTGAAGTTGGGGGGGCAGACGAGCTCGAATCACTTCGTGCCACCCGCCGACATGACTGCCTCGATGTTCTGCACAAACTCGTAAATTTTCGGGCCAAACAATTTCGTTTCGCATATGTCCATTTTGTTCGGCCTAAGGTTTCGGTCCGAGTTATGAAAAAATACAACCTCGTCCGATTTGCCCTAAATTTTACGAGGGTGCTAAATGCCTCGTGGCGATCATGTCGGTGCCTTGTTTTCAGAAATTCGAGTCGTTTCGGCCATGATCGGGGCTCTCGTGAACTTTCAAAAAAAGTTATCTTTCGTTAGTGAAGTTGGGGGGGCAAACGAACTCGAATCACTTCGTGCCACCCGCCGACATGATTGCCTCGATGTTCTGCACAAGCTCGTAAATTTTCGGGCCAAACAATTTCGCTTCGCAACTGACCATTTTGTTCGGCCTATGGTTTCGGTCCGAGTTGTGCAAAAATACAACCTCGTCCGATTTGTCCGAAATTTTACGAGGGTGATAAATGCCTCGTGGCGATCATGTCGGTGCGTTGTTTTCAGAAATTCGAGTCGTTACGGCCATGATCGGGGCTCTCGTGAACTTTCAGAAAAAGTTATCGTTCGTTAGTGAAGTTGGGGGGGCAAACGTACTCGAATCACTTCGTGCCACCCGCCGACGTGATTGCGTCGATGTTCTGCACAAGCTCGTAACTTTTCGGGCCAAACAATTTCGTTTCGCATATGACCATTTTGTTCGGCCTAGGGTTTCGGTCCGAGTTGTGAAAAAATACAACCTTGTCCGATTTGCCCGAAATTTTACGAGGGTGCCAAATGCCTCGTGGCGATCATGTCGGTGCGTTGTTTTCAGAAATTCGAGTCGTTTCGGCCATGATCGGGGCTCTCGTGAACTTTCAGAAAAAGTTATCGTTTGTTAGTGAAGTTGGGGGGGGCAAACGAACTCGAATCACTTCGTGCCACCCGCCGACATAATTGCCTCGATGTTCTGCACAAGCTCGTAAATTTTTGGGTCAAACAATTTCGCTTCGCAACTGACCATTTTGTTCAGCCTAGGGTTACGATCCAAGTTATGAAAAAATACAACCTCGTCCGATTTGCCCAAAATTTTACAACGGTGCCAAATGCCTCGTGGCGATCATGTCGGTGCGTTGTTTTCAGAAATTCGAGTCGTTTCGGCCATGATCGGGGCTCTCGTGAACTTTCAAAAAAAGTTATCTTTCGTTACTGAAGTTGGGGGGGCAAACGAACTCGAATCACTTCGTGTCACCCGCCGACATGATTGCCTCGATGTTTTGCACAAGCTCGTAAATTTTCGGGCCAAACAATTTCGCTTCGGAAGTGACCATTTTGTTCGGCCTATGGTTTCGGTCCGAGTTGTGAAAAAATACAACCTCGTCCGATTTGCCCGAAATTTTACGAGGGTGATAAATGCCTCGTGGCGATCATGTCGGTGCGTTGTTTTCAGAAATTTGAGTCGTTTCGGCCATGATCGGGGCTATCGTGAACTTTCAGAAAAAGTTATCGTTCGTTAGTCAAGTTGGGGGAGCAAACGAAATCGAATCACTTCGTGCCACCCGCCGACATGACTGCCTCGATGTTCTGCACGAGCTCGTAAATTTTCGGGCCAAACAATTTCGCTTCGCAACTGACCATTTTGTTCGGCCTATGGTTTCGGTCCGAGTTGTGAAAAAATACAGCCTCGTCCGATTTGCCCAAAATTTTACGAGGGTGATAAATGCCTCGTGGCGATCATGTCGGTGCGTTGTTTTCAGAAATTCGAGTCGTTTCGGCCATGATCGGGGCTCTCGTGAACTTTCAGAAAAAGTTATTGTTCGTTAGTGAAGTTGGGGGGGCAAATGAACTCCAATCACTTCGTGCCACCCGCCGACATAATTGCCTCGATGTTCTGCACAAGCTCGTAAATTTTCGGGCCAAACAATTTCGCTTCGCAACTGACCATTTTGTTCGGCCTAGGGTTTCGGTCCGAGTTGTGAAAAAATACAACCTCGTCCGATTTGCCCAAAATTTTACGAGGGTGCTAAATGCCTCGTGGCGATCATGTCGGTGCGTTGTTTTCAGAAATTCGAGTCGTTTCGGCCATGATCGGGGCTCTCGTGAACTTTCAAAAAAAGTTATCGTTCGTTAGTGAAGTTGGGGGGGCAAATGAACGCGAATCACTTCGTGCCACCCGCCGACATAATTGCCTCGATGTTCTGCACAAACTCGTAAATTTTCGGGTCAAACAATTTCGCTTCGCATTTGACCATTTTGTTCGGCCTAGGGTTACGGTCCAAGTTGTCAAAAAATACAACCTCATCCGATTTGCCCGAAATTTTACGAGGGTGCTAAATGCCTCGTGGCGATCATGTCAGCGCGTTGTTTTCAGAAATTCGAGTCATTTCGGCCAAGATCGGGGCTATCGTGAACTTTCAGAAAAAGTTATCGTTCGTTAGTGAAGTTGGGGGAGCAGACGTACTCGAATCACTTCGTGCCACCCGCCGACGTGATTGCGTCGATGTTCTGCATAAGCTCGTAAATTTTCGGGCTAAACAATTTCGCTTTGCATATGTCCATTTTGTTCGGCCTAAGGTTTCGGTCCGAGTTGTGAAAAAATACAACCTCGTCCGATTTGCCCAAAATTTTACGAGAGTGCCAAATGCCTCGTGGCGATCATGTCGGTGCGTTGTTTTCAGAAATTCGAGTCGTTTCGGCCATGATCGGGGCTCTCGTGAACTTTCAGAAAAAGCTATCGTTCGTTAGTGAATTGGGCGGGCAAACGAACTCTAATCACTTCGTGCCACCCGCCGACATGATTGGCTCGGTGTTCTGCAAAAGCTCGTAAATTTTCGGGCCAAACAATTTCGTTTCGCATCTGGCCATTTTGTTCGGCCTAGGGTTACAGTCCAAGTTGTGAAAAAATACAACCTCCTCCGATTAGCCCGAAATTTTACGAGGGTGCTAAATGCCTCGTGGCGACCATGTCGGCGCGTTGTTTTCAGAAATTCGAGTCATTTCGGCCATGATCGGGGCTATCGTGAACTTTCAGAAAAAGTTATCGTTCGTTAGTGAAGTTGGGGGAGCAAACGAACTAGAATCACTTCGTGCCACCCGCCGACATGACTGCCTCGATGTTCTACAAAAACTCGTAAATTTTCGGGCCAAACAATTTCGCTTCGCATTTGACCATTTTGTTCGGCCTAGGGTTACGGTCCAAGTTGTCAAAAAATACAACCTCATCCGATTTGCCCGAAATTTTACGAGGGTGCCAAATGCCTCGTGGCGATCATGTCGGCGCGTTGTTTTCAGAAATTCGAGTCATTTCGGCCATGATCGGGGCTATCGTGAACTTTCAGAAAAAGTTATCGTTCGTTAGTGAAGTTGGGGGAGCAAACGAAATCGAATCACTTCGTGCCACCCGCTGACATGACTGCCTCGATGTTCTGCACAAGCTCGTAAATTTTCGGGCCAAACAATTTCGCTTCGCAACTAACCATTTTGTTCGGCCTATGGTTTCGGTCCGAGTTGTGAAAAAATACAGCCTCGTCCGATTTGCCCAAAATTTTACGAGGGTGATAAATGCCTCGTGGCGATCATGTCGGTGCGTTGTTTTCAGAAATTCGAGTCGTTTCGGCCATGATCGGGGCTCTCGTGAACTTTCAGAAAAAGTTATTGTTCGTTAGTGAAGTTGGGGGGGCAAATGAACTCGAATCACTTCGTGCCACCCGCCGACATAATTGCCTCGATGTTCTGCACAAGCTCGTAAATTTTCGGGCCAAACAATTTCGCTTCGCAACTGACCATTTTGTTCGGCCTAGGGTTACGGTCCAAGTTGTCAAAAAATACAACCTCATCCGATTTGCCCGAAATTTTACGAGGGTGCTAAATGCCTCGTGGCGATCATGTCGGCGCGTTGTTTTCAGAAATTCGAGTCATTTCGGCCATGATCGGGGCTATCGTGAACTTTCAGAAAAAGTTATCGTTCGTTAGTGAAGTTGGGGGAGCAAACGAAATCGAATCACTTCGTGCCACCCGCCGACATGATTGCCTCGATGTTCTGCACAAGCTCGTAAATTTTCGGGCCAAACAATTTCGCTTCGCAACTGACCATTTTCTTTGGCCTATGGTTTCGGTCCGAGTTGTGAAAAAATACAACCTCGTCCGATTTGCCCAAGATTTTATGAGGGTGATAAATGCCTCGTGGCGATCATGTCGGTGCGTTGTTTTCAGAAATTCGAGTCGTTTCGGCCATGATCGGGGCTCTCGTGAACTTTCAGAAAAAGCTATCGTTCGTTAGTGAATTGGGGGGGCAAACGAACTCTAATCACTATGTGCCACCCGCCGACATGATTGCCTCGATGTTCTGCAGAAGCTCGTAAATTTTCTGGCCAAACAATTTCGTTTCGCATCTGATCATTTTGTTCGGCCTAGGGTTATAGTCCAAGTTGTGAAAAAATACAACCTCGTCCGATTAGCCCGAAATTTTACGAGGGTGCTAAATGCCTCGTGGCGATCATGTCGGTGCTTTGTTTTCAGAAATTCGAGTCGTTTCGGCCATGATCGGGGCTCTCGTGAACTTGCAGAAAAAGTTATCGTTCGTTAGTGAAGTTGGGGGGGCAAACGAACTCGAATCACTTCGTGCCACCCGCCGACATAATTGCCTCGATGTTCTGCACAAGCTCGTAAATTTTCGGGCCAAACAATTTCGCTTCGCAACTGACCATTTTGTTCGGCCTAGGGTTTCGGTCCGAGTTGTGAAGAAATACAACCTCGTCCGATTTGCCCAAAATTTTACGAGGGTGCTAAATGCCTCGTGGCGATCATGTCGGTGCGTTGTTTTCAGAAATTCGAGTCGTTTCGGCCATGATCGGGGCTCTCGTGAACTTTTAGAAAAAGTTATTGTTCGTTAGTGAAGTTGGGGGGGCAAATGAACTCGAATCACTTCGTGCCACCCGCCGACATAATTGCCTCGATGTTCTGCACAAGCTCGTAAATTTTCGGGCCAAACAATTTCGCTTCGCAACTGACCATTTTGTTCGGCCTAGGGTTTCGGTCCGAGTTGTGAAAAAATACAACCTCGTCCGATTTGCCCAAAATTTTACGAGGGTGCTAAATGCCTCGTGGCGATCATGTCGGTGCGTTGTTTTCAGAAATTCGAGTCGTTTCGGCCATGATCGGGGCTCTCGTGAACTTTCAAAAAAAGTTATCGTTCGTTAGTGAAGTTGGGGGGGCTAATGAACGCGAATCAATTCGTGCCACCCGCCGACATAATTGCCTCGATGTTCTGCACAAACTCGTAAATTTTCGGGCCAAACAATTTCGCTTCGCATTTGACCATTTTGTTCGGCCTAGGGTTACGGTCCAAGTTGTCAAAAAATACAACCTCATCCGATTTGCCCGAAATTTTACGAGGGTGCTAAATGCCTCGTGGCGATCATGTCGGCGCGTTGTTTTCAGAAATTCGAGTCATTTCGGCCATGATCGGGGCTATCGTGAACTTTCAGAAAAAGTTATCGTTCGTTAGTGAAGTTGGGGGAGCAAACGAAATCGAATCACTTCGTGCCACCCGCCGACATGATTGCCTCGATGTTCTGCACAAGCTCGTAAATTTTCGGGCCAAACAATTTCGCTTCGCAACTGACCATTTTGTTTGGCCTACGGTTTCGGTCCGAGTTGTGAAAAAATACAACCTCGTCCGATTTGCCCAAGATTTTATGAGTGTGATAAATGCCTCGTGGCGATCATGTCGGTGCGTTGTTTTCAGAAATTCGAGTCGTTTCGGCCATGATCGGGGCTCTCGTGAACTTTCAGAAAAAGCTATCGTTCGTTAGTGAATTGGGGGGGCAAACGAACTCTAATCACTACGTGCCACCCGCCGACATGATTGCCTCGATGTTCTACACAAGCTCGTAAATTTTCGGGCCAAACAATTTCGTTTCGCATCTGATCATTTTGTTCGGCCTAGGGTTATAGTCCAAGTTGTGAAAAAATACAACCTCGTCCGATTAGCCCGAAATTTTACGAGGGTGCTAAATGCCTCGTGGCGATCATGTCGGCGCGTTGTTCTCAGAAATTCGAGTCGTTTCGGCCATGATCGGGGCTCTCGTGAACTTTCAGAAAAAGTTATCGTTCGTTAGTGAAGTTGTGGGCGCAAACGAACTCGAATCACTTCGTGCCACTCGCCGACATGACTGTCCCGATGTTCTGCACAAACTCGTAAATTTTCGGGTCAAACAATTTCGCTTCGCATTTGACCATTTTGTTCGGCCTAGGGTTACGGTCCAAGTTGTCAAAAAATACAACCTCATCCGATTTGCCCGAAATTTTACGAGGGTGCTAAATGCCTCGTGGCGATCATGTCAGCGCGTTGTTTTCAGAAATTCGAGTCATTTCGGCCAAGATCGGGGCTATCGTGAACTTTCAGAAAAAGTTATCGTTCGTTAGTGAAGTTGGGGGAGCAGACGTACTCGAATCACTTCGTGCCACCCGCCGACGTGATTGCGTCGATGTTCTGCATAAGCTCGTAAATTTTCGGGCTAAACAATTTCGCTTTGCATATGTCCATTTTGTTCGGCCTAAGGTTTCGGTCCGAGTTGTGAAAAAATACAACCTCGTCCGATTTGCCCAAAATTTTACGAGAGTGCCAAATGCCTCGTGGCGATCATGTCGGTGCGTTGTTTTCAGAAATTCGAGTCGTTTCGGCCATGATCGGGGCTCTCGTGAACTTTCAGAAAAAGCTATCGTTCGTTAGTGAATTGGGCGGGCAAACGAACTCTAATCACTTCGTGCCACCCGCCGACATGATTGGCTCGGTGTTCTGCAAAAGCTCGTAAATTTTCGGGCCAAACAATTTCGTTTCGCATCTGGCCATTTTGTTCGGCCTAGGGTTACAGTCCAAGTTGTGAAAAAATACAACCTCCTCCGATTAGCCCGAAATTTTACGAGGGTGCTAAATGCCTCGTGGCGACCATGTCGGCGCGTTGTTTTCAGAAATTCGAGTCATTTCGGCCATGATCGGGGCTATCGTGAACTTTCAGAAAAAGTTATCGTTCGTTAGTGAAGTTGGGGGAGCAAACGAACTAGAATCACTTCGTGCCACCCGCCGACATGACTGCCTCGATGTTCTACAAAAACTCGTAAATTTTCGGGCCAAACAATTTCGCTTCGCATTTGACCATTTTGTTCGGCCTAGGGTTACGGTCCAAGTTGTCAAAAAATACAACCTCATCCGATTTGCCCGAAATTTTACGAGGGTGCCAAATGCCTCGTGGCGATCATGTCGGCGCGTTGTTTTCAGAAATTCGAGTCATTTCGGCCATGATCGGGGCTATCGTGAACTTTCAGAAAAAGTTATCGTTCGTTAGTGAAGTTGGGGGAGCAAACGAAATCGAATCACTTCGTGCCACCCGCTGACATGACTGCCTCGATGTTCTGCACAAGCTCGTAAATTTTCGGGCCAAACAATTTCGCTTCGCAACTAACCATTTTGTTCGGCCTATGGTTTCGGTCCGAGTTGTGAAAAAATACAGCCTCGTCCGATTTGCCCAAAATTTTACGAGGGTGATAAATGCCTCGTGGCGATCATGTCGGTGCGTTGTTTTCAGAAATTCGAGTCGTTTCGGCCATGATCGGGGCTCTCGTGAACTTTCAGAAAAAGTTATTGTTCGTTAGTGAAGTTGGGGGGGCAAATGAACTCGAATCACTTCGTGCCACCCGCCGACATAATTGCCTCGATGTTCTGCACAAGCTCGTAAATTTTCGGGCCAAACAATTTCGCTTCGCAACTGACCATTTTGTTCGGCCTAGGGTTACGGTCCAAGTTGTCAAAAAATACAACCTCATCCGATTTGCCCGAAATTTTACGAGGGTGCTAAATGCCTCGTGGCGATCATGTCGGCGCGTTGTTTTCAGAAATTCGAGTCATTTCGGCCATGATCGGGGCTATCGTGAACTTTCAGAAAAAGTTATCGTTCGTTAGTGAAGTTGGGGGAGCAAACGAAATCGAATCACTTCGTGCCACCCGCCGACATGATTGCCTCGATGTTCTGCACAAGCTCGTAAATTTTCGGGCCAAACAATTTCGCTTCGCAACTGACCATTTTCTTTGGCCTATGGTTTCGGTCCGAGTTGTGAAAAAATACAACCTCGTCCGATTTGCCCAAGATTTTATGAGGGTGATAAATGCCTCGTGGCGATCATGTCGGTGCGTTGTTTTCAGAAATTCGAGTCGTTTCGGCCATGATCGGGGCTCTCGTGAACTTTCAGAAAAAGCTATCGTTCGTTAGTGAATTGGGGGGGCAAACGAACTCTAATCACTATGTGCCACCCGCCGACATGATTGCCTCGATGTTCTGCAGAAGCTCGTAAATTTTCTGGCCAAACAATTTCGTTTCGCATCTGATCATTTTGTTCGGCCTAGGGTTATAGTCCAAGTTGTGAAAAAATACAACCTCGTCCGATTAGCCCGAAATTTTACGAGGGTGCTAAATGCCTCGTGGCGATCATGTCGGTGCTTTGTTTTCAGAAATTCGAGTCGTTTCGGCCATGATCGGGGCTCTCGTGAACTTGCAGAAAAAGTTATCGTTCGTTAGTGAAGTTGGGGGGGCAAACGAACTCGAATCACTTCGTGCCACCCGCCGACATAATTGCCTCGATGTTCTGCACAAGCTCGTAAATTTTCGGGCCAAACAATTTCGCTTCGCAACTGACCATTTTGTTCGGCCTAGGGTTTCGGTCCGAGTTGTGAAGAAATACAACCTCGTCCGATTTGCCCAAAATTTTACGAGGGTGCTAAATGCCTCGTGGCGATCATGTCGGTGCGTTGTTTTCAGAAATTCGAGTCGTTTCGGCCATGATCGGGGCTCTCGTGAACTTTTAGAAAAAGTTATTGTTCGTTAGTGAAGTTGGGGGGGCAAATGAACTCGAATCACTTCGTGCCACCCGCCGACATAATTGCCTCGATGTTCTGCACAAGCTCGTAAATTTTCGGGCCAAACAATTTCGCTTCGCAACTGACCATTTTGTTCGGCCTAGGGTTTCGGTCCGAGTTGTGAAAAAATACAACCTCGTCCGATTTGCCCAAAATTTTACGAGGGTGCTAAATGCCTCGTGGCGATCATGTCGGTGCGTTGTTTTCAGAAATTCGAGTCGTTTCGGCCATGATCGGGGCTCTCGTGAACTTTCAAAAAAAGTTATCGTTCGTTAGTGAAGTTGGGGGGGCTAATGAACGCGAATCAATTCGTGCCACCCGCCGACATAATTGCCTCGATGTTCTGCACAAACTCGTAAATTTTCGGGCCAAACAATTTCGCTTCGCATTTGACCATTTTGTTCGGCCTAGGGTTACGGTCCAAGTTGTCAAAAAATACAACCTCATCCGATTTGCCCGAAATTTTACGAGGGTGCTAAATGCCTCGTGGCGATCATGTCGGCGCGTTGTTTTCAGAAATTCGAGTCATTTCGGCCATGATCGGGGCTATCGTGAACTTTCAGAAAAAGTTATCGTTCGTTAGTGAAGTTGGGGGAGCAAACGAAATCGAATCACTTCGTGCCACCCGCCGACATGATTGCCTCGATGTTCTGCACAAGCTCGTAAATTTTCGGGCCAAACAATTTCGCTTCGCAACTGACCATTTTGTTTGGCCTACGGTTTCGGTCCGAGTTGTGAAAAAATACAACCTCGTCCGATTTGCCCAAGATTTTATGAGTGTGATAAATGCCTCGTGGCGATCATGTCGGTGCGTTGTTTTCAGAAATTCGAGTCGTTTCGGCCATGATCGGGGCTCTCGTGAACTTTCAGAAAAAGCTATCGTTCGTTAGTGAATTGGGGGGGCAAACGAACTCTAATCACTACGTGCCACCCGCCGACATGATTGCCTCGATGTTCTACACAAGCTCGTAAATTTTCGGGCCAAACAATTTCGTTTCGCATCTGATCATTTTGTTCGGCCTAGGGTTATAGTCCAAGTTGTGAAAAAATACAACCTCGTCCGATTAGCCCGAAATTTTACGAGGGTGCTAAATGCCTCGTGGCGATCATGTCGGCGCGTTGTTCTCAGAAATTCGAGTCGTTTCGGCCATGATCGGGGCTCTCGTGAACTTTCAGAAAAAGTTATCGTTCGTTAGTGAAGTTGTGGGCGCAAACGAACTCGAATCACTTCGTGCCACTCGCCGACATGACTGTCCCGATGTTCTGCACAAACTCGTAAATTTTCGGGTCAAACAATTTCGCTTCGCATTTGACCATTTTGTTCGGCCTAGGGTTACGGTCCAAGTTGTCAAAAAATACAACCTCATCCGATTTGCCCGAAATTTTACGAGGGTGCTAAATGCCTCGTGGCGATCATGTCAGCGCGTTGTTTTCAGAAATTCGAGTCATTTCGGCCAAGATCGGGGCTATCGTGAACTTTCAGAAAAAGTTATCGTTCGTTAGTGAAGTTGGGGGAGCAGACGTACTCGAATCACTTCGTGCCACCCGCCGACGTGATTGCGTCGATGTTCTGCATAAGCTCGTAAATTTTCGGGCTAAACAATTTCGCTTTGCATATGTCCATTTTGTTCGGCCTAAGGTTTCGGTCCGAGTTGTGAAAAAATACAACCTCGTCCGATTTGCCCAAAATTTTACGAGAGTGCCAAATGCCTCGTGGCGATCATGTCGGTGCGTTGTTTTCAGAAATTCGAGTCGTTTCGGCCATGATCGGGGCTCTCGTGAACTTTCAGAAAAAGCTATCGTTCGTTAGTGAATTGGGCGGGCAAACGAACTCTAATCACTTCGTGCCACCCGCCGACATGATTGGCTCGGTGTTCTGCAAAAGCTCGTAAATTTTCGGGCCAAACAATTTCGTTTCGCATCTGGCCATTTTGTTCGGCCTAGGGTTACAGTCCAAGTTGTGAAAAAATACAACCTCCTCCGATTAGCCCGAAATTTTACGAGGGTGCTAAATGCCTCGTGGCGACCATGTCGGCGCGTTGTTTTCAGAAATTCGAGTCATTTCGGCCATGATCGGGGCTATCGTGAACTTTCAGAAAAAGTTATCGTTCGTTAGTGAAGTTGGGGGAGCAAACGAACTAGAATCACTTCGTGCCACCCGCCGACATGACTGCCTCGATGTTCTACAAAAACTCGTAAATTTTCGGGCCAAACAATTTCGCTTCGCATTTGACCATTTTGTTCGGCCTAGGGTTACGGTCCAAGTTGTCAAAAAATACAACCTCATCCGATTTGCCCGAAATTTTACGAGGGTGCCAAATGCCTCGTGGCGATCATGTCGGCGCGTTGTTTTCAGAAATTCGAGTCATTTCGGCCATGATCGGGGCTATCGTGAACTTTCAGAAAAAGTTATCGTTCGTTAGTGAAGTTGGGGGAGCAAACGAAATCGAATCACTTCGTGCCACCCGCTGACATGACTGCCTCGATGTTCTGCACAAGCTCGTAAATTTTCGGGCCAAACAATTTCGCTTCGCAACTAACCATTTTGTTCGGCCTATGGTTTCGGTCCGAGTTGTGAAAAAATACAGCCTCGTCCGATTTGCCCAAAATTTTACGAGGGTGATAAATGCCTCGTGGCGATCATGTCGGTGCGTTGTTTTCAGAAATTCGAGTCGTTTCGGCCATGATCGGGGCTCTCGTGAACTTTCAGAAAAAGTTATTGTTCGTTAGTGAAGTTGGGGGGGCAAATGAACTCGAATCACTTCGTGCCACCCGCCGACATAATTGCCTCGATGTTCTGCACAAGCTCGTAAATTTTCGGGCCAAACAATTTCGCTTCGCAACTGACCATTTTGTTCGGCCTAGGGTTACGGTCCAAGTTGTCAAAAAATACAACCTCATCCGATTTGCCCGAAATTTTACGAGGGTGCTAAATGCCTCGTGGCGATCATGTCGGCGCGTTGTTTTCAGAAATTCGAGTCATTTCGGCCATGATCGGGGCTATCGTGAACTTTCAGAAAAAGTTATCGTTCGTTAGTGAAGTTGGGGGAGCAAACGAAATCGAATCACTTCGTGCCACCCGCCGACATGATTGCCTCGATGTTCTGCACAAGCTCGTAAATTTTCGGGCCAAACAATTTCGCTTCGCAACTGACCATTTTCTTTGGCCTATGGTTTCGGTCCGAGTTGTGAAAAAATACAACCTCGTCCGATTTGCCCAAGATTTTATGAGGGTGATAAATGCCTCGTGGCGATCATGTCGGTGCGTTGTTTTCAGAAATTCGAGTCGTTTCGGCCATGATCGGGGCTCTCGTGAACTTTCAGAAAAAGCTATCGTTCGTTAGTGAATTGGGGGGGCAAACGAACTCTAATCACTATGTGCCACCCGCCGACATGATTGCCTCGATGTTCTGCAGAAGCTCGTAAATTTTCTGGCCAAACAATTTCGTTTCGCATCTGATCATTTTGTTCGGCCTAGGGTTATAGTCCAAGTTGTGAAAAAATACAACCTCGTCCGATTAGCCCGAAATTTTACGAGGGTGCTAAATGCCTCGTGGCGATCATGTCGGTGCTTTGTTTTCAGAAATTCGAGTCGTTTCGGCCATGATCGGGGCTCTCGTGAACTTGCAGAAAAAGTTATCGTTCGTTAGTGAAGTTGGGGGGGCAAACGAACTCGAATCACTTCGTGCCACCCGCCGACATAATTGCCTCGATGTTCTGCACAAGCTCGTAAATTTTCGGGCCAAACAATTTCGCTTCGCAACTGACCATTTTGTTCGGCCTAGGGTTTCGGTCCGAGTTGTGAAGAAATACAACCTCGTCCGATTTGCCCAAAATTTTACGAGGGTGCTAAATGCCTCGTGGCGATCATGTCGGTGCGTTGTTTTCAGAAATTCGAGTCGTTTCGGCCATGATCGGGGCTCTCGTGAACTTTTAGAAAAAGTTATTGTTCGTTAGTGAAGTTGGGGGGGCAAATGAACTCGAATCACTTCGTGCCACCCGCCGACATAATTGCCTCGATGTTCTGCACAAGCTCGTAAATTTTCGGGCCAAACAATTTCGCTTCGCAACTGACCATTTTGTTCGGCCTAGGGTTTCGGTCCGAGTTGTGAAAAAATACAACCTCGTCCGATTTGCCCAAAATTTTACGAGGGTGCTAAATGCCTCGTGGCGATCATGTCGGTGCGTTGTTTTCAGAAATTCGAGTCGTTTCGGCCATGATCGGGGCTCTCGTGAACTTTCAAAAAAAGTTATCGTTCGTTAGTGAAGTTGGGGGGGCTAATGAACGCGAATCAATTCGTGCCACCCGCCGACATAATTGCCTCGATGTTCTGCACAAACTCGTAAATTTTCGGGCCAAACAATTTCGCTTCGCATTTGACCATTTTGTTCGGCCTAGGGTTACGGTCCAAGTTGTCAAAAAATACAACCTCATCCGATTTGCCCGAAATTTTACGAGGGTGCTAAATGCCTCGTGGCGATCATGTCGGCGCGTTGTTTTCAGAAATTCGAGTCATTTCGGCCATGATCGGGGCTATCGTGAACTTTCAGAAAAAGTTATCGTTCGTTAGTGAAGTTGGGGGAGCAAACGAAATCGAATCACTTCGTGCCACCCGCCGACATGATTGCCTCGATGTTCTGCACAAGCTCGTAAATTTTCGGGCCAAACAATTTCGCTTCGCAACTGACCATTTTGTTTGGCCTACGGTTTCGGTCCGAGTTGTGAAAAAATACAACCTCGTCCGATTTGCCCAAGATTTTATGAGTGTGATAAATGCCTCGTGGCGATCATGTCGGTGCGTTGTTTTCAGAAATTCGAGTCGTTTCGGCCATGATCGGGGCTCTCGTGAACTTTCAGAAAAAGCTATCGTTCGTTAGTGAATTGGGGGGGCAAACGAACTCTAATCACTACGTGCCACCCGCCGACATGATTGCCTCGATGTTCTACACAAGCTCGTAAATTTTCGGGCCAAACAATTTCGTTTCGCATCTGATCATTTTGTTCGGCCTAGGGTTATAGTCCAAGTTGTGAAAAAATACAACCTCGTCCGATTAGCCCGAAATTTTACGAGGGTGCTAAATGCCTCGTGGCGATCATGTCGGCGCGTTGTTCTCAGAAATTCGAGTCGTTTCGGCCATGATCGGGGCTCTCGTGAACTTTCAGAAAAAGTTATCGTTCGTTAGTGAAGTTGTGGGCGCAAACGAACTCGAATCACTTCGTGCCACTCGCCGACATGACTGTCCCGATGTTCTGCACAACCTCGTAAATTTTCGGGGCAAAGAATTTCGCTTCGCATCTGACCGTTTTGTTCGGCCTAGGGTTACGGTCCAAGTTATGAAAAAATACAACCTCATCGGATTTGCCCGAAATTTTACGAGGGTGCCAAATGCCTCGTGGCGATCATGTCGGCGCGTTGTTTTCAAAAATTCGAGTCATTTCGGCCAAGATCGGGGCTATCGTGAACTTTCAGAAAAAGTTATCGTTCGTTAGTGAAGTTGGGGGAGCAAACGAAATCGAATCACTTCGTGCCACCCGCCGACATGACTGCCTCGATGTTCTGCACAAGCTCGTAAATTTTCGGGCCAAACAATTTCGCTTCGCAACTGACCATTTTGTTCGGCCTAGGGTTTCGGTCCGAGTTGTGAAAAAATACAACCTCGTCCGATTTGCCCAAAATTTTACGAGGGTGCTAAATGCCTCGTGGCGATCATGTCGGTGCGTTGTTTTCAGAAATTCGAGTCGTTTCGGCCATGATCGGGGCTCTCGTGAACTTTCAGAAAAAGTTATTGTTCGTTAGTGAAGTTGGGGGGGCAAATGAACTCGAATCACTTCCTGCCACCCGCCGACATAATTGCGTCGATGTTCTGCACAAGCTCGTAAATTTTCGGGCCAAACAATTTCGCTTCGCAACTGACCATTTTGTTCGGCCTAGGGTTTCGGTCCGAGTTGTGAAAAAATAGAACCTCGTCCGATTTGCCCAAAATTTTACGAGGGTGCTAAATGCCTCGTGGCGATCATGTCGGTGCGTTGTTTTCAGAAATTCGAGTCGTTTCGGCCATGATCGGGGCTCTCGTGAACTTTCAGAAAAAGTTATTGTTCGTTAGTGAAGTTGGGGGGGCAAATGAACTCGAATCACTTCCTGCCACCCGCCGACATAATTGCGTCGATGTTCTGCACAAGCTCGTAAATTTTCGGGCCAAACAATTTCGTTTCGCATCTGATCATTTTGTTCGGCCTAGGGTTATAGTCCAAGTTGTGAAAAAATACAACCTCGTCCGATTAGCCCGAAATTTTACGAGGGTGCTAAATGCCTCGTGGCGATCATGTCGGCGCGTTGTTCTCAGAAATTCGAGTCGTTTCGGCCATGATCGGGGCTCTCGTGAACTTTCAGAAAAAGTTATCGTTCGTTAGTGAAGTTGTGGGCGCAAACGAACTCGAATCACTTCGTGCCACTCGCCGACATGACTGTCCCGATGTTCTGCACAACCTCGTAAATTTTCGGGGCAAAGAATTTCGCTTCGCATCTGACCGTTTTGTTCGGCCTAGGGTTACGGTCCAAGTTATGAAAAAATACAACCTCATCGGATTTGCCCGAAATTTTACGAGGGTGCCAAATGCCTCGTGGCGATCATGTCGGCGCGTTGTTTTCAAAAATTCGAGTCATTTCGGCCAAGATCGGGGCTATCGTGAACTTTCAGAAAAAGTTATCGTTCGTTAGTGAAGTTGGGGGAGCAAACGAAATCGAATCACTTCGTGCCACCCGCCGACATGACTGCCTCGATGTTCTGCACAAGCTCGTAAATTTTCGGGCCAAACAATTTCGCTTCGCAACTGACCATTTTGTTCGGCCTAGGGTTTCGGTCCGAGTTGTGAAAAAATAGAACCTCGTCCGATTTGCCCAAAATTTTACGAGGGTGCTAAATGCCTCGTGGCGATCATGTCGGTGCGTTGTTTTCAGAAATTCGAGTCGTTTCGGCCATGATCGGGGCTCTCGTGAACTTTCAGAAAAAGTTATTGTTCGTTAGTGAAGTTGGGGGGGCAAATGAACTCGAATCACTTCCTGCCACCCGCCGACATAATTGCGTCGATGTTCTGCACAAGCTCGTAAATTTTCGGGCCAAACAATTTCGCTTCGCAACTGACCATTTTGTTCGGCCTAGGGTTTCGGTCCGAGTTGTGAAAAAATACAACCTCGTCCGATTTGCCCAAAATTTTACGAGGGTGCTAAATGCCTCGTGGCGATCATGTCGGTGCATTGTTTTCAGAAATTCGAGTCGTTTCGGCCATGATCGGGGCTCTCGTGAACTTTCAAAAAAAGTTATCGTTCGTTAGTGAAGTTCGGGGGGCAAATGAACGCGAATCACTTCGTGCCACCCGCCGACATAATTGCCTCGATGTTCTGCACAAACTCGTAAATTTTCGGGCCAAACAATTTCGCTTCGCATTTGACCATTTTGTTTGGCCTAGGGTTACGGTCCAAGTTGTCAAAAAATACAACCTCATCCGATTTGCCCGAAATTTTACGAGGGTGCTAAATGCCTCGTGGCGATCATGTCGGCGCGTTGTTTTCAGAAATTCGAGTCATTTCGGCCATGATCGGGGCTATCGTGAACTTTCAGAAAAAGTTATCGTTCGTTAGTGAAGTTGGGAGAGCAAACGAAATCGAATCACTTCGTGCCACCCGCCGACATCATTGCCTCGATGTTCTGTACAAGCTTGTAAATTTTCGGGCCAAACAATTTCGCTTCGCAACTGACCATTTTGTTCGGCCTAGGGTTTCGGTCCGGGTTGTGAAAAAATACAACCTCGTCCGATTTGCCCAAAATTTTACGAGGGTGCTAAATGCCTCGTGGCGATCATGTCGGTGCGTTGTTTTCAGAAATTCGAGTCGTTTCGGCCATGATCGGGGCTCTCGTGAACTTTCAAAAAAAGTTATCGTTCGTTAGTGAAGTTGGGGGGGCTAATGAACGCGAATCAATTCGTGCCACCCGCCGACATAATTGCCTCGATGTTCTGCACAAACTCGTAAATTTTCGGGCCAAACAATTTCGCTTCGCATTTGACCATTTTGTTCGGCCTAGGGTTACGGTCCAAGTTGTCAAAAAATACAACCTCATCCGATTTGCCCGAAATTTTACGAGGGTGCTAAATGCCTCGTGGCGATCATGTCGGCGCGTTGTTTTCAGAAATTCGAGTCATTTCGGCCATGATCGGGGCTATCGTGAACTTTCAGAAAAAGTTATCGTTCGTTAGTGAAGTTGGGGGAGCAAACGAAATCGAATCACTTCGTGCCACCCGCCGACATGATTGCCTCGATGTGCTGCACAAGCTCGTAAATTTTCGGGCCAAACAATTTCGCTTCGCAACTGACCATTTTGTTTGGCCTATGGTTTCGGTCTGAGTTGTGAAAAAATACAACCTCGTCCGATTTGCCCAAGATTTTATGAGTGTGATAAATGCCTCGTGGCGATCATGTCGGTGCGTTGTTTTCAGAAATTCGAGTCGTTTCGGCCATGATCGGGGCTCTCGTGAACTTTCAGAAAAAACTATCGTTCGTTAGTGAATTGGGGGGGCAAACGAACTCTAATCACTACGTGCCACCCGCCGACATGATTGCCTCGATGTTCTGCACAAGCTCGTAAATTTTCGGGCCAAACAATTTCGTTTCGCATCTGATCATTTTGTTCGGCCTAGGGTTATAGTCCAAGTTGTGAAAAAATACAACCTCGTCCGATTAGCCCGAAATTTTACGAGGGTGCTAAATGCCTCGTGGCGATCATGTCGGCGCGTTGTTCTCAGAAATTCGAGTCGTTTCGGCCATGATCGGGGCTCTCGTGAACTTTCAGAAAAAGTTATCGTTCGTTAGTGAAGTTGTGGGCGCAAACGAACTCGAATCACTTCGTGCCACTCGCCGACATGACTGTCTCGATGTTCTGCACAACCTCGTAAATTTTCGGGGCAAAGAATTTCGCTTCGCATCTGACCGTTTTGTTCGGCCTAGGGTTACGGTCCAAGTTATGAAAAAATACAACCTCATCGGATTTGCCCGAAATTTTACGAGGGTGCCAAATGCCTCGTGGCGATCATGTCGGCGCGTTGTTTTCAAAAATTCGAGTCATTTCGGCCAAGATCGGGGCTATCGTGAACTTTCAGAAAAAGTTATCGTTCGTTAGTGAAGTTGGGGGAGCAAACGAAATCGAATCACTTCGTGCCACCCGCCGACATGACTGCCTCGATGTTCTGCACAAGCTCGTAAATTTTCGGGCCAAACAATTTCGCTTCGCAACTGACCATTTTGTTCGGCCTATGGTTTCGGTCCGAGTTGTGAAAAAATACAGCCTCGTCCGATTTGCCCAAAATTTTACGAGGGTGATAAATGCCTCGTGGCGATCAGGTCGGTTCGTTGTTTTCAGAAATTCGAGTCGTTTCGGCCATGATCGGGGCTCTCGTGAACTTTCAGAAAAAGTTATTGTTCGTTAGTGAAGTTGGGGGGGCAAATGAACTCGAATCACTTCCTGCCACCCGCCGACATAATTGCCTCGATGTTCTGCACAAGCTCGTAAATTTTCGGGCCAAACAATTTCGCTTCGCAACTGACCATTTTGTTCGGCCTAGGGTTTCGGTCCGAGTTGTGAAAAAATACAACCTCGTCCGATTTGCCCAAAATTTTACGAGGGTGCTAAATGCCTCGTGGCGATCATGTCGGTGCGTTGTTTTCAGAAATTCGAGTCGTTTCGGCCATGATGGGGGCTCTCGTGAACTTTCAAAAAAAGTTATCGTTCGTTAGTGAAGTTCGGGGGGCAAATGAACGCGAATCACTTCGTGCCACCCGCCGACATAATTGCCTCGATGTTCTGCACAAACTCGTAAATTTTCGGGCCAAACAATTTCGCTTCGCATTTGACCATTTTGTTCGGCCTAGGGTTACGGTCCAAGTTGTCAAAAAATACAACCTCATCCGATTTGCCCGAAATTTTACGAGGGTGCTAAATGCCTCGTGGCGATCATGTCGGCGCGTTGTTTTCAGAAATTCGAGTCATTTCGGCCATGATCGGGGCTATCGTGAACTTTCAGAAAAAGTTATCGTTCGTTAGTGAAGTTGGGAGAGCAAACGAAATCGAATCACTTCGTGCCACCCGCCGACATGATTGCCTCGATGTTCTGTACAAGCTTGTAAATTTTCGGGCCAAACAATTTCGCTTCGCAACTGACCATTTTGTTCGGCCTAGGGTTTCGGTCCGAGTTGTGAAAAAATACAACCTTGTCCGATTTGCCCAAAATTTTACGAGGGTGCTAAATGCCTCGTGGCGATCATGTCGGTGCGTTGTTTTCAGAAATTCGAGTCGTTTCGGCCATGATCGGGGCTCTCGTGAACTTTCAAAAAAAGTTATCGTTCGTTAGTGAAGTTGGGGGGGCTAATGAACGCGAATCAATTCGTGCCACCCGCCGACATAATTGCCTCGATGTTCTGCACAAACTCGTAAATTTTCGGGCCAAACAATTTCGCTTCGCATTTGACCATTTTGTTCGGCCTAGGGTTACGGTCCAAGTTGTCAAAAAATACAACCTCATCCGATTTGCCCGAAATTTTACGAGGGTGCTAAATGCCTCGTGGCGATCATGTCGGCGCGTTGTTTTCAGAAATTCGAGTCATTTCGGCCATGATCGGGGCTATCGTGAACTTTCAGAAAAAGTTATCGTTCGTTAGTGAAGTTGGGGGAGCAAACGAAATCGAATCACTTCGTGCCACCCGCCGACATGATTGCCTCGATGTGCTGCACAAGCTCGTAAATTTTCGGGCCAAACAATTTCGCTTCGCAACTGACCATTTTGTTTGGCCTATGGTTTCGGTCTGAGTTGTGAAAAAATACAACCTCGTCCGATTTGCCCAAGATTTTATGAGTGTGATAAATGCCTCGTGGCGATCATGTCGGTGCGTTGTTTTCAGAAATTCGAGTCGTTTCGGCCATGATCGGGGCTCTCGTGAACTTTCAGAAAAAACTATCGTTCGTTAGTGAATTGGGGGGGCAAACGAACTCTAATCACTACGTGCCACCCGCCGACATGATTGCCTCGATGTTCTGCACAAGCTCGTAAATTTTCGGGCCAAACAATTTCGTTTCGCATCTGATCATTTTGTTCGGCCTAGGGTTATAGTCCAAGTTGTGAAAAAATACAACCTCGTCCGATTAGCCCGAAATTTTACGAGGGTGCTAAATGCCTCGTGGCGATCATGTCGGCGCGTTGTTCTCAGAAATTCGAGTCGTTTCGGCCATGATCGGGGCTCTCGTGAACTTTCAGAAAAAGTTATCGTTCGTTAGTGAAGTTGTGGGCGCAAACGAACTCGAATCACTTCGTGCCACTCGCCGACATGACTGTCTCGATGTTCTGCACAACCTCGTAAATTTTCGGGGCAAAGAATTTCGCTTCGCATCTGACCGTTTTGTTCGGCCTAGGGTTACGGTCCAAGTTATGAAAAAATACAACCTCATCGGATTTGCCCGAAATTTTACGAGGGTGCCAAATGCCTCGTGGCGATCATGTCGGCGCGTTGTTTTCAAAAATTCGAGTCATTTCGGCCAAGATCGGGGCTATCGTGAACTTTCAGAAAAAGTTATCGTTCGTTAGTGAAGTTGGGGGAGCAAACGAAATCGAATCACTTCGTGCCACCCGCCGACATGACTGCCTCGATGTTCTGCACAAGCTCGTAAATTTTCGGGCCAAACAATTTCGCTTCGCAACTGACCATTTTGTTCGGCCTATGGTTTCGGTCCGAGTTGTGAAAAAATACAGCCTCGTCCGATTTGCCCAAAATTTTACGAGGGTGATAAATGCCTCGTGGCGATCAGGTCGGTTCGTTGTTTTCAGAAATTCGAGTCGTTTCGGCCATGATCGGGGCTCTCGTGAACTTTCAGAAAAAGTTATTGTTCGTTAGTGAAGTTGGGGGGGCAAATGAACTCGAATCACTTCCTGCCACCCGCCGACATAATTGCCTCGATGTTCTGCACAAGCTCGTAAATTTTCGGGCCAAACAATTTCGCTTCGCAACTGACCATTTTGTTCGGCCTAGGGTTTCGGTCCGAGTTGTGAAAAAATACAACCTCGTCCGATTTGCCCAAAATTTTACGAGGGTGCTAAATGCCTCGTGGCGATCATGTCGGTGCGTTGTTTTCAGAAATTCGAGTCGTTTCGGCCATGATGGGGGCTCTCGTGAACTTTCAAAAAAAGTTATCGTTCGTTAGTGAAGTTCGGGGGGCAAATGAACGCGAATCACTTCGTGCCACCCGCCGACATAATTGCCTCGATGTTCTGCACAAACTCGTAAATTTTCGGGCCAAACAATTTCGCTTCGCATTTGACCATTTTGTTCGGCCTAGGGTTACGGTCCAAGTTGTCAAAAAATACAACCTCATCCGATTTGCCCGAAATTTTACGAGGGTGCTAAATGCCTCGTGGCGATCATGTCGGCGCGTTGTTTTCAGAAATTCGAGTCATTTCGGCCATGATCGGGGCTATCGTGAACTTTCAGAAAAAGTTATCGTTCGTTAGTGAAGTTGGGAGAGCAAACGAAATCGAATCACTTCGTGCCACCCGCCGACATGATTGCCTCGATGTTCTGTACAAGCTTGTAAATTTTCGGGCCAAACAATTTCGCTTCGCAACTGACCATTTTGTTCGGCCTAGGGTTTCGGTCCGAGTTGTGAAAAAATACAACCTTGTCCGATTTGCCCAAAATTTTACGAGGGTGCTAAATGCCTCGTGGCGATCATGTCGGTGCGTTGTTTTCAGAAATTCGAGTCGTTTCGGCCATGATCGGGGCTCTCGTGAACTTTCAAAAAAAGTTATCGTTCGTTAGTGAAGTTGGGGGGGCTAATGAACGCGAATCAATTCGTGCCACCCGCCGACATAATTGCCTCGATGTTCTGCACAAACTCGTAAATTTTCGGGCCAAACAATTTCGCTTCGCATTTGACCATTTTGTTCGGCCTAGGGTTACGGTCCAAGTTGTCAAAAAATACAACCTCATCCGATTTGCCCGAAATTTTACGAGGGTGCTAAATGCCTCGTGGCGATCATGTCGGCGCGTTGTTTTCAGAAATTCGAGTCATTTCGGCCATGATCGGGGCTATCGTGAACTTTCAGAAAAAGTTATCGTTCGTTAGTGAAGTTGGGGGAGCAAACGAAATCGAATCACTTCGTGCCACCCGCCGACATGATTGCCTCGATGTGCTGCACAAGCTCGTAAATTTTCGGGCCAAACAATTTCGCTTCGCAACTGACCATTTTGTTTGGCCTATGGTTTCGGTCTGAGTTGTGAAAAAATACAACCTCGTCCGATTTGCCCAAGATTTTATGAGTGTGATAAATGCCTCGTGGCGATCATGTCGGTGCGTTGTTTTCAGAAATTCGAGTCGTTTCGGCCATGATCGGGGCTCTCGTGAACTTTCAGAAAAAACTATCGTTCGTTAGTGAATTGGGGGGGCAAACGAACTCTAATCACTACGTGCCACCCGCCGACATGATTGCCTCGATGTTCTGCACAAGCTCGTAAATTTTCGGGCCAAACAATTTCGTTTCGCATCTGATCATTTTGTTCGGCCTAGGGTTATAGTCCAAGTTGTGAAAAAATACAACCTCGTCCGATTAGCCCGAAATTTTACGAGGGTGCTAAATGCCTCGTGGCGATCATGTCGGCGCGTTGTTCTCAGAAATTCGAGTCGTTTCGGCCATGATCGGGGCTCTCGTGAACTTTCAGAAAAAGTTATCGTTCGTTAGTGAAGTTGTGGGCGCAAACGAACTCGAATCACTTCGTGCCACTCGCCGACATGACTGTCTCGATGTTCTGCACAACCTCGTAAATTTTCGGGGCAAAGAATTTCGCTTCGCATCTGACCGTTTTGTTCGGCCTAGGGTTACGGTCCAAGTTATGAAAAAATACAACCTCATCGGATTTGCCCGAAATTTTACGAGGGTGCCAAATGCCTCGTGGCGATCATGTCGGCGCGTTGTTTTCAAAAATTCGAGTCATTTCGGCCAAGATCGGGGCTATCGTGAACTTTCAGAAAAAGTTATCGTTCGTTAGTGAAGTTGGGGGAGCAAACGAAATCGAATCACTTCGTGCCACCCGCCGACATGACTGCCTCGATGTTCTGCACAAGCTCGTAAATTTTCGGGCCAAACAATTTCGCTTCGCAACTGACCATTTTGTTCGGCCTATGGTTTCGGTCCGAGTTGTGAAAAAATACAGCCTCGTCCGATTTGCCCAAAATTTTACGAGGGTGATAAATGCCTCGTGGCGATCAGGTCGGTTCGTTGTTTTCAGAAATTCGAGTCGTTTCGGCCATGATCGGGGCTCTCGTGAACTTTCAGAAAAAGTTATTGTTCGTTAGTGAAGTTGGGGGGGCAAATGAACTCGAATCACTTCCTGCCACCCGCCGACATAATTGCCTCGATGTTCTGCACAAGCTCGTAAATTTTCGGGCCAAACAATTTCGCTTCGCAACTGACCATTTTGTTCGGCCTAGGGTTTCGGTCCGAGTTGTGAAAAAATACAACCT
Organism: Corylus avellana; assembly: GCF_965113065.1. NCBI lineage: Eukaryota > Viridiplantae > Streptophyta > Magnoliopsida > Fagales > Betulaceae > Corylus > Corylus avellana. The sequence goes on along the minus strand of NC_142495.1, from coordinate 14,942,181 downwards.
CGTCCGATTTGCCCAAAATTTTACGAGGGTGCTAAATGCCTCGTGGCGATCATGTCGGTGCGTTGTTTTCAGAAATTCGAGTCGTTTCGGCCATGATCGGGGCTCTCGTGAACTTTCAAAAAAAGTTATCGTTCGTTAGTGAAGTTCGGGGGGCAAATGAACGCGAATCACTTCGTGCCACCCGCCGACATAATTGCCTCGATGTTCTGCACAAACTCGTAAATTTTCGGGCCAAACAATTTCGCTTCGCATTTGACCATTTTGTTCGGCCTAGGGTTACGGTCCAAGTTGTCAAAAAATACAACCTCATCCGATTTGCCCGAAATTTTACGAGGGTGCTAAATGCCTCGTGGCGATCATGTCGGCGCGTTGTTTTCAGAAATTCGAGTCATTTCGGCCATGATCGGGGCTATCGTGAACTTTCAGAAAAAGTTATCGTTCGTTAGTGAAGTTGGGAGAGCAAACGAAATCGAATCACTTCGTGCCACCCGCCGACATGATTGCCTCGATGTTCTGTACAAGCTTGTAAATTTTCGGGCCAAACAATTTCGCTTCGCAACTGACCATTTTGTTCGGCCTAGGGTTTCGGTCCGAGTTGTGAAAAAATACAACCTCGTCCGATTTGCCCAAAATTTTACGAGGGTGCTAAATGCCTCGTGGCGATCATGTCGGTGCGTTGTTTTCAGAAATTCGAGTCGTTTCGGCCATGATCGGGGCTCTCGTGAACTTTCAAAAAAAGTTATCGTTCGTTAGTGAAGTTGGGGGGGCTAATGAACGCGAATCAATTCGTGCCACCCGCCGACATAATTGCCTCGATGTTCTGCACAAACTCGTAAATTTTCGGGCCAAACAATTTCGCTTCGCATTTGACCATTTTGTTCGGCCTAGGGTTACGGTCCAAGTTGTCAAAAAATACAACCTCATCCGATTTGCCCGAAATTTTACGAGGGTGCTAAATGCCTCGTGGCGATCATGTCGGCGCGTTGTTTTCAGAAATTCGAGTCATTTCGGCCATGATCGGGGCTATCGTGAACTTTCAGAAAAAGTTATCGTTCGTTAGTGAAGTTGGGGGAGCAAACGAAATCGAATCACTTCGTGCCACCCGCCGACATGATTGCCTCGATGTGCTGCACAAGCTCGTAAATTTTCGGGCCAAACAATTTCGCTTCGCAACTGACCATTTTGTTTGGCCTATGGTTTCGGTCTGAGTTGTGAAAAAATACAACCTCGTCCGATTTGCCCAAGATTTTATGAGTGTGATAAATGCCTCGTGGCGATCATGTCGGTGCGTTGTTTTCAGAAATTCGAGTCGTTTCGGCCATGATCGGGGCTCTCGTGAACTTTCAGAAAAAACTATCGTTCGTTAGTGAATTGGGGGGGCAAACGAACTCTAATCACTACGTGCCACCCGCCGACATGATTGCCTCGATGTTCTGCACAAGCTCGTAAATTTTCGGGCCAAACAATTTCGTTTCGCATCTGATCATTTTGTTCGGCCTAGGGTTATAGTCCAAGTTGTGAAAAAATACAACCTCGTCCGATTAGCCCGAAATTTTACGAGGGTGCTAAATGCCTCGTGGCGATCATGTCGGCGCGTTGTTCTCAGAAATTCGAGTCGTTTCGGCCATGATCGGGGCTCTCGTGAACTTTCAGAAAAAGTTATCGTTCGTTAGTGAAGTTGTGGGCGCAAACGAACTCGAATCACTTCGTGCCACTCGCCGACATGACTGTCTCGATGTTCTGCACAACCTCGTAAATTTTCGGGGCAAAGAATTTCGCTTCGCATCTGACCGTTTTGTTCGGCCTAGGGTTACGGTCCAAGTTATGAAAAAATACAACCTCATCGGATTTGCCCGAAATTTTACGAGGGTGCCAAATGCCTCGTGGCGATCATGTCGGCGCGTTGTTTTCAAAAATTCGAGTCATTTCGGCCAAGATCGGGGCTATCGTGAACTTTCAGAAAAAGTTATCGTTCGTTAGTGAAGTTGGGGGAGCAAACGAAATCGAATCACTTCGTGCCACCCGCCGACATGACTGCCTCGATGTTCTGCACAAGCTCGTAAATTTTCGGGCCAAACAATTTCGCTTCGCAACTGACCATTTTGTTCGGCCTATGGTTTCGGTCCGAGTTGTGAAAAAATACAGCCTCGTCCGATTTGCCCAAAATTTTACGAGGGTGATAAATGCCTCGTGGCGATCAGGTCGGTTCGTTGTTTTCAGAAATTCGAGTCGTTTCGGCCATGATCGGGGCTCTCGTGAACTTTCAGAAAAAGTTATTGTTCGTTAGTGAAGTTGGGGTGCAAATGAACTCGAATCACTTCCTGCCACCCGCCGACATAATTGCCTCGATGTTCTGCACAAGCTCGTAAATTTTCGGGCCAAACAATTTCGCTTCGCAACTGACCATTTTGTTCGGCCTAGGGTTTCGGTCCGAGTTGTGAAAAAATACAACCTCGTCCGATTTGCCCAAAATTTTACGAGGGTGCTAAATGCCTCGTGGCGATCATGTCGGTGCGTTGTTTTCAGAAATTCGAGTCGTTTCGGCCATGATCGGGGCTCTCGTGAACTTTCAAAAAAAGTTATCGTTCGTTAGTGAAGTTCGGGGGGCAAATGAACGCGAATCACTTCGTGCCACCCACCGACATAATTGCCTCGATGTTCTGCACAAACTCGTAAATTTTCGGGCCAAACAATTTCGCTTCGCATTTGACCATTTTGTTCGGCCTAGGGTTACGGTCCAAGTTGTCAAAAAATACAACCTCATCCGATTTGCCCGAAATTTTACGAGGGTGCTAAATGCCTCGTGGCGATCATGTCGGCGCGTTGTTTTCAGAAATTCGAGTCATTTCGGCCATGATCGGGGCTATCGTGAACTTTCAGAAAAAGTTATCGTTCGTTAGTGAAGTTGGGAGAGCAAACGAAATCGAATCACTTCGTGCCACCCGCCGACATGATTGCCTCGATGTTCTGTACAAGCTTGTAAATTTTCGGGCCAAACAATTTCGCTTCGCAACTGACCATTTTGTTCGGCCTAGGGTTTCGGTCCGAGTTGTGAAAAAATACAACCTCGTCCGATTTGCCCAAAATTTTACGAGGGTGCTAAATGCCTCGTGGCGATCATGTCGGTGCGTTGTTTTCAGAAATTCGAGTCGTTTCGGCCACGATCGGGGCTCTCGTGAACTTTCAAAAAAAGTTATCGTTCGTTAGTGAAGTTGGGGGGGAACGCGAATCACTTCGTGCCACCCGCCGACATAATTGCCTCGATGTTCTGCGCAAACTCGTAAATTTTCGGGCCAAACAATTTCGCTTCGCATTTGACCATTTTGTTCGGCCTAGGGTTACGGTCCAAGTTGTGAAAAAATACAACCTCATCCGATTTGCCCGAAATTTTACGAGGGTGCTAAATGCCTCGTGGCGATCATGTCGGCGCGTTGTTTTCAGAAATTCGAGTCATTTCGGCCATGATCGGGGCTATCGTGAACTTTCAGAAAAAGTTATCGTTCGTTAGTGAAGTTGGGGGAGCAAACGAAATCGAATCACTTCGTGCCACCCGCCGACATGATTGCCTCGATGTGCTGCACAAGCTCGTAAATTTTCGGGCCAAACAATTTCGCTTCGCAACTGACCATTTTGTTTGGCCTATGGTTTCGGTCCGAGTTGTGAAAAAATACAACCTCGTCCGATTTGCCCAAGATTTTATGAGTGTGATAAATGCCTCGTGGCGATCATGTCGGTGCGTTGTTTTCAGAAATTCGAGTCGTTTCGGCCATGATCGGGGCTCTCGTGAACTTTCAGAAAAAGCTATCGTTCGTTAGTGAATTGGGGGGGCAAACGAACTCTAATCACTACGTGCCACCCGCCGACATGATTGCCTCGATGTTCTGCACAAGCTCGTAAATTTTCGGGCCAAACAATTTCGTTTCTCATCTGATCATTTTGTTCGGCCTAGGGTTATAGTCCAAGTTGTGAAAAAATACAACCTCGTCCGATTAGCCCGAAATTTTACGATGGTGCTAAATGCCTCGTGGCGATCATGTCGGCGCGTTGTTCTCAGAAATTCGAGTCGTTTCGGCCATGATCGGGGCTCTCGTGAACTTTCAGAAAAAGTTATCGTTCGTTAGTGAAGTTGTGGGCGCAAACGAACTCGAATCACTTCGTGCCACTCGCCGACATGACTGTCTCGATGTTCTGGACAACCTCGTAAATTTTCGGGGCAAAGAATTTCGCTTCGCATCTGACCGTTTTGTTCGGCCTAGGGTTACGGTCCAAGTTATGAAAAAATACAACCTCATCGGATTTGCCCGAAATTTTACGAGGGTGCCAAATGCCTCGTGGCGATCATGTCGGCGCGTTGTTTTCAGAAATTCGAGTCATTTCGGCCATGATCGGGGCTCTCGTGAACTTGCAGAAAAAGTTATCGTTCGTTAGTGAAGTTGGGGGGGCAAACGAACTCGAATCACTTCGTGCCACCCGCCGACATAATTGCCTCGATGTTCTGCACAAGCTCGTAAATTTTCGGGCCAAACAATTTTGCTTCGCAACTGACCATTTTGTTCGGCCTAGGGTTACGGTCCAAGTTGTCAAAAAATACAACCTCATCCGATTTGCCCGAAATTTTACGAGGGTGCTAAATGCCTCGTGGCGATCATGTCGGCGCGTTGTTTTCAGAAATTCGAGTCATTTCGGCCATGATCGGGGCTCTCGTGAACTTGCAGAAAAAGTTATCGTTCGTTAGTGAAGTTGGGGGGGCAAACGAACTCGAATCACTTCGTGCCACCCGCCGACATAATTGCCTCGATGTTCTGCACAAGCTCGTAAATTTTCGGGCCAAACAATTTTGCTTCGCAACTGACCATTTTGTTCGGCCTAGGGTTACGATCCAAGTTGTGAAAAAATACAACCTCGTCCGATTAGCCCAAAATTTTACGAGGGTGCTAAATGCCTCGTGGCGATCATGTCGGTGCGTTGTTCTCAGAAATTCGAGTCGTTTCGGCCATGATCGGGGCTCTCGTGAACTTTTAGAAAAAGTTATCGTTCGTTAGTGAAGTTGTGGGGGCAAACGAACTCGAATCACTTCGTGCCACTCGCCGACATGACTGCCTCGATGTTCTGCACAACCTCGTAAATTTTCGGGGCAAAGAATTTCGCTTCGCATCTGACCGTTTTGTTCGGCCTAGGGTTACGGTCCGAGTTGTGAAAAAATATAGCCTCGTCCGATTTGCCCAAAATTTTACGAGGGTGATAAATGCCTCGTGGCGATCATGTCGGTGCGTTGTTTTCAGAAATTCGAGTCGTTTCGGCCATGATCGGGGCTCTCGTGAACTTTCAGAAAAAGTTATTGTTCGTTAGTGAAGTTGGGGGGGCAAATGAACTCGAATCACTTCGTGCCACCCGCCGACATAATTGCCTCGATGTTCTGCACAAGCTCGTAAATTTTCGGGCCAAACAATTTCGCTTCGCAACTGACCATTTTGTTCGGCCTAGGGTTTCGGTCCGAGTTGTGAAAAAATACAACCTCGTCCGATTTGCCCAAAATTTTACGAGGGTGCTAAATGCCTCGTGGCGATCATGTCGGTGCGTTGTTTTCAGAAATTCGAGTCGTTTCGGCCATGATCGGGGCTCTCGTGAACTTTCAGAAAAAGTTATTGTTCGTTAGTGAAGTTGGGGGGGCAAATGAACGCGAATCACTTCGTGCCACCCGCCGACATAATTGCCTCGATGTTCTGCACAAACTCGTAAATTTTCGGGACAAACAATTTCGCTTCGCATTTGACCATTTTGTTCGGCCTAGGGTTACGGTCCAAGTTGTCAAAAAATACAACCTCATCCGATTTGCCCGAAATTTTACGAGGGTGCTAAATGCCTCGTGGCGATCATGTCGGCGCGTTGTTTTCAGAAATTCGAGTCATTTCGGCCATGATCGGGGCTATCGTGAACTTTCAGAAAAAGTTATCGTTCGTTAGTGAAGTTGGGGGAGCAAACGAAATCGAATCACTTCGTGCCACCCGCCGACATGATTGCCTCGATGTTCTATACAAGCTCGTAAATTTTCGGGCCAAACAATTTCGCTTCGCAACTGACCATTTTGTTTGGCCTATGGTTTCGGTCCGAGTTGTGAAAAAATACAACCTCGTCCGATTTGCCCAAGATTTTATGAGGGTGATAAATGCCTCGTGGCGATCATGTCGGTGCGTTGTTTTCAGAAATTCGAGTCGTTTCGGCCATGATCGGGGCTCTCGTGAACTTTCAAAAAAAGCTATCGTTCGTTAGTGAATTGGGGTGGCAAACGAACTCTAATCACTACGTGCCACCTGCCGACATGATTGCCTCGATGTTCTGCACAAGCTCGTAAATTTTCGGGCCAAACAATTTCGTTTCGCATCTGATCATTTTGTTCGGCCTACGGTTATAGTCCAAGTTGTGAAAAAATACAACCTCGTCCGATTAGCCCGAAATTTTAAGAGGGTGCTAAATGCCTCGTGGCGATCATGTCGGTGCTTTGTTTTCAGAAATTCGAGTCGTTTCGGCCATGATCGGGGCTCTCGTGAACTTGCAGAAAAAGTTATCGTTCGTTAGTGAAGTTGGGGGGGCAAACGAACTCGAATCTCTTCGTGCCACCCGCCGACATAATTGCCTCGATGTTCTGCACAAGCTCGTAAATTTTCGGGCCAAACAATTTTGCTTCGCAACTGACCATTTTGTTCGGCCTAGGGTTACGATCCAAGTTGTGAAAAAATACAACCTCGTCTGATTTGCCCAAAATTTTACGAGGGTCCCAAATGCCTCGTGGCGATCATGTCGGTGCGTTGTTCTCAGAAATTCGAGTCGTTTCGGCCATGATCGGGGCTCTCGTGAACTTTCAGAAAAAGTTATCGTTCGTTAGTGAAGTTGTGGGGGCAAACGAACTCGAATCACTTCGTGCCACTCGCCGACATGACTGCCTCGATGTTCTGCACAACCTCGTAAATTTTCGGGGCCAAGAATTTCGCTTCGCATCTGACCGTTTTGTTCGGCCTAGGGTTACGGTCCGAGTTGTGAAAAAATACAGCCTCGTCCGATTTTCCCAAAATTTTACGAGGGTGATAAATGCCTCGTGGCGATCATGTCGGTGCGTTGTTTTCAGAAATTCGAGTCGTTTCGGCCATGATCGGGGCTCTCGTGAACTTTCAGAAAAAGTTATTGTTCGTTAGTGAAGTTGGGGGGGCAAATGAACTCGAATCACTTCGTGCCACCCGCCGACATAATTGCCTCGATGTTCTGCACAAGCTCGTAAATTTTCGGGCCAAACAATTTCGCTTCGCAACTGACCATTTTGTTCGGCCTAGGGTTTCGGTCCGAGTTGTGAAAAAATACAACCTCGTCCGATTTGCCCAAAATTTTACGAGGGTGCTAAATGCCTCGTGGCGATCATGTCGGTGCGTTGTTTTCAGAAATTCGAGTCGTTTCGGCCATGATCGGGGCTCTCGTGAACTTTCAGAAAAAGTTATTGTTCGTTAGTGAAGTTGGGGGGGCAAATGAACGCGAATCACTTCGTGCCACCCGCCGACATAATTGCCTCGATGTTCTGCACAAACTCGTAAATTTTCGGGACAAACAATTTCGCTTCGCATTTGACCATTTTGTTCGGCCTAGGGTTACGGTCCAAGTTGTCAAAAAATACAACCTCATCCGATTTGCCCGAAATTTTACGAGGGTGCTAAATGCCTCGTGGCGATCATGTCGGCGCGTTGTTTTCAGAAATTCGAGTCATTTCGGCCATGATCGGGGCTATCGTGAACTTTCAGAAAAAGTTATCGTTCGTTAGTGAAGTTGGGGGAGCAAACGAAATCGAATCACTTCGTGCCACCCGCCGACATGATTGCCTCGATGTTCTATACAAGCTCGTAAATTTTCGGGCCAAACAATTTCGCTTCGCAACTGACCATTTTGTTTGGCCTATGGTTTCGGTCCGAGTTGTGAAAAAATACAACCTCGTCCGATTTGCCCAAGATTTTATGAGGGTGATAAATGCCTCGTGGCGATCATGTCGGTGCGTTGTTTTCAGAAATTCGAGTCGTTTCGGCCATGATCGGGGCTCTCGTGAACTTTCAAAAAAAGCTATCGTTCGTTAGTGAATTGGGGTGGCAAACGAACTCTAATCACTACGTGCCACCTGCCGACATGATTGCCTCGATGTTCTGCACAAGCTCGTAAATTTTCGGGCCAAACAATTTCGTTTCGCATCTGATCATTTTGTTCGGCCTACGGTTATAGTCCAAGTTGTGAAAAAATACAACCTCGTCCGATTAGCCCGAAATTTTAAGAGGGTGCTAAATGCCTCGTGGCGATCATGTCGGTGCTTTGTTTTCAGAAATTCGAGTCGTTTCGGCCATGATCGGGGCTCTCGTGAACTTGCAGAAAAAGTTATCGTTCGTTAGTGAAGTTGGGGGGGCAAACGAACTCGAATCTCTTCGTGCCACCCGCCGACATAATTGCCTCGATGTTCTGCACAAGCTCGTAAATTTTCGGGCCAAACAATTTTGCTTCGCAACTGACCATTTTGTTCGGCCTAGGGTTACGATCCAAGTTGTGAAAAAATACAACCTCGTCTGATTTGCCCAAAATTTTACGAGGGTCCCAAATGCCTCGTGGCGATCATGTCGGTGCGTTGTTCTCAGAAATTCGAGTCGTTTCGGCCATGATCGGGGCTCTCGTGAACTTTCAGAAAAAGTTATCGTTCGTTAGTGAAGTTGTGGGGGCAAACGAACTCGAATCACTTCGTGCCACTCGCCGACATGACTGCCTCGATGTTCTGCACAACCTCGTAAATTTTCGGGGCAAAGAATTTCGCTTCGCATCTGACCGTTTTGTTCGGCCTAGGGTTACGGTCCGAGTTGTGAAAAAATACAGCCTCGTCCGATTTTCCCAAAATTTTACGAGGGTGATAAATGCCTCGTGGCGATCATGTCGGTGCGTTGTTTTCAGAAATTCGAGTCGTTTCGGCCATGATCGGGGCTCTCGTGAACTTTCAAAAAAAGTTATCGTTCGTTCGTGAAGTTGGGGGGGCAAATGAACGCGAATCACTTCGTGCCACCCGCCGACATAATTGCCTCGATGTTCTGCACAAACTCGTAAATTTTCGGGCCAAACAATTTCGCTTCGCATTTGACCATTTTGTTCGGCCTAGGGTTACGGTCCAAGTTGTCAAAAAATACAACCTCATCCGATTTGTTCGAAATTTTACGAGGGTGCTAAATGCCTCGTGGCGATCATGTCGGCGCGTTGTTTTCAGAAATTCGAGTCATTTCGGCCATGATCGGGGCTATCGTGAACTTGCAGAAAAAGTTATCGTTCGTTAGTGAAGTTGGGGGGGCAAACGAACTCGAATCACTTCGTGCCACCCGCCGACATAATTGCCTCGATTTTCTGCACAAGCTCGTAAATTTTCGGGCCAAACAATTTTGCTTCGCAACTGACCATTTTGTTCGGCCTAGGGTTACGATCCAAGTTGTGAAAAAATACAACCTCGTCCGATTTGCCCAAAATTTTACGAGGGTGCCAATTGCCTCGTGGCGATCATGTCGGTGCGTTGTTCTCAGAAATTCGAGTTGTTTCGGCCATGATCGGGGCTCTCGTGAACTTTCAGAAAAAGTTATCGTTAGTTAGTGAAGTTGTGGGGGCAAACGAACTCGAATCACTTCGTGCCACTCGCCGACATGACTGCCTCGATGTTCTGCACAACCTCGTAAATTTTCGGGGCAAAGAATTTCGCTTCGCATCTGACCGTTTTGTTCGGCCTAGGGTTACGGTCCGAGTTGTGAAAAAATACAGCCTCGTCCGATTTGCCCAAAATTTTACGAGGGTGATAAATGCCTCGTGGCGATCATGTCGGTGCGTTGTTTTCAGAAATTCGAGTCGTTTCGGCCATGATCGGGGCTCTCGTGAACTTTTAGAAAAAGCTATCGTTCGTTAGTGAATTGGGGGGGCAAACGAACTCTAATCACTACGTGCCACCCGCCGACATGATTGCCTCGATGTTCTGCACAAGCTCGTAAATTTTCGGGCCAAACAATTTCGTTTCGCATCTGATCATTTTGTTCGGCCTAGGGTTATAGTCCAAGTTGTGAAAAAATACAACCTCGTCCGATTAGCCCGAAATTTTACGAGGGTGCTAAATGCCTCGTGGCGATCATGTCGGTGCTTTGTTTTCAGAAATTCGAGTCGTTTCGGCCATGATCAGGGCTCTCGTGAACTTGCAGAAAAAGTTATCGTTCGTTAGTGAAGTTGGGGGGGCAAACGAACTCGAATCACTTCGTGCCACCCGCCGACATAATTGCCTCGATGTTCTGCACAAGCTCGTAAATTTTCGGGCCAAACAATTTTGCTTCGCAACTGACCATTTTGTTCGGCCTAGGGTTACGATCCAAGTTGTGAAAAAATACAACCTCGTCCGATTTGCCCAAAATTTTACGAGGGTGCCAAATGCCTCGTGGCGATCATGTCGGTGCGTTGTTCTCAGAAATTCGAGTCGTTTCGGCCATGATCGGGGCTCTCGTGAACTTTCAGAAAAAGTTATCGTTCGTTAGTGAAGTTGTGGGGGCAAACGAACTCGAATCACTTCGTGCCACTCGCCGACATGACTGCCTCGATGTTCTGCACAACCTCGTAAATTTTCGGGGCAAAGAATTTCGCTTCGCATCTGACCGTTTTGTTCGGCCTAGGGTTACGGTCCGAGTTGTGAAAAAATACAACCTCGTCTGATTTGCCCGAAATTTTACGAGGGTGCTAAATGCCTCGTGGCGATCATGTCGGGGCGTTGTTTTCAGAAATTGGAGTCGTTTCGGCCATGATCGGGGCTCTTGTAAACTTTCAGAAAAAGTTATCGTTCGTTAGTGAAGTTGGGGGGGAAAACGTACTCGAATCACTTCGTGCCACCCGCCGACGTGATTGCCTCGATGTTCTGCACAAGCTCATATATTTTCGGGCCAAACAATTTCGTTTCGCATCTGACCATTTTGTTCGGCCTAAGGTTTCGGTCCGAGTTGTGAAAAAATACAACCTTGTCCGATTTGCCCGAAATTTTACGAGGGTGCTAAATGCCTCGTGGCGATCATGTCGGAGCGTTGTTTTAAGAAATTCGAGTCATTTCTGCCATGATCGGGGCTCTCGTGAACTTTCAGAAAAAGTTATCTTTCGTTAGTGAAGTTGGGGGGGCAAACGAACTCGAATCACTTCGTGCCACCCGCCGACATGATTGCCTCAATGTTCTGCACAAGCTCGTAAATTTTTGGGCCAAACAATTTCGCTTCGCAACTGACCATTTTGTTCGGCCTAGGGTTACGAGCCAAGTTGTGAAAAAATACAACCTCGTCCGATTTGCCCAAAATTTTCCAAGGGTACCAAATGCCTCGTGGCGATCATGTCGGTGCGTTGTTTTCAGAAATTCGAGTCGTTTTGGCCATGATCGGGGCTTGCGTGAACTTTCAGAAAAAGTTATCGTTCGTTAGTGAAGTTTGGGGGGCAGACGAACTCGAATCACATCGTGCCACCCGCCGACATGACTGCCTCGATGTTCTGCACAAACTCGTAAATTTTCGGGCCAAACAATTTCGTTTCGCATATGTCCATTTTGTTCGGCCTAGAGTTTCGGTCCGAGTTGTGAAAAAATACAACCTCGTCCGATTTGCCCAAAATTTTACGAGGGTGCCAAATCCCTCGTGGCGATCATATCGGTGCGTTGTTCTCAGAAATTCGAGTCGTTTCGGCCATGATCGGGGCTCTCGTGAACTTTCAGAAAAAGTTATCGTTCGTTAGTGAAGTTGGTGGGGCAAACGAACTCGAATCACTTCGTGCCACTCGCCGACATGACTGCCTCGATGTTCTGCACAACCTCGTAAATTTTCGGGCCAAACAATTTCGCTTTGCATCTGACCGTTTTGTTCGGCCTAGGGTTACGGTCCGAGTTGTGAAAAAATACAACCTCGTCCGATTTGCCCGAAATTTTACGAGGGTGCTAAATGCCTCGTGGCGATCATGATCGGTGCGTTGTTTTCAGAAATTCGAGTCGTTTCGGCCATGATCGGGGCTCTCGTGAACTTTCAGAAAAAGTTATCATTCGTTAGTGAAGTTGGGGGGGCAAACGAACTCGAATCACTTCGTGCCACCCGCCGACATGACAGCCTCGATGTTCTGCACAACCTCGTAAATTTTCGGGCCAAACAATTTCGCTTCGCATCTGACCGTTTTGTTCGGCCTACGGTTACGGTCCAAGTTGTGAAAAAATACAACCTCGTCCGATTTGACCGAAATTTAACGAGGGTGCTAAATGCCTCGTGGCGATCATGTCGGCGCTTTGTTTTTAGAAATTCGAGTCGTTTCGGCCATGAGCGGGGGTCTCGTGAACTTTCAGAAAAAGTCATCGTTCGTTAGTGAAGTTGGGGGGGCAAACGAACTCGAATCACTTTGTGCCACCCGCCGACATGACTACCTCGATGTTCTGCACAACCTCGTAAATTTGCCCGAAATTTTACGAGGGTGCCAAATGCCTCGTGGCGATCAAGTCGGTGCGTTGTTTTCAGAAATTCGAGTCGTTTCGGCCATGATCGGGGCTCTCGTGAACGTTCAGAAAAAGTTATCGTTCGTTAGTGAAGTTGGGGGGGCAAACGAACTCGAATCACTTCGTGCCACCCGCCGACATGACAGCCCTGATGTGCTGCACAACCTCGTAAATTTTTGGGCCAAACAATTTCGCTTCGCATCTGACCGTTTTGTTCTGCCTAGGGTTACAGTCCAAGTTGTGAAAAAATACAACCTCGTCCGATTTGCCCGAAATTTTACGAGGGTGGTAAATGCCTCGTGGCGATCATGTCGGCGCGTTGTTTTCAGAAATTCGAGTCGTTTAGGCCATGATCGGCGCTCTCGTGAACTTTCAGAAAAAGTTATCGTTCGTTAGTGAAGTTGGGGGAGCAAACGAACTCGACTCACTTCGTGCCACCCGCCGACATGACTGCCTCGATGTCCTGCACAAACTCGTAAATTTTCGGGCCAAACAATTTCGCTTTCTATCTGACCATTTTGTTCGGCCTAGGGTTACGGTCCAAGTTGTGAAAAAATACAACCTCGTCCGATTTGCCCGAAATTTTACGAGGGTGCTAAATGCCTCGTGACAATCATGTCGGCGCGTTGTTTTTAGAAATTCGAGTCGTTTTGGCCATGATCGAGGGTCTCGTGAACTTTCAGAAAAAGTTATCGTTCGTTAGTGAAGTTGGGGGGGCAAACGAACTCGAATCACTTTGTGCCACCCGCCGACATGACTACCTCGATGTTCTGCACAACCTCGTAAATTTTCGGGCCAAACAATTTCGCTTCGCATCTGACCGTTTTGTTCGGCCTAGGGTTACGGTCCAAGTTGTGAAAAAATACAACCTCGTCTGATTTGCCCGAAATTTTACGAGGGTGCTAAATGCCTCGTGGCGATCATGTCGGCGCGTTGTTTTCAGAAATTCGAGTCGTTTCGGCCATGATCGGGGCTCTCGTGAACTTTCAGAAAAAGTTATCGTTCGTTAGTGAAGTTGGGGGAGCAAACGAACTCGACTCACTTCGTGCCACCCGCCGACATGACTGCCTCGATGTCCTGCACAAACTCGTAAATTTTCGGGCCAAAGAATTTAGTTTCGCATCTGACCATTTTGTTCGGCCTAGGGTTACAGTCCAAGTTGTGAAAAAATACAAACTCGTCCGATTAGCCCGAAATTTTACGAGGGTGCCAAATGCCTCGTGGCGATCATGTCGGCGCGTTGTTTTCAGAAATTCGAGTCATTTCGGCCATGACCGGGGCTATCGTGAACATTCAGAAAAAGTTATCGTTCGTTAGTGAAGTTGGGGGAGCAAACGAACTCGAATCACTTAGTGCCACCCGCCGACATGACTGCCTCGATGTTCTGCACAACCTCGTAAATTTTCGGGCCAAACAATTTCGCTTTGGATCTGACCATTTTGTTCGGCCTAGGGTTACGGTCCAAGTTGTGAAAAAATACAACCTCGTCTGATTTGCCCGAAATTTTACGAGGGTGCTAAATGCCTCGTGGCGATCATGTCGGCGCGTTGTTTTCAGAAATTCGAGTCGTTTCGGCCATGATCGGGGCTCTCGTGAACTTTCAGAGAAAGTTATCGTTCGTTAGTGAAGTTGGGGGGGCAAACGAACTCGAATCACTTCGTCCCACCCGCCGACGTGATTGCGTCGATGTTCTGCACAAGCTCGTAAATTTTCGGGCCAAACAATTTCGTTTCGCATCTGACCATTTTGTTCGGCCTAGGGTTACAGTCCAAGTTGTGAAAAAATACAACCACGTCCGATTTGGCCGAAATTTTACGAGGGTGCCAAATGCCTCGTGGCGATCAAGTCGGTGCGTTGTTTTCAGAAATTCGAGTCGTTTCGGCCCTAATCGGGGCTCTCGTGAACGTTCAGAAAAAGTTATCGTTCGTTAGTGAAGTTGGGGGGCCAAACGAACTCGAATCACTTTGTGCCACCCGCCGACATGACAGCCTCGATGTTCTGCACAACTTCGTAAATTTTCGGGCCAAACAATTTCGCTTCGCATCTGACCGTTTTGTTCTGCCTAGGGTTACGGTCCAAGTTGTGAAAAAATACAACCTCGTCCGATTTGACCGAAATTTAACGAGGGTGCTAAATGCCTCGTGGCGATCATGTCGGCGCGTTGTTTTTAGAAATTCGAGTCGTTTCGGCCATGATCGGGGCTCTCGTGAACTTTCAGAGAAAGTTATCGTTCGTTAGTGAAGTTGGGGGGGCAAACGAACTCGAATCACTTCGTCCCACCCGCCGACGTGATTGCGTCGATGTTCTGCACAAGCTCGTAAATTTTCGGGCCAAACAATTTCGTTTCGCATATCACCATTTTGTTCGGCCTAAGGTTTCGGTCGGAGTTGTGAAAAAATACAACCACGTCCGATTTGGCCGAAATTTTACGAGGGTGCTAAATGCCTCGTGGCGATCATGTCGGCGCGTTGTTTTTAGAAATTCGAGTCGTTTCGGCCATGATCGGGGCTCTCGTGAACTTTCAGAGAAAGTTATCGTTCGTTAGTGAAGTTGGGGGGCCAAACGAACTCGAATCACTTTGTGCCACCCGCCAACATGACTACCTCGATGTTCTGCACAACTCGTAAATTTTCGGGCCAAACAATCTCGCTTCGCATCTGACCGTTTTGTTCGGCCTAGGGTTACGGTCCAAGTTGTGAAAAAATACAACCTCGTCTGATTTGCCCGAAATTTTACGAGGGTGCTAAATGCCTCGTGGCGATCATGTCGGCGCGTTGTTTTCAGAAATTCGAGTCGTTTCGGCCATGATCGGGGCTCTCCTGAACTTTCAGAGAAAGTTATCGTTCGTTAGTGAAGTTGGGGGGGCAAACGAACTCGAATCACTTCGTCCCACCCGCCGACGTGATTGCGTCGATGTTCTGCACAAGCTCGTAAATTTTCGGGCCAAACAATTTCGTTTCGCATATCACCATTTTGTTCGGCCTAGGGTTTCGGTCGGAGTTGTGAAAAAATACAACCTCGTCCGATTTGCCGAAATTTTACGAGGGTGCCAAATGCCTCGTGGCGATCAAGTCGGTGCGTTGTTTTCAGAAATTCGAGTCGTTTCGGCCATGATCGGGGCTCTCGTGAACTTTCAGAAAAAGTTATCGTTCGTTAGTGAAGTTGGGGGGGCAAACGAACTCGAATCACTTCGTGCCAACCGCCGACATGACAGCCTCGATGTTCTGCACAACCTCGTAAATTTTCGGGCCAAACAATTTCGCTTCGCATCTGACCGTTTTGTTCGGCCTAGGGTTACGGTCCAAGTTGTGAAAAAATACAACCTCGTCCGACTTGACCGAAATTTGACGAGGGTGCTAAATGCCTCGTGGCGATCATGTCGGCGCGTTGTTTTTAGAAATTCGAGTCGTTTCGGCCATGATCGGGGCTCTCGTGAACTTTCAGAAAAAGTTATTGTTCGTTAGTGAAGTTGGGGGGGCAAATGAACTCGAATCACTTCGTGCCACCCGCCGACATAATTGCCTCGATGTTCTGCACAAGCTCGTAAATTTTCGGGCCAAACAATTTCGCTTCGCAACTGACCATTTTGTTCGGCCTAGGGTTTCGGTCCGAGTTGTGAAAAAATACAACCTCGTCCGATTTGCCCAAAATTTTACGAGGGTGCTAAATGCCTCGTGGCGATCATGTCGGTGCGTTGTTTTCAGAAATTCGAGTCGTTTCGGCCATGATCGGGGCTCTCGTGAACTTTCAAAAAAAGTTATCGTTCGTTCGTGAAGTTGGGGGGGCAAATGAACGCGAATCACTTCGTGCCACCCGCCGACATAATTGCCTCGATGTTCTGCACAAACTCGTAAATTTTCGGGCCAAACAATTTCGCTTCGCATTTGACCATTTTGTTCGGCCTAGGGTTACGGTCCAAGTTGTCAAAAAATACAACCTCATCCGATTTGTTCGAAATTTTACGAGGGTGCTAAATGCCTCGTGGCGATCATGTCGGCGCGTTGTTTTCAGAAATTCGAGTCATTTCGGCCATGATCGGGGCTATCGTGAACTTGCAGAAAAAGTTATCGTTCGTTAGTGAAGTTGGGGGGGCAAACGAACTCGAATCACTTCGTGCCACCCGCCGACATAATTGCCTCGATTTTCTGCACAAGCTCGTAAATTTTCGGGCCAAACAATTTTGCTTCGCAACTGACCATTTTGTTCGGCCTAGGGTTACGATCCAAGTTGTGAAAAAATACAACCTCGTCCGATTTGCCCAAAATTTTACGAGGGTGCCAATTGCCTCGTGGCGATCATGTCGGTGCGTTGTTCTCAGAAATTCGAGTTGTTTCGGCCATGATCGGGGCTCTCGTGAACTTTCAGAAAAAGTTATCGTTAGTTAGTGAAGTTGTGGGGGCAAACGAACTCGAATCACTTCGTGCCACTCGCCGACATGACTGCCTCGATGTTCTGCACAACCTCGTAAATTTTCGGGGCAAAGAATTTCGCTTCGCATCTGACCGTTTTGTTCGGCCTAGGGTTACGGTCCGAGTTGTGAAAAAATACAGCCTCGTCCGATTTGCCCAAAATTTTACGAGGGTGATAAATGCCTCGTGGCGATCATGTCGGTGCGTTGTTTTCAGAAATTCGAGTCGTTTCGGCCATGATCGGGGCTCTCGTGAACTTTTAGAAAAAGCTATCGTTCGTTAGTGAATTGGGGGGGCAAACGAACTCTAATCACTACGTGCCACCCGCCGACATGATTGCCTCGATGTTCTGCACAAGCTCGTAAATTTTCGGGCCAAACAATTTCGTTTCGCATCTGATCATTTTGTTCGGCCTAGGGTTATAGTCCAAGTTGTGAAAAAATACAACCTCGTCCGATTAGCCCGAAATTTTACGAGGGTGCTAAATGCCTCGTGGCGATCATGTCGGTGCTTTGTTTTCAGAAATTCGAGTCGTTTCGGCCATGATCAGGGCTCTCGTGAACTTGCAGAAAAAGTTATCGTTCGTTAGTGAAGTTGGGGGGGCAAACGAACTCGAATCACTTCGTGCCACCCGCCGACATAATTGCCTCGATGTTCTGCACAACCTCGTAAATTTTCGGGCCAAACAATTTTGCTTCGCAACTGACCATTTTGTTCGGCCTAGGGTTACGATCCAAGTTGTGAAAAAATACAACCTCGTCCGATTTGCCCAAAATTTTACGAGGGTGCCAAATGCCTCGTGGCGATCATGTCGGTGCGTTGTTCTCAGAAATTCGAGTCGTTTCGGCCATGATCGGGGCTCTCGTGAACTTTCAGAAAAAGTTATCGTTCGTTAGTGAAGTTGTGGGGGCAAACGAACTCGAATCACTTCGTGCCACTCGCCGACATGACTGCCTCGATGTTCTGCACAACCTCGTAAATTTTCGGGGCAAAGAATTTCGCTTCGCATCTGACCGTTTTGTTCGGCCTAGGGTTACGGTCCGAGTTGTGAAAAAATACAACCTCGTCTGATTTGCCCGAAATTTTACGAGGGTGCTAAATGCCTCGTGGCGATCATGTCGGGGCGTTGTTTTCAGAAATTGGAGTCGTTTCGGCCATGATCGGGGCTCTTGTAAACTTTCAGAAAAAGTTATCGTTCGTTAGTGAAGTTGGGGGGGAAAACGTACTCGAATCACTTCGTGCCACCCGCCGACGTGATTGCCTCGATGTTCTGCACAAGCTCATATATTTTCGGGCCAAACAATTTCGTTTCGCATCTGACCATTTTGTTCGGCCTAAGGTTTCGGTCCGAGTTGTGAAAAAATACAACCTTGTCCGATTTGCCCGAAATTTTACGAGGGTGCTAAATGCCTCGTGGCGATCATGTCGGAGCGTTGTTTTAAGAAATTCGAGTCATTTCTGCCATGATCGGGGCTCTCGTGAACTTTCAGAAAAAGTTATCTTTCGTTAGTGAAGTTGGGGGGGCAAACGAACTCGAATCACTTCGTGCCACCCGCCGACATGATTGCCTCAATGTTCTGCACAAGCTCGTAAATTTTTGGGCCAAACAATTTCGCTTCGCAACTGACCATTTTGTTCGGCCTAGGGTTACGAGCCAAGTTGTGAAAAAATACAACCTCGTCCGATTTGCCCAAAATTTTCCAAGGGTACCAAATGCCTCGTGGCGATCATGTCGGTGCGTTGTTTTCAGAAATTCGAGTCGTTTTGGCCATGATCGGGGCTTGCGTGAACTTTCAGAAAAAGTTATCGTTCGTTAGTGAAGTTTGGGGGGCAGACGAACTCGAATCACATCGTGCCACCCGCCGACATGACTGCCTCGATGTTCTGCACAAACTCGTAAATTTTCGGGCCAAACAATTTCGTTTCGCATATGTCCATTTTGTTCGGCCTAGAGTTTCGGTCCGAGTTGTGAAAAAATACAACCTCGTCCGATTTGCCCAAAATTTTACGAGGGTGCCAAATCCCTCGTGGCGATCATATCGGTGCGTTGTTCTCAGAAATTCGAGTCGTTTCGGCCATGATCGGGGCTCTCGTGAACTTTCAGAAAAAGTTATCGTTCGTTAGTGAAGTTGGTGGGGCAAACGAACTCGAATCACTTCGTGCCACTCGCCGACATGACTGCCTCGATGTTCTGCACAACCTCGTAAATTTTCGGGCCAAACAATTTCGCTTTGCATCTGACCGTTTTGTTCGGCCTAGGGTTACGGTCCGAGTTGTGAAAAAATACAACCTCGTCCGATTTGCCCGAAATTTTACGAGGGTGCTAAATGCCTCGTGGCGATCATGTCGGGGCGTTGTTTTCAGAAATTCGAGTCGTTTCGGCCATGATCTGGGGCTTGTGAACTTTCAGAAATAGTTATCGTTCGTTAGTGAAGTTGGGGGGAAAAACGTACTCGAATCACTTCGTGCCACCCGCGGACGTGATTGCCTCGATGTTCTGCACAAGCTCATAAATTTTCGGGCCAAACAATTTCGTTTCGCATCTAACCATTTTGTTCGGCCTAGGGTTTCGGTCCGAGTTGTGAAAAAATACAACCTCGACCGATTTGCCCGAAATTTTACGATGGTGCTAAATGCCTCGTGGCGATCATGTCGGTGCGTTGTTTTCAGAAATTCGAGTCGTCTCGGCCATGATCGGGGCTCTCGTGAACTTTCAGAAAAAGTTATCATTCGTTAGTGAAGTTGGGGGGGCAAACGAACTCGAATCACTTCGTGCCACCCGCCGACATGACAGCCTCGATGTTCTGCACAACCTCGTAAATTTTCGGGCCAAACAATTTCGCTTCGCATCTGACCGTTTTGTTCGGCCTACGGTTACGGTCCAAGTTGTGAAAAAATACAACCTCGTCCGATTTGACCGAAATTTAACGAGGGTGCTAAATGCCTCGTGGCGATCATGTCGGCGCTTTGTTTTTAGAAATTCGAGTCGTTTCGGCCATGAGCGGGGGTCTCGTGAACTTTCAGAAAAAGTCATCGTTCGTTAGTGAAGTTGGGGGGGCAAACGAACTCGAATCACTTTGTGCCACCCGCCGACATGACTACCTCGATGTTCTGCACAACCTCGTAAATTTGCCCGAAATTTTACGAGGGTGCCAAATGCCTCGTGGCGATCAAGTCGGTGCGTTGTTTTCAGAAATTCGAGTCGTTTCGGCCATGATCGGGGCTCTCGTGAACGTTCAGAAAAAGTTATCGTTCGTTAGTGAAGTTGGGGGGGCAAACGAACTCGAATCACTTCGTGCCACCCGCCGACATGACAGCCCTGATGTGCTGCACAACCTCGTAAATTTTTGGGCCAAACAATTTCGCTTCGCATCTGACCGTTTTGTTCTGCCTAGGGTTACAGTCCAAGTTGTGAAAAAATACAACCTCGTCCGATTTGCCCGAAATTTTACGAGGGTGGTAAATGCCTCGTGGCGATCATGTCGGCGCGTTGTTTTCAGAAATTCGAGTCGTTTAGGCCATGATCGGCGCTCTCGTGAACTTTCAGAAAAAGTTATCGTTCGTTAGTGAAGTTGGGGGAGCAAACGAACTCGACTCACTTCGTGCCACCCGCCGACATGACTGCCTCGATGTCCTGCACAAACTCGTAAATTTTCGGGCCAAACAATTTCGCTTTCTATCTGACCATTTTGTTCGGCCTAGGGTTACGGTCCAAGTTGTGAAAAAATACAACCTCGTCCGATTTGCCCGAAATTTTACGAGGGTGCTAAATGCCTCGTGACAATCATGTCGGCGCGTTGTTTTTAGAAATTCGAGTCGTTTTGGCCATGATCGAGGGTCTCGTGAACTTTCAGAAAAAGTTATCGTTCGTTAGTGAAGTTGGGGGGGCAAACGAACTCGAATCACTTTGTGCCACCCGCCGACATGACTACCTCGATGTTCTGCACAACCTCGTAAATTTTCGGGCCAAACAATTTCGCTTCGCATCTGACCGTTTTGTTCGGCCTAGGGTTACGGTCCAAGTTGTGAAAAAATACAACCTCGTCTGATTTGCCCGAAATTTTACGAGGGTGCTAAATGCCTCGTGGCGATCATGTCGGCGCGTTGTTTTCAGAAATTCGAGTCGTTTCGGCCATGATCGGGGCTCTCGTGAACTTTCAGAAAAAGTTATCGTTCGTTAGTGAAGTTGGGGGAGCAAACGAACTCGACTCACTTCGTGCCACCCGCCGACATGACTGCCTCGATGTCCTGCACAAACTCGTAAATTTTCGGGCCAAAGAATTTAGTTTCGCATCTGACCATTTTGTTCGGCCTAGGGTTACAGTCCAAGTTGTGAAAAAATACAAACTCGTCCGATTAGCCCGAAATTTTACGAGGGTGCCAAATGCCTCGTGGCGATCATGTCGGCGCGTTGTTTTCAGAAATTCGAGTCATTTCGGCCATGACCGGGGCTATCGTGAACATTCAGAAAAAGTTATCGTTCGTTAGTGAAGTTGGGGGAGCAAACGAACTCGAATCACTTAGTGCCACCCGCCGACATGACTGCCTCGATGTTCTGCACAACCTCGTAAATTTTCGGGCCAAACAATTTCGCTTTGGATCTGACCATTTTGTTCGGCCTAGGGTTACGGTCCAAGTTGTGAAAAAATACAACCTCGTCTGATTTGCCCGAAATTTTACGAGGGTGCTAAATGCCTCGTGGCGATCATGTCGGCGCGTTGTTTTCAGAAATTCGAGTCGTTTCGGCCATGATCGGGGCTCTCGTGAACTTTCAGAGAAAGTTATCGTTCGTTAGTGAAGTTGGGGGGGCAAACGAACTCGAATCACTTCGTCCCACCCGCCGACGTGATTGCGTCGATGTTCTGCACAAGCTCGTAAATTTTCGGGCCAAACAATTTCGTTTCGCATCTGACCATTTTGTTCGGCCTAGGGTTACAGTCCAAGTTGTGAAAAAATACAACCACGTCCGATTTGGCCGAAATTTTACGAGGGTGCCAAATGCCTCGTGGCGATCAAGTCGGTGCGTTGTTTTCAGAAATTCGAGTCGTTTCGGCCCTAATCGGGGCTCTCGTGAACGTTCAGAAAAAGTTATCGTTCGTTAGTGAAGTTGGGGGGCCAAACGAACTCGAATCACTTTGTGCCACCCGCCGACATGACAGCCTCGATGTTCTGCACAACTTCGTAAATTTTCGGGCCAAACAATTTCGCTTCGCATCTGACCGTTTTGTTCTGCCTAGGGTTACGGTCCAAGTTGTGAAAAAATACAACCTCGTCCGATTTGACCGAAATTTAACGAGGGTGCTAAATGCCTCGTGGCGATCATGTCGGCGCGTTGTTTTTAGAAATTCGAGTCGTTTCGGCCATGATCGGGGCTCTCGTGAACTTTCAGAGAAAGTTATCGTTCGTTAGTGAAGTTGGGGGGGCAAACGAACTCGAATCACTTCGTCCCACCCGCCGACGTGATTGCGTCGATGTTCTGCACAAGCTCGTAAATTTTCGGGCCAAACAATTTCGTTTCGCATATCACCATTTTGTTCGGCCTAAGGTTTCGGTCGGAGTTGTGAAAAAATACAACCACGTCCGATTTGGCCGAAATTTTACGAGGGTGCTAAATGCCTCGTGGCGATCATGTCGGCGCGTTGTTTTTAGAAATTCGAGTCGTTTCGGCCATGATCGGGGCTCTCGTGAACTTTCAGAGAAAGTTATCGTTCGTTAGTGAAGTTGGGGGGCCAAACGAACTCGAATCACTTTGTGCCACCCGCCAACATGACTACCTCGATGTTCTGCACAACTCGTAAATTTTCGGGCCAAACAATCTCGCTTCGCATCTGACCGTTTTGTTCGGCCTAGGGTTACGGTCCAAGTTGTGAAAAAATACAACCTCGTCTGATTTGCCCGAAATTTTACGAGGGTGCTAAATGCCTCGTGGCGATCATGTCGGCGCGTTGTTTTCAGAAATTCGAGTCGTTTCGGCCATGATCGGGGCTCTCCTGAACTTTCAGAGAAAGTTATCGTTCGTTAGTGAAGTTGGGGGGGCAAACGAACTCGAATCACTTCGTCCCACCCGCCGACGTGATTGCGTCGATGTTCTGCACAAGCTCGTAAATTTTCGGGCCAAACAATTTCGTTTCGCATATCACCATTTTGTTCGGCCTAGGGTTTCGGTCGGAGTTGTGAAAAAATACAACCTCGTCCGATTTGCCGAAATTTTACGAGGGTGCCAAATGCCTCGTGGCGATCAAGTCGGTGCGTTGTTTTCAGAAATTCGAGTCGTTTCGGCCATGATCGGGGCTCTCGTGAACTTTCAGAAAAAGTTATCGTTCGTTAGTGAAGTTGGGGGGGCAAACGAACTCGAATCACTTCGTGCCAACCGCCGACATGACAGCCTCGATGTTCTGCACAACCTCGTAAATTTTCGGGCCAAACAATTTCGCTTCGCATCTGACCGTTTTGTTCGGCCTAGGGTTACGGTCCAAGTTGTGAAAAAATACAACCTCGTCCGACTTGACCGAAATTTGACGAGGGTGCTAAATGCCTCGTGGCGATCATGTCGGCGCGTTGTTTTTAGAAATTCGAGTCGTTTCGGCCATGATCGGGGCTCTCGTGAACTTTCAGAAAAAGTTATTGTTCGTTAGTGAAGTTGGGGGGGCAAATGAACTCGAATCACTTCGTGCCACCCGCCGACATAATTGCCTCGATGTTCTGCACAAGCTCGTAAATTTTCGGGCCAAACAATTTCGCTTCGCAACTGACCATTTTGTTCGGCCTAGGGTTTCGGTCCGAGTTGTGAAAAAATACAACCTCGTCCGATTTGCCCAAAATTTTACGAGGGTGCTAAATGCCTCGTGGCGATCATGTCGGTGCGTTGTTTTCAGAAATTCGAGTCGTTTCGGCCATGATCGGGGCTCTCGTGAACTTTCAAAAAAAGTTATCGTTCGTTCGTGAAGTTGGGGGGGCAAATGAACGCGAATCACTTCGTGCCACCCGCCGACATAATTGCCTCGATGTTCTGCACAAACTCGTAAATTTTCGGGCCAAACAATTTCGCTTCGCATTTGACCATTTTGTTCGGCCTAGGGTTACGGTCCAAGTTGTCAAAAAATACAACCTCATCCGATTTGTTCGAAATTTTACGAGGGTGCTAAATGCCTCGTGGCGATCATGTCGGCGCGTTGTTTTCAGAAATTCGAGTCATTTCGGCCATGATCGGGGCTATCGTGAACTTGCAGAAAAAGTTATCGTTCGTTAGTGAAGTTGGGGGGGCAAACGAACTCGAATCACTTCGTGCCACCCGCCGACATAATTGCCTCGATTTTCTGCACAAGCTCGTAAATTTTCGGGCCAAACAATTTTGCTTCGCAACTGACCATTTTGTTCGGCCTAGGGTTACGATCCAAGTTGTGAAAAAATACAACCTCGTCCGATTTGCCCAAAATTTTACGAGGGTGCCAATTGCCTCGTGGCGATCATGTCGGTGCGTTGTTCTCAGAAATTCGAGTCGTTTCGGCCATGATCGGGGCTCTCGTGAACTTTCAGAAAAAGTTATCGTTAGTTAGTGAAGTTGTGGGGGCAAACGAACTCGAATCACTTCGTGCCACTCGCCGACATGACTGCCTCGATGTTCTGCACAACCTCGTAAATTTTCGGGGCAAAGAATTTCGCTTCGCATCTGACCGTTTTGTTCGGCCTAGGGTTACGGTCCGAGTTGTGAAAAAATACAGCCTCGTCCGATTTGCCCAAAATTTTACGAGGGTGATAAATGCCTCGTGGCGATCATGTCGGTGCGTTGTTTTCAGAAATTCGAGTCGTTTCGGCCATGATCGGGGCTCTCGTGAACTTTTAGAAAAAGCTATCGTTCGTTAGTGAATTGGGGGGGCAAACGAACTCTAATCACTACGTGCCACCCGCCGACATGATTGCCTCGATGTTCTGCACAAGCTCGTAAATTTTCGGGCCAAACAATTTCGTTTCGCATCTGATCATTTTGTTCGGCCTAGGGTTATAGTCCAAGTTGTGAAAAAATACAACCTCGTCCGATTAGCCCGAAATTTTACGAGGGTGCTAAATGCCTCGTGGCGATCATGTCGGCGCGTTGTTTTCAGAAATTCGAGTCATTTCGGCCATGATCGGGGCTCTCGTGAACTTTCAGAAAAAGTTATCGTTCGTTAGTGAAGTTGGGGGGGCAAACGAACTCGAATCACTTCGTGCCAACCGCCGACATGACAGCCTCGATGTTCTGCACAACCTCGTAAATTTTCGGGCCAAACAATTTCGATTCGCATCTGACCGTTTTGTTCGGCCTAGGGTTACGGTCCAAGTTGTGAAAAAATACAACCTCGTCCGACTTGACCGAAATTTGACGAGGGTGCTAAATGCCTCGTGGCGATCATGTCGGCGCGTTGTTTTTAGAAATTCGAGTCGTTTCGGCCATGATCGGGGCTCTCGTGAACTTTCAGAAAAAGTTATTGTTCGTTAGTGAAGTTGGGGGGGCAAATGAACTCGAATCACTTCGTGCCACCCGCCGACATAATTGCCTCGATGTTCTGCACAAGCTCGTAAATTTTCGGGCCAAACAATTTCGCTTCGCAACTGACCATTTTGTTCGGCCTAGGGTTTCGGTCCGAGTTGTGAAAAAATACAACCTCGTCCGATTTGCCCAAAATTTTACGAGGGTGCTAAATGCCTCGTGGCGATCATGTCGGTGCGTTGTTTTCAGAAATTCGAGTCGTTTCGGCCATGATCGGGGCTCTCGTGAACTTTCAAAAAAAGTTATCGTTCGTTCGTGAAGTTGGGGGGGCAAATGAACGCGAATCACTTCGTGCCACCCGCCGACATAATTGCCTCGATGTTCTGCACAAACTCGTAAATTTTCGGGCCAAACAATTTCGCTTCGCATTTGACCATTTTGTTCGGCCTAGGGTTACGGTCCAAGTTGTCAAAAAATACAACCTCATCCGATTTGTTCGAAATTTTACGAGGGTGCTAAATGCCTCGTGGCGATCATGTCGGCGCGTTGTTTTCAGAAATTCGAGTCATTTCGGCCATGATCGGGGCTATCGTGAACTTGCAGAAAAAGTTATCGTTCGTTAGTGAAGTTGGGGGGGCAAACGAACTCGAATCACTTCGTGCCACCCGCCGACATAATTGCCTCGATTTTCTGCACAAGCTCGTAAATTTTCGGGCCAAACAATTTTGCTTCGCAACTGACCATTTTGTTCGGCCTAGGGTTACGATCCAAGTTGTGAAAAAATACAACCTCGTCCGATTTGCCCAAAATTTTACGAGGGTGCCAATTGCCTCGTGGCGATCATGTCGGTGCGTTGTTCTCAGAAATTCGAGTCGTTTCGGCCATGATCGGGGCTCTCGTGAACTTTCAGAAAAAGTTATCGTTAGTTAGTGAAGTTGTGGGGGCAAACGAACTCGAATCACTTCGTGCCACTCGCCGACATGACTGCCTCGATGTTCTGCACAACCTCGTAAATTTTCGGGGCAAAGAATTTCGCTTCGCATCTGACCGTTTTGTTCGGCCTAGGGTTACGGTCCGAGTTGTGAAAAAATACAGCCTCGTCCGATTTGCCCAAAATTTTACGAGGGTGATAAATGCCTCGTGGCGATCATGTCGGTGCGTTGTTTTCAGAAATTCGAGTCGTTTCGGCCATGATCGGGGCTCTCGTGAACTTTTAGAAAAAGCTATCGTTCGTTAGTGAATTGGGGGGGCAAACGAACTCTAATCACTACGTGCCACCCGCCGACATGATTGCCTCGATGTTCTGCACAAGCTCGTAAATTTTCGGGCCAAACAATTTCGTTTCGCATCTGATCATTTTGTTCGGCCTAGGGTTATAGTCCAAGTTGTGAAAAAATACAACCTCGTCCGATTAGCCCGAAATTTTACGAGGGTGCTAAATGCCTCGTGGCGATCATGTCGGCGCGTTGTTTTCAGAAATTCGAGTCATTTCGGCCATGATCGGGGCTCTCGTGAACTTTCAGAAAAAGTTATCGTTCGTTAGTGAAGTTGGGGGGGCAAACGAACTCGAATCACTTCGTGCCAACCGCCGACATGACAGCCTCGATGTTCTGCACAACCTCGTAAATTTTCGGGCCAAACAATTTCGATTCGCATCTGACCGTTTTGTTCGGCCTAGGGTTACGGTCCAAGTTGTGAAAAAATACAACCTCGTCCGACTTGACCGAAATTTG
This sequence comes from Corylus avellana, assembly GCF_965113065.1. NCBI lineage: Eukaryota > Viridiplantae > Streptophyta > Magnoliopsida > Fagales > Betulaceae > Corylus > Corylus avellana. Next base: position 14,915,037 of record NC_142495.1, on the reverse strand, counting down.
ACGAGGGTGCTAAATGCCTCGTGGCGATCATGTCGGCGCGTTGTTTTTAGAAATTCGAGTCGTTTCGGCCATGATCGGGGCTCTCGTGAACTTTCAGAAAAAGTTATTGTTCGTTAGTGAAGTTGGGGGGGCAAATGAACTCGAATCACTTCGTGCCACCCGCCGACATAATTGCCTCGATGTTCTGCACAAGCTCGTAAATTTTCGGGCCAAACAATTTCGCTTCGCAACTGACCATTTTGTTCGGCCTAGGGTTTCGGTCCGAGTTGTGAAAAAATACAACCTCGTCCGATTTGCCCAAAATTTTACGAGGGTGCTAAATGCCTCGTGGCGATCATGTCGGTGCGTTGTTTTCAGAAATTCGAGTCGTTTCGGCCATGATCGGGGCTCTCGTGAACTTTCAAAAAAAGTTATCGTTCGTTCGTGAAGTTGGGGGGGCAAATGAACGCGAATCACTTCGTGCCACCCGCCGACATAATTGCCTCGATGTTCTGCACAAACTCGTAAATTTTCGGGCCAAACAATTTCGCTTCGCATTTGACCATTTTGTTCGGCCTAGGGTTACGGTCCAAGTTGTCAAAAAATACAACCTCATCCGATTTGTTCGAAATTTTACGAGGGTGCTAAATGCCTCGTGGCGATCATGTCGGCGCGTTGTTTTCAGAAATTCGAGTCATTTCGGCCATGATCGGGGCTATCGTGAACTTGTAGAAAAAGTTATCGTTCGTTAGTGAAGTTGGGGGGGCAAACGAACTCGAATCACTTCGTGCCACCCGCCGACATAATTGCCTCGATTTTCTGCACAAGCTCGTAAATTTTCGGGCCAAACAATTTTGCTTCGCAACTGACCATTTTGTTCGGCCTAGGGTTACGATCCAAGTTGTGAAAAAATACAACCTCGTCCGATTTGCCCAAAATTTTACGAGGGTGCCAATTGCCTCGTGGCGATCATGTCGGTGCGTTGTTCTCAGAAATTCGAGTCGTTTCGGCCATGATCGGGGCTCTCGTGAACTTTCAGAAAAAGTTATCGTTAGTTAGTGAAGTTGTGGGGGCAAACGAACTCGAATCACTTCGTGCCACTCGCCGACATGACTGCCTCGATGTTCTGCACAACCTCGTAAATTTTCGGGGCAAAGAATTTCGCTTCGCATCTGACCGTTTTGTTCGGCCTAGGGTTACGGTCCGAGTTGTGAAAAAATACAGCCTCGTCCGATTTGCCCAAAATTTTACGAGGGTGATAAATGCCTCGTGGCGATCATGTCGGTGCGTTGTTTTCAGAAATTCGAGTCGTTTCGGCCATGATCGGGGCTCTCGTGAACTTTTAGAAAAAGCTATCGTTCGTTAGTGAATTGGGGGGGCAAACGAACTCTAATCACTACGTGCCACCCGCCGACATGATTGCCTCGATGTTCTGCACAAGCTCGTAAATTTTCGGGCCAAACAATTTCGTTTCGCATCTGATCATTTTGTTCGGCCTAGGGTTATAGTCCAAGTTGTGAAAAAATACAACCTCGTCCGATTAGCCCGAAATTTTACGAGGGTGCTAAATGCCTCGTGGCGATCATGTCGGTGCTTTGTTTTCAGAAATTCGAGTCGTTTCGGCCATGATCAGGGCTCTCGTGAACTTGCAGAAAAAGTTATCGTTCGTTAGTGAAGTTGGGGGGGCAAACGAACTCGAATCACTTCGTGCCACCCGCCGACATAATTGCCTCTATGTTCTGCACAAGCTCGTAAATTTTCGGGCCAAACAATTTTGCTTCGCAACTGACCATTTTGTTCGGCCTAGGGTTACGATCCAAGTTGTGAAAAAATACAACCTCGTCCGATTTGCCCAAAATTTTACGAGGGTGCCAAATGCCTCGTGGCGATCATGTCGGTGCGTTGTTCTCAGAAATTCGAGTCGTTTCGGCCATGATCGGGGCTCTCGTGAACTTTCAGAAAAAGTTATCGTTCGTTAGTGAAGTTGTGGGGGCAAACGAACTCGAATCACTTCGTGCCACTCGCCGACATGACTGCCTCGATGTTCTGCACAACCTCGTAAATTTTCGGGGCAAAGAATTTCGCTTCGCATCTGACCGTTTTGTTCGGCCTAGGGTTACGGTCCGAGTTGTGAAAAAATACAACCTCGTCTGATTTGCCCGAAATTTTACGAGGGTGCTAAATGCCTCGTGGCGATCATGTCGGGGCGTTGTTTTCAGAAATTCGAGTCGTTTCGGCCATGATCGGGGCTCTTGTAAACTTTCAGAAAAAGTTATCGTTCGTTAGTGAAGTTGGGGGGGAAAACGTACTCGAATCACTTCGTGCCACCCGCCGACGTGATTGCCTCGATGTTCTGCACAAGCTCATAAATTTTCGGGCCAAACAATTTCGTTTCGCATCTGACCATTTTGTTCGGCCTAAGGTTTCGGTCCGAGTTGTGAAAAAATACAACCTTGTCCGATTTGCCCGAAATTTTACGAGGGTGCTAAATGCCTCGTGGCGATCATGTCGGAGAGTTGTTTTAAGAAATTCGAGTCATTTCTGCCATGATCGGGGCTCTCGTGAACTTTCAGAAAAAGTTATCTTTCGTTAGTGAAGTTGGGGGGGCAAACGAACTCGAATCACTTCGTGCCACCCGCCGACATGATTGCCTCAATGTTCTGCACAAGCTCGTAAATTTTTGGGCCAAACAATTTCGCTTCGCAACTGACCATTTTGTTCGGCCTAGGGTTACGAGCCAAGTTGTGAAAAAATACAACCTCGTCCGATTTGCCCAAAATTTTCCAAGGGTACCAAATGCCTCGTGGCGATCATGTCGGTGCGTTGTTTTCAGAAATTCGAGTCGTTTTGGCCATGATCGGGGCTTGCGTGAACTTTCAGAAAAAGTTATCGTTCGTTAGTGAAGTTTGGGGGGCAGACGAACTCGAATCACATCGTGCCACCCGCCGACATGACTGCCTCGATGTTCTGCACAAACTCGTAAATTTTCGGGCCAAACAATTTCGTTTCGCATATGTCCATTTTGTTCGGCCTAGAGTTTCGGTCCGAGTTGTGAAAAAATACAACCTCGTCCGATTTGCCCAAAATTTTACGAGGGTGCCAAATCCCTCGTGGCGATCATATCGGTGCGTTGTTCTCAGAAATTCGAGTCGTTTCGGCCTTGATCGGGGCTCTCGTGAACTTTCAGAAAAAGTTATCGTTCGTTAGTGAAGTTGGTGGGGCAAACGAACTCGAATCACTTCGTGCCACTCGCCGACATGACTGCCTCGATGTTCTGCACAATCTCGTAAATTTTCGGGCCAAACAATTTCGCTTTGCATCTGACCGTTTTGTTCGGCCTAGGGTTACGGTCCGAGTTGTGAAAAAATACAACCTCGTCCGATTTGCCCGAAATTTTACGAGGGTGCTAAATGCCTCGTGGCGATCATGTCGGGGCGTTGTTTTCAGAAATTCGAGTCGTTTCGGCCATGATCTGGGGCTTGTGAACTTTCAGAAATAGTTATCGTTCGTTAGTGAAGTTGGGGGGAAAAACGTACTCGAATGACTTCGTGCCACCCGCCGACGTGATTGCCTCGATGTTCTGCACAAGCTCATAAATTTTCGGGCCAAACAATTTCGTTTCGCATCTAACCATTTTGTTCGGCCTAGGGTTTCGGTCCGAGTTGTGAAAAAATACAACCTCGTCCGATTTGCCCGAAATTTTACGATGGTGCTAAATGCCTCGTGGCGATCATGTCGGTGCGTTGTTTTCAGAAATTCGAGTCGTCTCGGCCATGATCGGGGCTCTCGTGAACTTTCAGAAAAAGTTATCGTTCGTTAGTGAAGTTGGGGGGGCAAACGAACTCGAATCACTTCGTGCCACCTGCCGACATGACAGCCTCGATGTTCTGCACAACCTCGTAAATTTTCGGGCCAAACAATTTCGCTTCGCATCTGACCGTTTTGTTCGGCCTACGGTTACGGTCCAAGTTGTGAAAAAATACAACCTCGTCCGATTTGACCGAAATTTAACGAGGGTGCTAAATGCCTCGTGGCGATCATGTCGGCGCTTTGTTTTTAGAAATTCGAGTCGTTTCGGCCATGAGCAGGGGTCTCGTGAACTTTCAGAAAAAGTCATCGTTCGTTAGTGAAGTTGGGGGGGCAAACGAACTCGAATCACTTTGTGCCACCCGCCGACATGACTACCTCGATGTTCTGCACAACCTCGTAAATTTGCCCGAAATTTTACGAGGGTGCCAAATGCCTCGTGGCGATCAAGTCGGTGCGTTGTTTTCAGAAATTCGAGTCGTTTCGGCCATGATCGGGGCTCTCGTGAACGTTCAGAAAAAGTTATCGTTTGTTAGTGAAGTTGGGGGGGCAAACGAACTCGAATCACTTCGTGCCACCCGCCGACATGACAGCCCTGATGTGCTGCACAACCTCGTAAATTTTCGGGCCAAACAATTTCGCTTCGCATCTGACCGTTTTGTTCTGCCTAGGGTTACAGTCCAAGTTGTGAAAAAATACAACCTCGTCCGATTTGCCCGAAATTTTACGAGGGTGGTAAATGCCTCGTGGCGATCATGTCGGCGCGTTGTTTTCAGAAATTCGAGTCGTTTAGGCCATGATCGGCGCTCTCGTGAACTTTCAGAAAAAGTTATCGTTCGTTAGTGAAGTTGGGGGAGCAAACGAACTCGACTCACTTCGTGCCACCCGCCGACATGACTGCCTCGATGTCCTGCACAAACTCGTAAATTTTCGGGCCAAACAATTTCGCTTTCTATCTGACCATTTTGTTCGGCCTAGGGTTACGGTCCAAGTTGTGAAAAAATACAACCTCGTCCGATTTGCCCGAAATTTTACGAGGGTGCTAAATGCCTCGTGACAATCATGTCGGCGCGTTGTTTTTAGAAATTCGAGTCGTTTTGGCCATGATCGAGGGTCTCGTGAACTTTCAGAAAAAGTTATCGTTCGTTAGTGAAGTTGGGGGGGCAAACGAACTCGAATCACTTTGTGCCACCCGCCGACATGACTACCTCGATGTTCTGCACAACCTCGTAAATTTTCGGGCCAAACAATTTCGCTTCGCATCTGACCGTTTGGTTCGGCCTAGGTTTACGGTCCAAGTTGTGAAAAAATACAACCTCGTCTGATTTGCCCGAAATTTTACGAGGGTGCTAAATGCCTCGTGGCGATCATGTCGGCGCGTTGTTTTCAGAAATTCGAGTCGCTTCGGCCATGATCGGGGCTCTCGTGAACTTTCAGAAAAAGTTATCGTTCGTTAGTGAAGTTGGGGGAGCAAACGAACTCGACTCACTTCGTGCCACCCGCCGACATGACTACCTCGATGTTCTGCACAACCTCGTAAATTTTCGGGCCAAACAATTTCGCTTCGCATCTGACCGTTTTGTTCGGCCTATGGTTACGGTCCAAGTTGTGAAAAAATACAACCTCGTCCGATTTGACCGAAATTTAACGAGGGTGCTAAATGCCTCGTGCCAAACAATTTCGCTTCGCATCTGACCGTTTTGTTCGGCCTAAGGTTACGGTCCAAGTTGTGAAAAAATACAACCTCGTCCGATTTGACCGAAATTTTACGAGGGTGCTAAATGCGTCGTGGCGATCATGTCGGCGCGTTGTTTTCAGAAATTCGAGTCATTTCGGCCATGACCGGAGCTATCGTGAACTTTCAGAAAAAGTTATCGTTCGTTAGTGAAGTTGGGGGAGCAAACGAACTCGAATCACTTCGTGCCACCCGCCGACATGACTGCCTCGATGTTCTGCACAACCTCGTAAATTTTCGGGCCAAACAATTTCGCTTTGGATCTGACCATTTTGTTCGGCCTAGGGTTACGGTCCAAGTTGTGAAAAAATACAACCTCGTCCGATTTGCCCGAAATTTAACGAGGGTGCTAAATGCCTCGTGGCGATCATGTCGGCGCGTTGTTTTTAGAAATTCGATTCGTTTCGGCCATGATCGGGGCTCTCGTGAACTTTCAGAAAAAGTTATCGTTCGTTAGTGAAGTTGGGGGGGCAAACGAACTCGAATCACTTCGTCCCACCCGCCGACGTGATTGCGTCGATGTTCTGCACAAGCTCGTAAATTTTAGGGCCAAACAATTTCGTTTCGCATATCACCATTTTGTTCGGCCTAGGGTTTCGGTCGGAGTTGTGAAAAAATACAACCTCGTCCGATTTGGCCGAAATTTTACGAGCGTGCCAAATGCCTCGTGGCGATCAAGTCGGTGCGTTGTTTTCAGAAATTCGAGTCGTTTCGGCCATGATTGGGGCTCTCGTGAACTTTCAGAAAAAGTTATCGTTCGTTAGAGAAGTTGGGGGGGCAAACGAACTCGAATCACTTCGTGCCACCCGCCGACATGACAGCCTCGATGTTCTGCACAACCTCGTAAATTTTCGGGCCAAACAATTTCGCTTCGCATCTGACCGTTTTGTTCGGCCTATGGTTACGGTCCAAGTTGTGAAAAAATACAACCTCGTCCGATTTGACCGAAATTTAACGAGGGTGCTAAATGCCTCGTGCCAAACAATTTCGCTTCGCATCTGACCGTTTTGTTCGGCCTAAGGTTACGGTCCAAGTTGTGAAAAAATACAACCTCGTCCGATTTGACCGAAATTTAACGAGGGTGCTAAATGCCTCGTGGCGATCATGTCGGCGCGTTGTTTTCAGAAATTCGAGTCGTTTCGGCCATGATCGGGGCTCTCGTGAACTTTCAGAAAAAGTTTTCGTTCGTTAGTGAAGTTGGGGGAGCAAACGAACTCGACTCACTTCGTGCCACCCGCCGACATGACTGCCTCGATGTCCTGCACAAACTCGTAAATTTTCGGGCCAAACAATTTAGTTTCGCATCTGACCATTTTGTTCGGCCTAGGGTTACAGTCCAAGTTGTGAAAAAATACAAACTCGTCCGATTAGCCCGAAATTTTACGAGGGTGCTAAATGCCTCGTGGCGATCATGTCGGCGAGTTGTTTTCAGAAATTCGAGTCATTTCGGCCATGACCGGGGCTATCGTGAACTTTCAGAAAAAGTTATCGTTCGTTAGTGAAGTTGGGGGAGCAAACGAACTCGAATCACTTCGTGCCACCCGCCGACATGACTGCCTCGATGGTCTGCACAAACTCGTAAATTTTCGGGCCAAACAATTTCGCTTTCTATCTGACCATTTTGTTCGGCCTAGGGTTACCATCCAAGTTGTGAAAAAATACAACCTCGTCTGATTTGCCCGAAATTTTACGAGGGTGCTAAATGCCTCGTGGCGATCATGTCGGCGCGTTGTTTTCAGAAATTCGAGTCATTTCGGCCATGACCGGAGCTATCGTGAACTTTCAGAAAAAGTTATCGTTCGTTAGTGAAGTTGGGGGAGCAAACGAACTCGAATCACTTCGTGCCACCCGCCGACATGACTGCCTCGATGTTCTGCACAACCTCGTAAATTTTCGGGCCAAACAATTTCGCTTTGGATCTGACCATTTTGTTCGCCCTAGGGTTACGGTCCAAGTTGTGAAAAAATACAACCTCGTCCGATTTGCCCGAAATTTAACGAGGGTGCTAAATGCCTCGTGGCGATCATGTCGGCGCGTTGTTTTTAGAAATTCAATTCGTTTCGGCCATGATCGGGGCTCTCGTGAACTTTCAGAAAAAGTTATCGTTCGTTAGTGAAGTTGGGGGGGCAAACGAACTCGAATCACTTCGTCCCACCCGCCGACGTGATTGCGTCGATGTTCTGCACAAGCTCGTAAATTTTAGGGCCAAACAATTTCGTTTCGCATATCACCATTTTGTTCGGCCTAGGGTTTCGGTCGGAGTTGTGAAAAAATACAACCTCGTCCGATTTGGCCGAAATTTTACGAGCGTGCCAAATGCCTCGTGGCGATCAAGTCGGTGCGTTGTTTTCAGAAATTCGAGTCGTTTCGGCCATGATTGGGGCTCTCGTGAACTTTCAGAAAAAGTTATCGTTCGTTAGTGAAGTTGGGGGGGCAAACGAACTCGAATCACTTCGTGCCACCCGCCGACATGACAGCCTCGATGTTCTGCACAACCTCGTAAATTTTCGGGCCAAACAATTTCGCTTCGCATCTGACCGTTTTGTTCGGCCTACGGTTACGGTCCAAGTTGTGAAAAAATACAACCTCGTCCGATTTGACCGAAATTTAACGAGGGTGCTAAATGCCTCGTGGCGATCATCTCGGCGCGTTGTTTAAAGAAATTCGAGTCGTTTCGGCCATGATCGGGGCTCTCGTGAACTTTCAGAAAAAGTTATCGTTCGTTAGTGAAGTTGGGGGAGCAAACGAACTCGAATCACTTCGTGCCACCCGCCGACATGACTGCCTCGATGTGCTGCACAAACTCGTAAATTTTCGGGCCAAACAATTTCGCTTTGTATCTGACCATTTTGTTCGGCCTAGGGTTACGGTCCAAGTTGTGAAAAAATACAACCTCGTCCGATTTGCCCGAAATTTTACGAGGGTGCCAAATGCCTCGTGGCGATCATGTCGGCGCGTTGTTTTCAGAAATTCGAGTCGTTTCGGCCATGATCGGGGCTCTCCTGAACTTTCAGAGAAAGTTATCGTTCGTTAGTGAAGTTGGGGGGGCAAACGAACTCGAATCACTTCGTCCGACCCGCCTACGTGATTGCGTCGATGTTCTGCACAAGCTCGTAAATTTTCGGGCCAAACAATTTCGTTTCGCATATCACCATTTTGTTCGGCCTAGGGTTTCGGTCAGAGTTTTGAAAAAATACAACCTCGTCCGATTTGGCCGAAATTTAACGAGGGTGCTAAATGCCTCGTGGCGATCATGTCGGCGCGTTGTTTTTAGAAATTCGAGTCGTTTCGGCCATGATCGGGGCTCTCGTGAACTTTCAGAAAAAGTTATCGTTCGTCAGTGAAGTTGGGGGGGCAAACGAACTCGAATCACTTCGTGCCACCCGCCGACATGACTACCTCGATGTTCTGCACAACCTCGTAAATTTTCGGGCCAAACAATTTCGCTTCGCATCTGACCATTTTGTTCGGCCTAGGGTTACGGTCCAAGTTGTGAAAAAATACAACCTCGTCCGATTTGACCGAAATTTAACGAGGGTGCTAAATGCCTCGTGGCGATCATGTCGGCGCGTTGTTTTTAGAAATTCGAGTCGTTTCGGCCATGATCGGGGCTCTCGTGAACTTTCAGAAAAAGTTATCGTTCGTTAGTGAAGTTGGGGGGGCAAACGAACTCGAATCACTTTGTGCCACCCGCCGACATGACTACCTCGATGTTCTGCACAACCTCGTAAATTTTCGGGCCAAACAATTTCGCTTCGCATCTGACCGTTTTGTTCAGCCTAGGGTTACGGTCCAAGTTGTGAAAAAATACAACCTCGTCCGATTTGACCGAAATTTAACGAGGGTGCAAAATGCCACGTGGCGATCATGTCGGCGCGTTGTTTTTAGAAATTCGAGTCGTTTCGGCCATGTGCTCTCGTGAACTTTCAGAAAAAGTTATCGTTCGTTAGTGAAGTTGGGGGGCAAACGAACTCGAATCACTTCGTGCCACCCGCCGACATGACAGCCTCGATGTTCTGCACAACCTCGTAAATTTTCGGGCCAAACAATTTCGCTTCGCATCTGACCGTTTTGTTCAGCCTAGGGTTACGGTCCAAGTTGTGAAAAAATACAACCTCGTCCGATTTGACCGAAATTTAACGAGGGTGCAAAATGCCACGTGGCGATCATGTCGGCGCGTTGTTTTTAGAAATTCGAGTCGTTTCGGCCATGTGCTCTCGTGAACTTTCAGAAAAAGTTATCGTTCGTTAGTGAAGTTGGGGGGCAAACGAACTCGAATCACTTCGTGCCACCCGCCGACATGACAGCCTCGATGTTCTGCACAACCTCGTAAATTTTCGGGCCAAACAATTTCGCTTCGCATCTGACCGTTTTGTTCGGCCTAGGGTTACGGTCCAAGTTGTGAAAAAATACAACCTCGTCCTATTTGACCGAAATTTAACGAGGGTGCTAAATGCCTCGTGGCGATCATGTCGGCGCGTTGTTTTCAGAAATTCGAGTCGTTTCGGCCATGATCGGGGATCTCGTGAACTTTCAGAAAAAGTTATCGTTCGTTAGTGAAGTTGGGGGGGCAAACGAACTCGAATCACTTTGTGCCACCCGCCGACATGACTACCTCGATGTTCTGCACAACCTCGTAAATGTTCGGGCCAAACAATTTCGCTTCGCATCTGACCGCTTTGTTCGGCCTAGGGTTACGGTCCAAGTTGTGAAAAAATACAACCCCGTCCGATTTGACCGAAATTTGACGAGGGTGCTAAATGCCTCGTGGCGATCATGGCGGGGCGTTGTTTTCAGAAAGTGGAGTCGTTTCGGCCATGATCGGGGCTCTCGTGAACTTTCAGAAAAAGTTATCGTTCGTTAGTGAAGTTGGGGGGGCAAACGAACTCGAATCACTTCGTGCCACCCGCCGACTTGACAGCCTCGATGTTCTGCACAACCTCGTAAATTTTCGGGCCAAACAATTTCGCTTCGCATCTGACCGTTTTGTTCGGCCTAGGGTTACGGTCCAAGTTGTGAAAAAATACAACCTCGTCCGATTTGACCGAAATTTAACGAGGGTGCTAAATGCCACGTGGCGATCATGTCGGCGCGTTGTTATTAGAAATTCGAGTCGTTTCGGCCATGATCGGGGCTCTCGTGAACTTTCAGAAAAAGTTATCGTTCGTTAGTGAAGTTGGGGGGGCAAACGAACTCGAATCACTTTGTGCCACCCGCCGACATGACTACCTCGATGTTCTGCCCAACCTCGTAAATGTTCGGGCCAAACAATTTCGCTTCGCATCTGACCGCTTTGTTCGGCCTAGGGTTACAGTCCAAGTTGTGAAAAAATACAACCTCGTCCGATTTGACCGAAATTCAACGAGGGTGCTAAATGCCTCGTGGCGATCATGTCGGCGCGTTGTTTTCAGAAATTCGAGTTGTTTCGGCCATTATTGGGGCTCTCGTGAGCTTTCAGAAAAAGTTATCGTTCGTTAGTGAAGTTGGGGGGGCAAACCAACTCGAATCACTTTGTGCCACCAGCCGACATGACAGCCTCGATGTTCTGCACAACCTCGTAAATTTTCGGGCCAAACAATTTCGTTTAGCATCTGACCGTTTGGTTCGGCCTAGGGTTACGGTCCAAGTTGTGAAAAAATACAACCTCGTCCGATTTGACCGAAATTTAACGAGGGTGCTAAATGCCTCATGGCGATTATGTCGGGGCGTTGTTTTCAGAAATTGGAGTCGTTTCGGCCATGATCGGGGCTCTCGTGAACTTTCAGAAAAAGTTACCGTTCGTTAGTGAAGTTGGGGGGGCAAACGAACTCGAATCACTTCGTGCCACCCGCCGACATGACAGCCTCGATGTTCTGCACAACCTCGTAAATTTTCGGGCCAAACAATTTCGCTTCGCATCTGACCGTTTTGTTCGGCCTAGGGTTACGGTCCAAGTTGTGAAAAAATACAACCTCGTCTGATTTGACCGAAATTTAACGAGGGTGCTAAATGCCTCGTGGCGATCATGTCGGGGCGTTGTTTTCAGAAATTGGAGTCGTTTCGGCCATGATCGGGGCTCTCGTGAACTTTCAGAAAAAGTTACCGTTCGTTAGTGAAGTTGGGGGGGCAAACGAACTCGAATCACTTCGTGCCACCCGCCGACATGACAGCCTCGATGTTCTGCACAACCTCGTAAATTTTCGGGCCAAACAATTTCGCTTCGCATCTGACCGTTTTGTTCGGCCTAGGGTTACGGTCCAAGTTGTGAAAAAATACAACCTCGTCCGATTTGACCGAAATTTAACGAGGGTGCTAAATGCCTCATGGCGATTATGTCGGGGCGTTGTTTTCAGAAATTGGAGTCGTTTCGGCCATGATCGGGGCTCTCGTGAACTTTCAGAAAAAGTTACCGTTCGTTAGTGAAGTTGGGGGGGCAAACGAACTCGAATCACTTCGTGCCACCCGCCGACATGACAGCCTCGATGTTCTGCACAACCTCGTAAATTTTCGGGCCAAACAATTTCGCTTCGCATCTGACCGTTTTGTTCGGCCTAGGGTTACGGTCCAAGTTGTGAAAAAATACAACCTCGTCTGATTTGACCGAAATTTAACGAGGGTGCTAAATGCCTCGTGGCGATCATGTCGGGGCGTTGTTTTCAGAAATTGGAGTCGTTTCGGCCATGATCGGGGCTCTCGTGAACTTTCAGAAAAAGTTACCGTTCGTTAGTGAAGTTGGGGGGGCAAACGAACTCGAATCACTTCGTGCCACCCGCCGACATGACAGCCTCGATGTTCTGCACAACCTCGTAAATTTTCGGGCCAAACAATTTCGCTTCGCATCTGACCGTTTTGTTCGGCCTAGGGTTACGGTCCAAGTTGTGAAAAAATACAACCTCGTCCGATTTGACCGAAATTTGACGAGGGTGCTAAATGCCTCGTGGCGACCATGTCGGCGCGTTGTTTTCAGAAATTCGAGTCGTTTCGGCTATGATCGGGGCTCTCGTGAACTTTCAGAAAAAGTTATCGTTCGTTAGTGAAGTTGGGGGGGCAAACGAACTCGAATCACTTTGTGCCACCCGCCGACATGACTACCTCGATGTTCTGCACAACCTCGTAAATGTTCGGGCCAAACAATTTCGCTTCGCATCTGACCGCTTTGTTCGGCCTAGGGTTACAGTCCAAGTTGTGAAAAAATACAACCTCGTCCGATTTGAACGAAATTCAACGAGGGTGCTAAATGCCTCGTGGCGATCATGTCGGCGCGTTGTTTTCAGAAATTCGAGTTGTTTCGGCCATTATTGGGGCTCTCGTGAGCTTTCAGAAAAAGTTATCGTTCGTTAGTGAAGTTGGGGGGGCAAACCAACTCGAATCACTTTGTGCCACCAGCCGACATGACAGCCTCGATGTTCTGCACAACCTCGTAAATTTTCGGGCCAAACAATTTCGTTTAGCATCTGACCGTTTGGTTCGGCCTAGGGTTACGGTCCAAGTTGTGAAAAAATACAACCTCGTCCGATTTGACCGAAATTTAACGAGGGTGCTAAATGCCTCATGGCGATTATGTCGGGGCGTTGTTTTCAGAAATTGGAGTCGTTTCGGCCATGATCGGGGCTCTCGTGAACTTTCAGAAAAAGTTACCGTTCGTTAGTGAAGTTGGGGGGGCAAACGAACTCGAATCACTTCGTGCCACCCGCCGACATGACAGCCTCGATGTTCTGCACAACCTCGTAAATTTTCGGGCCAAACAATTTCGCTTCGCATCTGACCGTTTTGTTCGGCCTAGGGTTACGGTCCAAGTTGTGAAAAAATACAACCTCGTCTGATTTGACCGAAATTTAACGAGGGTGCTAAATGCCTCGTGGCGATCATGTCGGGGCGTTGTTTTCAGAAATTGGAGTCGTTTCGGCCATGATCGGGGCTCTCGTGAACTTTCAGAAAAAGTTACCGTTCGTTAGTGAAGTTGGGGGGGCAAACGAACTCGAATCACTTCGTGCCACCCGCCGACATGACAGCCTCGATGTTCTGCACAACCTCGTAAATTTTCGGGCCAAACAATTTCGCTTCGCATCTGACCGTTTTGTTCGGCCTAGGGTTACGGTCCAAGTTGTGAAAAAATACAACCTCGTCCGATTTGACCGAAATTTGACGAGGGTGCTAAATGCCTCGTGGCGACCATGTCGGCGCGTTGTTTTCAGAAATTCGAGTCGTTTCGGCTATGATCGGGGCTCTCGTGAACTTTCAGAAAAAGTTATCGTTCGTTAGTGAAGTTGGGGGGGCAAACGAACTCGAATCACTTCGTGCCACCCGCTCACATGACTGCCTCGATGTTCTGCACAACCTCGTAAATTTTCGGGCCAAACAATTTCGCTTAGCATCTGACCGTTTTGTTCGGCCTAGGGTTACGGTCCAAGTTGTGAAAAAATACAACCTCGTCCGATTTGACCGAAATTTAACGAGGGTGCTAAATGCCTCGTGGCGATCATGTCGGGGCGTTGTTTTCAGAAAGTGGAGTCGTTTCGGCCATGATCGGGGCTCTCGTGAACTTTCAGAAAAAGTTATCGTTCGTTAGTGAAGTTGGGGGGGCAAACGAACTCGAATCACTTCGTGCCACCCGCCGACTTGACAGCCTCGATGTTCTGCACAACCTCGTAAATTTTCGGGCCAAACAATTTCGCTTCCCATCTGACCGTTTTGTTCGGCCTAGGGTTACAGTCCAAGTTGTGAAAAAATACAACCTCGTCCGATTTGACCGAAATTCAACGAGGGTGCTAAATGCCTCGTGGCGATCATGTCGGCGCGTTGTTTTCAGAAATTCGAGTCGTTTCGGCCATGATTGGGGATCTCGTGAGCTTTCAGAAAAAGTTATCGTTCGTTAGTGAAGTTGGGGGGGCAAACCAACTCGAATCACTTTGTGCCACCAGCCGACATGACAGCCTCGATGTTCTGCACAACCTCGTAAATTTTCGGGCCAAACAATTTCGTTTAGCATCTGACCGTTTGGTTCGGCCTAGGGTTACGGTCCAAGTTGTGAAAAAATACAACCTCGTCCGATTTGACCGAAATTTAACGAGGGTGCTAAATGCCTCGTGGGGATCATGTCGGGGCGTTGTTTTCAGAAATTGGAGTCGTTTCGGCCATGATCGGGGCTCTCGTGAACTTTCAGAAAAAGTTACCGTTCGTTAGTGAAGTTGGGGGGGCAAACGAACTCGAATCACTTCGTGCCACCCGCCGACATGACAGCCTCGATGTTCTGCACAACCTCGTAAATTTTCGGGCCAAACAATTTCGCTTCGCATCTGACCGTTTTGTTCGGCCTAGGGTTACGGTCCAAGTTGTGAAAAAATACAACCTCGTCCGATTTGACCGAAATTTAACGAGGGTGCTAAATGCCTCGTGGCGATCATGTCGGCGCGTTGTTTTCAGAAATTCGAGTCGTTTCGGCCATGATCGGGGATCTCGTGAACTTTCAGAAAAAGTTATCGTTCGTTAGTGAAGTTGGGGGGGCAAACGAACTCGAATCACTTCGTGCCACCCGCCGACATGACTGCCTCGATGTTCTGCACAAACTCGTAAATTTTCGGGCCAAACAATTTCGCTTCGCATCTGACCGTTTTGTTCGGCCTAGGGTTACGGTCCAAGTTGTGAAAAAATACAACCTCGTCCGATTTGCCCGAAATTTTACGAGGGTGCTAAATGCCTCGTGGCGATCATGTCGGCGCGTTGTTTTCAGAAATTCGAGTCGTTTCAGCCATGATCGGGGCTCTCGTGAACTTTCAGAGAAAGTTATCGTTCGTTAGTGAAGTTGGGGGGGCCAACGAACTCGAATCACTTCGTGCCACCCGCCGACATGACTACCTCGATGTTCTGCACAAGCTCGTAAATTTTCGGGCCAAACAATTTCGTTTCGCATCTGACCGTTTTGTTCGGCCTAGGGTTATGGTCGGAGTTGTGAAAAAATACAACCTCGTCCGATTTGACCGAAATTTAACGAGGGTGCTAAATGCCTCGTGGCGATCATGTCGGCGCGTTGTTTTCAGAAATTGGAGTCGTTTCGGCCATGATCGGGGCTCTCGTGAACTTTCAGAAAAAGTTATCGTTCGTTAGTGAAGTTGGGGGGGCAAACGAACTCGAATCACTTCGTGCCACCCGCCGACATGACAGCCTCGATGTTCTGCACAACCTCGTAAATTTTCGGGCCAAACAATTTCGCTTCGCATCTGACCGTTTTGTTCGGCCTAGGGTTACGGTCCAAGTTGTGAAAAAATACAACCTCGTCCGATTTGACCGAAATTTCACGAGGGTGCTAAATGCCTCGTGGCGATCATGTCGGCGCGTTGTTTTCAGAAATTGGAGTCGTTTCGGCCATGATCGGGGCTCTCGTGAACTTTCAGAAAAAGTTATCGTTCGTTAGTGAAGTTGGGGGGGCAAACGAACTCGAATCACTTCGTGCCACCCGCCGACATGACTACCTCGATGTTCTGCACAACCTCGTAAATTTTCGGGCCAAACAATTTCGCTTCCCATCTGACCGTTTTGTTCGGCCTAGGGTTACAGTCCAAGTTGTGAAAAAATACAACCTCGTCCGATTTGACCGAAATTTAACGAGGGTGCTAAATGCCTCGTGGCGATCATGTCGGCGCGTTGTTTTCAGAAATTGGAGTCGTTTCGGCCATGATCGGGGCTCTCGTGAACTTTCAGAAAAAGTTATCGTTCGTTAGTGAAGTTGGGGGGGCAAACGAACTCGAATCACTTCGTGCCACCCGCCGACATGACAGCCTCGATGTTCTGCACAACCTCGTAAATTTTCGGGCCAAACAATTTCGCTTCGCATCTGACCGTTTTGTTCGGCCTAGGGTTACGGTCCAAGTTGTGAAAAAATACAACCTCGTCCGATTTGACCGAAATTTCACGAGGGTGCTAAATGCCTCGTGGCGATCATGTCGGCGCGTTGTTTTCAGAAATTGGAGTCGTTTCGGCCATGATCGGGGCTCTCGTGAACTTTCAGAAAAAGTTACCGTTCGTTAGTGAAGTTGGGGGGGCAAACGAACTCGAATCACTTCGTGCCACCCGCCGACATGACAGCCTCGATGTTCTGCACAACCTCGTAAATTTTCGGGCCAAAAAATTTCGCTTCGCATCTGACCGTTTTGTTCGGCCTAGGGTTACGGTCCAAGTTGTGAAAAAATACAACCTCGTCCGATTTGACCGAAATTTAACGAGGGTGCTAAATGCCTCGTGGCGATCATGTCGGCGCGTTGTTTTCAGAAATTCGAGTCGTTTCGGCCATGATCGGGGATCTCGTGAACTTTCAGAAAAAGTTATCGTTCGTTAGTGAAGTTGGGGGGGCAAACGAACTCGAATCACTTCGTGCCACCCGCCGACATGACTGCCTCGATGTTCTGCACAAACTCGTAAATTTTCGGGCCAAACAATTTCGCTTCGCATCTGACCGTTTTGTTCGGCCTAGAGTTACGGTCCAAGTTGTGAAAAAATACAACCTCGTCCGATTTGCCCGAAATTTTACGAGGGTGCTAAATGCCTCGTGGCGATCATGTCGGCGCGTTATTTTCAGAAATTCGAGTCGTTTCAGCCATGATCGGGGCTCTCGTGAACTTTCAGAGAAAGTTATCGTTCGTTAGTGAAGTTGGGGGGGCCAACGAACTCGAATCACTTCGTGCCACCCGCCGACATGACTACCTCGATGTTCTGCACAAGCTCGTAAATTTTCGGGCCAAACAATTTCGTTTCGCATCTGACCGTTTTGTTCGGCCTAGGGTTATGGTCGGAGTTGTGAAAAAATACAACCTCGTCCGATTTGACCGAAATTTAACGAGGGTGCTAAATGCCTCGTGGCGATCATGTCGGCGCGTTGTTTTCAGAAATTGGAGTCGTTTCGGCCATGATCGGGGCTCTCGTGAACTTTCAGAAAAAGTTATCGTTCGTTAGTGAAGTTGGGGGGGCAAACGAACTCGAATCACTTCGTGCCACCCGCCGACATGACAGCCTCGATGTTCTGCACAACCTCGTAAATTTTCGGGCCAAACAATTTCGCTTCGCATCTGACCGTTTTGTTCGGCCTAGGGTTACGGTCCAAGTTGTGAAAAAATACAACCTCGTCCGATTTGACCGAAATTTCACGAGGGTGCTAAATGCCTCGTGGCGATCATGTCGGCGCGTTGTTTTCAGAAATTGGAGTCGTTTCGGCCATGATCGGGGCTCTCGTGAACTTTCAGAAAAAGTTATCGTTCGTTAGTGAAGTTGGGGGGGCAAACGAACTCGAATCACTTCGTGCCACCCGCCGACATGACTACCTCGATGTTCTGCACAACCTCGTAAATTTTCGGGCCAAACAATTTCGCTTCCCATCTGACCGTTTTGTTCGGCCTAGGGTTACAGTCCAAGTTGTGAAAAAATACAACCTCGTCCGATTTGACCGAAATTTAACGAGGGTGCTAAATGCCTCGTGGCGATCATGTCGGCGCGTTGTTTTCAGAAATTGGAGTCGTTTCGGCCATGATCGGGGCTCTCGTGAACTTTCAGAAAAAGTTATCGTTCGTTAGTGAAGTTGGGGGGGCAAACGAACTCGAATCACTTCGTGCCACCCGCCGACATGACAGCCTCGATGTTCTGCACAACCTCGTAAATTTTCGGGCCAAACAATTTCGCTTCGCATCTGACCGTTTTGTTCGGCCTAGGGTTACGGTCCAAGTTGTGAAAAAATACAACCTCGTCCGATTTGACCGAAATTTCACGAGGGTGCTAAATGCCTCGTGGCGATCATGTCGGCGCGTTGTTTTCAGAAATTCGAGTCGTTTCGGCCATGATCGGGGATCTCGTGAACTTTCAGAAAAAGTTATCGTTCGTTAGTGAAGTTGGGGGGGCAAACGAACTCGAATCACTTCGTGCCACCCGCCGACATGACTGCCTCGATGTTCTGCACAAACTCGTAAATTTTCGGGCCAAACAATTTCGCTTCGCATCTGACCGTTTTGTTCGGCCTAGGATTACGGTCCAAGTTGTCAAAAAATACAACCTCGTCCGATTTGCCCGTAATTTTACGAGGGTGCTAAATGCCTCGTGGCGATCATGTCGGCGCGTTGTTTTCAGAAATTCGAGTCGTTTCGGCCATGATCGGGGCTCTCGTGAACTTTCAGAGAAAGTTATCGTTCGTTAGTGAAGTTGGGGGGGCAAACGAACTCGAATCACTTCGTGCCACCCGCCGACATGACTACCTCGATGTTCTGCACAAGCTCGTAAATTTTCGGGCCAAACAATTTCGTTTCGCATCTGACCGTTTTGTTCGGCCTAGGGTTACGGTCGGAGTTGCGAAAAAATACAACCACGTCGGATTTGACCGAAATTTGACGAGGGTGCTAAATGCCTCGTGGCGATCATGTCGGCTCTGTGTTTTCAGAAATTGGAGTCGTTTCGGCCATGATCGGGGCTCTCGTGAACTTTCAGAAAAAGTTATCGTTCGTTAGTGAAGTTGGGGGGGCAAACGAACTCGAATCACTTCGTGCCACCCGCCGACATGACAGCCTCGATGTTCTGCACAACCTCGTAAATTTTCGGGCCAAACAATTTCGCTTCGCATCTGACCGTTTTGTTCGGCCTAGGGTTACGGTCCAAGTTGTGAAAAAATACAACCTCGTCCGATTTGACCGAAATTTCACGAGGGTGCTAAATGCCTCGTGGCGATCATGTCGGCGCGTTGTTTTCAGAAATTCGAGTCGTTTCGGCCATGATCGGGGATCTCGTGAACTTTCAGAAAAAGTTATCGTTCGTTAGTGAAGTTGGGGGGGCAAACGAACTCGAATCACTTCGTGCCACCCGCCGACATGACTGCCTCGATGTTCTGCACAAACTCGTAAATTTTCGGGCCAAACAATTTCGCTTCGCATCTGACCGTTTTGTTCGGCCTAGGGTTACGGTCCAAGTTGTGAAAAAATACAACCTCGTCCGATTTGCCCGTAATTTTACGAGGGTGCTAAATGCCTCGTGGAGATCATGTCGGCGCGTTGTTTTCAGAAATTCGAGTCGTTTCGGCCATGATCGGGGCTCTCGTGAACTTTCAGAGAAAGTTATCGTTCGTTAGTGAAGTTGGGGGGGCAAACGAACTCGAATCACTTCGTGCCACCCGCCGACATGACTACCTCGATGTTTTGCACAAGCTCGTAAATTTTCGGGCCAAACAATTTCGTTTCGCATCTGACCGTTTTGTTCGGCCTAGGGTTACGGTCCAAGTTGTGAAAAAATACAACCACGTCTGATTTGACCGAAATTTGACGAGGGTGCTAAATGCCTCGTGGCGATCATGTCGGCTCTGTGTTTTCAGAAATTCGAGTCGTTTCGGCCATGATCGGGGCTCTCGTGAACTTTCAGAAAAAGTTATCGTTCGTTAGTGAAGTTGGGGGGGCAAACGAATTCGAATCACTTCGTGCCACCCGCCGACATAATTGCCTCGATGTTCTGCACAAGCTCGTAAATTTTTGAGCCAAACAATTTCGCTTCGCAACTGACCATTTTGTTCGGCCTAGGGTTACGATCCAAGTTGTGAAAAAATAAAACCTCGTCCGATTTGCCCAAAATTTTACGAGGGTGCCAAATGCCTCGTGGCGATCAAGTCGGCGCGTTGTTTTTAGAAATTCGAGTCGTTTCGGCCAAGATCGGGGGTCTCGTGAACTTTCAGAAAAAGTTATCGTTCGTTAGTGAAGTTGGGGGGGCAATCGAACTCGAATCACTTTGTGCCACCCGCCGACATGACTCCCTCGATGTTCTGCACAACCTCGTAAATTTTCGGGCCAAACAATTTCGCTTCGCATCTGACCGTTTTGTTCGGCCTAGGGTTACGGTCCAAGTTGTGAAAAAATACAACCTCGTCCGATTTGACCGAAATTTAACGAGGGTGCTAAATGCCACGTGGCGATCATGTCGGAGCGTTGTTTTTAGAAATTCGAGTCGTTTCGGCCTTGATCGGGGCTCTCGTGAACTTTCAGAAAAAGTTATCGTTCGTTAGTGAAGTTGGGGAGGCAAACGAACTCGAATCACTTCGTGCCACCCGCCGACAAGACAGCCTCGATGTTCTGCACAACCTCGTAAATTTTCGGGCCAAACAATTTCGCTTCACATCTGACCGTTTTGTTCGGCCTAGGGTTACAGTCCAAGTTGTGAAAAAATACAACCTCGTCCGATTTGACCGAAATTCAACGAGGGTGCTAAATGCCTCGTGGCGATCATGTCGGCGCGTTGTTTTCAGAAATTCGAGTCGTTTCGGCCATGATCGGGGCTCTCGTGAACTTTCAGAAAAAGTTATCGTTCGTTAGTGAAGTTGGGGGGGCAAACCAACTCGAATCACTTCGTGCCACCCGCCGACATGACAGCCTCGATGTTCTGCACAACCTCGTAAATTTTCGGGCCAAACAATTTCGCTTCGCATCTGACCGTTTTGTTCGGCCTAGGGTTACGGTCCAAGTTTTGAAAAAATACAACCTCGTCCGATTTGACCGAAATTTAACGAGGGTGCTAAATGCCACGTGGCGATCATGTCGACGCGTTGTTTTTAGAAATTCGAGTCGTTTCGGCCATGATCGGGGCTCTCGTGAACTTTCAGAAAAAGTTATCGTTCGTTAGTGAAGTTGGGGGGGCAAACGAACTCGAATCACTTCGTGCCACCCGCCGACATGACAGCCTCGATGTTCTGCACAACCTCGTAAATTTTTGGGCCAAACAATTTCGCTTCACATCTGACCGTTTTGTTCGGCCTAGGGTTACAGTCCAAGTTGTGAAAAAATTCAACCTCGTCCGATTTGACCGAAATTCAACGAGGGTGTCAAATGCCTCGTGGCGATCATGTCGGCGCGTTGTTTTCAGAAATTCGAGTCGTTTCGGCCATGATTGGGGCTCTCGTGAACTTTCAGAAAAAGTTATCGTTCGTTAGTGAAGTTGGGGGGGCAAACCAACTCGAATCACTTCGTGCCACCTGCCGACATGACAGCCTCGATGTTCTGCACAACCTCGTAAATTTTCGGGCGAAACAATTTCGTTTAGCATCTGACCGTTTGGTTCGGCCTAGGGTTACGGTCCAAGTTGTGAAAAAATACAACCTCGTCCGATTTGACCGAAATTTAACGAGGGTGCTAAATGCCTCGTGGCGATCATGTCGGGGCGTTGTTTTCAGAAATTGGAGTCGTTTCGGCCATGATCGGGGCTCTCGTGAACTTTCAGAAAAAGTTATCGTTCGTTAGTGAAGTTGGGGGGGCAAACGAACTCGAATCACTTCGTGCCACCCGCCGACATGACAGCCTCGATGTTCTGCACAACCTCGTAAATTTTCGGGCCAAACAATTTCGCTTCGCATCTGACCGTTTGGTTCGGCCTAGGGCTACGGTCCAAGTTGTGAAAAAATACAACCTCGTCCGATTTGACCGAAATTTGACGAGGGTGCTAAATGCCTCGTGGCGATCATGTCGGCTCGTTGTTTTCAGAAATTCGAGTCGTTTCGGCCTTGATCGGGGCTCTCGTGAACTTTCAGAAAAAGTTATCGTTCGTTAGTGAAGTTGGGGGGGCAAACGAACTCGAATCACTTCGTGCCACCCGCCGACATGACAGCCTCGATGTTCTGCACAACCTCGTAAATTTTCGGGCCAAACAATTTCGCTTAGCATCTGACCGTTTTGTTCGGCCTAGGGTTACGGTCCAAGTTGTGAAAAAATACAACCTCGTCCGATTTGACCGAAATTTAACGAGGGTGCTAAATGCCTCGTGGCGATCAAGTCGGCGCGTTGTTTTTAGAAATTCGAGTCGTTTCGGCCATGATCGGGGGTCTCGTGAACTTTCAGAAAAAGTTATCGTTCGTTAGTGAAGTTGGGGGGGCAAACGAATTCGAATCACTTTGTGCCACCCGCCGACATGACTACCTCGATGTTCTGCACAACCTCGTAAATTTTCGGGCCAAACAATTTCGCTTCGCATCTGACCGTTTTGTTCGGCCTAGGGTTACGGTCCAAGTTGTGAAAAAATACAACCTCGTCCGATTTGACCGAAATTTAACGAGGGTGCTAAATGCCACGTGGCGATCATGTCGGCGCGTTGTTTTTAGAAATTCGAGTCGTTTCGGCCATGATCGGGGCTCTCGTGAACTTTCAGAAAAAGTTATCGTTCGTTAGTGAAGTTGGGGGGGCAAACGAACTCGAATCACTTCGTGCCACCCGCCGACATGACAGCCTCGATGTTCTGCACAACCTCGTAAATTTTCGGGCCAAACAATTTCGCTTCGCATCTGACCGTTTTGTTCGGCCTAGGGTTACGGTCCAAGTTGTGAAAAAATACAACCTCGTCCGATTTGACCGAAATTTAACGAGGGTGCTAAATGCCTCGTGGCGATCATGTCGGGGCGTTGTTTTCAGAAATTGGAGTCGTTTCGGCCATGATCGGGGCTCTCGTGAACTTTCAGAAAAAGTTATCGTTCGTTAGTGAAGTTGGGGGGCCAAACGAACTCGAATCACTTTGTGCCACCCGCCGACATGACTACCTCGATGTTCTGCACAACCTCGTAAATTTTCGGGCCAAACAATTTCGCTTCGCATCTGACCGTTTTGTTCGGCCTAGGGCTACGGTCCAAGTTGTGAAAAAATACAACCTCGTCCGATTTGACCGAAATTTGACGAGGGTGCTAAATGCCTCGTGGCGATCATGTCGGCTCGTTGTTTTCAGAAATTCGAGTCGTTTCGGCCATGATCGGGGCTCTCGTGAACTTTCAGAAAAAGTTATCGTTCGTTAGTGAAGTTGGGGGAGCAAACGAACTCGACTCACTTCGTGCCACCCGCCGACATGACTGCCTCGATGTCCTGCACAAACTCGTACATTTTCGGGCCAAACAATTTAGTTTCGCATCTGACCATTTTGTTCGGCCTAGGGTTACAGTCCAAGTTGTGAAAAAATACAAACTCGTCCGATTAGCCCGAAATTTTACGAGGGTGCTAAATGCCTCGTGGCGATCATGTCGGCGCGTTGTTTTCAGAAATTCGAGTCATTTCGGCCATGACCGGGGCTATCGTGAACTTTCAGAAAAAGTTATCGTTCGTTAGTGAAGTTGGGGGGCCAAACGAACTTGAATCACTTCGTGCCACCCGCCGACATGATTGCCGCGATG
The DNA here is from genome assembly GCF_965113065.1 of Corylus avellana. Taxonomy (NCBI): domain Eukaryota; kingdom Viridiplantae; phylum Streptophyta; class Magnoliopsida; order Fagales; family Betulaceae; genus Corylus; species Corylus avellana. The sequence goes on along the minus strand of NC_142495.1, from coordinate 14,891,386 downwards.
TTCTGCACAAGGTCGTAAATTTTCGGGCCAAACAATTTCGCTTCGCATCTGACCATTTTGTTCGGCCTAAGTTTTCGGTCCGAGTTGTGAAAAAATACGTCCACGTCCGATTTGCCAAAAATTTTCCGAGGGTGCTAAATGCCTCGTGGCGATCATGTCGGTGCGTTGTTTTCAGAAATTGGAGTCGTTCCGGCCACGATCGGGGCTCTCGTGAACTTTTACAAAAAGTTATCGTTCGTTAGTGAAGTTTGGGGGGCAAACGAACTCGAATCACTTCGTGCCACCCGCCGACATGATTGCCTCCATGTTCTGCACAAGCTCGTCAATTTTCGGGCCAACCAATTTCGCTTCGCATCTCACCATTTTGTTCGGCCTTGGGTTTCGGTCCGAATTGTGAAAAAATACAACCTCGTCCGATTTGCCTGAAATTTTACGAGGGTGCTAAATCCCTCGTGGCGATCATGTCGGTGCGTTGTTTTCAGAAATTCGAGTCATTCCGGCCACGATCAGGGCTCTCGTGAACTTTCAGAAAAAGTTATCGTTCGTTAGTGAAGTTGGGGGGCCAAATGAACTTGAATCACTTCGTGCCACCCGCCGACATGATTGCCTCGATGTTCTGCACAAGCTCGTAAATTTTCGGGCCAAACAATTTCGCTTCGCATCTCACCATTTTGTTCGGCCTAGGGTTACAGTCCAAGTTGTGAAAAAATACAAACTCGTCCGATTTGCCAGAAATTTTACGAGGGTGCTAAATGCCTCGTGGCGATCATGTCGGTGCGTTGTTTTCAGAAATTGGAGTCGTTCCGGCCACGATCGGGGCTCTCGTGAACTTTCACAAAAAGTTATCGTTCGTTAGTGAAGTTGGGGGGGCAAACGAACTTGAATCACTTCGTGCCACCCGCCGACATGATTGCCTCCATGTTCTGCACAAGCTCGTAAATTTTCGGGCCAAACAATTTCGCGTCGCATCTCACCATTTTGTTCGGCCTTGGGTTTCGGTCCGAATTGTGAAAAAATACAACCTCGTCCGATTTGCCCGAAATTTTACGAGGGTGCTAAATGCCTAGTGGCGATCATGTCGGTGCGTTGTTTTCAGAAGTTTGAGTCGTTCCGGCCACGATCGGGCCTTTCGTGAACTTTCAGAAAAAGTTATCGTTCGTTAGTGAAGTTGGGGGGCCAAACGAACTCGAATCACTTCGTGCCACCCGCCGACATGATTGCCTCGATGTTCTGCACAAGCTCGTAAATTTTCGGGCCAAACAATTTCGCTTCGCATCTGACCATTTTGTTCGGCCTAGGTTTTCGGTCCGAGTTGTGAAAAAATACGTCCACGTCCGATTTGCCAAAAATTTTTCGAGGGTGATAAATGCCTCGTGGCGATCATGTCGGTGCGTTGTTTTCAAAAATTCGAGTCGTTCCGGCCACGATCGAGGCTCTCGTGAACTTTCACAAAAAGTTATCGTTCGTTAGTGAAGTTGGGGGGCCAAACGAACTCGAATCACTTCGTGCCACCCGCCGACATGATTGCCTCCATGTGCTGCACAAGCTCGTAAATTTTCGGGCCAAACAATTTCGCTTCGCATCTCAACATTTTGTTCGGCCTTGGGTTTCGGTCCGAATTGTGAAAAAATACGACCTCGTCCGATTTGCCCGAAATTTTACGCGGGTGCTAAATGCCTCGTGGCGATCATGTCGGTGCGTTGTTTTCAGAAATTGGAGTCGTTCCGGCCACGATCGGGGCTCTCGTGAACTTTCACAAAAAGTTATCGTTCGTTAGTGAAGTTGGGGGGGCAAACGAACTTGAATCACTTCGTGCCACCCGCCGACATGATTGCCTCCATGTTCTGCACAAGCTCGTAAATTTTCGGGCCAAACAATATCGCGTCGCATCTCACCATTTTGTTCGGCCTTGGGTTTCGGTCCGAATTGTGAAAAAATACAACCTCGTCCGATTTGCCCGAAATTTTACGAGGGTGCTAAATGCCTAGTGGCGATCATGTCGGTGCGTTGTTTTCAGAAGTTTGAGTCGTTCCGGCCACGATCGGGCCTTTCGTGAACTTTCAGAAAAAGTTATCGTTCGTTAGTGAAGTTGGGGGGCCAAACGAACTCGAATCACTTCGTGCCACCCGCCGACATGATTGCCTCGATGTTCTGCACAAGCTCGTAAATTTTCGGGCCAAACAATTTCGCTTCGCATCTGACCATTTTGTTCGGCCTAGGTTTTCGGTCCGAGTTGTGAAAAAATACGTCCACGTCCGATTTGCCAAAAATTTTCCGAGGGTGATAAATGCCTCGTGGCGATCATGTCGGTGCGTTGTTTTCAAAAATTCGAGTCGTTCCGGCCACGATCGGGGCTCTCGTGAACTTTCACAAAAAGTTATCGTTCGTTAGTGAAGTTGGGGGGCCAAACGAACTCGAATCACTTCGTGCCACCCGCCGACATGATTGCCTCCATGTGCTGCACAAGCTCGTAAATTTTCGGGCCAAACAATTTCGCTTCGCATCTCAACATTTTGTTCGGCCTTGGGTTTCGGTCCGAATTGTGAAAAAATACGACCTCGTCCGATTTGCCCGAAATTTTACGCGGGAGCTAAATGACTCGTCGCGATCATGTCGGTGCGTTGTTTTCAGAAATTCGAGTCGTTCCGGCCACAATCGGGGCTCTCGTGAACTTTCAGAAAAAGTTATCGTTCGTTAGTGAAGTTGGGGCCTTGGGGGGGCAAACGAACTCGAATCACTTCGTGCCACCCGCCAACATGATTGCCTCGATGTTCTGCACAAGCTCGTAAATTTTTGGGCCAAACAATTTCGCTTCGCATCTGACCATTTTGTTCGGCCTAGGTTTTCGGTCCGAGTTGTGAAAAAATACGTCCACGTCCGATTTGTCAAAAATTTTCCGAGGGTGCTAAATCCCTCGTGGCGATCATGTCGGTGCGTTGTTTTCAAAAATTCGAGTCGTTCCGGCCACGATCGGGGCTCTCGTGAATTTTCACAAAAAGTTATCGTTCGTTAGTGAAGTTGGGGGGGGCAAACGAACTCGAATCACTTCGTGCCACCCGCCGACCTGATTGCCTCCATGTTCTTCACAAGCTCGTAAATTTTCGGGCCAAACAATTTCGCTTCGCATCTGACCATTTTGTTCCGCCTAGGGTTTCGGTCCGAGTTGTGAAAAAATACGACCTCGTCCGATTTGCCCGAAATTTTACGAGGGTGCTAAATGCCTCGTCGCGATCATGTCGGTGCGTTGTTTTCAGAAATTCGAGTCGTTCCGGCCACGATCGGGGCTCTCGTGAACTTTCAGAAAAAGTTATTGTTCGTTAGTGAAGTTGGGGGGGCAAACGAACTCGAATCACTTCGTGCCACCCCCCGACATGATTGCCTCGATGTTCTGCACAAGCTCGTAAATTTTCGGGCCAAACAATTTCGCTTCGCATCTGACCATTTTGTTCCACCTAGGGTTTCGGTCCGAGTTGTGAAAAAATACGACCTCATCCGATTTGCCAAAAATTTTACGAGGGTGCTAAATGCCTCGTGGCGATCATGTCGGTGCGTTGTTTTCAGAAATTCGAGTTGTTTCGGCCACGATCGAGGCTCTCGTGAACTTTCAGAAAAAGTTATCGTTCGTTAGTGAAGTTGGGGGGGCAAACGAACTCGAATCACTTCGTGCGACCCCCCGACATGATTGCCTCGATGTTCTGCACAAACTCGTAAATTTTCGGGCCAAACAATTTCGCTTCGCATCTGACCATATTGTTCGGCCTAGGGTTTTGGTCTGTGTTGTGAAAAAATACGACCTCGTCTGATTTGCCCAAAATTTTACGAGGGTGCTAAATGCCTCGTCGCGATCATGTCGGTGCGTTGTTTTCAGAAATTCGAGTCGTTCCGGCCACGATCGGGGCTCTTGTGAACTTTCAGAAAAAGTTAACGTTCGTTAGTGAAGTTGGGGGGGCAAACGAACTCGAATCACTTCGTGCCACCCCCCGACATGATTGCCTCGATGTTCTGCACAAGCTCGTAAATTTTCGGGCCAAACAATTTTGCTTCGCATCTGACCATTTTGTTCCGCCTAGGGTTTCGGTCCGAGTTGTGAAAAAATACGACCTCGTCCGATTTGCCAAAAATTTTACTAGGGTGCTAAATGCCTCGTGGCGATCATGTCGGTGCGTTGTTTTCAGAAATTCGAGTCGTTTCGGCCACGATCGGGGCTCTCGTGAACTTTCAGAAAAAGTTATCGTTCGTTAGTGAAGTTGGGGCGGCAAACGAACTCGAATCACTTCGTGCCACCCCCCGATATGATTGCCTATAAGTTCTGCACAAGCTCGTGAAATTTCGAGCGAAAAAATTTCTCTTCGCATCCGACCATTTTGTTCGGCCTAGGGTTTCGGTCCTGGTTTTGAAAAAATACGACGTCGTCCGATTTGCCCGAAAATTCACGAGGGTGCTCTGTGCATCGTCGCGATCATGTCGGCTGGTGTCGAAGTGTAATTCGAGTCGTTTCGGCCTGGTTCGGGGCACTTGTTATTTTCGGAAAAAGTTATCGTTCGTGAAAGAAAATGGGGGGGCAAACGAACTCGAATCACTTCGTGTCACCTGCCGATATGATTGCCTATAAGTTCTGCACAAGCTCGTAAATTTTCGAGCGAAAAAATTTCACTTCGCATCCGACCATTTTGTTCGGCCTAGGGTTTCGGTCCTGGTTTTGAAAAAATACGACGTCGTCCGATTTGCCCGAAAATTCACGAGGGTGCTCTGTGCATCGTCGCGATCATGTCGGCGGGTCTCGAAGTGTAATTCAAGTCCTTTCGGCCGGGTTCGGGGCACTTGTTATTTTCGGAAAAAGTTATCGTTCGTGAAAGAAAATGGGGGGGTAAACGAAGTCGAATCACTTCGTGTCACCTGCCGATATGATTGCCTATAAGTTCTGCACAAGCTCGTAAAATTTCGAGCGAAAAAATTTCACTTCGCATCCGACCATTTTGTTCGGCCTATGGTTTCGGTCCTGGTTGTGAAAAAATACGACGTCGTCCGATTGGCCCGAAAATTTACGAGGGTGCTCTGTGCATCGTCGCGATCATGTCGGCGGGTCTCAAAGTGTAATTCGAGTCGTTTCGGCCGGGTTCGGGGCACTTGTTATTTTCGGAAAAAGTTATCGTTCGTGAAAGAAAATGGGGGGGAAACGAACTCGAATCACTTCGTGTCACCTGCCGATATGATTGCCTATAAGTTCTGCACAAGCTCGTAAAATTTCGAGCAAAACAATTTCACTTCGGATCCGACCATTTTGTTCGGCCTAGGGTTTCGGTCCTGGTTGTGAAAAATACGACGTCGTCCGATTTGCCCGAAAATTTACGAGGGTGCTCTGTGCATCGTCGCGATCATGTCGGCGGGTGTCGAAGTGTAATTCGAGTCGTTTCGGCCGGGTTCGTGGCACTTGTTATTTTCGGAAAAAGTTATCGTTCGTGAAAGAAAATGGGGGGGAAACGAACTCGAATCACTTCGTGTCACCTGCCGATATGATTGCCTATAAGTTCTGCGCAAGCTCGTAAACTATCGAGCGAAAAAATTTCACTTCGCATCCGACCATTTTGTTCGGCCTAGGGTTTCGGTCCTGGTTGTGAAATAATACGAAGTCGTCCGATTTGCCCGAAAATTTACGAGGGTGCTCTGTGCATCGTCGCGATCATGTCGGCGGTTGTCGACATGTAATACGAGTCGTTTCGGCCGGGTTCGGGGCACTTGTTATTTTCGGAAAATGTTATCGTTCGTGAAAGAAAATGGGGGGGCAAACGAACTCAAATCACTTCGTGTCACCTGCCGATATGATTGCCTATAAGTTCTGCGCAAGCTCGTAAACTTTCGAGCGAAAAAATTTCACTTCGCATCCGACCATTTTGTTCGGCCTAGGGTTTCGGTCCTGGTTTTGAAAAAATACGACGTCGTCCGATTTGCCCGAAAATTCACGAGGGTGCTCTGTGCATCGTCGCGATCATGTCGGCTGGTGTCGAAGTGTAATTCGAGTCGTTCCGGCTTGGTTCGGGGCACTTGTTATTTTCGGAAAAAGTTATCGTTCGTGAAAGAAAATGGGGGGGCAAACGACCTCGAATCACTTCGTGTCACCTGCCGATATGATTGACTATAAGTTCTGCACAAGCTCGTAAACTTTCGAGCGAAAAAATTTCACTTCGTATCCGACCATTTTGTTCGGCCTAGGGTTTCGGTCCTGGTTGTGAAAAAATACGACGTCGTCCGATTTGCCCGAAAATTTACGAGGGTGCTCTGTGCATCGTCGCGATCATGTCGGCGGGTCTTGAAGTGTAATTCGAGTCGTTTCGGCCGGGTTCGGGGCACTTGTTATTTTCGGAAAAAGTTATCGTTCGTGAAAGAAAATGGGGGGGAAACGAACTCGAATCACTTCGTGTCACCTGCCGATATGATTGCCTATAAGTTCTGCACAAGCTCGTAAAATTTCGAGCAAAACAATTTCACTTCGGATCCGACCATTTTGTTCGGCCTAGGGTTTCGGTCCTGGTTGTGAAAAATACGACGTCGTCCGATTTGCCCGAAAATTTACGAGGGTGCTCTGTGCATCGTCGCGATCATGTCGGCGGGTCTCGAAGTGTAATTCGAGTCGTTTCGGCCGGGTTCGTGGCACTTGTTATTTTCGGAAAAAGTTATCGTTCGTGAAAGAAAATGGGGGGGAAACGAACTCGAATCACTTCGTGTCACCTGCCGATATGATTGCCTATAAGTTCTGCGCAAGCTCGTAAACTATCGAGCGAAAAAATTTCACTTCGCATCCGACCATTTTGTTCGGCCTAGGGTTTCGGTCCTGGTTGTGAAATAATACGAAGTCGTCCGATTTGCCCGAAAATTTACGAGGGTGCTCTGTGCATCGTCGCGATCATGTCGGCGGTTGTCGACATGTAATACGAGTCGTTTCGGCCGGGTTCGGGGCACTTGTTATTTTCGGAAAATGTTATCGTTCGTGAAAGAAAATGGGGGGGCAAACGAACTCGAATCACTTCGTGTCACCTGCCGATATGATTGCCTATAAGTTCTGCGCAAGCTCGTAAACTTTCGAGCGAAAAAATTTCACTTCGCATCCGACCATTTTGTTCGGCCTAGGGTTTCGGTCCTGGTTTTGAAAAAATACAACGTCGTCCGATTTGCTTGAAAATTCACGAGGGTGCTCTGTGCATCGTCGCGATCATGTCGGCTGGTGTCGAAGTGTAATTCGAGTCGTTTCGGCCTGGTTCGGGGCACTTGTTATTTTCGGAAAAAGTTATTTTTCGTGAAAGAAAATGGGGGGGCAAACGACCTCGAATCACTTCGTGTCACCTGCCGATATGATTGACTATAAGTTCTGCACAAGCTCGTAAACTTTCGAGCGACAAAATTTCACTTCGCATCCGACCATTTTGTTCGGCCTAGGGTTTCGGTCCTGGTTGTGAAAAAATACAACGTCGTCCGATTTGCCCGAAAATTTACGAGGGTGCTCTGTGCATCGTCGCGATCATGTCGGCGGGTCTCGAAGTGTAATTCAAGTCCTTTCGGCCGGGTTCGGGGCAGTTGTTATTTTCGGAAAAAGTTATTGTTCGTGAAAGAAAATGGGGGGGTAAACGAAGTCGAATCACTTCGTGTCACCTGCCGATATGATTGCCTAGAAGTTCTGCACAAGCTCGTAAAATTTCAAGCGAAAAAATTTCACTTCGCATCCGACCATTTTGTTCGGCCTATGGTTTCGGTCCTGGTTGTGAAAAAATACGACGTCCTCCGATTTGCCCGAAAATTTACGAGGGTGCTCTGTGCATCGTCGCGATCATGTCGGCGGGTCTCGATGTGTAATTCGAGTCGTTTCGGCCGGGTTCGGGGCACTTGTTATTTTCGGAAAAAGTTATCGTTCGTGAAAGAAAATGGGGGGGAAACGAACTCGAATCACTTCGTGTCACCTGCCGATATGATTGCCTATAAGTTCTGCACAAGCTCGTAAAATTTCGAGCAAAACAATTTCACTTCGGATCCGACCATTTTGTTCGGCCTAGGGTTTCGGTCCTGGTTGTGAAAAATACGACGTCGTCCGATTTGTCCTAAAATTTACGAGGGTGCTCTGTGCATCGTGGCGATCATGTCGGCGGGTGTCGAAGTGTAATTCGAGTCGTTTCGGCCGGGTTCGTGGCACTTGTTATTTTCGGAAAAAGTTATCGTTCGTGAAAGAAAATGGGGGGGAAACGAACTCGAATCACTTCGTGTCACCTGCCGATATGATTGCCTATAAGTTCTGCACAAGCTCGTAAAATTTCGAGCAAAAAAATTTCACTTCGCATCCGACCATTTTGTTCGGCCTAGGGTTTCGGTCCTGGTTGTGAAATAATACGAAGTCGTCCGATTTGCCCGAAAATTTACGAGGGTGCTCTGTGCATCGTCGCGATCATGTCGGCGGGTGTCGAAGTGTAATTAGAGTCGTTTCGGCCGGGTTCGGGGCACTTGTTATTTTCGGAAAATGTTATCGTTCGTGAAAGAAAATGGGGGGGCAAACAAACTCGAATCACTTCGTGTCACCTGCCGATATGATTGCCTATAAGTTCTGCACAAGCTCGTAAAATTTCGAGCGAAAAAATTTCACTTTGCATCCGACCATTTTGTTCGGCCTAGGGTTTCGGTCCTGGTTGTGAAAAAATACAAAGTCGTCCTATTTGCCCGAAAATTTACGAGGGTGCTCTGTGCATCGTCGCGATCATGTCGGCGGGTCTCGAAGTGTAATTCGAGTCGTTTCGGCCGGGTTCGGGGCACTTGTTATTTTCGGAAAAAGTTATTGTTCGTGAAAGAAAATGGGGGGGCAAACGAAGTCGAATTACTTCGTGTCACCTGCCGATATGATTGCCTATAAGTTCTGCACAAGCTCGTAAAATGTCGAGCAAAAAAATTTCACTTCGCATCCGACCATTTTGTTCGGCCTAGGGTTTCGGTCCTGGTTGTGAAAAAATACGAAGTCGTCTGATTTGCCCGAAAATTTACGAGGGTGCTCTGTGCATCGTCGCGATCATGTCGGCGGGTGTCGACGTGTAATACGAGTCGCTTCGGCCGGGTTCGGGGCACTTGTTATTTTCGGAAAATGTTATCGTTCGTGAAAGAAAATTGGGGGGCAAACGAACTCGAATCACTTCGTGTCACCTTCCGATATGATTGCCTATAAGTTCTAGAGAAGCTCGTAAAATTTCGAGCAAAACAATTTCACTTCGGATCCGACCATTTTGTTCGGCCTAGGGTTTCGGTCCTGGTTGTGAAAAATACGACGTCGTCCGATTTGCCCGAAAATTTACGAGGGGGCTCTGTGCATCGTCGCGATCATGTCGGCGGGTCTCGAAGTGTAATTCGAGTCGTTCGGCCGGGTTCGGGGCACTTGTTATTTTCGGAAAATGTGATCGTTCGTGAAAGAAAATTGGGGGGCAAACGAACTCGAATCACTTCGTGTCACCTTCCGATATGATTGCCTATAAGTTCTGCACAAGCTCGAAAAATTTCGAGCAAAACAATTTCACTTCGGATCCGACCATTTTGTTCGGCCTAGGGTTTCGGTCCTGGTTTTGAAAAAGTACGACGTCGTCAGATTTGCCCGAAAATTTACGAGCGTGCTCTGTGCATCGTCGCGATCATGTCGGCGGGTCTCGAAGTGTAATTCGAGTCGTTTCGGCCGGGTTCGGGGCACTTGTTATTTTCGGAAAAAGTTATTGTTCGTGAAAGAAAATGGGGGGGCAAACGAAGTCGAATTACTTCGTGTCACCTGCCGATATGATTGCCTATAAGTTCTGCACAAGCTCGTAAAATTTCGAGCAAAAAAATTTCACTTCGCATCCGACCATTTTGTTCGGCCTAGGGTTTCGGTCCTGGTTGTGAAAAAATACGAAGTCGTCCGATTTGCCCGAAAATTTACGAGGGTGCTCTGTGCATCATCGCGATCATGTCGGCGGGTGTCGACGTGTAATACGAGTCGTTTCGGCCGGGTTCGGGGCACTTGTTATTTTCGGAAAATGTTATCGTTCGTGAAAGAAAATTGGGGGGCAAACGAACTCGAATCACTTCGTGTCACCTTCCGATATGATTGCCTATAAGTTCTGCAGAAGCTCGTAAAATTTCGAGCAAAACAATTTCACTTCGGATCCGACCATTTTGTTCGGCCTAGGGTTTCGGTCCTGGTTGTGAAAAATACGACGTCGTCCGATTTGCCCGAAAATTTACGAGGGGGCTCTGTGCATCGTCGCGATCATGTCGGCGGGTCTCGAAGTGTAATTCGAGTCGTTCGGCCGGGTTCGGGGCACTTGTTATTTTCGGAAAATGTGATCGTTCGTGAAAGAAAATTGGGGGGCAAACGAACTCGAATCACTTCGTGTCACCTTCCGATATGATTGCCTATAAGTTCTGCACAAGCTCGAAAAATTTCGAGCAAAACAATTTCACTTCGGATCCGACCATTTTGTTCGGCCTAGGGTTTCGGTCCTGGTTTTGAAAAAGTACGACGTCGTCAGATTTGCCCGAAAATTTACGAGCGTGCTCTGTGCATCGTCGCGATCATGTCGGCGGGTGTCGAAGTGTAAGTCGAGTCGTTTCGGCCGGGTTCGTGGCACTTGTTATTTTCGGAAAAATTTATCGTTCGTGAAAGAAAATGGGGGGGAAACGAACTCGAATCACTTCGTGTCACCTGCCGATATGATTGCCTATAAGTTCTGCACAAGCTCGTAAAATTTCGAGCAAAAAAATTTCACTTCGCATCCGACCATTTTGTTCGGCGTAGGGTTTCGGTCCTGGTTGTGAAAAATACGACGTCGTCCGATTTGCCCTAAAATTTACGAGGGTGCTCTGTGCATCGTGGCGATCATGTCGGCGGGTGTCGAAGTGTAATTCGAGTCGTTTCGGCCGGGTTCGTGGCACTTGTTATTTTCGGAAAAAGTTATCGTTTGTGAAAGAAAATGGGGGGGAAACGAACTCGAATCACTTCGTGTCACCTGCCGATATGATTGCCTATAAGTTCTGCACAAGCTCGTAAAATTTCGAGCAAAAAAATTTCACTTCGCATCCGACCATTTTGTTCGGCCTAGGGTTTCGGTCCTGGTTGTGAAATAATACGAAGTCGTCCGATTTGCCCGAAAATTTACGAGGGTGCTCTGTGCATCGTCGCGATCATGTCGGCGGTTGTCGACATGTAATACGAGTCGTTTCGGCCGGGTTCGGGGCACTTGTTATTTTCGGAAAATGTTATCGTTCGTGAAAGAAAATGGGGGGGCAAACGAACTCGAATCACTTCGTGTCACCTGCCGATATGATTGCCTATAAGTTCTGCGCAAGCTCGTAAACTTTCGAGCGAAAAAATTTCACTTCGCATCCGACCATTTTGTTCGGCCTAGGGTTTCGGTCCTGGTTTTGAAAAAATACGACGTCGTCCGATTTGCCCAAAAATTCACGAGGGTGCTCTGTGCATCGTCGCGATCATGTCGGCTGGTGTCGAAGTGTAATTCGAGTCGTTTCGGCCTGGTTCGGGGCACTTGTTATTTTCGGAAAAAGTTATCGTTCGTGAAAGAAAATGGGGGGGCAAACGAACTCGAATCACTTCGTGTCACCTGCCGATATGATTGACTATAAGTTCTGCACAAGCTCGTAAAATTTCGAGCAAAAAAATTTCACTTCGCATCCGACCATTTTGTTCGGCCTAGGGTTTCGGTCCTGGTTGTGAAATAATACGAAGTCGTCCGATTTGCCCGAAAATTTACGAGGGTGCTCTGTGCATCGTCGCGATCATGTCGGCGGGTGTCGAAGTGTAATTAGAGTCGTTTCGGCCGGGTTCGGGGCACTTGTTATTTTCGGAAAATGTTATCGTTCGTGAAAGAAAATGGGGGGGCAAACAAACTCGAATCACTTCGTGTCACCTGCCGATATGATTGCCTATAAGTTCTGCACAAGCTCGTAAAATTTCGAGCGAAAAAATTTCACTTTGCATCCGACCATTTTGTTCGGCCTAGGGTTTCGGTCCTGGTTGTGAAAAAATACAAAGTCGTCCTATTTGCCCGAAAATTTACGAGGGTGCTCTGTGCATCGTCGCGATCATGTCGGCGGGTCTCGAAGTGTAATTCGAGTCGTTTCGGCCGGGTTCGGGGCACTTGTTATTTTCGGAAAAAGTTATTGTTCGTGAAAGAAAATGGGGGGGCAAACGAAGTCGAATTACTTCGTGTCACCTGCCGATATGATTGCCTATAAGTTCTGCACAAGCTCGTAAAATGTCGAGCAAAAAAATTTCACTTCGCATCCGACCATTTTGTTCGGCCTAGGGTTTCGGTCCTGGTTGTGAAAAAATACGAAGTCGTCTGATTTGCCCGAAAATTTACGAGGGTGCTCTGTGCATCGTCGCGATCATGTCGGCGGGTGTCGACGTGTAATACGAGTCGCTTCGGCCGGGTTCGGGGCACTTGTTATTTTCGGAAAATGTTATCGTTCGTGAAAGAAAATTGGGGGGCAAACGAACTCGAATCACTTCGTGTCACCTTCCGATATGATTGCCTATAAGTTCTAGAGAAGCTCGTAAAATTTCGAGCAAAACAATTTCACTTCGGATCCGACCATTTTGTTCGGCCTAGGGTTTCGGTCCTGGTTGTGAAAAATACGACGTCGTCCGATTTGCCCGAAAATTTACGAGGGGGCTCTGTGCATCGTCGCGATCATGTCGGCGGGTCTCGAAGTGTAATTTGAGTCGTTCGGCCGGGTTCGGGGCACTTGTTATTTTCGGAAAATGTGATCGTTCGTGAAAGAAAATTGGGGGGCAAACGAACTCGAATCACTTCGTGTCACCTTCCGATATGATTGCCTATAAGTTCTGCACAAGCTCGAAAAATTTCGAGCAAAACAATTTCACTTCGGATCCGACCATTTTGTTCGGCCTAGGGTTTCGGTCCTGGTTTTGAAAAAGTACGACGTCGTCAGATTTGCCCGAAAATTTACGAGCGTGCTCTGTGCATTGTCGCGATCATGTCGGCGGGTCTCGAAGTGTAATTCGAGTCGTTTCGGCCGGGTTCGGGGCACTTGTTATTTTCGGAAAAAGTTATTGTTCGTGAAAGAAAATGGGGGGGCAAACGAAGTCGAATTACTTCGTGTCACCTGCCGATATGATTGCCTATAAGTTCTGCACAAGCTCGAAAAATTTCGAGCAAAACAATTTCACTTCGGATCCGACCATTTTGTTCGGCCTAGGGTTTCGGTCCTGGTTTTGAAAAAGTACGACGTCGTCAGATTTGCCCGAAAATTTACGAGCGTGCTCTGTGCATCGTCGCGATCATGTCGGCGGGTGTCGAAGTGTAAGTCGAGTCGTTTCGGCCGGGTTCGTGGCACTTGTTATTTTCGGAAAAAGTTATCGTTCGTGAAAGAAAATGGGGGGGAAACGAACTCGAATCACTTCGTGTCACCTGCCGATATGATTGCCTATAAGTTCTGCACAAGCTCGTAAAATTTCGAGCAAAAAAATTTCACTTCGCATCCGACCATTTTGTTCGGCCTAGGGTTTCGGTCCTGGTTGTGAAAAAATACAAAGTCGTCCTATTTGCCCGAAAATTTACGAGGGTGCTCTGTGCATCGTCGCGATCATGTCGGCGGGTCTCGAAGTGTAATTCGAGTCGTTTCGGCCGGGTTCGGGGCACTTGTTATTTTCGGAAAAAGTTATTGTTCGTGAAAGAAAATGGGGGGGCAAACGAAGTCGAATTACTTCGTGTCACCTGCCGATATGATTGCCTATAAGTTCTGCACAAGCTCGTAAAATGTCGAGCAAAAAAATTTCACTTTGCATCCGACCATTTTGTTCGGCCTAGGGTTTCGGTCCTGGTTGTGAAAAAATACGAAGTCGTCTGATTTGCCCGAAAATTTACGAGGGTGCTCTGTGCATCGTCGCGATCATGTCGGCGGGTGTCGACGTGTAATACGAGTCGCTTCGGCCGGGTTCGGGGCACTTGTTATTTTCGGAAAATGTTATCGTTCGTGAAAGAAAATTGGGGGGCAAACGAACTCGAATCACTTCGTGTCACCTTCCGATATGATTGCCTATAAGTTCTAGAGAAGCTCGTAAAATTTCGAGCAAAACAATTTCACTTCGGATCCGACCATTTTGTTCGGCCTAGGGTTTCGGTCCTGGTTGTGAAAAATACGACGTCGTCCGATTTGCCCAAAAATTTACGAGGGGGCTCTGTGCATCGTCGCGATCATGTCGGCGGGTCTCGAAGTGTAATTCGAGTCGTTCGGCCGGGTTCGGGGCACTTGTTATTTTCGGAAAATGTGATCGTTCGTGAAAGAAAATTGGGGGGCAAACGAACTCGAATCACTTCGTGTCACCTTCCGATATGATTGCCTATAAGTTCTGCACAAGCTCGAAAAATTTCGAGCAAAACAATTTCACTTCGGATCCGACCATTTTGTTCGGCCTAGGGTTTCGGTCCTGGTTTTGAAAAAGTACGACGTCGTCAGATTTGCCCGAAAATTTACGAGCGTGCTCTGTGCATCGTCGCGATCATGTCGGCGGGTCTCGAAGTGTAATTCGAGTCGTTTCGGCCGGGTTCGGGGCACTTGTTATTTTCGGAAAAAGTTATTGTTCGTGAAAGAAAATGGGGGGGCAAACGAAGTCGAATTACTTCGTGTCACCTGCCGATATGATTGCCTATAAGTTCTGCACAAGCTCGTAAAATTTCGAGCAAAAAAATTTCACTTCGCATCCGACCATTTTGTTCGGCCTAGGGTTTCGGTCCTGGTTGTGAAAAAATACGAAGTCGTCCGATTTGCCCGAAAATTTACGAGGGTGCTCTGTGCATCGTCGCGATCATGTCGGCGGGTGTCGACGTGTAATACGAGTCGTTTCGGCCGGGTTCGGGGCACTTGTTATTTTCGGAAAATGTTATCGTTCGTGAAAGAAAATTGGGGGGCAAACGAACTCGAATCACTTCGTGTCACCTTCCGATATGATTGCCTATAAGTTCTGCAGAAGCTCGTAAAATTTCGAGCAAAACAATTTCACTTCGGATCCGACCATTTTGTTCGGCCTAGGGTTTCGGTCCTGGTTGTGAAAAATACGACGTCGTCCGATTTGCCCGAAAATTTACGAGGGGGCTCTGTGCATCGTCGCGATCATGTCGGCGGGTCTCGAAGTGTAATTCGAGTCGTTCGGCCGGGTTCGGGGCACTTGTTATTTTCGGAAAATGTGATCGTTCGTGAAAGAAAATTGGGGGGCAAACGAACTCGAATCACTTCGTGTCACCTTCCGATATGATTGCCTATAAGTTCTGCACAAGCTCGAAAAATTTCGAGCAAAACAATTTCACTTCGGATCCGACCATTTTGTTCGGCCTAGGGTTTCGGTCCTGGTTTTGAAAAAGTACGACGTCGTCAGATTTGCCCGAAAATTTACGAGCGTGCTCTGTGCATCGTCGCGATCATGTCGGCGGGTGTCGAAGTGTAAGTCGAGTCGTTTCGGCCGGGTTCGTGGCACTTGTTATTTTCGGAAAAAGTTATCGTTCGTGAAAGAAAATGGGGGGGAAACGAACTCGAATCACTTCGTGTCACCTGCCGATATGATTGCCTATAAGTTCTGCACAAGCTCGTAAAATTTCGAGCAAAAAAATTTCACTTCGCATCCGACCATTTTGTTCGGCGTAGGGTTTCGGTCCTGGTTGTGAAAAATACGACGTCGTCCGATTTGCCCTAAAATTTACGAGGGTGCTCTGTGCATCGTGGCGATCATGTCGGCGGGTGTCGAAGTGTAATTCGAGTCGTTTCGGCCGGGTTCGTGGCACTTGTTATTTTCGGAAAAAGTTATCGTTCGTGAAAGAAAATGGGGGGGAAACGAACTCGAATCACTTCGTGTCACCTGCCGATATGATTGCCTATAAGTTCTGCACAAGCTCGTAAAATTTCGAGAAAAAAAATTTCACTTCGCATCCGACCATTTTGTTCGGCCTAGGGTTTCGGTCCTGGTTGTGAAATAATACGAAGTCGTCCGATTTGCCCGAAAATTTACGAGGGTGCTCTGTGCATCGTCGCGATCATGTCGGCGGTTGTCGACATGTAATACGAGTCGTTTCGGCCGGGTTCGGGGCACTTGTTATTTTCGGAAAATGTTATCGTTCGTGAAAGAAAATGGGGGGGCAAACGAACTCGAATCACTTCGTGTCACCTGCCGATATGATTGCCTATAAGTTCTGCGCAAGCTCGTAAACTTTCGAGCGAAAAAATTTCACTTCGCATCCGACCATTTTGTTCGGCCTAGGGTTTCGGTCCTGGTTTTGAAAAAATACGACGTCGTCCGATTTGCCCAAAAATTCACGAGGGTGCTCTGTGCATCGTCGCGATCATGTCGGCTGGTGTCGAAGTGTAATTCGAGTCGTTTCGGCCTGGTTCGGGGCACTTGTTATTTTCGGAAAAAGTTATCGTTCGTGAAAGAAAATGGGGGGGCAAACGAACTCGAATCACTTCGTGTCACCTGCCGATATGATTGACTATAAGTTCTGCACAAGCTCGTAAAATTTCGAGCGAAAAAATTTCACTTCGCATCCGACCATTTTGTTCGGCCTAGGGTTTCGGTCCTGGTTGTGAAAAAATACGACGTCGTCCGATTTGCCCGAAAATTTACGAGGGTGCTCTGTGCATCGTCGCGATCAGGTCGGCGGGTCTCGAAGTGTAATTCAAGTCCTTTCGGCCGGGTTCGGGGCAGTTGTTATTTTCGGAAAAACTTATCGTTCGTGAAAGAAAATGGGGGGGCAAACGAACTCGAATCACTTCGTGTCACCTGCCGATATGATTGCCTATAAGTTCTGCACAAGCTCGTAAAATTTTGAGCCAAACAATTTCACTTCGGATCCGACCATTTTGTTCGGCCTAGGGTTTCGGTTCTGGTTGTGAAAAAATACGACGTCGTCCGATTTGCCCGAAAATTTACGAGGGTGCTCTGTGCATCGTCGCGATCATGTCGGCGGGTGTCGAAGTGTAATTCGAGTCGTTTCGGCCGGGTTCGGGGCACTTGTTATTTTCGGAAAAAGTTATCGTTCGTGAAAGAAAATGGGGGGGCAAACGAACTCGAATCACTTCGTGTCACCTGCCGATATGATTGCCTATAAGTTCTGCACAAGCTCGTAAAATGTTGAGCCAAACAATTTCACTTCGGATCCGACCATTTTGTTCGGCCTAGGGTTTCGGTCCTGGTTGTGAAAAAATACAACGTCGTCCGATTTGCCCGAAAATTTACGAGGGTGCTCTGTGCATCGTCGCGATCATGTCGGCGGGTGTCGAAGTGTAATTCGAGTCATTTCGGCCGGGTTTGGTGCACTTGTTATTTTCGGAAAAAGTTATCGTTCGTGAAAGAAAATGGGGGGGCAAACGAACTCGAATCACTTCGTGTCACCTGCCGAAATGATTGCCTATAAGTTCTGCACAAGCTCGTAAAATTTAGAGCGAAAAAATTTCACTTCGCATCCGACCATTTTGTTCGGCCTAGGGTTTCAGTCCTGGTTGTAAAAAAATACGACGTCGTCCGATTTGCCCGAAAATTTACGAGGGTGCTCTGTGCATCGTCGCGATCATGTCGGCGGGTGTCGAAGTGTAATTCGAGTCGTTTCGGCCGGGTTCGGGGCACTTGTTATTTTCGGAAAAACTTATCGTTCGTGAAAGAAAATGGGGGGGCAAACGAACTCGAATGACTTCGTGTCACCTGCCGAAATGATTGCCTAGAAGTTCTGCACAAGCTCGTAAAATTTCGAGCAAAACAATTTCACCTCGCATTCGACCATTTTGTTCGGCCCAGGGTTTCGGTCCTGGTTGTGAAAAAATTCGACGTCGTCCGATTTGCCCGAAAATTTACGAGGGTGCTCTGTGCATCGTGCGATGATGTCGGCGGGTGTCGAAGTGTAATTCGAGTCGTTTCGGCCGGGTTCGGGGCACTTGTTATTTTCGGAAAAACTTATCGTTCGTGAGAGAAAATGGGGGGGGCAAACGAACTCGAATCACTTCGTGTCACCTGCCGATATGATTGCCTATAAGTTCTGCACAAGCTCGTAAAATTTCGAGCGAAAAAATTTCATTTCGCATCCGCCCATTTTGTTCGGCCTAGGGTTTCGGTCCTGGTTGTGAAAAAATACGACGTCGTCCGATTTGCCCGAAAATTTACGAGGGTGCTCTGTGCATCGTCGCGATCATGTCGGCGGGTGTCGAAGTGTAATTCGAGTCGTTTCGTCCGGGTTCGGGGCACTTGTTATTTTCGGAAAAAGTTATCGTTCGTGAAAGAAAATGGGCGGGCAAACGAACTCGAATCACTTCGTGTCACCTGCCGATATGATTGCCTATAAGTTATGCACAAGCTCGTAAAATTTCGAGCAAAACAATTTCACTTCGGATCCGACCATGTTGTTCGACCTAGGGTTTCGCTCCTGGTTGCGAAAAAATACGACGTCGTCCGATTTGCCCGAAAATTTACGAGGGTGCTCTGTTCATCGTCGCGATCATGTCGGCGGGTGTCGAAGTGTAATTCGAGTCGTTTCGTCCGGGTTCGGGGCACTTGTTATTTTCGGAAAAAGTTATCGGTCGTGAAAGAAAATGGGGGGGGCAAACGAACTCGAACCACTTCGTGTCACCTGCCGATATGATTGCCTATAAGTTATGCACAAGCTCGTAAAATTTCGAGCAAAACAATTTCACTTCGGATCCGACCATGTTGTTTGACCTAGGGTTTCGGTCCTGGTTGCGAAAAAATACGACGTCGTCCGATTTGCCCGAAAATTTACGAGGGTGCTCTGTGCATCGTCGTGATCATGTCGGCGGGTGTCGAAGTGTAATTCGAGTCGTTTCAGCCGGGTTCGGGGCACTAGTTATTTTCCGGAAAAACTTATCGTTCGTGAAAGAAAATGGGGGGGGGAAAACGAACTCGAATCACTTCGTGTCACCTGCCGATATGATTGCCTATAAGTTTTGCACAAGCTCGTAAAATTTCGAGGAAAAAAATTTCACTTCGCATCCGACCATTTTATTCGGCCTAGGGTTTCGGACCTGGTTGTGAAAAAATACGGCGTCGTCCGATTTGCCCGAAAGTTTACGAGGGTGCTCTGTGCATCGTCGCGATCATGTCGGCGGGTCTCAAAGTGTAATTCGAGACGTTTTGGCCGGGTTCGGGGCACTTGTTATTTTCGGAAAATGTTATCGTTCGTGAAAGAAAATGGGGGGGCAAACGAACTCGAATCACTTCGTGTCACCCGCCGGTATGATTGCCTATAAGTTCTGCACAAGCTCGTAAAATTTAAAGCGAAAAAATTTCACTTCGCATCCGACCATTTTGTTCGGCCTAGGGTTTCAGTCCTGGTTGTAAAAAAATACGACGTCATCCGATTTGCCCGAAAATTTACGAGGGTGCTCTGTGCATCGTCGCGATCATGTCGGCGGGTGTCGAAGTGTAATTCGAGTCGTTTCGGCCGGGTTCGGGGCCCTTGTTATTTTCGGAAAAACTTATCGTTCGTGAAAGAAAATGGGGGGGCAAACGAACTCGAATCACTTCGTGTCACCTGCCGAAATGATTGCCTAGAAGTTCTGCACAAGCTCGTAAAATTTCGAGCAAAACAATTTCACCTCGCATCCGACCATTTTGTTCGGCCCAGGGTTTCGGTCCTGGTTGTGAAAAAATACGACGTCGTCCGATTTGCCCGAAAATTTACGAGGGTGCTCTGTGCATCGTCGCGATCATGTCGGCGGGTGTCGAAGTGTAATTCGAGTCGTTTCGGCCGGGTTCGAGGCACTTGTTATTTTCCGAAAAACTTATCGTTCGTGAAAGAAAATGGGGGGGGGCAAACGAACTCGAATCACTTCGTGTCACCTGCCGATATGATTGCCTATAAGTTCTGCACAAGCTCGTAAAATTTCAAGCGAAAAAATTTCACTTCGCATCCGCCCATTTTGTTCGGCCTAGGGTTTCGGTCCTGGTTGTGAAAAAATACGACGTCGTCCGATTTGCCCGAAAATTTACGAGGGTGCTCTGTGCATCGTCGCGATCATGTCGGCGGGTGTCGAAGTGTAATTCGAGTCGTTCCGGCCGGGTTCGGGGCGCTTGTTATTTTCGGAAAAAGTAATCGTTCGTGAAAGAAAATGGGGGGGCAAACGAACTCGAATCACTTCGTGTCACCTGCCGATATGATTGCCTATAAGTTTTGCACAAGCTCGTAAAATTTCGAGCGAAAAAATTTCACTTCGCATCCGACGATTTTGTTCGGCCGAGGGTTTCGGTCCTGGTTGTGAAAAAATACGACGTCGTCCGATTTGCCCGAAAATTTACGAGGGTGCTCTGTGCATCGTCGCGATCATGTCGCCGGGTGTCGAAGTGTAATTCGAGTCGTTCCGGCCGGGTTCGGGGCGCTTGTTATTTTCGGAAAAAGTTATCGTTCGTGAAAGAAAATGGGGGGGCAAACGAACTCGAATCACTTTGTGTCACCTGCCGATATGATTGCCTATCAGTTCTGCACAAGCTCGTAAAATTTCGAGCGAAAAAATTTCACTTCGCATCCGCCCATTTTGTTCGGCCTAGGGTTTCAGTCCTGGTTGTGAAAAAATACGACGTCGTCCGATTTGCCCGAAAATTTACAAGGGTGCTCTGTGCATCGTCGCGATCATGTCGGCGGGTGTCGAAGTGTAATTCGAGTCGTTTCGGCCGGGTTCGGGGCACTTGTTATTTTCGGAAAAAGTTATCGTTCGTGAAAGAAAATGGGGGAGGCAAACGAACTCGAATCACTTCGTGTCACCTGCCGATATGATTGCCTATAAGTTCTACACAAGCTCGTAAAATTTCGAGCAAAACAATTTCACCTCGCATCCGACCATTTTGTTCGGCCCAGGGTTTCGTTCCTGGATGTGAAAAAATACGACGTCGTCCGATTTGCCCGAAAATTTACGAGGGTGCTCTGTGTATCGTCGCGATCATGTCGGCGGGTGTCGAAGTGTAATTCGAGTCGTTTCGGCCGGGTTCGGGGCACTTGTTATTGATGAGATTCAACAAGCACCATTAAAGGATCCATTGCATGTTCCAGTTGGGCCTATTACTAGAGCAAGATCCAAGAAGATCAAAGAAGCACTTAATGGGCTGATTGAAGAGATTTGGGCTGATTCTAAAATGGGGCATTCCAAGCTTGGCCCAAAGGGAGATGAAGGCGTAATAAATTTGATCCAAGCTATTCATGGAGCAGATTGCACAAAATTTCCTTAGCAATGGCATGGATTAATGGTTGATTATGGCTGATTGACTATCCAATTACATACCAATTAATTGGATGATTGACTTGCCAAATTACATGCCAATTAGTTGGTTGATTGACTTACCTATTTCAAGACCTTCCTTAAGCGTGATTTAATTGCCAATCTCAGTCTATTTTTGGCATGGAGGAGCTGCAAATGTCAGACCAAATCAACCTTAATTTTAGGCTTTTATTAGTTAGTCCTTTTTTACTTTATTTACTTTCCAATGTTGGAACCAATTTAATTTCCTTTCCATAGCAAGTAGGTAGTCATATTTTCAGCCATGCTTATAAATAGCATGCACTCATTGTAATGGAGATCATGAATGAAAAATACAAAAAGTGAGCTTTGCTTCTTCTATTAGTTCTTCAGAGAACTTGTGAACTTATCAAGGATTCTTCCTTGTGGCGTTCAAACCTATACCTTCGGTTTGCGTTTCGTTTATAAACGTTGGGTCGAAGGTTCTTACTTTTTATACCTTTGGTTCGTGTTTCATATATAAACGTTGGGTCGGGGTTTTCTATCTAAAAATCTGATTTTTAGCTTTCTTGGGTTAATTTCCAATATTGTTTGTTGGGTCTCAAAGCGTGTCGATTGAGGTTCGCATCAGTTATTTTCGGAAAAACTTATCGTTCGTGAAAGAAAATGGGGGGGGGGCAAACGAACTCGAATCACTTCGTGTCACCTGCCGATATGATTGCCTATAAGTTCTGCACAAGCTCGTAAAATTTCGAGCGAAAAAATTTCACTTCGCATCCGACCATTTTGTTCGGCCGAGGGTTTCGGTCCTGGTTGTGAAAAAATACGACGTCGTCCGATTTGCTCGAAAATTTACGAGGGTGTTCTGTGCATCGTCGAGATCATGTCGGCGGGTGTCGAAGTGTAATTCGATTCATTTCGGCCGGGTTCGGGGCACTTGTTATTTTCGGAAAAAGTTATCGTTCGTGAAAGAAAATGGGGGGGCAAACGAACTCGAATCACTTCGTGTCACCTGCCGATATGATTGCCTATAAGTTCTGCACAAGCTCGTAAAATTTCGAGCAAAACAATTTCACTTCGCATCCGACCATTTTGTTCGACCTAGGGTTTCGGTCCTGGTTGTGAAAAAAAACGACGTCGTCCGATTTGCCCGAAAATTTACGAGGGTGCTCTGTGCATCGTCGCGATCATGTCGGCGGGTGTCGAAGTGTAATTCGAGTCGTTCCGGCCGGGTTCGGGGCACTTGTTATTTTCGGAAAAAGTTATCGTTCGTGAAAGAAAATGGGGGGGCAAACAAACTCGAATAACTTCGTATCACCTGCCGATATGATTGCCTAGAAGTTCTGCACAAGCTCGTAAAATTTCGAGCAAAACAATGTCACTTCGCATCCGACCATTTATTCGGCCTAGGGTTTCAGTCCTGGTTGTGAAAAAATACGACGTCGTCCGATTTGCCCGAAAATTTACGAGGGTGCTCTGTGCACCGTGGCGATCATGTCGGGGGTTCTCGAAGTGTAATTCGAGTCGTTTCGGCCGGGTTCGGGGCACTTGTTATTTTTGGAAAAAGTTATCGTTCGTGAAAGAAAATGGGGGGGCAAACGAACTCGAATCACTTCGTGTCACCTGCCGATATGATTGCCTATAAGTTCTGCACAAGCTCGTAAAATTTCGAGCGAAAAAATTTCACTTCGCATCCGACCATTTTGTTCGGCCTAGGGTTTCGGTCCTGGTTGTGAAAAAATACGACGTCGTCCGATTTGCCCGAAATTTTACGAGGGTGCTCTGTGCATCGTCGCGATCAGGTCGGCGGGTGTCGAAGTGTAATTCGAGTCGTTTCGGCCGGGTTCGGGGCACTTGTTATTTTCCGAAAAAGTTATCGTTCGTGAAAGAAAATGGGGGGGCAAACGAACTCGAATCACTTCGTGTCACCTGCCGATATGATTGCCTATAAGTTCTGCACAAGCTCGTAAAATTTCGATCGAAAAAATTTCACTTCGCATCCGACCATTTTGTTCGGCCTAGGGTTTCGGTCCTGGTTGTGAAAAAATACGACGTCGTCCGATTTGCCCGAAAATTTACGAGGGTGCTCTGTGCACCGTGGCGATCATGTCGGGGGTTCTCGAAGTGTAATTCGAGTCGTTTCGGCCGGGTTCGGGGCACTTGTTATTTTTGGAAAAAGTTATCGTTCGTGAAAGAAAATGGGGGGGCAAACGAACTCGAATCACTTCGTGTCACCTGCCGATATGATTGCCTATAAGTTCTGCACAAGCTCGTAAAATTTCGATCGAAAAAATTTCACTTCGCATCCGACCATTTTGTTCGGCCTAGGGTTTCGGTCCTGGTTGTGAAAAAATACGACGTCGTCCGATTTGCCCGAAAATTTACGAGGGTGCTCTGTGCACCGTGGCGATCATGTCGGGGGTTCTCGAAGTGTAATTCGAGTCGTTTCGGCCGGGTTCGGGGCACTTGTTATTTTTGGAAAAAGTTATCGTTCGTGAAAGAAAATGGGGGGGCAAACGAACTCGAATCACTTCGTGTCACCTGCCGATATGATTGCCTATAAGTTCTGCACAAGCTCGTAAAATTTCGAGCGAAAAAATTTCACTTCGCATCCGACCATTTTGTTCGGCCTAGGGTTTCGGTCCTGGTTGTGAAAAAATACGACGTCGTCCGATTTGCCCGAAATTTTACGAGGGTGCTCTGTGCATCGTCGCGATCAGGTCGGCGGGTGTCGAAGTGTAATTCGAGTCGTTTCGGCCGGGTTCGGGGCACTTGTTATTTTCCGAAAAAGTTATTGTTCGTGAAAGAAAATGGGGGGGCAAACGAACTCGAATCACTTCGTGTCACCTGCCGATATGATTGCCTATAAGTTCTGCACAAGCTCGTAAAATTTCGAGCGAAAAAATTTCACTTCGCATCCGACCATTTTGTTCGGCCTAGGGTTTCGGTCCTGGTTGTGAAAAAATGAGACGTCCCGAAAATTTACGAGGGTGCTCTGTGCACCGTGGCGATCATGTCGGCGGGTCTCGAAGTGTAATTCGAGTCGTTTCGCCCGGGTTCGGGGCACCTATTATTTTCGGAAAAAGTTATCGTTCGTGAAAGAAAATGGGGGGGCAAACGAACTCGAATCACTTCGTGTCACCTGCCGATATGATTGCCTATAAGTTCTGCACAAGCTCGTAAAATTTCGAGCGAAAAAATTTCACTTCGCATCCGACCATTTTGTTCGGCCTAAGGTTTCGGTCCTGGTTGTGAAAAAATGAAACGTCCCGAAAATTTACGAGGGTGCTCTGTGCATCGTGGTGATCATGTCGGCGGGTCTCGAAGTGTAATTCGAGTCGTTTCGGCCGAGATCGGGGCACTTGTTATTTTCACAAAAAGTTATCGTTCGTTAAAGAAAATGGGGGGGCAAACGAACTCGAATCACTTCGTGTCACCTACCGATATGATTGCCTAGAAGTTCCGCACATGCTCGTAAAATTTCGAGCGAAAAAATTTCACTTCGCATCCGACCATTTTGAACGGCCTAGGGTTTCGGTCCTGGTTGTGAAAAAATGAAACGTCCCGAAAATTTATGAGGGTGCTCTGTGCATCGTGGCGATCATGTCGGCGGGTCTCGAAGTGTAATTCGAGTCGTTTCGGCCGGGTTCGGGGCACTTGTTATTTTCACAAAAAGTTATCGTTCGTGAAAGAAAATGGGGGGGGCAAACGAACTCGAATCACTTCGTGTCACCTGCCGATATGATTGCCTAGAAGTTCTGCACAAGCTCGTAAAATCTCGTGCGAAAAAATTTCACTTCGCATCCGACCATTTTGTTCGGCCTAGGGTTTCGGTCCTGGTTGTGAAAAAATGAAACGTCCCGAAAATTTACGAGGGTGCTCTGTGCATCGTGGCGATCATGTCGGCGGGTCTCGAAGTGTAATTCGACTCGTTTCGGCCGAGATCGGGGCACTTGTTTATTTCACAAAAAGTTATCGTTCGTTAAAGAAAATGGGGGGGGCAAACGAACTCGAATCACTTCGTGTCACCTACCGATATGATTGCCTAGAAGTTCCGCACATGCTCGTAAAATTTCGAGCGAAAAAATTTCACTTTGGATCCGACCATTTTGTTCGGCCTAGGGTTTCGGTCCTGGTTGTGAAAAAATGAAACGTCCCGAAAATTTACGAGGGTGCTCTGTGCATCGTGGCGATCATGTCGGCGGGTCTCGAAGTGTAATTCGAGTCGTTTCGGTCGGGTTCGGGGCACTTGTTATTTTTGGAAAAAGTTATCGTTCGTGAAAGAAAATGGGGGGGCAAACGAACTCGAATCACTTCGTGTCACCTGCCGATATGATTGCCTAGAAGTTCTGCACAAGCTCGTAAAATTTCGTGCGAAAAAATTTCACTTCGCATCCGACCATTTTGTTCGGCCTAGGGTTTCGGTCCTGGTTGTGAAAAAATGAAACGTCCCGAAAATTTACGAGGGTGCTCTGTGCATCGTGGCGAGCATGTCGGCGGGTCTCGAAGTGTAATTCGAGTCGTTTCGGCCGGGTTCGGGGCACTTGTTATTTTCACAAAAAGTTATCGTTCGTGAAAGAAAATGGGGGGGCAAACGAACTCGAATCACTTCGTGTCACCTGCCGATATGATTGCCTAGAAGTTCTGCACAAGCTCGTAAAATTTCGTGCGAAAAAATTTCACTTCGCATCCGACCATTTTGTTCGGCCTAGGGTTTCGGTCCTGGTTGTGAAAAAATGAAACGTCCCGAAAATTTACGAGGGTGCTCTGTGCATCGTGGCGATCATGTCGGCGGGTCTCGAAGTGTAATTCGAGTCGTTTCGGCCGGGTTCGGGGCACCTGTTATTTTCACAAAAAGTTATCGTTCGTGAAAGAAAATGGGGGGGCAAACGAACTCGAATCACTTCGTGTCACCTGCCGATATGATTGCCTAGAAGTTCTGCACAAGCTCGTAAAATTTCGTGCGAAAAAATTTCACTTCGCATCCGACCATTTTGTTCGGCCTAAGGTTTCGGTCCTGGTTGTGAAAAAATGAAACGTCCCGAAAATTTACGAGGGTGCTCTGTGCATCGTGGCGAGCATGTCGGCGGGTCTCGAAGTGTAATTCGAGTCGTTTCGGCCGGGTTCGGGGCACTTGTTATTTTCACAAAAAGTTATCGTTCGTGAAAGAAAATGGGGGGGCAAACGAACTCGAATCACTTCGTGTCACCTGCCGATATGATTGCCTAGAAGTTCTGCACAAGCTCGTAAAATTTCGTGCGAAAAAATTTCACTTCGCATCCGACCATTTTGTTCGGCCTAGGGTTTCGGTCCTGGTTGTGAAAAAATGAAACGTCCCGAAAATTTACGAGGGTGCTCTGTGCATCGTGGCGATCATGTCGGCGGGTCTCGAAGTGTAATTCGACTCGTTTCGGCCGAGATCGGGGCACTTGTTTATTTCACAAAAAGTTATCGTTCGTTAAAGAAAATGGGGGGGGCAAACGAACTCGAATCACTTCGTGTCACCTACCGATATGATTGCCTAGAAGTTCCGCACATGCTCGTAAAATTTCGAGCGAAAAAATTTCACTTCGGATCCGACCATTTTGTTCGGCCTAGGGTTTCGGTCCTGGTTGTGAAAAAATGAAACGTCCCGAAAATTTACGAGGGTGCCCTGTGCATCGTGGCGATCTTGTCGGCGGGTCTCGAAGTGTAATTCGACTCGTTTCGGCCGAGATCGGGGCACTTGTTTATTTCACAAAAAGTTATCGTTCGTTAAAGAAAATGGGGGGGGCAAACGAACTCGAATCACTTCGTGTCACCTACCGATATGATTGCCTAGAAGTTCCGCACATGCTCGTAAAATTTCGAGCGAAAAAATTTCACTTCGCATCCGACCATTTTGTTCGGCCTAGGGTTTCGGTCCTGGTTGTGAAAAAATGAAACGTCCCGAAAATTTATGAGGGTGCTCTGTGCATCGTGGCGATCATGTCGGCGGGTCTCGAAGTGTAATTCGAGTCGTTTCGGCCGGGTTCGGGGCACTTGTTATTTTCACAAAAAGTTATCGTTCGTGAAAGAAAATGGGGGGGGCAAACGAACTCGAATCACTTCGTGTCACCTGCCGATATGATTGCCTAGAAGTTCTGCACAAGCTCGTAAAATTTCGTGCGAAAAAATTTCACTTCGGATCCGACCATTTTGTTCGGCCTAGGGTTTCGGTCCTGGTTGTGAAAAAATGAAACGTCCCGAAAATTTACGAGGGTGCCCTGTGCATCGTGGCGATCTTGTCGGCGGGTCTCGAAGTGTAATTCGACTCGTTTCGGCCGAGATCGGGGCACTTGTTTATTTCACAAAAAGTTATCGTTCGTTAAAGAAAATGGGGGGGGCAAACGAACTCGAATCACTTCGTGTCACCTACCGATATGATTGCCTAGAAGTTCCGCACATGCTCGTAAAATTTCGAGCGAAAAAATTTCACTTCGCATCCGACCATTTTGTTCGGCCTAGGGTTTCGGTCCTGGTTGTGAAAAAATGAAACGTCCCGAAAATTTATGAGGGTGCTCTGTGCATCGTGGCGATCATGTCGGCGGGTCTCGAAGTGTAATTCGAGTCGTTTCGGCCGGGTTCGGGGCACTTGTTATTTTCACAAAAAGTTATCGTTCGTGAAAGAAAATGGGGGGGGCAAACGAACTCGAATCACTTCGTGTCACCTGCCGATATGATTGCCTAGAAGTTCTGCACAAGCTCGTAAAATTTCGTGCGAAAAAATTTCACTTCGCATCCGACCATTTTGTTCGGCCTAGGGTTTCGGTCCTGGTTGTGAAAAAATGAAACGTCCCGAAAATTTACGAGGGTGCCCTGTGCATCGTGGCGATCTTGTCGGCGGGTCTCGAAGTGTAATTCGACTCGTTTCGGCCGAGATCGGGGCACTTGTTTATTTCACAAAAAGTTATCGTTCGTTAAAGAAAATGGGGGGGGCAAACGAACTCGAATCACTTCGTGTCACCTACCGATATGATTGCCTAGAAGTTCCGCACATGCTCGTAAAATTTCGAGCGAAAAAATTTCACTTCGCATCCGACCATTTTGTTCGGCCTAGGGTTTCGGTCCTGGTTGTGAAAAAATGAAACGTCCCGAAAATTTATGAGGGTGCTCTGTGCATCGTGGCGATCATGTCGGCGGGTCTCGAAGTGTAATTCGAGTCGTTTCGGCCGGGTTCGGGGCACTTGTTATTTTCACAAAAAGTTATCGTTCGTGAAAGAAAATGGGGGGGGCAAACGAACTCGAATCACTTCGTGTCACCTGCCGATATGATTGCCTAGAAGTTCTGCACAAGCTCGTAAAATTTCGTGCGAAAAAATTTCACTTCGCATCCGACCATTTTGTTCGGCCTAGGGTTTCGGTCCTGGTTGTGAAAAAATGAAACGTCTCGAAAATTTACGAGGGTGCTCTGTGCATCGTGGCGATCATGTCGGCGGGTCTCGAAGTGTAATTCGACTCGTTTCGGCCGAGATCGGGGCACTTGTTTATTTCACAAAAAGTTATCGTTCGTTAAAGAAAATGGGGGGGGCAAACGAACTCGAATCACTTCGTGTCACCTACCGATATGATTGCCTAGAAGTTCCGCACATGCTCGTAAAATTTCGAGCGAAAAAATTTCACTTTGGATCCGACCATTTTGTTCGGCCTAGGGTTTCGGTCCTGGTTGTGAAAAAATGAAACGTCCCGAAAATTTACGAGGGTGCTCTGTGCATCGTGGCGATCATGTCGGCGGGTCTCGAAGTGTAATTCGAGTCGTTTCGGCCGGGTTCGGGGCACTTGTTATTTTTGGAAAAAGTTATCGTTCGTGAAAGAAAATGGGGGGGCAAACGAACTCGAATCACTTCGTGTCACCTGCCGATATGATTGCCTAGAAGTTCTGCACAAGCTCGTAAAATTTCGTGCGAAAAAATTTCACTTCGCATCCGACCATTTTGTTCGGCCTAGGGTTTCGGTCCTGGTTGTGAAAAAATGAAACGTCCCGAAAATTTACGAGGGTGCTCTGTGCATCGTGGCGAGCATGTCGGCGGGTCTCGAAGTGTAATTCGAGTCGTTTCGGCCGGGTTCGGGGCACTTGTTATTTTCACAAAAAGTTATCGTTCGTGAAAGAAAATGGGGGGGCAAACGAACTCGAATCACTTCGTGTCACCTGCCGATATGATTGCCTAGAAGTTCTGCACAAGCTCGTAAAATTTCGTGCGAAAAAATTTCACTTCGCATCCGACCATTTTGTTCGGCCTAGGGTTTCGGTCCTGGTTGTGAAAAAATGAAACGTCCCGAAAATTTACGAGGGTGCTCTGTGCATCGTGGCGATCATGTCGGCGGGTCTCGAAGCGTAATTCGAGTCGTTTCGGCCGGGTTCGGGGCACTTGTTATTTTCACAAAAAGTTATCGTTCGTTAAAGAAAATGGGGGGGCAAACGAACTCGAATCACTTCGTGTCACCTACCGATATGATTGCCTAGAAGTTCTGCACAAGCTCGTAAAATTTCGAGCGAAAAAATTTCACTTCGTATCCGACCATTTTGTTCGGCCTAGGGTTTAGGTCCTGGTTGTGAAAAAATGAAACGTCCCGAAAATTTACGAGGGTGCTCTGTGCATCTTGGCGATCATGTCGGCGGGTCTCGAAGTGTAATTCGAGTCGTTTCGGCCGAGATCGGGGCACTTGTTATTTTCACAAAAAGTTATCGTTCGTTAAAGAAAATGGGGGGTCAAACGAACTTGAATCACTTCGTGTCACCTGCCGATATGATTGCCTAGAAGTTCCGCACATGCTCGTAAAAGTTCGTGCGAAAAATTTCAATTCGCATCCGACCATTTTGTTCGGCCTAGGGTTTCGGTCCTGGTTGTGAAAAAATGAAACGTCCCGAAAATTTACGAGGGTGCTCTGTGCATCGTGGCGATCATGTCGGCGGGTCTCGAAGTGTAATTCGACTCGTTTCGGCCGAGATCGGGGCACTTGTTTATTTCACAAAAAGTTATCGTTCGTTAAAGAAAATGGGGGGGGCAAACGAACTCGAATCACTTCGTGTCACCTACCGATATGATTGCCTAGAAGTTCCGCACATGCTCGTAAAATTTCGAGCGAAAAAATTTCACTTCGGATCCGACCATTTTGTTCGGCCTAGGGTTTCGGTCCTGGTTGTGAAAAAATGAAACGTCCCGAAAATTTACGAGGGTGCTCTGTGCATCGTGGCGATCATGTCGGCGGGTCTCGAAGTGTAATTCGAGTCGTTTCGGCCGGGTTCGGGGCACTTGTTATTTTTGGAAAAAGTTATCGTTCGAGAAAGAAAATGGGGGGGCAAACGAACTCGAATCACTTCGTGTCACCTGCCGATATGATTGCCAATAAGTTCTGCACAAGCTCGTAAAATTTCGAGCGAAAAAATTTCACTTCGCATCCGACCATTTTGTTCGGCCTAGGGTTTCGGTCCTGGTTGTGAAAAAATACGACGTCGTCCGATTTGCCCGAAAATTTACGAGGGTGCTCTGTGCACCGTGACGATCATGTCGGCGGGTCTCGAAGTGTAATTCGAGTCGTTTCGGCCGGGTTCGGGGCACCTGTTATTTTCGGAAAAAGTTATCGTTTGTGAAAGAAAATGGGGGGGCAAACGAACTCGAATCACTTCGTGTCACCTGCCGATATGATTGCCTATAAGTTCTGCACAAGCTCGTAAAATTTCGAGCGAAAAAATTTCACTTCGCATCCGACCATTTTGTTCGGCCTAGGGTTTCGGTCCTGGTTGTGAAAAAATGAAACGTCCCGAAAATTTACGAGGGTGCTCTGTGCATCTTGGCGATCATGTCGGCGGGTCTCGAAGTGTAATTCGAGTCGTTTCGGCCGAGATCGGGGCACTTGTTATTTTCACAAAAAGTTATCGTTCGTTAAAGAAAATGGGGGGTCAAACGAACTTGAATCACTTCGTGTCACCTGCCGATATGATTGCCTAGAAGTTACGCACATGCTCGTAAAATTTCGTGCGAAAAAATTTCAATTCGCATCCGACCATTTTGTTCGGCCTAGGGTTTCGGTCCTGGTTGTGAAAAAATGAAACGTCCCGAAAATTTACGAGGGTGCTCTGTGCATCGTGGCGATCATGTCGGCGGGTCTCGAAGTGTAATTCGACTCGTTTCGGCCGAGATCGGGGCACTTGTTTATTTCACAAAAAGTTATCGTTCGTTAAAGAAAATGGGGGGGGCAAACGAACTCGAATCACTTCGTGTCACCTACCGATATGATTGCCTAGAAGTTCCGCACATGCTCGTAAAATTTCGAGCGAAAAAATTTCACTTCGGATCCGACCATTTTGTTCGGCCTAGGGTTTCGGTCCTGGTTGTGAAAAAATGAAACGTCCCGAAAATTTACGAGGGTGCTCTGTGCATCGTGGCGATCATGTCGGCGGGTCTCGAAGTGTAATTCGAGTCGTTTCGGCCGGGTTCGGGGCACTTGTTATTTTTGGAAAAAGTTATCGTTCGTGAAAGAAAATGCGGGGGCAAACGAACTCGAATCACTTCGTGTCACCTGCCGATATGATTGCCTATAAGTTCTGCACAAGCTCGTAAAATTTCGAGCGAAAAAATTTCACTTCGCATCCGACCATTTTGTTCGGCCTAGCGTTTCGGTCCTGGTTGTGAAAAAATACGACGTCGTCCGATTTGCCCGAAAATTTACGAGGGTGCTCTGTGCACCGTGGCGATCATGTCGGCGGGTCTCGAAGTGTAATTCGAGTCGTTTCGGCCGGGTTCGGGGCACCTGTTATTTTCGGAAAAAGTTATCGTTCGTGAAAGAAAATGGGGGGGCAAACGAACTCGAATCACTTCGTGTCACCTGCCGATATGATTGCCTATATGTTCTGCACAAGCTCGTAAAATTTCGAGCGAAAAAATTTCACTTCGCATCCGACCATTTTGTTCGGCCTAGGGTTTCGGTCCTGGTTGTGAAAAAATGAAACGTCCCGAAAATTTACGAGGGTGCTCTGTGCACCGTGGCGATCATGTCGGCGGGTCTCGAAGTGTAATTCGAGTCGTTTCGGCCGGGTTCGGGGCACCTGTTATTTTCGGAAAAAGTTATCGTTCGTGAAAGAAAATGGGGGGGCAAACGAACTCGAATCACTTCGTGTCACCTGCCGATATGATTGCCTATAAGTTCTGCACAAGCTCGTAAAATTTCGAGCGAAAAAATTTCACTTCGCATCCGACCATTTTGTTCGGCCTAAGGTTTCGGTCCTGGTTGTGAAAAAATGAAACGTCCCGAAAATTTACGAGGGTGCTCTGTGCATCGTGGTGATTATGTCGGCGGGTCTCGAAGTGTAATTCGAGTCGTTTCGGCCGAGATCGGGGCACTTGTTATTTTCACAAAAAGTTATCGTTCGTTAAAGAAAATGGGGGGGCAAGCGAACTCGAATCACTTCGTGTCACCTGCCGATATGATTGCCTAGAAGTTCCGCACATGCTCGTAAAATTTCGAGCGAAAAAATTTCACTTCGCATCCGACCATTTTGTTCGGCCTAGGGTTTCGGTCCTGGTTGTGAAAAAATGAAACGTCCCGAAAATTTATGAGGGTGCTCTGTGCATCGTGGCGATCATGTCGGCGGGTCTCGAAGTGTAATTCGAGTCGTTTCGGCCGGGTTCGGGGCACTTGTTATTTTCACAAAAAGTTATCGTTCGTGAAAGAAAATGGGGGGGCAAACGAACTCGAATCACTTCGTGTCACCTGCCGATATGATTGCCTAGAAGTTCTGCACAAGCTCGTAAAATTTCGTGCGAAAAAATTTCACTTCGCATCCGACCATTTTGTTCGGCCTAGGGTTTCGGTCCTGGTTGTGAAAAAATGAAACGTCCCGAAAATTTACGAGGGTGCTCTGTGCATCGTGGCGAGCATGTCGGCGGGTCTCGAAGTGTAATTCGAGTCGTTTCGGCCGGGTTCGGGGCACTTGTTATTTTCACAAAAAGTTATCGTTCGTGAAAGAAAATGGGGGGGCAAACGAACTCGAATCACTTCGTGTCACCTGCCGATATGATTGCCTAGAAGTTCTGCACAAGCTCGTAAAATTTCGTGCGAAAAAATTTCACTTCGCATCCGACCATTTTGTTCGGCCTAGGGTTTCGGTCCTGGTTGTGAAAAAATGAAACGTCCCGAAAATTTACGAGGGTGCTCTGTGCATCGTGGCGATCATGTCGGCGGGTCTCGAAGTGTAATTCGAGTCGTTTCGGCCGGGTTCGGGGCACTTGTTATTTTCACAAAAAGTTATCGTTCGTGAAAGAAAATGGGGGGGCAAACGAACTCGAATCACTTCGTGTCACCTGCCGATATGATTGCCTAGAAGTTCCGCACATGCTCGTCAAATTTCGTGCGAAAAAATTTCAATTCGCATCCGACCATTTTGTTCGGCCTAGGGTTTCGGTCCTGGTTGTGAAAAAATGAAACGTCCCGAAAATTTACGGGGGTGCTCTGTGCATCTTGGCGATCATGTCGGCGGGTCTCGAAGTGTAATTCGAGTCGTTTCGGCCGAGATCGGGGCACTTGTTATTTTCACAAAAAGTTATCGTTCGTTAAAGAAAATGGGGGGTCAAACGAACTTGAATCACTTCGTGTCACCTGCCGATATGATTGCCTAGAAGTTCCGCACATGCTCGTCAAATTTCGTGCGAAAAAATTTCAATTCGCATCCGACCATTTTGTTCGGCCTAGGGTTTCGGTCCTGGTTGTGAAAAAATGAAACGTCCCGAAAATTTACGAGGGTGCTCTGTGCATCGTGGCGATCATGTCGGCGGGTCTCGAAGTGTAATTCGAGTCGTTTCGGACGGATTCGGGGCACTTGTTATTTTCACAAAAAGTTATCGTTCGTTAAAGAAAATGGGGGGGCAAACGAACTCGAATCACTTCGTGTCACCTACCGATATGATTGCCTAGAAGTTCTGCACAAGCTCGTAAAATTTCGAGCGAAAAAATTTCACTTCGTATCCGACCATTTTGTTCGGCCTAGGGTTTCGGTCCTGGTTGTGAAAAAATGAAACGTCCCGAAAATTTACGAGGGTGCTCTGTGCATCTTGGCGATCATGTCGGCGGGTCTCGAAGTGTAATTCGAGTCGTTTCGGCCGAGATCGGGGCACTTGTTATTTTCACAAAAAGTTATCATTCGTTAAAGAAAATGGGGGGTCAAACGAACTTGAATCACTTCGTGTCACCTGCCGATACGATTGCCTAGAAGTTCTGCACATGCTCGTAAAATTTCGTGCGAAAAAATTTCAATTCGCATCCGACCATTTTGTTCGGCCTAGGGTTTCGGTCCTGGTTGTGAAAAAATGAAACGTCCCGAAAATTTACGAGGGTGCTCTGTGCATCGTGGCGATCATGTCGGCGGGTCTCGAAGTGTAATTCGACTCGTTTCGGCCGAGATCGGGGCACTTGTTATTTTCACAAAAAGTTATCGTTCGTTAAAGAAAATGGGGGGTCAAACGAACTTGAATCACTTCGTGTCACCTGCCGATATGATTGCCTAGAAGTTCCCCACATGCTCGTAAAATTTCGTGCGAAAAAATTTCACTTCGCATCCGACCATTTTGTTCGGCCTAGGGTTTCGGTCCTGGTTGTGAAAAAATGAAACGTCCCGAAAATTTACGAGGGTGCTCTGTGCATCGTGGCGATCATGTCGGCGGGTCTCGAAGTGTAATTCGACTCGTTTCGGCCGAGATCGGGGCACTTGTTTATTTCACAAAAAGTTATCGTTCGTTAAAGAAAATGGGTGGGGCAAACGAACTCGAATCACTTCGTGTCACCTACCGATATGATTGCCTAGAAGTTCCGCACATGCTCGTAAAATTTCGAGCGAAAAAATTTCACTTCGGATTCGACCATTTTGTTCGGCCTAAGGTTTCGGTCCTGGTTTTGAAAAAATGAAACGTCCCGAAAATTTACGAGGGTGCTCTGTGCATCGTGGCGATCATGTCGGCGGGTCTCGAAGTGTAATTCGAGTCGTTTCGGCCGGGTTCGGGGCACTTGTTATTTTGACAAAAAGTTATCGTTCGTGAAAGAAAATGGGGGGGCAAACGAACTCGAATCACTTCGTGTCACCTGCCGATATGATTGCCTAGAAGTTCTGCACAAGCTCGAAAAATTTCGTGCGAAAAAATTTCACTTCGCATCCGACCATTTTGTTCGGCCTAGGGTTTCGGTCCTGGTTGTGAAAAAATGAAACGTCCCGAAAATTTACGAGGGTGCTCTGTGCATCGTGGCGATCATGTCGGCGGGTCTCGAAGTGTAATTCGAGTCGTTTCGGCCGGGTTCGGGGCACTTGTTATTTTCACAAAAAGTTATCGTTCGTGAAAGAAAATGGGGGGGCAAACGAACTCGAATCACTTCGTGTCACCTGCCGGTATGATTGCCTAGAAGTTCTGCACAAGCTCGTAAAATTTCGTGCGAAAAAATTTCACTTCGCATCCGACCATTTTGTTCGGCCTAGGGTTTCGGTCCTGGTTGTGAAAAAATGAAACGTCCCGAAAATTTACGAGGGTGCTCTGTGCATCGTGGCGATCATGTCGGCGGGTCTCGAAGTGTAATTCGAGTCGTTTCGGCCGGGTTCGGGGCACTTGTTATTTTCACAAAAAGTTATCGTTCGTGAAAGAAAATGGGGGGGCAAACGAACTCGAATCACTTCGTGTCACCTGCCGATATGATTGCCTAGAAGTTCTGCACAAGCTCGTAAAATTTCGTGCGAAAAAATTTCACTTCGCATCCGACCATTTTGTTCGGCCTAGGGTTTCGGTCCTGGTTGTGAAAAAATGAAACGTCCCGAAAATTTACGAGGGTGCTCTGTGCATCGTGGCGATCATGTCTGCGGGTCTCGAAGTGTAATTCGAGTCGTTTCGGACGGGTTCGGGGCACTTGTTATTTTCACAAAAAGTTATCGTTCGTTAAAGAAAATGGGGGGGCAAACGAACTCGAATCACTTCGTGTCACCTCCCGATATGATTGCGTAGAAGTTCTGCACAAGCTCGTAAAATTTCGAGCGAAAAAATTTCACTTCGTATCCGGCCATTTTGTTCGGCCTAGGGTTTCGGTCCTGGTTGTGAAAAAATGAAACGTCCCGAAAATTTACGAGGGTGCTCTGTGCATCTTGGCGATCATGTCGACGGGTCTCGAAGTGTAATTCGAGTCGTTTCGGCCGAGATCGGGGCACTTGTTATTTTCACAAAAAGTTATCGTTCGTCAAAGAAAATGGGGGGTCAAACGAACTTGAATCACTTCGTGTCACCTGCCGATATGATTGCCTAGAAGTTCCGCACATGCTCGTAAAATTTCGTGCGAAAAAATTTCACTTCGCATCCGACCATTTTGTTCGGCCTAGGGTTTCGGTCCAGGTTGTGAAAAAATGAAACGTGCCGAAAATTTACGAGGGTGCTCTGTGCATCGTGGCGATCATGTCGGCGGGTCTCGAAGTGTAATTCGAGTCGTTTTGGCCTGGTTCGGGGCACTTGTTATTTTCACAAAAAGTTATCATTCGTTAAAGAAAATGGGGGGGCAAACGAACTTGAATCACTTCGTGTCACCTGCCGATATGATTGCCTAGAAGTTCCTCACATGCTCGTAAAATTTCGTGCGAAAAAATTTCACTTCGCATCCGACCATTTTGTTCGGCCTAGGGTTTCGGTCCTGGTTGTGAAAAAATGAAACGTCCCGAAAATTTACGAGGGTGCTCTGTGCATCTTGGCGATCATGTCGGCGGGTCTCGAAGTGTAATTCGAGTCGTTTCGGCCGAGATCGGGGCACTTGTTATATTCACAAAAAGTTATCGTTCGTTAAAGAAAATGGGGGGGCAAACGAACTCGAATCACTTCGTGTCACCTACCGATATCATTGCCTAGAAGTTCTGCACAAGCTCGTAAAATTTCGAGCGAAAAAATTTCACTTCGCATCCGACCATTTTGTTCGGCCTAGGGTTTCGGTCCAGGTTGTGAAAAAATGAAACGTCCCGAAAATTTACGAGGGTGCTCTGTGCATTGTGGCGATCATGTCGGCGGGTCTCGAAGTGTAATTCGAGTCGTTTCGGCCGGGATCGGGGCACTTGTTATTTTGACAAAAAGTTATCGTTCGTTAAAGAAAATGGGGGGGCAAACGAACTCGAATCACTTCGTGTCACCTGCCGATATGATTGCCTAGAAGTTCTGCACAAGCTCGTAAAATTTCGAGCGAAAAAATTTCACTTTGTATCCGACCATTTTGTTCGGCCTAGGGTTTCGGTCCTGGTTGTGAAAAAATGAAACGTCCCGAAAATTTACGAGGGTGCTCTGTGCATCGTGGCGATCATGTCGGCGGGTCTCGAAGTGTAATTCGAGTCGTTTCGGCCGGGTTCGGGGCACTTGTTATTTTCACAAAAAGTTATCGTTCGTGAAAGAAAATGGGGGGGCAAACGAACTCAAATCACTTCGTGTCACCTGCCGATATGATTGCCTAGAAGTTCTGCACAAGCTCGTAAAATTTCGTGCGAAAAAATTTCACTTCGCATCCGACCATTTTGTTCGGCCTAGGGTTTCGGTCCTGGTTGTGAAAAAATGAAACGTCCCGAAAATTTACGAGGGTGCTCTATGCATCGTGGCGATCATGTCGGCGGGTCTCGAAGTGTAATTCGAGTCGTTTCGGCCGGGTTCGGGGCACTTGTTATTTTCACAAAAAGTTATCGTTCGTGAAAGAAAATGGGGGGGCAAACGAACTCGAATCACTTCGTGTCACCTGCCGATATGATTGCCTAGAAGTTCTGCACAAGCTCGTAAAATTTCGTGCGAAAAAATTTCACTTCGCATCCGACCATTTTGTTCGGCCTAGGGTTTCGGTCCTGATTGTGAAAAAATGAAACGTCCCGAAAATTTACGAGGGTGCTCTGTGCATTGTGGCGATCATGTCGGCGGGTCTCGAAGTGTAATTCGAGTCGTTTCGGCCGGGATCGGGGCACTTGTTATTTTGACAAAAAGTTATCGTTCGTTAAAGAAAATGGGGGGGCAAACGAACTCGAATCACTTCGTGTCACCTGCCGATATGATTGCCTAGAAGTTCTGCACAAGCTCATAAAATTTCGAGCGAAAAAATTTCACTTCGTATCCGACCATTTTGTTCGGCCTAGGGTTTCGGTCCTGGTTGTGAAAAAATGAAACGTCCCGAAAATTTACGAGGGTGCTCTGTGCATCGTGGCGATCATGTCGGCGGGTCTCGAAGTGTAATTCGAGTCGTTTCGGCCGGGTTCGGGGCACTTGTTATTTTCACAAAAAGTTATCGTTCGTGAAAGAAAATGGGGGGGCAAACGAACTCGAATCACTTCGTGTCACCTGCCGATATCATTGCCTAGAAGTTCTGCACAAGCTCGTAAAATTTCGTGCGAAAAAATTTCACTTCGCATCCGACCATTTTGTTCGGCCTAGGGATTCGGTCCTGGTTGTGAAAAAATGAAACGTCCCGAAAATTTACGAGGGTGCTCTGTGCATCGTGGCGATCATGTCGGCGGGTCTCGAAGTGTAATTCGAGTCGTTTCGGACGGGTTCGGGGCACTTGTTATTTTCACAAAAAGTTATCGTTCGTTAAAGAAAATGGGGGGGCAAACGAACTCGAATCACTTCGTGTCACCTCCCGATATGATTGCGTAGAAGTTCTGCACAAGCTCGTAAAATTTCGAGTGAAAAAATTTCACTTCGTATCCGGCCATTTTGTTCGGCCTAGGGTTTCGGTCCTGGTTGTGAAAAAATGAAACGTCCCGAAAATTTACGAGGGTGCTCTGTGCATCTTGGCGATCATGTCGGCGGGTCTCGAAGTGTAATTCGAGTCGTTTCGGCCGAGATCGGGGCACTTGTTATTTTCACAAAAAGTTATCGTTCGTCAAAGAAAATGGGGGGTCAAACGAACTTGAATCACTTCGTGTCACCTGCCGATATCATTGCCTAGAAGTTCCGCACATGCTCGTAAAATTTCGAGCGAAAAAATTTCACTTCGCATCCGACCATTTTGTTCGGGCTAGGGTTTCGGTCCTGGTTGTGAAAAAATGAAACGTCCCTAAAATTTACGAGGGTGCTCTGTGAATCGTGGCGATCATGTCGGCGGGTCTCGAAGTGTAATTCGAGTCGTTTCGGCCGAGATCGGGGCACTTGTTATTTTCACAAAAAGTTATCGTTCGTTAAAGGAAATGGGGGGGCAAACGAACTCGAATCACTTCGTGTCACCTGCCGATATGATTGCCTAGAAGTTCTGCACAAGCTCGTAAAATTTCGAGTGAAAAAATTTCACTTCGCATCCGACCATTTTTTTCGGCCTAGGGTTTCGGTCCTGGTTGTGTAAAAATGAAACATCCCGAAAATTTACGAGGGTGCTCTGTGCATCGTGGCGATCATGTCGGCGGGTCTCGAAGTGTAATTCGAGTCGTTTCGGCCGAGATCGGGGCACTTGTTATTTTCACAAAAAGTTATCGTTCGTTAAAGGAAATGGGAGGGCAAACAAACTCGAATCACTTCGTGTCACCTGCCGATATGATTGCCTAGAAGTTCTGCACAAGCTCGTAAAATTTCGTGCGAAAAAATTTCACTTCGCATCCGACCATTTTGTTCGGCCTAGGGTTTCGGTCCTGGTTGTGAAAAAATGAAACGTCCCGAAAATTTACGAGGGTGCTCTGTGCATCGTGGCGATCATGTCGGCGGGTCTCGAAGTGTAATTCGAGTCGTTTCGGCCGGGTTCGGGGCACTTGTTATTTTCACAAAAAGTTATCATTCGTTAAAGAAAATGGGGGGGCAAACGAACTTGAATCACTTCGTGTCACCTGCCGATATGATTGCCTAGAAGTTCCGCACATGCTCGTAAAATTTCGAGCGAAAAAATTTCACTTCGCATCCGACCATTTTGTTCGGCCTAGGGTTTCGGTCCTGGTTGTGAAAAAATATAACGTCGTCCGATTTGCCCGAAAATTTACGAGGGTGCTCTGTGCATCGTGGCGATCATGTCGGCGGGTCTCGAAGTGTAATTCGAGTCGTTTTGGCCGGGTTCGGGGCACTTGTTATTTTCACAAAAAGTTATCATTCGTTAAAGAAAATGGGGGGGCAAACGAACTTGAATCACTTCGTGTCACCTGCCGATATGATTGCCTAGAAGTT
This sequence comes from Corylus avellana, assembly GCF_965113065.1. NCBI lineage: Eukaryota > Viridiplantae > Streptophyta > Magnoliopsida > Fagales > Betulaceae > Corylus > Corylus avellana. The sequence goes on along the minus strand of NC_142495.1, from coordinate 14,850,986 downwards.
CCGCACATGCTCGTAAAATTTCGAGCGAAAAAATTTCACTTCGCATCCGACCATTTTGTTCGGCCTAGGGTTTCGGTCCTGGTTGTGAAAAAATATAACGTCGTCCGATTTGCCCGAAAATTTACGAGGGTGCTCTGTGCATCGTGGCGATCATGTCGGCGGGTCTCGAAGTGTAATTCGAGTCGTTTCGGCCGAGATCGGGGCACTTGTTATTTTCACAAAAAGTTATCGTTCGTTAAAGGAAATGGGGGGGCAAACGAACACGAATCACTTCGTGTCACCTGCCGATATGATTGCCTAGAAGTTCTGCACAAGCTCGTAAAATTTCGAGCGAAAAAATTTCACTTCGCATCCGACCATTTTGTTTGGGCTAGGGTTTCGGTCCTGGTTGTGAAAAAATGAAACGTCCCGAAAATTTACGAGGGTGCTCTGTGCATCTTGGCGATCATGTCGGCGGGTCTCGAAGTGTAATTCGAGTCGTTTCGGCCGGGATCGGGGCACTTGTTATATTCACAAAAAGTTATCGTTCGTTAAAGAAAATGGGGGGGCAAACGAACTCGAATCACTTCGTGTCACCTACCGATATCATTGCCTAGAAGTTCTGCACAAGCTCGTAAAATTTCGAGCGAAAAAATTTCACTTCGCATCCGACCATTTTGTTCGGCCTAGGGTTTCGGTCCAGGTTGTGAAAAAATGAAACGTCCCGAAAATTTACGAGGGTGCTCTGTGCATCGTGGCGATCATGTCGGCGGGTCTCGAAGTGTAATTCGAGTCGTTTTGGCCGGGTTCGGGGCACTTCGCATCCGACCATTTTGTTCGGCCTAGGGTTTCGGTCCTGGTTGTGAAAAAATATAACGTCGTCCGATTTGCCCGAAAATTTACGAGGGTGCTCTGTGCATCGTGGCGATCATGTCGGCGGGTCTCGAAGTGTAATTCGAGTCGTTTCGGCCGAGATCGGGGCACTTGTTATTTTCACAAAAAGTTATCGTTCGTTAAAGGAAATGGGGGGGCAAACGAACTCGAATCACTTCGTGTCACCTGCCGATATGATTGCCTAGAAGTTCTGCACAAGCTCGTAAAATTTCGAGCGAAAAAATTTCACTTCGCATCCGACCATTTTTTTCGGCCTAGGGTTTCGGTCCTGGTTGTGTAAAAATGAAACGTCCCGAAAATTTACGAGGGAGCTCTGTGCATCGTGGCGATCATGTCGGCGGGTCTCGAATTGTAATTCGAGTCGTTTCGGCCGGGTTCGGGGCACTTGTTATTTTCACAAAAAGTTATCGTTCATGAAAGAAAATGGGGGGGCAAACGAACTCGAATCACTTCGTGTCACCTGCCGATATGATTGCCTAGAAGTTCTGCACAAGCTCGAAAAATTTCGTGCGAAAAAATTTCACTTCGCATCCGACCATTTTGTTCGGCCTAGGGTTTCGGTCCTGATTGTGAAAAAATGAAACGTCCCGAAAATTTACGAGGGTGCTCTGTGCATCGTGGCGATCATGTCGGCGGGTCTCGAAGTGTAATTCGAGTCGTTTCGGCCGGGATCGGGGCACTTGTTATTTTGACAAAAAGTTATCGTTCGTGAAAGAAAATGGGGGGGCAAACGAACTCGAATCACTTCGTGTCACCTGCCGATATGATTGCCTAGAAGTTCTGCACAAGCTCGTAAAATTTCGAGCGAAAAAATTTCACTTCGTATCCGACCATTTTGTTCGGCCTAGGGTTTCGGTCCTGGTTGTGAAAAAATGAAACGTCCCGAAAATTTACGAGGGTGCTCTGTGCATCGTGGCGATCATGTCGGCGGGTCTCGAAGTGTAATTCGAGTCGTTTCGGCCGGGTTCGGGGCACTTGTTATTTTCACAAAAAGTTATCGTTCGTGAAAGAAAATGGGGGGGCAAACGAACTCAAATCACTTCGTGTCACCTGCCGATATGATTGCCTAGAAGTTCTGCACAAGCTCGTAAAATTTCGTGCGAAAAAATTTCACTTCGCATCCGACCATTTTGTTCGGCCTAGGGTTTCGGTCCTGGTTGTGAAAAAATGAAACGTCCCGAAAATTTACGAGGGTGCTCTGTGCATCGTGGCGATCATGTCGGCGGGTCTCGAAGTGTAATTCGAGTCGTTTCGGACGGGTTCGGGGCACTTGTTATTTTCACAAAAAGTTATCGTTCGTTAAAGAAAATGGGGGGGCAAACGAACTCGAATCACTTCGTGTCACCTCCCGATATGATTGCGTAGAAGTTCTGCACAAGCTCGTAAAATTTCGAGCGAAAAAATTTCACTTCGTATCCGGCCATTTTGTTCGGCCTAGGGTTTCGGTCCTGGTTGTGAAAAAATGAAACGTCCCGAAAATTTACGAGGGTGCTCTGTGCATCTTGGCGATCATGTCGGCGGGTCTCGAAGTGTAATTCGAGTCGTTTCGGCCGAGATCGGGGCACTTGTTATTTTCACAAAAAGTTATCGTTCGTCAAAGAAAATGGGGGGTCAAACGAACTTGAATCACTTCGTGTCACCTGCCGATATGATTGCCTAGAAGTTCCGCACATGCTCGTAAAATTTCGTGCGAAAAAATTTCACTTCGCATCCGACCATTTTGTTCGGCCTAGGGTTTCGGTCCAGGTTGTGAAAAAATGAAACGTGCCAAAAATTTACGAGGGTGCTCTGTGCATCGTGGCGATCATGTCGGCGGGTCTCGAAGTGTAATTCGAGTCGTTTTGGCCGGGTTCGGGGCACTTGTTATTTTCACAAAAAGTTATCATTCGTTAAAGAAAATGGGGGGGCAAACGAACTTGAATCACTTCATGTCACCTGCCGATATGATTGCCTAGAAGTTCCGCACATGCTCGTAAAATTTCGTGCGAAAAAATTTCACTTCGCATCCGACCATTTTGTTCGGCCTAGGGTTTCGGTCCTGGTTGTGAAAAAATGAAACGTCCCGAAAATTTACGAGGGTGCTCTGTGCATCTTGGCGATCATGTCGGCGGGTCTCGAAGTGTAATTCGAGTCGTTTCGGCCGAGATCGGGGCACTTGTTATTTTCACAAAAAGTTATCGTTCGTTAAAGAAAAAGGGGGGTCAAACGAACTCGAATCACTTCGTGTCACCTGCCGATATGATTGCCTAGAAGTTCCGCACATGCTCGTAAAATTTCGAGCGAAAAAATTTCACTTCGCATCCGACCATTTTGTTCGGGCTAGGGTTTCGGTCCTGGTTGTGAAAAAATGAAAGGTCCCGAAAATTTACGAGGGTGCTCTGTGCATCTTGGCGATCATGTCGGCGGGTCTCGAAGTGTAATTCGAGTCGTTTCGGCCGGGATCGGGGCACTTGTTATTTTCACAAAAAGTTATCGTTCGTTAAAGAAAATGGGGGGGCAAACGAACTCGAATCACTTCGTGTCACCTACCGATATCATTGCTTAGAAGTTCTGCACAAGCTCGTAAAATTTCGAGCGAAAACATTTCACTTCGCATCCGACCATTTTGTTCGGCCTAGGGTTTCGGTCCAGGTTGTGAAAAAATGAAACGTCCCGAAAATTTACGAGGGTGCTCTGTGCATCGTGGCGATCATGTCGGCGGGTCTCGAAGTGTAATTCGAGTCGTTTCGGCCGGGTTCGGGGCACTTGTTATTTTCACAAAAAGCTATCGTTCGTGAAAGAAAATGGGGGGGCAAACGAACTCGAAGCACTTCGTGTCACCTGCCGATATGATTGCCTAGAAGTTCTGCACAAGCTCGTAAAATTTCGTGCGAAAAAATTTCACTTCGCATCCGACCATTTTGTTCGGCCTAAGGTTTCGGTCCTGATTGTGAAAAAATGAAACGTCCCGAAAATTTACGAGGGTGCTCTGTGCATCGTGGCGATCATGTCGGCGGGTCTCGAAGTGTAATTCGAGTCGTTTCGGCCGGGATCGGGGCACTTGTTATTTTGACAAAAAGTTATCGTTCGTTAAAGAAAATGGAGGGGCAAACGAACTCGAATCACTTCGTGTCACCTGCCGATATGATTGCCTAGAAGTTCTGCACAAGCTCGTAAAATTTCGAGCGAAAAAATTTCACTTCGTATCCGACCATTTTGTTCGGCCTAGGGTTTCGGTCCTGGTTGTGAAAAAATGAAACGTCCCGAAAATTTACGAGGGTGCTCTGTGCATCGTCGCGATCATGTCGGCGGGTCTCGAAGTGTAATTCGAGTCGTTTCGGCCGGGTTCGGGGCACTTGTTATTTTCACAAAAAGTTATCGTTCGTGAAAGAAAATGGGGGGGCAAACGAACTCGAATCACTTCGTGTCACCTGCCGATATGATTGCCTAGAAGTTCTGCACAAGCTCGTAAAATTTCGTGCGAAAAAATTTCACTTCGCATCCGACCATTTTGTTCGGCCTATGGTTTCGGTCCTGATTGTGAAAAAATGAAACGTCCCGAAAATTTACGAGGGTGCTCTGTGCATCGTGGCGATCATGTCGGCGGGTCTCGAAGTGTAATTCGAGTCGTTTCGGCCGGGATCGGGGCACTTGTTATTTTGACAAAAAGTTATCGTTCGTTAAAGAAAATGGGGGGGCAAACGAACTCGAATCACTTCGTGTCACCTGCCGATATGATTGCTTAGAAGTTCTGCACAAGCTCGTAAAATTTCGAGCGAAAAAATTTCACTTCGTATCCGACCATTTTGTTCGGCCTAGGGTTTCGGTCCTGGTTGTGAAAAAATGAAACGTCCCGAAAATTTACGAGGGTGCTCTGTGCATCGTCGCGATCATGTCGGCGGGTCTCGAAGTGTAATTCGAGTCGTTTCGGCCGGGTTCGGGGCACTTGTTATTTTCACAAAAAGTTATCGTTCGTGAAAGAAAATGGGGGGGCAAACGAACTCGAATCACTTCGTGTCACCTGCCGATATGATTGCCTAGAAGTTCTGCACAAGCTCGTAAAATTTCGTGCGAAAAAATTTCACTTCGCATCCGACCATTTTGTTCGGCCTAGGGTTTCCGTCCTGGTTGTGAAAAAATGAAACGTCCCGAAAATTTACGAGGGTGCTCTGTGCATCGTGGCGATCATGTCGGCGAGTCTCGAAGTGTAATTCGAGTCGTTTCGGACGGGTTCGGGGCACTTGTTATTTTCACAAAAGTTATCGTTCGTTAAAGAAAATGGGGGGGCAAACGAACTCGAATCACTTCGTGTCACCTCCCGATATGATTGCGTAGAAGTTCTGCACAAGCTCGTAAAATTTTGAGCGAAAAAATTTCACTTCGTATCCGGCCATTTTGTTCGGCCTAGGGTTTCGGTCCTGGTTGTGAAAAAATGAAACGTCCCGAAAATTTACGAGGGTGCTCTGTGCATCTTGGCGATCATGTCGGCGGGTCTCGAAGTGTAATTCGAGTCGTTTCGGCCGAGATCGGGGCACTTGTTATTTTCACAAAAAGTTATCGTTCGTCAAAGAAAATGGGGGGTCAAACGAACTTGAATCACTTCGTGTCACCTGCCGATATGATTGCCTAGAAGTTCCGCACATGCTCGTAAAATTTCGAGCGAAAAAATTTCACTTCGCATCCGACCATTTTGTTCGGGCTAGGGTTTCGGTCCTGGTTGTGAAAAAATGAAACGTCCCGAAAATTTACGAGGGTGCTCTGTGCATCTTGGCGATCATGTCGGCGGGTCTCGAAGTGTAATTCGAGTCGTTTCGGCCGGGATCGGGGCACTTGTTATTTTCACAAAAAGTTATCGTTCGTTAAAGAAAATGGGGGGGCAAACGAACTCGAATCACTTCGTGTCACCTGCCGATATGATTGCCTAGAAGTTCTGCACAAGCTCGTAAAATTTCGAGCGAAAAAATTTCACTTCGTATCCGACCATTTTGTTCGGCCTAGGGTTTCGGTCCTGGTTGTGAAAAAATGAAACGTCCCGAAAATTTACGAGGGTGCTCTGTGCATCGTGGCGATCATGTCGGCGGGTCTCGAAGTGTAATTCGAGTCGTTTCGGCCGGGTTCGGGGCACTTGTTATTTTCACAAAAAGTTATCGTTCGTGAAAGAAAATGGGGGGGCAAACGAACTCGAATCACTTCGTGTCACCTGCCGATATGATTGCCTAGAAGTTCTGCACAAGCTCGTAAAATTTCGTGCGAAAAAATTTCACTTCGCATCCGACCATTTTGTTCGGCCTAGGGTTTCCGTCCTGGTTGTGAAAAAATGAAACGTCCCGAAAATTTACGAGGGTGCTCTGTGCATCGTGGCGATCATGTCGGCGAGTCTCGAAGTGTAATTCGAGTCGTTTCGGACGGGTTCGGGGCACTTGTTATTTTCACAAAAGTTATCGTTCGTTAAAGAAAATGGGGGGGCAAACGAACTCGAATCACTTCGTGTCACCTCCCGATATGATTGCGTAGAAGTTCTGCACAAGCTCGTAAAATTTTGAGCGAAAAAATTTCACTTCGTATCCGGCCATTTTGTTCGGCCTAGGGTTTCGGTCCTGGTTGTGAAAAAATGAAACGTCCCGAAAATTTACGAGGGTGCTCTGTGCATCTTGGCGATCATGTCGGCGGGTCTCGAAGTGTAATTCGAGTCGTTTCGGCCGAGATCGGGGCACTTGTTATTTTCACAAAAAGTTATCGTTCGTTAAAGAAAATGGGGGGGCAAACGAACTCGAATCACTTCGTGTCACCTACCGATATCATTGCTTAGAAGTTCTGCACAAGCTCGTAAAATTTCGAGCGAAAACATTTCACTTCGCATCCGACCATTTTGTTCGGCCTAGGGTTTCGGTCCAGGTTGTGAAAAAATGAAACGTCCCGAAAATTTACGAGGGTGCTCTGTGCATCGTGGCGATCATGTCGGCGGGTCTCGAAGTGTAATTCGAGTCGTTTCGGCCGGGTTCGGGGCACTTGTTATTTTCACAAAAAGTTATCGTTCGTCAAAGAAAATGGGGGGTCAAACGAACTTGAATCACTTCGTGTCACCTGCCGATATGATTGCCTAGAAGTTCCGCACATGCTCGTAAAATTTCGAGCGAAAAAATTTCACTTCGCATCCGACCATTTTGTTCGGGCTAGGGTTTCGGTCCTGGTTGTGAAAAAATGAAACGTCCCGAAAATTTACGAGGGTGCTCTGTGCATCTTGGCGATCATGTCGGCGGGTCTCGAAGTGTAATTCGAGTCGTTTCGGCCGGGATCGGGGCACTTGTTATTTTCACAAAAAGTTATCGTTCGTTAAAGAAAATGGGGGGGCAAACGAACTCGAATCACTTCGTGTCACCTGCCGATATGATTGCCTAGAAGTTCTGCACAAGCTCGTAAAATTTCGAGCGAAAAAATTTCACTTCGTATCCGACCATTTTGTTCGGCCTAGGGTTTCGGTCCTGGTTGTGAAAAAATGAAACGTCCCGAAAATTTACGAGGGTGCTCTGTGCATCGTGGCGATCATGTCGGCGGGTCTCGAAGTGTAATTCGAGTCGTTTCGGCCGGGTTCGGGGCACTTGTTATTTTCACAAAAAGTTATCGTTCGTGAAAGAAAATGGGGGGGCAAACGAACTCGAATCACTTCGTGTCACCTGCCGATATGATTGCCTAGAAGTTCTGCACAAGCTCGTAAAATTTCGTGCGAAAAAATTTCACTTCGCATCCGACCATTTTGTTCGGCCTAAGGTTTCGGTCCTGATTGTGAAAAAATGAAACGTCCCGAAAATTTACGAGGGTGCTCTGTGCATCGTGGCGATCATGTCGGCGGGTCTCGAAGTGTAATTCGAGTCGTTTCGGCGGGGATCGGGGCACTTGTTATTTTGACAAAAAGTTATCGTTCGTTAAAGAAAATGGGGGGGCAAACGAACTCGAATCACTTCGTGTCACCTGCCGATATGATTGCCTAGAAGTTCTGCACAAGCTCGTAAAATTTCGAGCGAAAAAATTTCACTTCGTATCCGACCATTTTGTTCGGCCTAGGGTTTCGGTCCTGGTTGTGAAAAAATGAAACGTCCCGAAAATTTACGAGGGTGCTCTGTGCATCGTCGCGATCATGTCGGCGGGTCTCGAAGTGTAATTCGAGTCGTTTCGGCCGGGTTCGGGGCACTTGTTATTTTCACAAAAAGTTATCGTTCGTGAAAGAAAATGGGGGGGGCAAACGAACTCGAATCACTTCGTGTCACCTGCCGATATGATTGCCTAGAAGTTCTGCACAAGCTCGTAAAATTTCGTGCGAAAAAATTTCACTTCGCATCCGACCATTTTGTTCGGCCTAAGGTTTCGGTCCTGATTGTGAAAAAATGAAATGTCCCGAAAATTTACGAGGGTGCTCTGTGCATCGTGGCGATCATGTCGGCGGGTCTCGAAGTGTAATTCGAGTCGTTTCGGCCGGGATCGGGGCACTTGTTATTTTGACAAAAAGTTATCGTTCGTTAAAGAAAATGGGGGGGCAAACGAACTCGAATCACTTCGTGTCACCTGCCGATATGATTGCCTAGAAGTTCTGCACAAGCTCGTAAAATTTCGAGCGAAAAAATTTCACTTCGTATCCAACCATTTTGTTCGGCCTAGGGTTTCGGTCCTGGTTGTGAAAAAATGAAACGTCCCGAAAATTTACGAGGGTGCTCTGTGCATCGTCGCGATCATGTCGGCGGGTCTCGAAGTGTAATTCGAGTCGTTTCGGCCGGGTTCGGGGCACTTGTTATTTTCACAAAAAGTTATCGTTCGTGAAAGAAAATGGGGGGGCAAACGAACTCGAATCACTTCGTGTCACCTGCCGATATGATTGCCTAGAAGTTCTGCACAAGCTCGTAAAATTTCGTGCGAAAAAATTTCACTTCGCATCCGACCATTTTGTTCGGCCTAGGGTTTCCGTCCTGGTTGTGAAAAAATGAAACGTCCCGAAAATTTACGAGGGTGCTCTGTGCATCGTGGCGATCATGTCGGCGAGTCTCGAAGTGTAATTCGAGTCGTTTCGGACGGGTTCGGGGCACTTGTTATTTTCACAAAAGTTATCGTTCGTTAAAGAAAATGGGGGGGCAAACGAACTCGAATCACTTCGTGTCACCTCCCGATATGATTGCGTAGAAGTTCTGCACAAGCTCGTAAAATTTCGAGCGAAAAAATTTCACTTCGTATCCGGCCATTTTGTACGGCCTAGGGTTTCGGTCCTGGTTGTGAAAAAATGAAACGTCCCGAAAATTTACGAGGGTGCTCTGTGCATCTTGGCGATCATGTCGGCGGGTCTCGAAGTGTAATTCGAGTCGTTTCGGCCGAGATCGGGGCACTTGTTATTTTCACAAAAAGTTATCGTTCGTCAAAGAAAATGGGGGGTCAAACGAACTTGAATCACTTCGTGTCACCTGCCGATATGATTGCCTAGAAGTTCCGCACATGCTCGTAAAATTTCGAGCGAAAAAATTTCACTTCGCATCCGACCATTTTGTTCGGGCTAGGGTTTCGGTCCTGGTTGTGAAAAAATGAAACGTCCCGAAAATTTACGAGGGTGCTCTGTGCATCTTGGCGATCATGTCGGCGGGTCTCGAAGTGTAATTCGAGTCGTTTCGGCCGGGATCGGGGCACTTGTTATTTTCACAAAAAGTTATCGTTCGTTAAAGAAAATGGGGGGGCAAACGAACTCGAATCACTTCGTGTCACCTGCCGATATGATTGCCTAGAAGTTCTGCACAAGCTCGTAAAATTTCGAGCGAAAAAATTTCAATTCGTATCCGACCATTTTGTTCGGCCTAGGGTTTCGGTCCTGGTTGTGAAAAAATGAAACGTCCCGAAAATTTACGAGGGTGCTCTGTGCATCGTGGCGATCATGTCGGCGGGTCTCGAAGTGTAATTCGAGTCGTTTCGGCCGGGTTCGGGGCACTTGTTATTTTCACAAAAAGTTATCGTTCGTGAAAGAAAATGGGGGGGCAAACGAACTCGAATCACTTCGTGTCACCTGCCGATATGATTGCCTAGAAGTTCTGCACAAGCTCGTAAAATTTCGTGCGAAAAAATTTCACTTCGCATCCGACCATTTTGTTCGGCCTAAGGTTTCGGTCCTGATTGTGAAAAAATGAAATGTCCCGAAAATTTACGAGGGTGCTCTGTGCATCGTGGCGATCATGTCGGCGGGTCTCGAAGTGTAATTTGAGTCGTTTCGGCCGGGATCGGGGCACTTGTTATTTTCACAAAAAGTTATCGTTCGTTAAAGAAAATGGGGGGGCAAACGAACTCGAATCACTTCGTGTCAGCTACCGATATCATTGCCTAGAAGTTCTGCACAAGCTCGTAAAATTTCGAGCGAAAAAATTTCACTTCGCATCCGACCATTTTGTTCGGCCTAGGGTTTCGGTCCAGGTTGTGAAAAAATGAAACGTCCCGAAAATTTACGAGGATGCTCTGTGCATCGTGGCGATCATGTCGGCGGGTCTCAAAGTGTAATTCGAGTCGTTTCGGCCGGGTTCGGGGCACTTGTTATTTTCACAAAAAGTTATCGTTCGTGAAAGAAAATGGGGGGGCAAACGAACTCGAATCACTTCGTGTCACCTGCCGATATGATTGCCTAGAAGTTCTGCACAAGCTCGTAAAATTTCGTGCGAAAAAATTTCTCTTCGCATCCGACCATTTTGTTCGGCCTAGGGTTTCGGTCCTAGTTGTGAAAAAATGAAACGTCCCGAAAATTTACGAGGGTGCTCTGTGCATCGTGGCGATCATGTCGGCGGGTCTCGAAGTGTAATTCGAGTCGTTTCGGCCGGGATCGGGGCACTTGTTATTTTGACAAAAAGTTATCGTTCGTTAAAGAAAATGTGGGGGCAAACGAACTGGAATCACTTCGTGTCACCTGCCGATATGATTGCCTAGAAGTTCTGCACAAGCTCGTAAAATTTCGTGCGAAAAAATTTCACTTCTCATCCGACCATTTTGTTCGGCCTAAGGTTTCGGTCCTGATTGTGAAAAAATGAAACGTCCTGAAAATTTACGAGGGTGCTCTGTGCATCGTGGCGATCATGTCGGCGGGTCTCGAAGTGTAATTCGAGCCGTTTCGGACGGGTTCGGGACACTTGTTATTTTCACAAAAAGTTATTGTTCGTTAAAGAAAATGGGGGGGCAAACGAACTCGAATCACTTCGTGTCACCTCCCGATATGATTGCGTAGAAGTTCTGCACAAGCTCGTAAAATTTCGAGCGAAAAAATTTCACTTCGTATCCGGCCATTTTGTTCGGCCTAGGGTTTCGGTCCTGGTTGTGAAAAAATGAAACGTCCCGAAAATTTACGAGGGTGCTCTGTGCATCTTGGCGATCATGTCGGCGGGTCTCGAAGTGTAATTCGAGTCGTTTCGGCCGAGATCGGGGCACTTGTTATTTTCACAAAAAGTTATCGTTCGTCAAAGAAAATAGGGGGTCAAACGAACTTGAATCACTTCGTGTCACCTGCCGATATGATTGCCTAGAAGTTCCGCACATGCTCGTAAAATTTCGTGCGAAAAAATTTCACTTCGCATCCGACCATTTTGTTCGGCCTAGGGTTTCGGTCCTGATTGTGAAAAAATGAAACGTCCCGAAAATTTACGAGGGTGCTCTGTGCATCGTGGCGATCATGTCGGCGGGTCTCGAAGTGTAATTCGAGTCGTTTCGGCCGAGATCGGGGCACTTGTTATTTTCACAAAAAGTTATCGTTCGTTAAAGGAAATGGGGGGGCAAACGAACTCAACTCGAATCACTTCGTGTCACCTGCCGATATGATTGCCTAGAAGTTCTGCACAAGCTCGTAAAATTTCGAGCGAAAAAATTTCACTTCGCATCCGACCATTTTGTTCGGCCTAGGGTTTCGGTCCTGGTTGTGAAAAAATGAAACGTCCCGAAAATTTACGAGGGTGCTCTGTGCATCGTGGCGATCATGTCGGCGGGTCTCGAAGTGTAATTCGAGTCGTTTCGGCCGAGATCGGGGGACTTGTTATTTTCACAAAAAGTTATCGTTCGTTAAAGAAAATGGGGGGTCAAACGAACTTGAATCACTTCGTGTCACCTGCCGATATGATTGCCTAGAAGTTCCGCACATGCTCGTAAAATTTCGTGCGAAAAAATTTCACTTCGCATCCGACCATTTTGTTCGGCCTAGGGTTTCGGTCCTGATTGTGAAAAAATGAAACGTCCCGAAAATTTACGAGGGTGCTCTGTGCATCGTGGCGATCATGTCGGCGGGTCTCGAAGTGTAATTCGAGTCGTTTCGGCCGAGATCGGGGCACTTGTTATTTTCACAAAAAGTTATCGTTCGTTAAAGGAAATGGGGGGGCAAACGAACTCAACTCGAATCACTTCGTGTCACCTGCCGATATGATTGCCTAGAAGTTCTGCACAAGCTCGTAAAATTTCGAGCGAAAAAATTTCACTTCGCATCCGACCATTTTGTTCGGCCTAGGGTTTCGGTCCTGGTTGTGAAAAAATGAAACGTCCCGAAAATTTACGAGGGTGCTCTGTGCATCGTGGCGATCATGTCGGCGGGTCTCGAAGTGTAATTCGAGTCGTTTCGGCCGAGATCGGGGGACTTGTTATTTTCACAAAAAGTTATCGTTCGTTAAAGAAAATGGGGGGTCAAACGAACTTGAATCACTTCGTGTCACCTGCCGATATGATTGCCTAGAAGTTCCGCACATGCTCGTAAAATTTCGTGCGAAAAAATTTCACTTCGCATCCGACCATTTTGTTCGGCCTAGGGTTTCGGTCCTGATTGTGAAAAAATGAAACGTCCCGAAAATTTACGAGGGTGCTCTGTGCATCGTGGCGATCATGTCGGCGGGTCTCGAAGTGTAATTCGAGTCGTTTCGGCCAAGATCGGGGCACTTGTTATTTTCACAAAAAGTTATCGTTCGTTAAAGAAAATGGGGGGTCAAACGAACTTGAATCACTTCGTGTCACCTGCCGATATGATTGCCTAGAAGTTCCGCACATGCTCGTAAAATTTCGAGCGAAAAAATTTCACTTCGCATCCGACCATTTTGTTCGGCCTAGGGTTTCGGTCCTGGTTGTGAAAAAATGAAACGTCCCAAAAATTTACGAGGGTGCTCTGTGCATCTTGGCGATCATGTCGGCGGGTCTCGAAGTGTAATTCGAGTCGTTTCGGCCGGGATCGGGGCACTTGTTATTTTCACAAAAAGTTATCGTTCGTTAAAGAAAATGGGGGGGCAAACGAACTCGAATCACTTCGTGTCACCTACCGATATCATTGCCTAGAAGTTCTGCACAAGCTCGTAAAATTTCGAGCGAAAAAATTTCACTTCGCATCCGACCATTTTGTTCGGCCTAGGGTTTCAGTCTAGGTTGTGAAAAAATGAAACGTCCCGAAAATTTACGATTGTGCTCTGTGCATCGTGGCGATCATGTCGGCGGGTCTCGAAGTGTAATTCGAGTCGTTTCGGCCGAGATCGGGGCACTTGTTATTTTCACAAAAAGTTATCGTTCGTTAAAGGAAAAGCGGGGGCAAACGAACTCGAATCACTTCGTGTCACCTGCCGATATGATTGCCTAGAAGTTCTGCACAAGCTCGTAAAATTTCGAGCGAAAAAATTTGACTTCGCATCCGACCATTTTGTTCGGCCTAGGGTTTCGGTCCTGGTTGTGAAAAAATGAAACGTCCCGAAAATTTACGAGGGTGCTCTGTGCATCGTGGCGATCATGTCGGCGGGTCTCGAAGTGTAATTCGAGTCGTTTCGGCCGAGATCGGGGCACTTGTTATTTTCACAAAAAGTTATCGTTCGTTAAAGGAAATGGGCGGCAAACGAACTCGAATCACTTCGTGTCACCTGCCGATATGATTGCCTAGAAGTTCTGCACAAGCTCGTAAAATTTCGTGCGAAAAAATTTCACTTCGCATCCGACCATTTTGTTCGGCCTAGGGTTTCGGTCCTGGTTGTGAAAAAATGAAACGTCCCGAAAATTTACGAGGGTGCTCTGTGCATCGTGGCGATCATGTCGGCGGGTCTCGAAGTGTAATTCGAGTCGTTTCGGCCGAGATCGGGGCACTTGTTATTTTCACAAAAAGTTATCGTTCGTTAAAGGAAAAGCGGGGGCAAACGAACTCGAATCACTTCGTGTCACCTGCCGATATGATTGCCTAGAAGTTCTGCACAAGCTCGTAAAATTTCGAGCGAAAAAATTTGACTTCGCATCCGACCATTTTGTTCGGCCTAGGGTTTCGGTCCTGGTTGTGAAAAAATGAAACGTCCCGAAAATTTACGAGGGTGCTCTGTGCATCGTGGCGATCATGTCGGCGGGTCTCGAAGTGTAATTCGAGTCGTTTCGGCCGAGATCGGGGCACTTGTTATTTTCACAAAAAGTTATCGTTCGTTAAAGAAAATGGAGGGGCAAACGAACTCGAATCACTTCGTGTCACCTGCCGATATGATTGCCTAGAAGTTCTGCACAAGCTCGTAAAATTTCGAGCGAAAAAATTTCACTTCGTATCCGACCATTTTGTTCGGCCTATGGTTTCGGTCCTGATTGTGAAAAAATGAAACGTCCCGAAAATTTACGAGGGTGCTCTGTGCATCGTGGCGATCATGTCGGCGGGTCTCGAAGTGTAATTCGAGTCGTTTCGGCCGGGATCGGGGCACTTGTTATTTTGACAAAAAGTTATCGTTCGTTAAAGAAAATGGGGGGGCAAACGAACTCGAATCACTTCGTGTCACCTGCCGATATGATTGCTTAGAAGTTCTGCACAAGCTCGTAAAATTTCGAGCGAAAAAATTTCACTTCGTATCCGACCATTTTGTTCGGCCTAGGGTTTCGGTCCTGGTTGTGAAAAAATGAAACGTCCCGAAAATTTACGAGGGTGCTCTGTGCATCGTGGCGATCATGTCGGCGGGTCTCGAAGTGTAATTCGAGTCGTTTCGGCCGAGATCGGGGCACTTGTTATTTTCACAAAAAGTTATCGTTCGTTAAAGAAAATGGGGGGGCAAACGAACTCGAATCACTTCGTGTCACCTGCCGATATGATTGCTTAGAAGTTCTGCACAAGCTCGTAAAATTTCGAGCGAAAAAATTTCACTTCGTATCCGACCATTTTGTTCGGCCTAGGGTTTCGGTCCTGGTTGTGAAAAAATGAAACGTCCCGAAAATTTACGAGGGTGCTCTGTGCATCGTGGCGATCATGTCGGCGGGTCTCGAAGTGTAATTCGAGTCGTTTCGGCCGAGATCGGGGCACTTGTTATTTTCACAAAAAGTTATCGTTCGTTAAAGGAAAAGCGGGGGCAAACGAACTCGAATCACTTCGTGTCACCTGCCGATATGATTGCCTAGAAGTTCTGCACAAGCTCGTAAAATTTCGAGCGAAAAAATTTGACTTCGCATCCGACCATTTTGTTCGGCCTAGGGTTTCGGTCCTGGTTGTGAAAAAATGAAACGTCCCGAAAATTTACGAGGGTGCTCTGTGCATCGTGGCGATCATGTCGGCGGGTCTCGAAGTGTAATTCGAGTCGTTTCGGCCGAGATCGGGGCACTTGTTATTTTCACAAAAAGTTATCGTTCGTTAAAGGAAATGGGCGGCAAACGAACTCGAATCACTTCGTGTCACCTGCCGATATGATTGCCTAGAAGTTCTGCACAAGCTCGTAAAATTTCGTGCGAAAAAATTTCACTTCGCATCCGACCATTTTGTTCGGCCTAGGGTTTCGGTCCTGGTTGTGAAAAAATGAAACGTCCCGAAAATTTACGAGGGTGCTCTGTGCATCGTGGCGATCATGTCGGCGGGTCTCGAAGTGTAATTCGAGTCGTTTCGGCCGAGATCGGGGCACTTGTTATTTTCACAAAAAGTTATCGTTCGTTAAAGGAAAAGCGGGGGCAAACGAACTCGAATCACTTCGTGTCACCTGCCGATATGATTGCCTAGAAGTTCTGCACAAGCTCGTAAAATTTCGAGCGAAAAAATTTGACTTCGCATCCGACCATTTTGTTCGGCCTAGGGTTTCGGTCCTGGTTGTGAAAAAATGAAACGTCCCGAAAATTTACGAGGGTGCTCTGTGCATCGTGGCGATCATGTCGGCGGGTCTCGAAGTGTAATTCGAGTCGTTTCGGCCGAGATCGGGGCACTTGTTATTTTCACAAAAAGTTATCGTTCGTTAAAGAAAATGGAGGGGCAAACGAACTCGAATCACTTCGTGTCACCTGCCGATATGATAGCCTAGAAGTTCTGCACAAGCTCGTAAAATTTCGAGCGAAAAAATTTCACTTCGTATCCGACCATTTTGTTCGGCCTATGGTTTCGGTCCTGATTGTGAAAAAATGAAACGTCCCGAAAATTTACGAGGGTGCTCTGTGCATCGTGGCGATCATGTCGGCGGGTCTCGAAGTGTAATTCGAGTCGTTTCGGCCGGGATCGGGGCACTTGTTATTTTGACAAAAAGTTATCGTTCGTTAAAGAAAATGGGGGGGCAAACGAACTCGAATCACTTCGTGTCACCTGCCGATATGATTGCTTAGAAGTTCTGCACAAGCTCGTAAAATTTCGAGCGAAAAAATTTCACTTCGTATCCGACCATTTTGTTCGGCCTAGGGTTTCGGTCCTGGTTGTGAAAAAATGAAACGTCCCGAAAATTTACGAGGGTGCTCTGTGCATCGTCGCGATCATGTCGGCGGGTCTCGAAGTGTAATTCGAGTCGTTTCGGCCGGGTTCGGGGCACTTGTTATTTTCACAAAAAGTTATCGTTCGTGAAAGAAAATGGGGGGGCAAACGAACTCGAATCACTTCGTGTCACCTGCCGATATGATTGCCTAGAAGTTCTGCACAAGCTCGTAAAATTTCGTGCGAAAAAATTTCACTTCGCATCCGACCATTTTGTTCGGCCTAGGGTTTCCGTCCTGGTTGTGAAAAAATGAAACGTCCCGAAAATTTACGAGGGTGCTCTGTGCATCGTGGCGATCATGTCGGCGAGTCTCGAAGTGTAATTCGAGTCGTTTCGGACGGGTTCGGGGCACTTGTTATTTTCACAAAAGTTATCGTTCGTTAAAGAAAATGGGGGGGCAAACGAACTCGAATCACTTCGTGTCACCTCCCGATATGATTGCGTAGAAGTTCTGCACAAGCTCGTAAAATTTCGAGCGAAAAAATTTCACTTCGTATCCGGCCATTTTGTTCGGCCTAGGGTTTCGGTCCTGGTTGTGAAAAAATGAAACGTCCCGAAAATTTACGAGGGTGCTCTGTGCATCTTGGCGATCATGTCGGCGGGTCTCGAAGTGTAATTCGAGTCGTTTCGGCCGAGATCGGGGCACTTGTTATTTTCACAAAAAGTTATCGTTCGTCAAAGAAAATGGGGGGTCAAACGAACTTGAATCACTTCGTGTCACCTGCCGATATGATTGCCTAGAAGTTCCGCACATGCTCGTAAAATTTCGAGCGAAAAAATTTCACTTCGCATCCGACCATTTTGTTCGGGCTAGGGTTTCGGTCCTGGTTGTGAAAAAATGAAACGTCCCGAAAATTTACGAGGGTGCTCTGTGCATCTTGGCGATCATGTCGGCGGGTCTCGAAGTGTAATTCGAGTCGTTTCGGCCGGGATCGGGGCACTTGTTATTTTCACAAAAAGTTATCGTTCGTTAAAGAAAATGGGGGGGCAAACGAACTCGAATCACTTCGTGTCACCTGCCGATATGATTGCCTAGAAGTTCTGCACAAGCTCGTAAAATTTCGAGCGAAAAAATTTCACTTCGTATCCGACCATTTTGTTCGGCCTAGGGTTTCGGTCCTGGTTGTGAAAAAATGAAACGTCCCGAAAATTTACGAGGGTGCTCTGTGCATCGTGGCGATCATGTCGGCGGGTCTCGAAGTGTAATTCGAGTCGTTTCGGCCGGGTTCGGGGCACTTGTTATTTTCACAAAAAGTTATCGTTCGTGAAAGAAAATGGGGGGGCAAACGAACTCGAATCACTTCGTGTCACCTGCCGATATGATTGCCTAGAAGTTCTGCACAAGCTCGTAAAATTTCGTGCGAAAAAATTTCACTTCGCATCCGACCATTTTGTTCGGCCTAAGGTTTCGGTCCTGATTGTGAAAAAATGAAACGTCCCGAAAATTTACGAGGGTGCTCTGTGCATCGTGGCGATCATGTCGGCGGGTCTCGAAGTGTAATTCGAGTCGTTTCGGCCGGGATCGGGGCACTTGTTATTTTGACAAAAAGTTATCGTTCGTTAAAGAAAATGGGGGGGCAAACGAACTCGAATCACTTCGTGTCACCTGCCGATATGATTGCCTAGAAGTTCTGCACAAGCTCGTAAAATTTCGAGCGAAAAAATTTCACTTCGTATCCGACCATTTTGTTCGGCCTAGGGTTTCGGTCCTGGTTGTGAAAAAATGAAACGTCCCGAAAATTTACGAGGGTGCTCTGTGCATCGTCGCGATCATGTCGGCGGGTCTCGAAGTGTAATTCGAGTCGTTTCGGCCGGGTTCGGGGCACTTGTTATTTTCACAAAAAGTTATCGTTCGTGAAAGAAAATGGGGGGGCAAACGAACTCGAATCACTTCGTGTCACCTGCCGATATGATTGCCTAGAAGTTCTGCACAAGCTCGTAAAATTTCGTGCGAAAAAATTTCACTTCGCATCCGACCATTTTGTTCGGCCTAAGGTTTCGGTCCTGATTGTGAAAAAATGAAATGTCCCGAAAATTTACGAGGGTGCTCTGTGCATCGTGGCGATCATGTCGGCGGGTCTCGAAGTGTAATTCGAGTCGTTTCGGCCGGGATCGGGGCACTTGTTATTTTGACAAAAAGTTATCGTTCGTTAAAGAAAATGGGGGGGCAAACGAACTCGAATCACTTCGTGTCACCTGCCGATATGATTGCCTAGAAGTTCTGCACAAGCTCGTAAAATTTCGAGCGAAAAAATTTCACTTCGTATCCAACCATTTTGTTCGGCCTAGGGTTTCGGTCCTGGTTGTGAAAAAATGAAACGTCCCGAAAATTTACGAGGGTGCTCTGTGCATCGTCGCGATCATGTCGGCGGGTCTCGAAGTGTAATTCGAGTCGTTTCGGCCGGGTTCGGGGCACTTGTTATTTTCACAAAAAGTTATCGTTCGTGAAAGAAAATGGGGGGGCAAACGAACTCGAATCACTTCGTGTCACCTGCCGATATGATTGCCTAGAAGTTCTGCACAAGCTCGTAAAATTTCGTGCGAAAAAATTTCACTTCGCATCCGACCATTTTGTTCGGCCTAGGGTTTCCGTCCTGGTTGTGAAAAAATGAAACGTCCCGAAAATTTACGAGGGTGCTCTGTGCATCGTGGCGATCATGTCGGCGAGTCTCGAAGTGTAATTCGAGTCGTTTCGGACGGGTTCGGGGCACTTGTTATTTTCACAAAAGTTATCGTTCGTTAAAGAAAATGGGGGGGCAAACGAACTCGAATCACTTCGTGTCACCTCCCGATATGATTGCGTAGAAGTTCTGCACAAGCTCGTAAAATTTCGAGCGAAAAAATTTCACTTCGTATCCGGCCATTTTGTACGGCCTAGGGTTTCGGTCCTGGTTGTGAAAAAATGAAACGTCCCGAAAATTTACGAGGGTGCTCTGTGCATCTTGGCGATCATGTCGGCGGGTCTCGAAGTGTAATTCGAGTCGTTTCGGCCGAGATCGGGGCACTTGTTATTTTCACAAAAAGTTATCGTTCGTCAAAGAAAATGGGGGGTCAAACGAACTTGAATCACTTCGTGTCACCTGCCGATATGATTGCCTAGAAGTTCCGCACATGCTCGTAAAATTTCGAGCGAAAAAATTTCACTTCGCATCCGACCATTTTGTTCGGGCTATGGTTTCGGTCCTGGTTGTGAAAAAATGAAACGTCCCGAAAATTTACGAGGGTGCTCTGTGCATCTTGGCGATCATGTCGGCGGGTCTCGAAGTGTAATTCGAGTCGTTTCGGCCGGGATCGGGGCACTTGTTATTCTCACAAAAAGTTATCGTTCGTTAAAGAAAATGGGGGGGCAAACGAACTCGAATCACTTCGTGTCACCTGCCGATATGATTGCCTAGAAGTTCTGCACAAGCTCGTAAAATTTCGAGCGAAAAAATTTCAATTCGTATCCGACCATTTTGTTCGGCCTAGGGTTTCGGTCCTGGTTGTGAAAAAATGAAACGTCCCGAAAATTTACGAGGGTGCTCTGTGCATCGTGGCGATCATGTCGGCGGGTCTCGAAGTGTAATTCGAGTCGTTTCGGCCGGGTTCGGGGCACTTGTTATTTTCACAAAAAGTTATCGTTCGTGAAAGAAAATGGGGGGGCAAACGAACTCGAATCACTTCGTGTCACCTGCCGATATGATTGCCTAGAAGTTCTGCACAAGCTCGTAAAATTTCGTGCGAAAAAATTTCACTTCGCATCCGACCATTTTGTTCGGCCTAAGGTTTCGGTCCTGATTGTGAAAAACTGAAATGTCCCGAAAATTTACGAGGGTGCTCTGTGCATCGTGGCGATCATGTCGGCGGGTCTCGAAGTGTAATTTGAGTCGTTTCGGCCGGGATCGGGGCACTTGTTATTTTCACAAAAAGTTATCGTTCGTTAAAGAAAATGGGGGGGCAAACGAACTCGAATCACTTCGTGTCAGCTACCGATATCATTGCCTAGAAGTTCTGCACAAGCTCGTAAAATTTCGAGCGAAAAAATTTCACTTCGCATCCGACCATTTTGTTCGGCCTAGGGTTTCGGTCCAGGTTGTGAAAAAATGAAACGTCCCGAAAATTTACGAGGATGCTCTGTGCATCGTGGCGATCATGTCGGCGGGTCTCAAAGTGTAATTCGAGTCGTTTCGGCCGGGTTCGGGGCACTTGTTATTTTCACAAAAAGTTATCGTTCGTGAAAGAAAATGGGGGGGCAAACGAACTCGAATCACTTCGTGTCACCTGCCGATATGATTGCCTAGAAGTTCTGCACAAGCTCGTAAAATTTCGTGCGAAAAAATTTCTCTTCGCATCCGACCATTTTGTTCGGCCTAGGGTTTCGGTCCTAGTTGTGAAAAAATGAAACGTCCCGAAAATTTACGAGGGTGCTCTGTGCATCGTGGCGATCATGTCGGCGGGTCTCGAAGTGTAATTCGAGTCGTTTCGGCCGGGATCGGGGCACTTGTTATTTTGACAAAAAGTTATCGTTCGTTAAAGAAAATGTGGGGGCAAACGAACTGGAATCACTTCGTGTCACCTGCCGATATGATTGCCTAGAAGTTCTGCACAAGCTCGTAAAATTTCGAGCGAAAAAATTTCACTTCGCATCCGACCATTTTTTTCGGCCTAGGGTTTCGGTCCTGATTGTGAAAAAATGAAACGTCCCGAAAATTTACGAGGGTGCTCTGTGCATCGTGGTGATCATGTCGGCGAGTCTCGAAGTGTAATTCGAGTCGTTTCGGCCGGGATCGGGGCACTAGTTATTTTGACAAAAAGTTATCGTTCGTTAAAGAAAATGGGGGGGCAAACGAACTCGAATCACTTCGTGTCACCTGCCGATATGATTGCCTAGAAGTTCTGCACAAGCTCGTAAAATTTCGAGCGAAAAAATTTCACTTCGTATCCGACCATTTTGTTCGGCCTAGGGTTTCGGTCCTGGTTGTGAAAAAATGAAACGTCCCGAAAATTTACGAGGGTGCTCTGTGCATCTTGGCGATCATGTCGGCGGGTCTCGAATTGTAATTCGAGTCGTTTCGGCCGGGATCGGGGCACTTGTTATTTTCACAAAAAGTTATCGTTCGTTAAAGAAAATGGGGGGGCAAACGAACTCGAATCACTTCGTGTCACCTACCGATATCATTGCCTAGAAGTTCTGTACAAGCTCGTAAAATTTCGAGCGAAAAAATTTCACTTCGCATCCGACCATTTTGTTCGGCCTAGGGTTTCGGTCCAGGTTGTGAAAAAATGAAATGTCCCGAAAATTTACGAGGGTGCTCTGTGCATCGTGGCGATCATGTCGGCGGGTCTCGAAGTGTAATTCGAGTCGTTTTGGCCGGGTTCGGGGCACTTGTTATTTTCACAAAAAGTTATCATTCGTTAAAGAAAATGGGGGGGCAAACGAACTTGAATCACTTCGTGTCACCTGCCGATATGATTGCCTAGAAGTTCCGCACATGCTCGTAAAATTTCGAGCGAAAAAATTTCACTTCGCATCCGACCATTTTGTTCGGCCTAGGGTTTCGGTCCTGGTTGTGAAAAAATATAACGTCGTCCGATTTGCCCGAAAATTTACGAGGGTGCTCTGTGCATCGTGGCGATCATATCGGCGGGTCTCGAAGTGTAATTCGAGTCGTTTCGGCCGAGATCGGGGCACTTGTTATTTTCACAAAAAGTTATCGTTCGTTAAAGGAAATGGGGGGGCAAACTAACTCGAATCACTTCGTGTCACCTGCCGATATGATTGCCTAGAAGTTCTGCACAAGCTCGTAAAATTTCGAGCGAAAAAATTTCACTTCGCATCCGACCATTTTTTTCGGCCTAGGGTTTCGGTCCTGGTTGTGTAAAAATGAAACGTCCCGAAAATTTACGAGGGTGCTCTGTGCATCACGGCGATCAGGTCGGCGGGTCTCGAAGTGTAATTCGAGTCGTTTCGGCCGAGATCGGGGCACTTGTTATTTTCACAAAAAGTTATCGTTCGTTAAAGAAAATGGGGGGTCAAACGAACTTGATTCACTTCGTGTCACCTGCCGATATGATTGCCTAGAAGTTCCGCACATGCTCGTAAAATTTCGTGCGAAAAAATTTCACTTCGCATCCGACCATTTTGTTCGGCCTAGGGTTTCGGTCCTGGTTGTGAAAAAATGAAACGTCCCGAAAATTTACGAGGGTGCTCTGTGCATCGTGGCGATCATGTCGGCGGGTCTCGAAGTGTAATTCGAGTCGTTTCGGCCGGGTTCGGGGCACTTGTTATTTTCACAAAAAGTTATCGTTCGTGAAAGAAAATGGGGGGGCAAACGAACTCGAATCACTTCGTGTCACCTGCCGATATGATTGCCTAGAAGTTCTGCACAAGCTCGTAAAATTTCGTGCGAAAAAATTTCACTTCGCATCCGACCATTTTGTTCGGCCTAGGGTTTCGGTCCTGATTGTGAAAAAATGAAACGTCCCGAAAATTTACGAGGGTGCTCTGTGCATCGTGGCGATCATGTCGGCGGGTCTCGAAGTGTAATTCGAGTCGTTTCGGCCGGGATCGGGGCACTAGTTATTTTGACAAAAAGTTATCGTTCGTTAAAGAAAATGGGGGGGCAAACGAACTCGAATCACTTCGTGTCACCTGCCGATATGATTGCCTAGAAGTTCTGCACAAGCTCGTAAAATTTCGAGCGAAAAAATTTCACTTCGTATCCGACCATTTTGTTCGGCCTAGGGTTTCGGTCCTGGTTGTGAAAAAATGAAACGTCCCGAAAATTTACGAGGGTGCTCTGTGCATCCTGGCGATCATGTCGGCGGGTCTCGAAGTGTAATTCGAGTCGTTTCGGCCGGGTTCGGGGCACTTGTTATTTTCACAAAAAGTTATCGTTCGTGAAAGAAAATGGGGGGGCAAACGAACTCGAATCACTTCGTGTCACCTGCCGATATGATTGCCTAGAAGTTCTGCACAAGCTCGTAAAATTTCGTGCGAAAAAATTTCACTTCTCATCCGACCATTTTGTTCGGCCTAAGGTTTCGGTCCTGATTGTGAAAAAATGAAACGTCCTGAAAATTTACGAGGGTGCTCTGTGCATCGTGGCGATCATGTCGGCGGGTCTCGAAGTGTAATTCGAGCCGTTTCGGACGGGTTCGGGACACTTGTTATTTTCACAAAAAGTTATTGTTCGTTAAAGAAAATGGGGGGGCAAACGAACTCGAATCACTTCGTGTCACCTCCCGATATGATTGCGTAGAAGTTCTGCACAAGCTCGTAAAATTTCGAGCGAAAAAATTTCACTTCGTATCCGGCCATTTTGTTCGGCCTAGGGTTTCGGTCCTGGTTGTGAAAAAATGAAACGTCCCGAAAATTTACGAGGGTGCTCTGTGCATCTTGGCGATCATGTCGGCGGGTCTCGAAGTGTAATTCGAGTCGTTTCGGCCGAGATCGGGGCACTTGTTATTTTCACAAAAAGTTATCGTTCGTCAAAGAAAATAGGGGGTCAAACGAACTTGAATCACTTCGTGTCACCTGCCGATATGATTGCCTAGAAGTTCCGCACATGCTCGTAAAATTTCGTGCGAAAAAATTTCACTTCGCATCCGACCATTTTGTTCGGCCTAGGGTTTCGGTCCTGATTGTGAAAAAATGAAACGTCCCGAAAATTTACGAGGGTGCTCTGTGCATCGTGGCGATCATGTCGGCGGGTCTCGAAGTGTAATTCGAGTCGTTTCGGCCGAGATCGGGGCACTTGTTATTTTCACAAAAAGTTATCGTTCGTTAAAGGAAATGGGGGGGCAAACGAACTCAACTCGAATCACTTCGTGTCACCTGCCGATATGATTGCCTAGAAGTTCTGCACAAGCTCGTAAAATTTCGAGCGAAAAAATTTCACTTCGCATCCGACCATTTTGTTCGGCCTAGGGTTTCGGTCCTGGTTGTGAAAAAATGAAACGTCCCGAAAATTTACGAGGGTGCTCTGTGCATCGTGGCGATCATGTCGGCGGGTCTCGAAGTGTAATTCGAGTCGTTTCGGCCGAGATCGGGGGACTTGTTATTTTCACAAAAAGTTATCGTTCGTTAAAGAAAATGGGGGGTCAAACGAACTTGAATCACTTCGTGTCACCTGCCGATATGATTGCCTAGAAGTTCCGCACATGCTCGTAAAATTTCGTGCGAAAAAATTTCACTTCGCATCCGACCATTTTGTTCGGCCTAGGGTTTCGGTCCTGATTGTGAAAAAATGAAACGTCCCGAAAATTTACGAGGGTGCTCTGTGCATCGTGGCGATCATGTCGGCGGGTCTCGAAGTGTAATTCGAGTCGTTTCGGCCGAGATCGGGGCACTTGTTATTTTCACAAAAAGTTATCGTTCGTTAAAGGAAATGGGGGGGCAAACGAACTCAACTCGAATCACTTCGTGTCACCTGCCGATATGATTGCCTAGAAGTTCTGCACAAGCTCGTAAAATTTCGAGCGAAAAAATTTCACTTCGCATCCGACCATTTTGTTCGGCCTAGGGTTTCGGTCCTGGTTGTGAAAAAATGAAACGTCCCGAAAATTTACGAGGGTGCTCTGTGCATCGTGGCGATCATGTCGGCGGGTCTCGAAGTGTAATTCGAGTCGTTTCGGCCGAGATCGGGGGACTTGTTATTTTCACAAAAAGTTATCGTTCGTTAAAGAAAATGGGGGGTCAAACGAACTTGAATCACTTCGTGTCACCTGCCGATATGATTGCCTAGAAGTTCCGCACATGCTCGTAAAATTTCGTGCGAAAAAATTTCACTTCGCATCCGACCATTTTGTTCGGCCTAGGGTTTCGGTCCTGATTGTGAAAAAATGAAACGTCCCGAAAATTTACGAGGGTGCTCTGTGCATCGTGGCGATCATGTCGGCGGGTCTCGAAGTGTAATTCGAGTCGTTTCGGCCGAGATCGGGGCACTTGTTATTTTCACAAAAAGTTATCGTTCGTTAAAGAAAATGGGGGGTCAAACGAACTTGAATCACTTCGTGTCACCTGCCGATATGATTGCCTAGAAGTTCCGCACATGCTCGTAAAATTTCGAGCGAAAAAATTTCACTTCGCATCCGACCATTTTGTTCGGCCTAGGGTTTCGGTCCTGGTTGTGAAAAAATGAAACGTCCCAAAAATTTACGAGGGTGCTCTGTGCATCTTGGCGATCATGTCGGCGGGTCTCGAAGTGTAATTCGAGTCGTTTCGGCCGGGATCGGGGCACTTGTTATTTTCACAAAAAGTTATCGTTCGTTAAAGAAAATGGGGGGGCAAACGAACTCGAATCACTTCGTGTCACCTACCGATATCATTGCCTAGAAGTTCTGCACAAGCTCGTAAAATTTCGAGCGAAAAAATTTCACTTCGCATCCGACCATTTTGTTCGGCCTAGGGTTTCAGTCTAGGTTGTGAAAAAATGAAACGTCCCGAAAATTTACGATTGTGCTCTGTGCATCGTGGCGATCATGTCGGCGGGTCTCGAAGTGTAATTCGAGTCGTTTCGGCCGAGATCGGGGCACTTGTTATTTTCACAAAAAGTTATCGTTCGTTAAAGGAAAAGCGGGGGCAAACGAACTCGAATCACTTCGTGTCACCTGCCGATATGATTGCCTAGAAGTTCTGCACAAGCTCGTAAAATTTCGAGCGAAAAAATTTGACTTCGCATCCGACCATTTTGTTCGGCCTAGGGTTTCGGTCCTGGTTGTGAAAAAATGAAACGTCCCGAAAATTTACGAGGGTGCTCTGTGCATCGTGGCGATCATGTCGGCGGGTCTCGAAGTGTAATTCGAGTCGTTTCGGCCGAGATCGGGGCACTTGTTATTTTCACAAAAAGTTATCGTTCGTTAAAGGAAATGGGCGGCAAACGAACTCGAATCACTTCGTGTCACCTGCCGATATGATTGCCTAGAAGTTCTGCACAAGCTCGTAAAATTTCGTGCGAAAAAATTTCACTTCGCATCCGACCATTTTGTTCGGCCTAGGGTTTCGGTCCTGGTTGTGAAAAAATGAAACGTCCCGAAAATTTACGAGGGTGCTCTGTGCATCGTGGCGATCATGTCGGCGGGTCTCGAAGTGTAATTCGAGTCGTTTCGGCCGAGATCGGGGCACTTGTTATTTTCACAAAAAGTTATCGTTCGTTAAAGGAAAAGCGGGGGCAAACGAACTCGAATCACTTCGTGTCACCTGCCGATATGATTGCCTAGAAGTTCTGCACAAGCTCGTAAAATTTCGAGCGAAAAAATTTGACTTCGCATCCGACCATTTTGTTCGGCCTAGGGTTTCGGTCCTGGTTGTGAAAAAATGAAACGTCCCGAAAATTTACGAGGGTGCTCTGTGCATCGTGGCGATCATGTCGGCGGGTCTCGAAGTGTAATTCGAGTCGTTTCGGCCGAGATCGGGGCACTTGTTATTTTCACAAAAAGTTATCGTTCGTTAAAGGAAATGGGCGGCAAACGAACTCGAATCACTTCGTGTCACCTGCCGATATGATTGCCTAGAAGTTCTGCACAAGCTCGTAAAATTTCGTGCGAAAAAATTTCACTTCGCATCCGACCATTTTGTTCGGCCTAGGGTTTCGGTCCTGGTTGTGAAAAAATGAAACGTCCCGAAAATTTACGAGGGTGCTCTGTGCATCGTGGCGATCATGTCGGCGGGTCTCGAAGTGTAATTCGAGTCGTTTCGGCCAAGATCGGGGCACTTGTTATTTTCACAAAAACTTATCGTTCGTTAAAGAAAATGGGGGGGGCAAACGAACTCGAATCACTTCGTGTCACCTGCCGATATGATTGCCTAGAAGTTCCGCACATGCTCGTAAAATTTCGAGTGAAAAAATTTCACTTCGGATCCGACCATTTTGTTCGGCCTAGGGTTTCGGTCTTGGTTGTGAAAAAAGAAACGTCCCGAAAATTTATGAGGGTGCTCTGTGCATCGTGGCGATCATGTCGGCGGGTCTCGAAGTGTAATTCGAGTCGTTTCGGCCGGGTTCGGGGCACTTGTTATTTTCACAAAAAGTTATCGTTCGTGAAAGAAAATGGGGGGGCAAACGAACTCGAATCACTTCTTGTCACCTGCCGATATGATTGCCTAAAAGTTCTGCACAAGCTCGTAAAATTTCGTGCGAAAAAATTTCACTTCGCATCCGACCATTTTGTTCGGCCTAGGGTTTCGGTCCTGGTTGTGAAAAAATGAAATGTCCCGAAAATTTACGAGGGTGCTCTGTGCATCGTGGCGATCATGTCGGCGGGTCTCGAAGTGTAATTCGAGTCGTTTCGGCCGGGTTCGGGGCACTTGTTATTTTCACAAAAAGTTATCGTTCGTGAAAGAAAATGGGGGGGCAAACGAACTCGAATCACTTCGTGTCACCTGCCGATATGATTGCCTAGAAGTTCGGCACAAGCTCGTAAAATTTCGAGGGAAAAAATTTCACTTCGCATCCGACCATTTTGTTCGGCCTAGGGTTTCGGTTCTGGTTGTGAAAAAATGAAACGTCCCGAAAATTTACGAGGGTGCTCTGTGCATCGTGGCGATCATGTCGGCGGGTCTCGAAGTGTAATTCGAGTCGTTTCGGCCGGGTTCGGGGCACTTGTTATTTTCACAAAAACTTATCGTTCGTTAAAGAAAATGGGGGGGCAAACGAACTTGAATCACTTCGTGTCACCTGCCGATATGATTGCCTAGAAGTTCTGCACAAGCTCGTAAAATTTCGAGCGAAAAAATTTCACTTCGTATCCGACCATTTTGTTCGGCCTAGGGTTTCGGTCCTGGTTGTGAAAAAATGAAACGTCCCGAAAATTTACGAGGGTGCTCTGTGCACCGTGGCGATCATGTCGGCGGGTCTCGAAGTGTAATTCGAGTCGTTTCGGCCGAGATCGGGGCACTTGTTATTTTCACAAAAACTTATCGTTCGTTTAAGAAAATGGGGGGGCAAACGAACTCGAATCACTTCGTGTCACCTGCCGATATGACTGCTTTGAAGTTCTGCACAAGCTCGTAAAATTTCGACCGAAAAAATTTCACTTCGTATCCGACCATTTTGTTCGGCCTAGGGTTTCGGTCCTGGTTGTGAAAAAATGAAACGTCCCGAAAATTTACGAGGGTGCTCTGTGCATCGTGGCGATCATGTCGGCGGGTCTCGAAGTGTAATTCGAGTCGTTTCGGCCGAGATCGGGGCACTTGTTATTTTCACAAAAACTTATCGTTCGTTAAAGAAAATGGGGGGGGGGCAAACGAACTCGAATCACTTCGTGTCACCTCCCGATATGATTGCCTAGAAGTTCCGCACATGCTCGTAAAATTTCGAGCGAAAAAAATTTCACTTCGGATCCGACCATTTTGTTCGGCCTAGGGTTTCGGTCCTGGTTGTGAAAAAAAGAAACGTCCCGAAAATTTACGAGGGTGCTCTGTGCATCGTGGCGATCATGTCGGCGGGTCTCGAAGTGTAATTCGAGTCGTTTCGGCCGGGTTCGGGGCACTTGTTATTTTCACAAAAAGTTATCGTTCGTGAAAGAAAATGGGGGGGCAAACGAACTCGAATCACTTCGTGTCACCTGCCGATATGGTTGCCGAGAAGTTCTGCACAAGCTCGTAAAATTTCGTGCGAAAAAATTTCACTTCGCATCCGACCATTTTGTTCGGCCTAGGGTTTCGGTCCTGGTTGTGAAAAAATGAAACGTCCCGAAAATTTATGAGGGTGCTCTGTGCATCGTGGCGATCATGTCGGCGGGTCTCGAAGTGTAATTCGAGTCGTTTCGGACGGGTTCGGGGCACTTATTATTTTCACAAAAAGTTATCGTTCGTTAAAGAAAATGGGGGGTCAAACGAACTTGAATCACTTCGTGTCACCTGCCGATATGATTGCGTAGAAGTTCCGCACATGCTCGTAAAATTTCGAGCGAAAAAATTTCACTTCGCATCCGACCATTTTGTTCGGCCTAGGGTTTCGGTCCTGGTTGTGAAAAAATATAACGTCGTCCGATTTGCCCGAAAATTTACGAGGGTGCTCTGTGCATCGTGGCGATCATGTCGGCGGGTCTCGAAGTGTAATTCGAGTCGTTTCGGCCGGGTTCGGGGCACTTGTTATTTTCACAAAAAGTTATCGTTCGTGAAAGAAAATGGGGGAGCAAACGAACTCGAATCACTTCGTGTCACCTGCCGATATGATTGCCTAGAAGTTCTGCACAAGCTCGTAAAATTTCGAGCGAAAAAATTTCACTTCGTATCCGACCATTTTGTTCGGCCTAGGGTTTCGGTCCTGGTTGTGAAAAAATGAAACGTCCCGAAAATTTACGACGGTGCTCTGTGCACCGTGGCGATCATGTCGGCGGGTCTCGAAGTGTAATTCGAGTCGTTTCGGCCGAGATCGGGGCACTTGTTATTTTCACAAAAAGTTATCGTTCGTTTAAGAAAATGGGGGGGCAAACGAACTCGAATCACTTCGTGTCACCTGCCGATATGACTGCCTAGAAGTTCTGCACAAGCTCGTAAAATTTCGAGCGAAAAAATTTCACTTCGTATCCGACCATTTTGTTCGGCCTAGGGTTTCGGTCCTGGTTGTCAAAAAATGAAACGTCCCGAAAATTTACGAGGGTGCTCTGTGCATCGTGGCGATCATGTCGGCGGGTCTCGAAGTGTAATTCGAGTCGTTTCGGCCGAGATCGGGGCACTTGTTATTTTCACAAAAACTTATCGTTCGTTAAAGAAAATGGGGGGGGGGGGGGGGCAAACGAACTCGAATCACTTCGTGTCACCTGCCGATATGATTGCCTAGAAGTTCCGCACATGCTCGTAAAATTTCGAGCGAAAAAATTTCACTTCGGATCCGACCATTTTGTTCGGCCTAGGGTTTCGGTCCTGGTTGTGAAAAAAAGAAACGTCCCGAAAATTTACGAGGGTGCTCTGTGCATCGTGGCGATCATGTCGGCGGGTCTCGAAGTGTAATTCGAGTCGTTTCGGCCGAGATCGGGGCACTTGTTATTTTGACAAAAAGTTATCGTTCGTTAAAGAAAATGGGGGGGCAAACGAACTCGAATCACTTCGTGTCACCTGCCGATATGATTGCCTAGAAGTTCTGCACAAGCTCGTAAAATTTCGAGCGAAAAAATTTCACTTCGTATCCGACCATTTTGTTCGGCCTAGGGTTTCGGTCCTGGTTGTGAAAAAATGAAACGTCCCGAAAATTTACGAGGGTGCTCTGTGCATCGTGGCGATCATGTCGGCGGGTCTCGAAGTGTAATTCGAGTCGTTTCGGCCGAGATCGGGGCACTTGTTATTTTCACAAAAACTTATCGTTCGTTAAAGAAAATGGGGGGGGGCAAACGAACTCGAATCACTTCGTGTCACCTCCCGATATGATTGCCTAGAAGTTCCGCACATGCTCGTAAAATTTCGAGCGAAAAAATTTCACTTCGGATCCGACCATTTTGTTCGGCCTAGGGTTTCGGTCCTGGTTGTGAAAAAAAGAAACGTCCCGAAAATTTACGAGGGTGCTCTGTGCATCGTGGCGATCATGTCGGCGGGTCTCGAAGTGTAATTCGAGTCGTTTCGGCCGAGATCGGGGCACTTGTTATTTTCACAAAAACTTATCGTTCGTTAAAGAAAATGGGGGGGGGGGGGGGGGGCAAACGAACTCGAATCACTTCGTGTCACCTGCCGATATGATTGCCTAGAAGTTCCGCACATGCTCGTAAAATTTCGAGCGAAAAAATTTCACTTCGGATCCGACCATTTTGTTCGGCCTAGGGTTTCGGTCCTGGTTGTGAAAAAAAGAAACGTCCCGAAAATTTACGAGGGTGCTCTGTGCATCGTGGCGATCATGTCGGCGGGTCTCGAAGTGTAATTCGAGTCGTTTCGGCCGGGTTCGGGGCACTTGTTATTTTCACAAAAAGTTATCGTTCGTGAAAGAAAATGGGGGGGCAAACGAACTCGAATCACTTCGTGTCACCTGCCGATATGGTTGCCGAGAAGTTCTGCACAAGCTCGTAAAATTTCGTGCGAAAAAATTTCACTTCGCATCCGACCATTTTGTTCGGCCTAGGGTTTCGGTCCTGGTTGTGAAAAAATGAAACGTCCCGAAAATTTACGAGGGTGCTCTGTGCATCGTGGCGATCATGTCGGCGGGTCTCGAAGTGTAATTCGAGTCGTTTCGGCCGGGATCGGGGCACTTGTTATTTTGACAAAAAGTTATCGTTCGTTAAAGAAAATGGGGGGGCAAACGAACTCGAATCACTTCGTGTCACCTGCCGATATGATTGCCTAGAAGTTCTGCACAAGCTCGTAAAATTTCGAGCGAAAAAATTTCACTTCGTATCCGACCATTTTGTTCGGCCTAGGGTTTCGGTCCTGGTTGTGAAAAAATGAAACGTCCCGAAAATTTACGAGGGTGCTCTGTGCATCGTGGCGATCATGTCGGCGGGTCTCGAAGTGTAATTCGAGTCGTTTCGGCCGGGTTCGGGGCACTTGTTATTTTCACAAAAAGTTATCGTTCGTTAAAGAAAATGGGGGGGCAAACGAACTCGAATCACTTCGTGTCACCTGCCGATATGATTGCCTAGAAGTTCTGCACAAGCTCGTAAAATTTCGAGCGAAAAAATTTCACTTCGTATCCGACCATTTTGTTCGGCCTAGGGTTTCGGTCCTGGTTGTGAAAAAATGAAACGTCCCGAAAATTTACGAGGGTGCTCTGTGCATCGTGGCGATCATGTCGGCGGGTCTCGAAGTGTAATTCGAGTCGTTTCGGCCGAGATCGGGGCACTTGTTATTTTCACAAAAACTTATCGTTCGTTAAAGAAAATGGGGGGGGGCAAACGAACTCGAATCACTTCGTGTCACCTCCCGATATGATTGCCTAGAAGTTCCGCACATGCTCGTAAAATTTCGAGCGAAAAAATTTCACTTCGGATCCGACCATTTTGTTCGGCCTAGGGTTTCGGTCCTGGTTGTGAAAAAAAGAAACGTCCCGAAAATTTACGAGGGTGCTCTGTGCATCGTGGCGATCATGTCGGCGGGTCTCGAAGTGTAATTCGAGTCGTTTCGGCCGGGTTCGGGGCACTTGTTCTTTTCACAAAAAGTTATCGTTCGTGAAAGAAAATGGGGGGGCAAACGAACTCGAATCACTTCGTGTCACCTGCCGATATGGTTGCCGAGAAGTTCTGCACAAGCTCGTAAAATTTCGTGCGAAAAAATTTCACTTCGCATCCGACCATTTTGTTCGGCCTAGGGTTTCGGTCCTGGTTGTGAAAAAATGAAACGTCCCGAAAATTTATGAGGGTGCTCTGTGCATCGTGGCGATCATGTCGGCGGGTCTCGAAGTGTAATTCGAGTCGTTTCGGACGGGTTCGGGGCACTTATTATTTTCACAAAAAGTTATCGTTCGTTAAAGAAAATGGGGGGTCAAACGAACTTGAATCACTTCGTGTCACCTGCCGATATGATTGCGTAGAAGTTCCGCACATGCTCGTAAAATTTCGAGCGAAAAAATTTCACTTCGCATCCGACCATTTTGTTCGGCCTAGGGTTTCGGTCCTGGTTGTGAAAAAATATAACGTCGTCCGATTTGCCCGAAAATTTACGAGGGTGCTCTGTGCATCGTGGCGATCATGTCGGCGGGTCTCGAAGTGTAATTCGAGTCGTTTCGGCCGGGTTCGGGGCACTTGTTATTTTCACAAAAAGTTATCGTTCGTGAAAGAAAATGGGGGGGCAAACGAACTCGAATCACTTCGTGTCACCTGCCGATATGATTGCCTAGAAGTTCTGCACAAGCTCGTAAAATTTCGAGCGAAAAAATTTCACTTCGTATCCGACCATTTTGTTCGGCCTAGGGTTTCGGTCCTGGTTGTGAAAAAATGAAACGTCCCGAAAATTTACGAGGGTGCTCTGTGCACCGTGGCGATCATGTCGGCGGGTCTCGAAGTGTAATTCGAGTCGTTTCGGCCGAGATCGGGGCACTTGTTATTTTCACAAAAAGTTATCGTTCGTTTAAGAAAATGGGGGGGCAAACGAACTCGAATCACTTCGTGTCACCTGCCGATATGACTGCCTAGAAGTTCTGCACAAGCTCGTAAAATTTCGAGCGAAAAAATTTCACTTCGTATCCGACCATTTTGTTCGGCCTAGGGTTTCGGTCCTGGTTGTCAAAAAATGAAACGTCCCGAAAATTTACGAGGGTGCTCTGTGCATCGTGGCGATCATGTCGGCGGGTCTCGAAGTGTAATTCGAGTCGTTTCGGCCCAGATCGGGGCACTTGTTATTTTCACAAAAACTTATCGTTCGTTAAAGAAAATGGGGGGGGGGGGGGGCAAACGAACTCGAATCACTTCGTGTCACCTGCCGAAATGATTGCCTAGAAGTTCCGCACATGCTCGTAAAATTTCGAGCGAAAAAATTTCACTTCGGATCCGACCATTTTGTTCGGCCTAGGGTTTCGGTCCTGGTTGTGAAAAAAAGAAACGTCCCGAAAATTTACGAGGGTGCTCTGTGCATCGTGGCGATCATGTCGGCGGGTCTCGAAGTGTAATTCGAGTCGTTTCGGCCGGGTTCGGGGCACTTGTTATTTTCACAAAAAGTTATCGTTCGTGAAAGAAAATGGGGGGGCAAACGAACTCGAATCACTTCGTGTCACCTGCCGATATGGTTGCCGAGAAGTTCTGCACAAGCTCGTAAAATTTCGTGCGAAAAAATTTCACTTCGCATCCGACCATTTTGTTCGGCCTAGGGTTTCGGTCCTGGTTGTGAAAAAATGAAACGTCCCGAAAATTTACGAGGGTGCTCTGTGCATCGTGGCGATCATGTCGGCGGGTCTCGAAGTGTAATTCGAGTCGTTTCGGCCGGGATCGGGGCACTTGTTATTTTGACAAAAAGTTATCGTTCGTTAAAGAAAATGGGGGGGCAAAGGAACTCGAATCACTTCGTGTCACCTGCCGATATGATTGCCTAGAAGTTCTGCACAAGCTCGTAAAATTTCGAGCGAAAAAATTTCACTTCGTATCCGACCATTTTGTTCGGCCTAGGGTTTCGGTCCTGGTTGTGAAAAAATGAAACGTCCCGAAAATTTACGAGGGTGCTCTGTGCATCGTGGCGATCATGTCGGCGGGTCTCGAAGTGTAATTCGAGTCGTTTCGGCCGGGTTCGGGGCACTTGTTATTTTCACAAAAAGTTATCGTTCGTTAAAGAAAATGGGGGGGCAAACGAACTCGAATCACTTCGTGTCACCTGCCGATATGATTGCCTAGAAGTTCTGCACAAGCTCGTAAAATTTCGAGCGAAAAAATTTCACTTCGTATCCGACCATTTTGTTCGGCCTAGGGTTTCGGTCCTGGTTGTGAAAAAATGAAACGTCCCGAAAATTTACGAGGGTGCTCTGTGCATCGTGGCGATCATGTCGGCGGGTCTCGAAGTGTAATTCGAGTCGTTTCGGCCGAGATCGGGGCACTTGTTATTTTCACAAAAACTTATCGTTCGTTAAAGAAAATGGGGGGGGGCAAACGAACTCGAATCACTTCGTGTCACCTCCCGATATGATTGCCTAGAAGTTCCGCACATGCTCGTAAAATTTCGAGCGAAAAAATTTCACTTCGGATCCGACCATTTTGTTCGGCCTAGGGTTTCGGTCCTGGTTGTGAAAAAAAGAAACGTCCCGAAAATTTATGAGGGTGCTCTGTGCATCGTGGCGATCATGTCGGCGGGTCTCGAAGTGTAATTCGAGTCGTTTCGGCCGGGTTCGGGGCACTTGTTATTTTCACAAAAAGTTATCGTTCGTGAAAGAAAATGGGGGGGCAAACGAACTCGAATCACTTCGTGTCACCTGCCGATATGATTGCCGAGAAGTTCTGCACAAGCTCGTAAAATTTCGTGCGAAAAAATTTCACTTCGCATCCGACCATTTTGTTCGGCCTAGGGTTTCGGTCCTGGTTGTGAAAAAATGAAACGTCCCGAAAATTTACGAGGGTGCTCTGTGCATCGTGGCGATCATGTCGGCGGGTCTCGAAGTGTAATTCGAGTCGTTTCGGCCGGGTTCGGGGCACTTGTTATTTTCACAAAAAGTTATCGTTCGTTAAAGAAAATGGGGGGGCAAAGGAACTCGAATCACTTCGTGTCACCTGCCGATATGATTGCCTAGAAGTTCTGCACAAGCTCGTAAAATTTCGAGCGAAAAAATTTCACTTCGTATCCGACCATTTTGTTCGGCCTAGGGTTTCGGTCCTGGTTGTGAAAAAATGAAACGTCCCGAAAATTTACGAGGGTGCTCTGTGCATCTTGGCGATCATGTCGGCGGGTCTCGAAGTGTAATTCGAATCGTTTCGGCCGAGATCGGGGCACTTGTTATTTTCACAAAAAGTTATCGTTCGTGAAAGAAAATGGGGGGGCAAACGAACTCGAATCACTTCGTGTCACCTGCCGATATGATTGCGTAGAAGTTCTGCACAAGCTCGTCAAATTTCGAGCGAAAAAATTTCACTTCGTATCCGACCATTTTGTTCGGCCTAGGGTTTCGGTCCTGGTTGTGAAAAAATGAAACGTCCCGAAAATTTACGAGGGTGCTCTGTGCATCTTGGCGATCATGTCGGCGGGTCTCGAAGTGTAATTCGAATCGTTTCGGCCGAGATCGGGCACTTGTTATTTTCACAAAAAGTTATCGTTCGTCAAAGAAAATGGGGGGTCAAACGAACTTGAATCACTTCGTGTCACCTGCCGATATGATTGCCTAGAAGTTCCGCACATGCTCGTAAAATTTCGTGCGAAAAAATTTCACTTCGGATCCGACCATTTTGTTCGGCCTAGGGTTTCGGTCCTGGTTGTGAAAAAAAGAAACGTCCCGAAAATTTATGAGGGTGCTCTGTGCATCGTGGCGATCATGTCGGCGGGTCTCGAAGTGTAATTCGAGTCGTTTCGGCCGGGTTCGGGGCACTTGTTATTTTCACAAAAAGTTATCGTTCGTGAAAGAAAATGGGGGGGCAAACGAACTCGAATCACTTCGTGTCACCTGCCGATATGATTGCGTAGAAGTTCTGCACAAGCTCGTCAAATTTCGAGCGAAAAAATTTCACGTCGTATCCGACCATTTTGTTCGGCCTAAGGTTTCGGTCCTGGTTGTGAAAAAATGAAACGTCCCGAAAATTTACGAGGGTGCTCTGTGCATCTTGGCGATCATGTCGGCGGGTCTCGAAGTGTAATTCGAATCGTTTCGGCCGAGATCGGGCACTTGTTATTTTCACAAAAAGTTATCGTTCGTCAAAGAAAATGGGGGGTCAAACGAACTTGAATCACTTCGTGTCACCTGCCGATATGATTGCCTAGAAGTTCCGCACATGCTCGTAAAATTTCGTGCGAAAAAATTTCACTTCGGATCCGACCATTTTGTTCGGCCTAGGGTTTCGGTCCTGGTTGTGAAAAAAAGAAACGTCCCGAAAATTTATGAGGGTGCTCTGTGCATCGTGGCGATCATGTCGGCGGGTCTCGAAGTGTAATTCGAGTCGTTTCGGCCGGGTTCGGGGCACTTGTTATTTTCACAAAAAGTTATCGTTCGTGAAAGAAAATGGGGGGGCAAACGAACTCGAATCACTTCGTGTCACCTGCCGATATGATTGCGTAGAAGTTCTGCACAAGCTCGTCAAATTTCGAGCGAAAAAATTTCACGTCGTATCCGACCATTTTGTTCGGCCTAGGGTTTCGGTCCTGGTTGTGAAAAAATGAAACGTCCCGAAAATTTACGAGGGTGCTCTGTGCATCTTGGCGATCATGTCGGCGGGTCTCGAAGTGTAATTCGAATCGTTTCGGCCGAGATCGGGGCACTTGTTATTTTCACAAAAAGTTATCGTTCGTCAAAGAAAATGGGGGGTGAAACGAACTTGAATCACTTCGTGTCACCTGCCGATATGATTGCCTAGAAGTTCCGCACATGCTCGTAAAATTTCGAGCGAAAAAATTTCACTTCGCATCCGACCATTTTGTTCGGCCTAGGGTTTCGGTCCTGGTTGTGAAAAAATGAAACGTCCCGAAAATTTACGAGGGTGCTCTGTGCATCTTGGCGATCAAGTCGGCGGGTCTCGAAGTATAATTCGAGTCGTTTCGGCCGGGATCGGGGCACTTGTTATTTTCACAAAAAGTTATCGTTCGTTAAAGAAAATGGGGGGGCAAACGAACTCGAATCACTTCGTGTCACCTGCCGATATGATTGCCTAGAATTTCTGCACAAGCTCGTAAAATTTCGAGCGAAAAAATTTCACTTCGTATCCGACCATTTTGTTCGGCCTAGGGTTTCGGTCCTGGTTGTGAAAAAATGAAACGTCCCGAAAATTTACGAGGGTGCTCTGTGCATCGTGGCGATCATGTCGGCGGGTCTCGAAGTGTAATTCGAGTCGTTTCGGCCGGGTTCGGGGCACTTGTTATTTTCACAAAAAGTTATCGTTCGTGAAAGAAAATGGGGGGGCAAACGAACTCGAATCACTTCGTGTCACCTGCCGATATGATTGCCTAGAAGTTCTGCACAAGCTCGTAACATTTCGAGCGAAAAAATTTCACTTCGTATCCGACCATTTTCTTCGGCCTAGAGTTTCGGTCCTGGTTGTGAAAAAATGAAACGTCCCGAAAATTTACGAGGGTGCTCTGTGCATCGTGGCGATCATGTCGGCGGGTCTCGAAGTGTAATTCGACTCGTTTCGGCCGGGATCGGGGCACTTGTTATTTTCACAAAAAGTTATCGTTCGTTAAAGTAAATGGGGGGGCAAAAGAACTCGAATCAATTCGTGTCACCTGCCGATATGATTGCCTAGAAGTTCTGCACAAGCTCGTAAAATTTCGACTGAAAAATTTCACTTCGCATCCGACCATTTTGTTCGGCCTAGGGTTTCGGTCCTGGTTGTGAAAAAATGAAACGTCCCGAAAATTTATGAGGGTGCTCTGTGCATCGTGGCGATCATGTCGGCGGGTCTCGAAGTGTAATTCGAGTCGTTTCGGACGGGTTCGGGGCACTTATTATTTTCACAAAAAGTTATCGTTCGTTAAAGAAAATGGGGGGTCAAACGAACTTGAATCACTTCGTGTCACCTGCCGATATGATTGCGTAGAAGTTCCGCACATGCTCGTAAAATTTCGAGCGAAAAAATTTCACTTCGCATCCGACCATTTTGTTCGGCCTAGGGTTTCGGTCCTGGTTGTGAAAAAATATAACGTCGTCCGATTTGCCCGAAAATTTACGAGGGTGCTCTGTGCATCGTGGCGATCATGTCGGCGGGTCTCGAAGTGTAATTCGAGTCGTTTCGGCCGGGTTCGGGGCACTTGTTATTTTCACAAAAAGTTATCGTTCGTTAAAGAAAATGGGGGGGCAAACGAACTTGAATCACTTCGTGTCACCTGCCGATATGATTGCCTAGAAGTTCCGCACATGCTCGTAAAATTTCGAGCGAAAAAATTTCACTTCGCATCCGACCATTTTGTTCGGCCTAGGGTTTCGGTCCTGGTTGTGAAAAAATGAAACGTCCCGAAAATTTACGAGGGTGCTCTGTGCATCGTGGCGATCATGTCGGCGGGTCTCGAAGTGTAATTCGAGTCGTTTCGGCCGGGATCGGGGCACTTGTTATTTTGACAAAAAGTTATCGTTCGTTTAAGAAAATGGGGGAGCAAACGAACTCGAATAACTTCGTGTCACCTGCCGATATGATTGCCTAGAAGTTCTGCACAAGCTCGTAAAATTTCGAGCGAAAAAATTTCACTTCGTATCCGACCATTTTGTTCGGCCTAGGGTTTCGGTCCTGGTTGTGAAAAAATGAAACGTCCCGAAAATTTACGAGGGTGCTCTGTGCATCGTGGCGATCATGTCGGCGGGTCTCGAAGTGTAATTCGACTCGTTTCGGCCGGGATCGGGGCACTTGTTATTTTCACAAAAAGTTATCGTTCGTTAAAGTAAATGGGGGGGCAAAAGAACTCGAATCAATTCGTGTCACCTGCCGATATGATTGCCTAGAAGTTCTGCACAAGCTCGTAAAATTTCGAGCGAAAAATTTCACTTCGCATCCGACCATTTTGTTCGGCCTAGGGTTTCGGTCCTGGTTGTGAAAAAATGAAACGTCCCGAAAATTTATGAGGGTGCTCTGTGCATCGTGGCGATCATGTCGGCGGGTCTCGAAGTGTAATTCGAGTCGTTTCGGACGGGTTCGGGGCACTTGTTATTTTCACAAAAAGTTATCGTTCGTTAAAGAAAATGGGGGGTCAAACGAACTTGAATCACTTCGTGTCACCTGCCGATATGATTGCGTAGAAGTTCCGCACATGCTCGTAAAATTTCGAGCGAAAAAATTTCACTTCGCATCCGACCATTTTGTTCGGCCTAGGGTTTCGGTCCTGGTTGTGAAAAAATATAACGTCGTCCGATTTGCCCGAAAATTTACGAGGGTGCTCTGTGCATCGTGGCGATCATGTCGGCGGGTCTCGAAGTGTAATTCGAGTCGTTTCGGCCGGGATCGGGGCACTTGTTATTTTGACAAAAAGTTATCGTTCGTTTAAGAAAATGGGGGAGCAAACGAACTCGAATAACTTCGTGTCACCTGCCGATATGATTGCCTAGAAGTTCTGCACAAGCTCGTAAAATTTCGAGCGAAAAAATTTCACTTCGTATCCGACCATTTTGTTCGGCCTAGGGTTTCGGTCCTGGTTGTGAAAAAATGAAACGTCCCGAAAATTTACGAGGGTGCTCTGTGCATCGTGGCGATCATGTCGGCGGGTCTCGAAGTGTAATTCGACTCGTTTCGGCCGGGATCGGGGCACTTGTTATTTTCACAAAAAGTTATCGTTCGTTAAAGTAAATGGGGGAGCAAAAGAACTCGAATCAATTCGTGTCACCTGCCGATATGATTGCCTAGAAGTTCTGCACAAGCTCGTAAAATTTCGAGCGAAAAATTTCACTTCGCATCCGACCATTTTGTTCGGCCTAGGGTTTCGGTCCTGGTTGTGAAAAAATGAAACGTCCCGAAAATTTATGAGGGTGCTCTGTGCATCGTGGCGATCATGTCGGCGGGTCTCGAAGTGTAATTCGAGTCGTTTCGGACGGGTTCGGGGCACTTGTTATTTTCACAAAAAGTTATCGTTCGTTAAAGAAAATGGGGGGTCAAACGAACTTGAATCACTTCGTATCACCTGCCGAT
Organism: Corylus avellana; assembly: GCF_965113065.1. NCBI lineage: Eukaryota > Viridiplantae > Streptophyta > Magnoliopsida > Fagales > Betulaceae > Corylus > Corylus avellana. The sequence continues at coordinate 14,810,310 of NC_142495.1, read as the reverse complement.
ATGATTGCGTAGAAGTTCCGCACATGCTCGTAAAATTTCGAGCGAAAAAATTTCACTTCGCATCCGACCATTTTGTTCGGCCTAGGGTTTCGGTCCTGGTTGTGAAAAAATATAACGTCGTCCGATTTGCCCGAAAATTTTCGAGGGTGCTCTGTGCATCGTGGCGATCATGTCGGCGGGTCTCGAAGTGTAATTCGAGTCGTTTCGGACGGGTTCGGGGCACTTGTTATTTTGACAAAAAGTTATCGTTCGTTTAAGAAAATGGGGGGGCAAACGAACTCGAATCACTTCGTGTCACCTGCCGATATGATTGCCTAGAAGTTCTGCACAAGCTCGTAAAATTTCGAGCGAAAAAATTTCACTTCGTATCCGACCATTTTGTTCGGCCTAGGGTTTCGGTCCTGGTTGTGAAAAAATGAAACGTCCCGAAAATTTACGAGGGTGCTCTGTGCTTCGTGGCGATCATGTCGGCGGGTCTCGAAGTGTAATTCGAGTCGTTTCGGCCGAGATCGGGGCACTTGTTATTTTCACAAAAACTTATCGTTCGTTAAAGAAAATGGGGGGGGCAAACGAACTCGAATCACTTCGTGTCACCTCCCGATATGATTGCCTAGAAGTTCCGCACATGCTCGTAAAATTTCGAGCGAAAAAATTTCACTTCGGATCCGACGATTTTGTTCGGCCTAGGGTTTCGGTCCTGGTTGTGAAAAAAAGAAACGTCCCGAAAATTTATGAGGGTGCTCTGTGCATCGTGGCGATCATGTCGGCGGGTCTCGAAGTGTAATTCGAGTCGTTTCGGCCGGGATCGGGGCACTTGTTATTTTCACAAAAACTTATCGTTCGTTAAAGAAAATGGGGGGGGCAAACGAACTCGAATCACTTCGTGTCACCTGCCGATATGATTGCCTAGAAGTTCCGCACATGCTCGTAAAATTTCGAGCGAAAAAATTTCACTTCGCATCCGACCATTTTGTTCGGCCTAGGGTTTCGGTCCTGGTTGTGAAAAAATATAACGTCGTCCGATTTGCCCGAAAATTTACGAGGGTGCTCTGTGCATCGTGGCGATCATGTCGGCGGGTCTCGAAGTGTAATTCGAGTCGTTTCGGCCGGGTTCGGGGCACTTGTTATTTTCACAAAAGGTTATCGTTCGTGAAAGAAAATGGGGGGGCAAACGAACTCGAATCACTTCGTGTCACCTGCCGATATGATTGCCTAGAAGTTCTGCACAAGCTCGTAAAATTTCGAGCGAAAAAATTTCACTTCGTATCCGACCATTTTGTTCGGCCTAGGGTTTCGGTCCTGGTTGTGAAAAAATGAAACGTCCCGAAAATTTACGAGGGTGCTCTGTGCATCGTGGCGATCATGTCGGCGAGTCTCGAAGTGTAATTCGAGTCGTTTCGGCCGGGTTCGGGGCACTTGTTATTTTCACAAAAAGTTATCGTTCGTGAAAGAAAATGGGGGGGCAAACGAACTCGAATCACTTCGTGTCACCTGCCGATATGATTGCCTAGAAGTTCTGCACAAGCTCGTAAAATTTCGAGCGAAAAAATTTCACTTCGTATCCGACCATTTTGTTCGGCCTAGGGTTTCGGTCCTGGTTGTGAAAAAATGAAACGTCCCGAAAATTTACGAGGGTGCTCTGTGCATCGTGGCGATCATGTCGGCGGGTCTCGAAGTGTAATTCGAGTCGTTTCGGCCGAGATCGGGGCACTTGTTATTTTCACAAAAACTTATCGTTCGTTAAAGAAAATGGGGGGGGCAAACGAACTCGAATCACTTCGTGTCACCTCCCGATATGATTGCCTAGAAGTTCCGCACATGCTCGTATAATTTCGAGAGAAAAAATTTCACTTCGGATCCGACCATTTTGTTCGGCCTAGGGTTTCGGTCCTGGTTGTGAAAAAAAGAAACGTCCCGAAAATTTATGAGGGTGCTCTGTGCATTGTGGCGATCATGTCGGCGGGTCTCGAACTGTAATTCGAGTCGTTTCGGCCGGGTTCGGGGCACTTGTTATTTTCACAAAAAGTTATCGTTCGTGAAAGAAAATGGGGGGGCAAACGAACTCGAATCACTTCGTGTCACCTGCCTATATCATTGCCTAGAAGTTCTGCACAAGCTCGTAAAATTTCGAGCGAAAAAATTTCACTTCGCATCCGACCATTTTGTTCGGCCTAGGGTTTCGGTCCAGGTTGTCAAAAAATGAAACGTCCCGAAAATTTACGAGGGTGCTCTGTGCATCGTGGCGATCATGTCGGCGGGTCTCGAAGTGTAATTCGAGTCGTTTTGGCCGGGTTCGGGGCACTTGTTATTTTCACAAAAAGTTATCATTCGTTAAAGAAAATGGGGGGGCAAACGAACTCGAATCACTTCGTGTCACCTCCCGATATGATTGCCTAGAAGTTCCGCACATGCTCGTAAAATTTCGAGCGAAAAAATTTCACTTCTGATTCGACCATTTTGTTCGGCCTAGGGTTTCGGTCCTGGTTGTGAAAAAAAGAAACGTCCCGAAAATTTATGAGGGTGCTCTGTGCATCGTGGCGATCATGTCGGCGGGTCTCGAAGTGTAATTCGAGTCGTTTCGGACGGGTTCGGGGCACTTGTTATTTTCACAAAAAGTTATCGTTCGTTAAAGAAAATGGGGGGTCAAACGAACTTGAATCACTTCGTGTCACCTGCCGATATGATTGCCTAGAAGTTCCGCACATGCTCGTAAAATTTCGTGCGAAAAAATTTCACTTCGCATCCGACCAATTTGTTCGGCCTAGGGTTTCGGTCCTGGTTGTGAAAAAATGAAACGTCCCGAAAATTTACGAGGGTGCTCTGTGCATCGTGGCGATCATGTCGGCGGGTCTCGAAGTGTAATTCGAGTCGTTTCGGCCGAGATCGGGGCACTAGTTATTTTCACAAAAAGTTATCGTTCGTTAAAGAAAATGGGGGGTCAAACGAACTTGAATCACTTCGTGTCACCTGCCGATATGATTGCCTAGAAGTTCCGCACATGCTCGTAAAATTTCGAGCGAAAAAATTTCACTTCGCATCCGACCATTTTGTTCGGCCTAGGGTTTCGGTCCTGGTTGTGAAAAAATGAAACGTCCCGAAAATTTACGAGGGTGCTCTGTGCATCTTGGCGATCATGTCGGCGGGTCTCGAAGTGTAATTCGAGTCGTTTCGGCCGGGATCGGGGCACTTGTTATTTTCACAAAAACTTATCGTTCGTTAAAGAAAATGGGGGGGCAAACAAACTCGAATCACTTCGTGTCACCTACCGATATCATTGCCTAGAAGTTCTGCACAAGCTCGTAAAATTTCGAGCGAAAAAATTTCACTTCGCATCCGACCATTTTGTTCGGCCTAGGGTTTCGGTCCAGGTTGTCAAAAAATGAAACGTCCCGAAAATTTACGAAGGTGCTCTGTGCATCGTGGCGATCATGTCGGCGGGTCTCGAAGTGTAATTCGAGTCTTTTTGGCCGGGTTCGGGGCACTTGTTATTTTAACAAAAAGTTATCATTCATTAAAGAAAATGGGGGGGCAAACGAACTTGAATCACTTCGTGTCACCTGCCGATATGATTGCCTAGAAGTTCCGCACATGCTCGTAAAATTTCGAGCGAAAAAATTTCACTTCGCATCCGACCATTTTGTTCGGCCTAGGGTTTCGGTCCTGGTTGTGAAAAAATATAACGTCGTCCGATTTGCCCGAAAATTTACGAGGGTGCTCTGTGCATCGTGGCGATCATGTCGGCGGGTCTCGAAGTGTAATTCGAGTCGTTTCGGCCGAGATCGGGGCACTTGTTATTTTCACAAAAAGTTATCGTTCGTTAAAGAAAATGGGGGGGCAAACGAACTCGAATCACTTCGTGTCACCTGCCGATATGATTGCCTAGAAGTTCTGCACAAGCTCGTAAAATTTCGAGCGAAAAAATTTCACTTCGCATCCGACCATTTTGTTCGGCCTAGGGTTTCGGTCCTGGTTGTGAAAAAATGAAACGTCCCGAAAATTTACGAGGGTGCTCTGTGCATCGTGGCGATCATGTCGGCGGGTCTCGAAGTGTAATTCGAGTCGTTTCGGCCGGGATCGGGGCACTTGTTGTTTTGACAAAAAGTTATCGTTCGTTAAAGAAATTGGGGGGGCAAACGAACTCGAATCACTTCGTGTCACCTGCCGATATGATTGCCTAGAAGTTCTGCACAAGCTCGTAACATTTCGAGCGAAAAAATTTCACTTCGTATCCGACCATTTTGTTCGGCCTAGGGTTTCGGTCCTGGTTGTGAAAAAATGAAACGTCCCGAAAATTTACGAGGGTGCTCTGTGCATCGTGGCGATCTTGTCGGCGGGTCTCGAAGTGTAATTCGACTCGTTTCGGCCGGGATCGGGGCACTAGTTATTTTCACAAAAAGTTATCGTTCGTTAAAGTAAATGGGGGGGCAAAAGAACTCGAATCAATTCGTGTCACCTGCCGATATGATTGCCTAGAAGTTCTGCACAAGCTCGTAAAATTTCGAGCGAAAAATTTCACTTCGCATCCGACCATTTTGTTCGGCCTAGGGTTTCGGTCCTGGTTGTGAAAAAATGAAACGTCCCGAAAATTTATGAGGGTGCTCTGTGCATCGTGGCGATCATGTCGGCGGGTCTCGAAGTGTAATTCGAGTCGTTTCGGACGGGTTCGGGGCACTTATTATTTTCACAAAAAGTTATCGTTCGTTAAAGAAAATGGGGGGTCAAACGAACTTGAATCACTTCGTGTCACCTGCCGATATGATTGCGTAGAAGTTCCGCACATGCTCGTAAAATTTCGAGCGAAAAAATTTCACTTCGCATCCGACCATTTTGTTCGGCCTAGGGTTTCGGTCCTGGTTGTGAAAAAATGAAACGTCCCGAAAATTTACGAGGGTGCTCTGTGCATCGTGGCGATCATGTCGGCGGGTCTCGAAGTGTAATTCGAGTCGTTTCGGCCGAGATCGGGGCACTTGTTGTTTTGACAAAAAGTTATCGTTCGTTAAAGAAATTGGGGGGGCAAACGAACTCGAATCACTTCGTGTCACCTGCCGATATGATTGCCTAGAAGTTCTGCACAAGCTCGTAACATTTCGAGCGAAAAAATTTCACTTCGTATCCGACCATTTTGTTCGGCCTAGGGTTTCGGTCCTGGTTGTGAAAAAATGAAACGTCCCGAAAATTTACGAGGGTGCTCTGTGCATCGTGGCGATCTTGTCGGCGGGTCTCGAAGTGTAATTCGACTCGTTTCGGCCGGGATCGGGGCACTAGTTATTTTCACAAAAAGTTATCGTTCGTTAAAGTAAATGGGGGGGCAAAAGAACTCGAATCAATTCGTGTCACCTGCCGATATGATTGCCTAGAAGTTCTGCACAAGCTCGTAAAATTTCGAGCGAAAAATTTCACTTCGCATCCGACCATTTTGTTCGGCCTAGGGTTTCGGTCCTGGTTGTGAAAAAATGACGCGTCCCGAAAATTTATGAGGGTGCTCTGTGCATCGTGGCGATCATGTCGGCGGGTCTCGAAGTGTAATTCGAGTCGTTTCGGACGGGTTCGGGGCACTTATTATTTTCACAAAAAGTTATCGTTCGTTAAAGAAAATGGGGGGTCAAACGAACTTGAATCACTTCGTGTCACCTGCCGATATGATTGCGTAGAAGTTCCGCACATGCTCGTAAAATTTCGAGCGAAAAAATTTCACTTCGCATCCGACCATTTTGTTCGGCCTAGGGTTTCGGTCCTGGTTGTGAAAAAATATAACGTCGTCCGATTTGCCCGAAAATTTACGAGGGTGCTCTGTGCATCGTGGCGATCATGTCGGCGGGTCTCGAAGTGTAATTCGAGTCGTTTCGGACGGGTTCGGGGCACTTGTTATTTTGAGAAAAAGTTATCGTTCGTTAAAGAAAATGGGGGGGCAAACGAACTCGAATCACTTCGTGTCACCTGCCGATATGATTGCCTAGAAGTTCTGCACAAGCTCGTAAAATTTCGAGCGAAAAAATTTCACTTCGTATCCGACCATTTTGTTCGGCCTAGGGCTTCGGTCCTGGTTGTGAAAAAATGAAACGTCCCGAAAATTTACGAGGGTGCTCTGTGCATCGTGGCGATCATGTCGGCGGGTCTCGAAGTGTAATTCGAGTCGTTTCGGCCGGGTTCGGGGCACTTGTTATTTTCACAAAAAGTTATCGTTCGTGAAAGAAAATGGGGAGGCAAACGAACTCGAATCACTTCGTGTCACCTGCCGATATGATTGCCTAGAAGTTCTGCACAAGCTCGTAACATTTCGAGCGAAAAAATTTCACTTCGTATAAGACCATTTTGTTCGGCCTAGGGTTTCGGTCCTGGTTGTGAAAAAATGAAACGTCCCGAAAATTTACGAGGGTGCTCTGTGCATCGTGGCGATCATGTCGGCGGGTCTCGAAGTGTAATTCGACTCGTTTCGGCCGGGATCGGGGCACTTGTTATTTTCACAAAAAGTTATCGTTCGTTAAAGTAAATGGGGGGGCAAAAGAACTCGAATCAATTCGTGTCACCTGCCGATATGATTGCCTAGAAGTTCTGCACAAGCTCGTAAAATTTCGAGCGAAAAATTTCACTTCGCATCCGACCATTTTGTTCGGCCTAGGGTTTCGGTCCTGGTTGTGAAAAAATGAAACGTCCCGAAAATTTATGAGGGTGCTCTGTGCATCGTGGCGATCATGTCGGCGGGTCTCGAAGTGTAATTCGAGTCGTTTCGGACGGGTTCGGGGCACTTGTTATTTTCACAAAAAGTTATCGTTCGTTAAAGAAAATGGGGGGTCAAACGAACTTGAATCACTTCGTGTCACCTGCCGATATGATTGCGTAGAAGTTCCGCACATGCTCGTAAAATTTCGAGCGAAAAAATTTCACTTCGCATCCGACCATTTTGTTCGGCCTAGGGTTTCGGTCCTGGTTGTGAAAAAATATAACGTCGTCCGATTTGCTCGAAAATTTACGAGGGTGCTCTGTGCATCGTGGCGATCATGTCGGCGGGTCTCGAAGTGTAATTCGAGTCGTTTCGGACGGGTTCGGGGCACTTGTTATTTTGACAAAAAGTTATCGTTCGTTAAAGAAAAAACGAACTCGAATCACTTCGTGTCACCTGCCGATATGATTGCCTAGAAGTTCTGCACAAGCTCGTAACATTTCGAGCGAAAAAATTTCACTTCGTATCCGACCATTTTGTTCGGCCTAGGGTTTCGGTCCTGGTTGTGAAAAAATGAAACGTCCCGAAAATTTACGAGGGTGCTCTGTGCATCGTGGCGATCATGTCGGCGGGTCTCGAAGTGTAATTCGAGTCGTTTCGGCCGAGATCGGGGCACTTGTTATTTTCACAAAAACTTATCGTTCGTTAAAGAAAATGGAGGGGGCAAACGAACTCGAATCACTTCGTGTCACCTCCCGATATGATTGCCTAGAAGTTCCGCACATGCTCGTAAAATTTCGAGCGAAAAAATTTCACTTCGGATCCGACGATTTTGTTCGGCCTAGGGTTTCGGTCCTGGTTGTGAAAAAAAGAAACGTCCCGAAAATTTATGAGGGTGCTCTGTGCATCGTGGCGATCATGTCGGCGGGTCTCGAAGTGTAATTCGAATCGTTTCGGCCGGGATCGGGGCACTTGTTATTTTCACAAAAACTTATCGTTCGTTAAAGAAAATGGGGGGGGGCAAACGAACTCGAATCACTTCGTGTCACCTGCCGATATGATTGCCTAGAAGTTCCGCACATGCTCGTAAAATTTCGAGCAAAAAAATTTCACTTCGCATCCGACCATTTTGTTCGGCCTAGGGTTTCGGTCCTGGTTGTGAAAAAATATAACGTCCCGAAAATTTACGAGGGTGCTCTGTGCATCGTGGCGATCATGTCGGCGGGTCTCGAAGTGTAATTCGAGTCGTTTCGGACGAGATCGGGGCACTTGTTATTTTCACAAAAACTTATCGTTCGTTAAAGAAAATGGAGGGGGCAAACGAACTCGAATCACTTCGTGTCACCTCCCGATATGATTCCCTAGAAGTTCCGCACATGCTCGTAAAATTTCGAGCGAAAAAATTTCACTTCGGATCCGACGATTTTGTTCGGCCTAGGGTTTTGGTCCTGGTTGTGAAAAAAAGAAACGTCCCGAAAATTTATGAGGGTGCTCTGTGCATCGTGGCGATCATGTCGGCGGGTCTCGAAGTGTAATTCGAGTCGTTTCGGCCGGGATCGGGGCACTTGTTATTTTCACAAAAACTTATCGTTCGTTAAAGAAAATGGGGGGGGGCAAACGAACTCGAATCACTTCGTGTCACCTGCCGATATGATTGCCTAGAAGTTCCGCACATGCTCGTAAAATTTCGAGCGAAAAAATTTCACTTCGCATCCGACCATTTTGTTCGGCCTAGGGTTTCGGTCCTGGTTGTGAAAAAATATAACGTCGTCCGATTTGCCCGAAAATTTACGAGGGTGCTCTGTGCATCGTGGCGATCATGTCGGCGGGTCTCGAAGTGTAATTCGAGTCGTTTCGGCCGGGTTCGGGGCACTTGTTATTTTGACAAAAAGTTATCGTTCGTGAAAGAAAATGGGGGGGCAAACGAACTCGAATCACTTCGTGTCACCTCCCGATATGATTGCCTAGAAGTTCCGCACATGCTCGTATAATTTCGAGAGAAAAAATTTCACTTCGGATCCGACCATTTTGTTCGGCCTAGGGTTTCGGTCCTGGTTGTGAAAAAAAGAAACGTCCCGAAAATTTATGTGGGTGCTCTGTGCATCGTGGCGATCATGTCGGTGGGTCTCGAAGTGTAATTCGAGTCGTTTCGGACGGGTTCGGGGCACTTGTTATTTTCACAAAAAGTTATCGTTCGTTAAAGAAAATGGGGGGGCAAACGAACTTGAATCACTTCGTGTCACCTGCCGATATGATTGCCTAGAAGTTCCGCACATGCTCGTAAAATTTCGAGCGAAAAAATTTCACTTCGCATCCGACCATTTTGTTCGGCCTAGGGTTTCGGTCCTGGTTGTGAAAAAATGAAACGTCCCGAAAATTTACGAGGGTGCTCTGTGCATCGTGGCGATCATGTCGGCGGGTCTCGAAGTGTAATTCGACTCGTTTCGGCCGGGATCGGGGCACTTGTTATTTTCACAAAAAGTTATCGTTCGTTAAAGTAAATGGGGGGGCAAAAGAACTCGAATCAATTCGTGTCACCTGCCGATATGATTGCCTAGAAGTTCTGCACAAGCTCGTAAAATTTCGAGCGAAAAATTTCACTTCGCATCCGACCATTTTGTTCGGCCTAGGGTTTCGGTCCTGGTTGTGAAAAAATGAAACGTCCCGAAAATTTATGAGGGTGCTCTGTGCATCGTGGCGATCATGTCGGCGGGTCTCGAAGTGTAATTCGAGTCGTTTCGGACGGGTTCGGGGCACTTATTATTTTCACAAAAAGTTATCGTTCGTTAAAGAAAATGGGGGGTCAAACGAACTTGAATCACTTCGTGTCACCTGCCGATATGGTTGCGTAGAAGTTCCGCACATGCTCGTAAAATTTCGAGCGAAAAAATTTCACTTCGCATCCGACCATTTTGTTCGGCCTAGGGTTTCGGTCCTGGTTGTGAAAAAATATAACGTCGTCCGATTTGCCCGAAAATTTACGAGGGTGCTCTGTGCATCGTGGCGATCATGTCGGCGGGTCTCGAAGTGTAATTCGAGTCGTTTCGGACGGGTTCGGGGCACTTGTTATTTTCACAAAAAGTTATCGTTCGTTAAAGAAAATGGGGGGGCAAACGAACTCGAATCACTTCGTGTCACCTGCCGATATGATTGCCTAGAAGTTCTGCACAAGCTCGTAAAATTTCGAGCGAAAAAATTTCACTTCGTATCCGACCATTTTGTTCGGCCTAGGGTTTCGGTCCTGGTTGTGAAAAAATGAAACGTCCCGAAAATTTACGAGGGTGCTCTGTGCATCGTGGCGATCATGTCGGCGGGTCTCGAAGTGTAATTCGAGTCGTTTCGGCCGGGTTCGGGGCACTTGTTATTTTCACAAAAAGTTATCGTTCGTTAAAGAAAATGGGGGGGCAAACGAACTTGAATCACTTCGTGTCACCTGCCGATATGATTGCCTAGAAGTTCCGCACATGCTCGTAAAATTTCGAGCGAAAAAATTTCACTTCGCATCCGACCATTTTGTTCGGCCTAGGGTTTCGGTCCTGGTTGTGAAAAAATGAAACGTCCCGAAAATTTACGAGGGTGCTCTGTGCATCGTGGCGATCATGTCGGCGGGTCTCGAAGTGTAATTCGACTCGTTTCGGCCGGGATCGGGGCACTTGTTATTTTCACAAAAAGTTATCGTTCGTTAAAGTAAATGGGGGGGCAAAAGAACTCGAATCAATTCGTGTCACCTGCCGATATGATTGCCTAGAAGTTCTGCACAAGCTCGTAAAATTTCGAGCGAAAAATTTCACTTCGCATCCGACCATTTTGTTCGGCCTAGGGTTTCGGTCCTGGTTGTGAAAAAATGAAACGTCCCGAAAATTTATGAGGGTGCTCTGTGCATCGTGGCGATCATGTCGGCGGGTCTCGAAGTGTAATTCGAGTCGTTTGGGACGGGTTCGGGGCACTTCTTATTTTCACAAAAAGTTATCGTTCGTTAAAGAAAATGGGGGGTCAAACGAACTTGAATCACTTCGTGTCACCTGCCGATATGATTGCGTAGAAGTTCCGCACATGCTCGTAAAATTTCGAGCGAAAAAATTTCACTTCGCATCCGACCATTTTGTTCGGCCTAGGGTTTCGGTCCTGGTTGTGAAAAAATGAAACGTCCCGAAAATTTACGAGGGTGCTCTGTGCATCTTGGCGATCATGTCGGCGGGTCTCGAAGTGTAATTCGAGTCGTTTCGGCCGGGATCGGGGCACTTGTTATTTTGACAAAAAGTTATCGTTCGTTAAAGAAAATGGGGGGGCAAACGAACTCGAATCACTTCGTGTCACCTACCGATATCATTGCCTAGAAGTTCTGCACAAGCTCGTAAAATTTCGAGCGAAAAAATTTCACTTCGCATCCGACCATTTTGTTCGGCCTAGGGTTTCGGTCCAGGTTGTCAAAAAATGAAACGTCCCGAAAATTTACGAAGGTGCTCTGTGCATCGTGGCGATCGTGTCGGCGGGTCTCGAAGTGTAATTCGAGTCGTTTTGGCCGGGTTCGGGGCACTTGTTATTTTAACAAAAAGTTATCATTCGTTAAAGAAAATGGGGGGGCAAACGAACTTGAATCACTTCGTGTCACCTGCCGATATGATTGCCTAGAAGTTCCGCACATGCTCGTAAAATTTCGAGCGAAAAAATTTCACTTCGCATCCGACCATTTTGTTCGGCCTAGGGTTTCGGTCCTGGTTGTGAAAAAATGAAACGTCCCGAAAATTTACGAGGGTGCTCTGTGCATCGTGGCGATCATGTCGGCGGGTCTCGAAGTGTAATTCGACTCGTTTCGGCCGGGATCGGGGCACTTGTTATTTTCACAAAAAGTTATCGTTCGTTAAAGTAAATGGGGGGGCAAAAGAACTCGAATCAATTCGTGTCACCTGCTGATATGATTGCCTAGAAGTTCTGCACAAGCTCGTAAAATTTCGAGCGAAAAAATTTCACTTCGCATCCGACCATTTTGTTCGGCCTAGGGTTTCGGTCCTGGTTGTGAAAAAATGAAACGTCCCGAAAATTTACGAGGGTGCTCTGTGCATCGTGGCGATCATGTCGGCGGGTCTCGAAGTGTAATTCGAGTCGTTTCGGCCGGGATCGGGGCACTTGTTGTTTTGACAAAAAGTTATCGTTCGTTAAAGAAATTGGGGGGGCAAACGAACTCGAATCACTTCGTGTCACCTGCCGATATGATTGCCTAGAAGTTCTGCACAAGCTCGTAACATTTCGAGCGAAAAAATTTCACTTCGTATCCGACCATTTTGTTCGGCCTAAGGTTTCGGTCCTGGTTGTGAAAAAATGAAACGTCCCGAAAATTTACGACGGTGCTCTGTGCATCGTGGCGATCATGTCGGCGGGTCTCGAAGTGTAATTCGAGTCGTTTCGGCCGGGTTCGGGGCACTTGTTATTTTCACAAAAAATTATCGTTCGTTAAAGAAAATGGGGGGTCAAACGAACTTGAATCACTTCGTGTCACCTGCCGATATGATTGCCTAGAAGTTCCGCACATGCTCGTAAAATTTCGAGCGAAAAAATTTCACTTCGCATCCGACCATTTTGTTCGGCCTAGGGTTTCGGTCCTGGTTGTGAAAAAATGAAACGTCCCGAAAATTTACGAGGGTGCTCTGTGCATCTTGGCGATCATGTCGGCGGGTCTCGAAGTGTAATTCGAGTCGTTTCGGCCGGGATCGGGGCACTTGTTATTTTCACAAAAAGTTATCGTTCGTTAAAGAAAATGGGGGGGCAAACGAACTCGAATCACTTCGTGTCACCTACCGATATCATTGCCTAGAAGTTCTGCACAAGCTCGTAAAATTTCGAGCGAAAAAATTTCACTTCGCATCCGACCATTTTGTTCGGCCTAGGGTTTCGGTCTAGGTTGTCAAAAAATGAAACGTCCCGAAAATTTACGAAGGTGCTCTGTGCATCGTGGCGATCATGTCGGCGGGTCTCGAAGTGTAATTCGAGCCGTTTTGGCCGGGTTCGGGGCACTTGTTATTTTAACAAAAAGTTATCATTCGTTAAAGAAAATGGGGGGGCAAACGAACTTGAATCACTTCGTGTCACCTGCCGATATGATTGCCTAGAAGTTCCGCACATGCTCGTAAAATTTCGAGCGAAAAAATTTCACTTCGCATCCGACCATTTTGTTCGGCCTAGGGTTTCGGTCCTGGTTGTGAAAAAATATAACGTCGTCCGATTTGCCCGAAAATTTACGAGGGTGCTCTGTGCATCGTGGCGATCATGTCGGCGGGTCTCGAAGTGTAATTCGAGTCGTTTCGGCCGAGATCGGGGCACTTGTTATTTTCGAAAAAAGTTATCGTTCGTTAAAGAAAATGGGGGGGCAAACGAACTCGAATCACTTCGTGTCACCTGCCGATATGATTGCCTAGAAGTTCTGCACAAGCTCGTAAAATTTCGAGCGAAAAAATTTCACTTCGCATCCGACCATTTTGTTCGGCCTAGGGTTTCGGTCCTGGTTGTGAAAAAATATAACGTCGTCCGATTTGCCCGAAAATTTACGAGGGTGCTCTGTGCATCGTGGTGATCATGTCGGCGGGTCTCGAAGTGTAATTCGAGTCGTTTTGGCCGGGTTCGGGGCACTTGTTATTTTCACAAAAAGTTATCATTCGTTAAAGAAAATGGGGGGGCAAACGAACTTGAATCACTTCGTGTCACCTGCCGATATGATTGCCTAGAAGTTCCGCACATGCTCGTAAAATTTCGAGCGAAAAAATTTCACTTCGCATCCGACCATTTTGTTCGGCCTAGGGTTTCGGTCCTGGTTGTGAAAAAATATAACGTCGTCCGATTTGCCCGAAAATTTACGAGGGTGCTCTGTGCATCGTGGCGATCATGTCGGCGGGTCTCGAAGTGTAATTCGAGTCGTTTCGGCCGGGTTCGGGGCACTTGTTATTTTCACAAAAAGTTATCGTTCGTTAAAGAAAATGGGGGGGCAAACGAACTGGAATCACTTCGTGTCACCTGCCGATATGATTGCCTAGAAGTTCCGCACATGCTCGTAAAATTTCGAGCGAAAAAATTTCACTTCGCATCCGACCATTTTGTTCGGCCTAGGGTTTCGGTCCTGGTTGTGAAAAAATGAAACGTCCCGAAAATTTACGAGGGTGCTCTGTGCATCGTGGCGATCATGTCGGCGGGTCTCGAAGTGTAATTCGAGTCGTTTCGGCCGGGATCGGGGCACTTGTTGTTTTGACAAAAAGTTATCGTTCGTTAAAGAAATTGGGGGGGCAAACGAACTCGAATCACTTCGTGTCACCTGCCGATATGATTGCCTAGAAGTTCTGCACAAGCTCGTAACATTTCGAGCGAAAAAATTTCACTTCGTATCCGACCATTTTGTTCGGCCTAAGGTTTCGGTCCTGGTTGTGAAAAAATGAAACGTCCCGAAAATTTACGACGGTGCTCTGTGCATCGTGGCGATCATGTCGGCGGGTCTCGAAGTGTAATTCGAGTCGTTTCGGCCGGGTTCGGGGCACTTGTTATTTTCACAAAAAATTATCGTTCGTTAAAGAAAATGGGGGGTCAAACGAACTTGAATCACTTCGTGTCACCTGCCGATATGATTGCCTAGAAGTTCCGCACATGCTCGTAAAATTTCGAGCGAAAAAATTTCACTTCGCATCCGACCATTTTGTTCGGCCTAGGGTTTCGGTCCTGGTTGTGAAAAAATGAAACGTCCCGAAAATTTACGAGGGTGCTCTGTGCATCTTGGCGATCATGTCGGCGGGTCTCGAAGTGTAATTCGAGTCGTTTCGGCCGGGATCGGGGCACTTGTTATTTTCACAAAAAGTTATCGTTCGTTAAAGAAAATGGGGGGGCAAACGAACTCGAATCACTTCGTGTCACCTACCGATATCATTGCCTAGAAGTTCTGCACAAGCTCGTAAAATTTCGAGCGAAAAAATTTCACTTCGCATCCGACCATTTTGTTCGGCCTAGGGTTTCGGTCTAGGTTGTCAAAAAATGAAACGTCCCGAAAATTTACGAAGGTGCTCTGTGCATCGTGGCGATCATGTCGGCGGGTCTCGAAGTGTAATTCGAGCCGTTTTGGCCGGGTTCGGGGCACTTGTTATTTTAACAAAAAGTTATCATTCGTTAAAGAAAATGGGGGGGCAAACGAACTTGAATCACTTCGTGTCACCTGCCGATATGATTGCCTAGAAGTTCCGCACATGCTCGTAAAATTTCGAGCGAAAAAATTTCACTTCGCATCCGACCATTTTGTTCGGCCTAGGGTTTCGGTCCTGGTTGTGAAAAAATATAACGTCGTCCGATTTGCCCGAAAATTTACGAGGGTGCTCTGTGCATCGTGGCGATCATGTCGGCGGGTCTCGAAGTGTAATTCGAGTCGTTTCGGCCGAGATCGGGGCACTTGTTATTTTCGAAAAAAGTTATCGTTCGTTAAAGAAAATGGGGGGGCAAACGAACTCGAATCACTTCGTGTCACCTGCCGATATGATTGCCTAGAAGTTCTGCACAAGCTCGTAAAATTTCGAGCGAAAAAATTTCACTTCGCATCCGACCATTTTGTTCGGCCTAGGGTTTCGGTCCTGGTTGTGAAAAAATATAACGTCGTCCGATTTGCCCGAAAATTTACGAGGGTGCTCTGTGCATCGTGGTGATCATGTCGGCGGGTCTCGAAGTGTAATTCGAGTCGTTTTGGCCGGGTTCGGGGCACTTGTTATTTTCACAAAAAGTTATCATTCGTTAAAGAAAATGGGGGGGCAAACGAACTTGAATCACTTCGTGTCACCTGCCGATATGATTGCCTAGAAGTTCCGCACATGCTCGTAAAATTTCGAGCGAAAAAATTTCACTTCGCATCCGACCATTTTGTTCGGCCTAGGGTTTCGGTCCTGGTTGTGAAAAAATATAACGTCGTCCGATTTGCCCGAAAATTTACGAGGGTGCTCTGTGCATCGTGGCGATCATGTCGGCGGGTCTCGAAGTGTAATTCGAGTCGTTTCGGCCGGGTTCGGGGCACTTGTTATTTTCACAAAAAGTTATCGTTCGTTAAAGAAAATGGGGGGGCAAACGAACTGGAATCACTTCGTGTCACCTGCCGATATGATTGCCTAGAAGTTCCGCACATGCTCGTAAAATTTCGAGCGAAAAAATTTCACTTCGCATCCGACCATTTTGTTCGGCCTAGGGTTTCGGTCCTGGTTGTGAAAAAATGAAACGTCCCGAAAATTTACGAGGGTGCTCTGTGCATCGTGGCGATCATGTCGGCGGGTCTCGAAGTGTAATTCGAGTCGTTTCGGCCGGGATCGGGGAACTTGTTGTTTTGACAAAAAGTTATCGTTCGTTAAAGAAATTGGGGGGGCAAACGAACTCGAATCACTTCGTGTCACCTGCCGATATGATTGCCTAGAAGTTCTGCACAAGCTCGTAACATTTCGAGCGAAAAAATTTCACTTCGGATCCGACCATTTTGTTCGGCCTAGGGTTTCGGTCCTGGTTGTGAAAAAATGAAACGTCCCGAAAATTTACGAGGGTGCTCTGTGCATCGTGGCGATCATGTCGGCGGGTCTCGAAGTGTAATTCGAGTCGTTTCGGCCGGGTTCGGGGCACTTGTTATTTTCACAAAAAATTATCGTTCGTTAAAGAAAATGGGGGGTCAAACGAACTTGAATCACTTCGTGTCACCTGCCGATATGATTGCCTAGAAGTTCCGCACATGCTCGTAAAATTTCGAGCGAAAAAATTTCACTTCGCATCCGACCATTTTGTTCGGCCTAGGGTTTCGGTCCTGGTTGTGAAAAAATGAAACGTCCCGAAAATTTACGAGGGTGCTCTGTGCATCGTGGCGATCATGTCGGCGGGTCTCGAAGTGTAATTCGAGTCGTTTCGGCCGGGTTCGGGGCACTTGTTATTTTCACAAAAAGTTATCGTTCGTGAAAGAAAATGGGGGGGCAAACGAACTCGAATCACTTCGTGTCACCTGCCGATATGATTGCCTAGAAGTTCTGCACAAGCTCGTAAAATTTCGAGCGAAAAAATTTCACTTCGTATCCGACCATTTTGTTCGGCCTAGGGTTTCGGTCCTGGTTGTGAAAAAATGAAACGTCCCGAAAATTTACGAGGGTGCTCTGTGCATCATGGCGATCATGTCGGCGGGTCTCGAAGTGTAATTCGAGTCGTTTCGGCCGGGTTCGGGGCACTTGTTATTTTCACAAAAAATTATCGTTCGTTAAAGAAAATGGGGGGTCAAACGAACTCGAATCACTTCGTGTCACCTCCCGATATGATTGCCTAGAAGTTCCGCACATGCTCGTAAAATTTCGAGCGAAAAAATTTCACTTCGGATCCGACCATTTTGTTCGGCCTAGGGTTTCGGTCCTAGTTGTGAAAAAAAGAAACGTCCCGAAAATTTATGAGGGTGCTCTGTGCATCGTGGCGATCATGTCGGCGGGTCTCGAAGTGTAATTCGAGTCGTTTCGGCCGAGATCGGGGCACTTGTTATTTTCACAAAAACTTATCGTTCGTTAAAGAAAATAGGGGGGGCAAACGAACTCGAATCACTTCGTGTCACCTCCCGATATGATTGCCTAGAAGTTCCGCACATGCTCGTAAAATTTCGAGCGAAAAAATTTCACTTCGGATCCGACCATTTTGTTCGGCCTAGGGTTTTGGTCCTGGTTGTGAAAAAAAGAAACGTCCCGAAAATTTATGAGGGTGCTCTGTGCATCGTGGCGATCATGTCGGCGGGTCTCGAAGTGTAATTCGAGTCGTTTCGGCCGGGTTCGGGGCACTTGTTATTTTCACAAAAAGTTATCGTTCGTTAAAGAAAATGGGGGGGCAAACGAACTGGAATCACTTCGTGTCACCTGCCGATATGATTGCCTAGAAGTTCCGCACATGCTCGTAAAATTTCGAGCGAAAAAATTTCACTTCGCATCCGACCATTTTGTTCGGCCTAGGGTTTCGGTCCTGGTTGTGAAAAAATGAAACGTCCCGAAAATTTACGAGGGTGCTCTGTGCATCGTGGCGATCATGTCGGCGGGTCTCGAAGTGTAATTCGAGTCGTTTCGGACGGGTTCGGGGCACTTGTTATTTTCACAAAAAGTTATCGTTCGTTAAAGAAAATGGGGGGGCAAACGAACTCGAATCACTTCGTGTCACCTACCGATATGATTGCGTAGAAGTTCTGCACAAGCTCGTAAAATTTCGAGCGAAAAAATTTCACTCCGTATCCGACCATTTTGTTCGGCCTAGGGTTTCGGTCCTGGTTGTGAAAAAATGAAACGTCCCGAAAATTTACGAGGGTGCTCTGTGCATCTTGGCGATCATGTCGGCGGGTCTCGAAGTGTAATTCGAATCGTTTCGGCCGAGATCGGGGCACTTGTTATTTTCACAAAAAGTTATCGTTCGTCAAAGAAAATGGGGGGTCAAACGAACTTGAATCACTTCGTGTCACCTGCCGATATGATTGCCTAGAAGTTCCGCACATGCTCGTAAAATTTCGTGCGAAAAAATTTCACTTCGAATCCGACCATTTTGTTCGGCCTAGGGTTTCGGTCCTGGTTGTGAAAAAATGAAACGTCCCGAAAATTTACGAGGGTGCTCTGTGCATCGTGGCGATCATGTCGGCGGGTCTCGAAGTGTAATTCGAGTCGTTTCGGCCGAGATCGGGGCACTTGTTATTTTCACAAAAAGTTATCGTTCGTTAAAGAAAATGGGGGGTCAAACGAACTTGAATCACTTCGTGTTACCTGCCGATATGATTGCCTAGAAGTTCCGCACATGCTCGTAAAATTTCGAGCGAAAAAATTTCACTTCGCATCCGACCATTTTGTTCGGCCTAGGGTTTCGGTCCTGGTTGTGAAAAAATGAAACGTCCCGAAAATTTACGAGGGTGCTCTGTGCATCTTGGCGATCATGTCGGCGGGTCTCGAAGTGTAATTCGAGTCGTTTCGGCCGGGATCGGGGCACTTGTTATTTTCACAAAAAGTTATCGTTCGTTAAAGAAAATGGGGGGGCAAACGAACTCGAATCACTTCGTGTCACCTACCGATATCATTGCCTAGAAGTTCTGCACAAGCTCGTAAAATTTCGAGCGAAAAAATTTCACTTCGCATCCGACCATTTTGTTCGGCCTAGGGTTTCGGTCCAGGTTGTCAAAAAATGAAACGTCCCGAAAATTTACGAGGGTGCTCTGTGCATCGTGGCGATCATGTCGGCGGGTCTCGAAGAGTAATTCGAGTAGTTTTGGCCGGGTTCGGGGCACTTGTTATTTTCACAAAAAGTTATCATTCGTTAAAGAAAATGGGGGGGCAAACGAACTTGAATCTCTTCGTGTCACCTGCCGATATGATTGCCTAGAAGTTCCGCACATGCTCGTAAAATTTCGAGCGAAAAAATTTCACTTCGCATCCGACCATTTTGTTCGGCCTAGGGTTTCGGTCCTGGTTGTGAAAAAATATAACGCTGTTCGATTTGCCCGAAAATTTACGAGGGTGCTCTGTGCATCGTGGCGATCATGTCGGCGGGTCTCGAAGTGTAATTCGAGTCGTTTCGGCCGAGATCGGGGCACTTGTTATTTTCACAAAAAGTTATCGTTCGTTAAAGGAAATGGGGTGGCAAACGAACTCGAATCACTTCGTGTCACCTGCCGATATGATTGCCTAGAAGTTCTGCACAAGCTCGTAAAATTTCGAGCGAAAAATTTTCACTTCGCATCCGACCATTTTGTTCGGCCTAGGGTTTCGGTCCTGGTTGTGCAAAAATGAAACGTCCCGAAAATTTACGAGGGTGCTCTGTGCATCGTGGCGATCATGTCGGCGGGTCTCGAAGTGTAATTCGAGTCGTTTCGGCCGGGATCGGGGCACTTGTTATTTTGACAAAAAGTTATCGTTCGTTTAAGAAAATGGGGGGGCAAACGAACTCGAATCACTTCGTGTCACCTGCCGATATGATTGCCTAGAAGTTCTGCACAAGCTCGTAAAATTTCGAGCGAAAAAATTTCACTTCGTATCCGACCATTTTGTTCGGCCTAGGGTTTCGGTCCTGGTTGTGAAAAAATGAAACGTCCCGAAAATTTACGAGGGTGCTCTGTGCATCGTGGCGATCATGTCGGCGGGTCTCGAAGTGTAATTCGAGTCGTTTCGGCCGGGTTCGGGGCACTTGTTATTTTCACAAAAAGTTATCGTTCGTGAAAGAAAATGGGGGGGGCAAACGAACTCGAATCACTTCTTGTCACCTGCCGATATGATTGCCTAGAAGTTCTGCACAAGCTCGTAAAATTTCGTGCGAAAAAATTTCACTTCGCATCCGACCATTTTGTTCGGCCTAGGGTTTCGGTCCTGGTTGTGAAAAAATGAAACGTCCCGAAAATTTACGAGGGTGCTCTGTGCATCGTGGCGATCATGTCGGCGGGTCTCGAAGTGTAATTCGAGTCGTTTCGGCCGGGTTCGGGGCACTTGTTATTTTCACAAAAAGTTATCGTTCGTGAAAGAAAATGGGGGGGGCAAACGAACTCGAATCACTTCTTGTCACCTGCCGATATGATTGCCTAGAAGTTCTGCACAAGCTCGTAAAATTTCGAGCGAAAAATTTCACTTCGCATCCGACCATTTTGTTCGGCCTAGGGTTTCGGTCCTGGTTGTGAAAAAATGAAACGTCCCGAAAATTTACGAGGGTGCTCTGTGCATCTTGGCGATCATGTCGGCGGGTCTCGAAGTGTAATTCGAGTCGTTTCGGCCGGGATCGGGGCACTTGTTATTTTGACAAAAAGTTATCGTTCGTTAAAGAAAATGGGGGGGCAAACGAACTCGAATCACTTCGTGTCACCTACCGATATCATTGCCTAGAAGTTCTGCACAAGCTCGTAAAATTTCGAGCGAAAAAATTTCACTTCGCATCCGACCATTTTGTTCGGCCTAGGGTTTCGGTCCAGGTTGTAAAAAAATGAAACGTCCCGAAAATTTACGAAGGTGCTCTGTGCATCGTGGCGATCGTGTCGGCGGGTCTCGCAGTGTAATTCGAGTCGTTTTGGCCGGGTTCGGGGCACTTGTTATTTTAACAAAAAGTTATCATTCGTTAAAGAAAATGGGGGGGCAAACGAACTTGAATCACTTCGTGTCACCTGCCGATATGATTGCCTAGAAGTTCCGCACATGCTCGTAAAATTTCGAGCGAAAAAATTTCACTTCGCATCCGACCATTTTGTTCGGCCTAGGGTTTCGGTCCTGGTTGTGAAAAAATATAACGTCGTCCGATTTGCCCGAAAATTTACGAGGGTGCTCTGTGCATCGTGGCGATCATGTCGGCGGGTCTCGAAGTGTAATTCGAGTCGTTTCGGCCGAGATCGGGGCACTTGTTATTTTCACAAAAAGTTATCGTTCGTTAAAGAAAATGGGGGGCAAACGAACTCGAATCACTTCGTGTCACCTGCCGATATGATTGCCTAGAAGTTCTGCACAAGCTCGTCAAAATTTCGTGCGAAAAAATTTCACTTCGCATCCGACCATTTTGTTCGGCCTAGGGTTTCGGTCCTGGTTGTGAAAAAATGAAACGTCCCGAAAATTTACGAGGGTGCTCTGTGCATCGTGGCGATCATGTCGGCGGGTCTCGAAGTGTAATTCGAGTCGTTTCGGCCGGGTTCGGGGCACTTGTTATTTTCACAAAAAGTTATCGTTCGTGAAAGAAAATGGGGGGGGCAAACGAACTCGAATCACTTCTTGTCACCTGCCGATATGATTGCCTAGAAGTTCTGCACAAGCTCGTAAAATTTCGAGCGAAAAATTTCACTTCGCATCCGACCATTTTGTTCGGCCTAGGGTTTCGGTCCTGGTTGTGAAAAAATGAAACGTCCCGAAAATTTACGAGGGTGCTCTGTGCATCTTGGCGATCATGTCGGCGGGTCTCGAAGTGTAATTCGAGTCGTTTCGGCCGGGATCGGGGCACTTGTTATTTTGACAAAAAGTTATCGTTCGTTAAAGAAAATGGGGGGGCAAACGAACTCGAATCACTTCGTGTCACCTACCGATATCATTGCCTAGAAGTTCTGCACAAGCTCGTAAAATTTCGAGCGAAAAAATTTCACTTCGCATCCGACCATTTTGTTCGGCCTAGGGTTTCGGTCCAGGTTGTAAAAAAATGAAACGTCCCGAAAATTTACGAAGGTGCTCTGTGCATCGTGGCGATCGTGTCGGCGGGTCTCGCAGTGTAATTCGAGTCGTTTTGGCCGGGTTCGGGGCACTTGTTATTTTAACAAAAAGTTATCATTCGTTAAAGAAAATGGGGGGGCAAACGAACTTGAATCACTTCGTGTCACCTGCCGATATGATTGCCTAGAAGTTCCGCACATGCTCGTAAAATTTCGAGCGAAAAAATTTCACTTCGCATCCGACCATTTTGTTCGGCCTAGGGTTTCGGTCCTGGTTGTGAAAAAATATAACGTCGTCCGATTTGCCCGAAAATTTACGAGGGTGCTCTGTGCATCGTGGCGATCATGTCGGCGGGTCTCGAAGTGTAATTCGAGTCGTTTCGGCCGAGATCGGGGCACTTGTTATTTTCACAAAAAGTTATCGTTCGTTAAAGAAAATGGGGGGCAAACGAACTCGAATCACTTCGTGTCACCTGCCGATATGATTGCCTAGAAGTTCTGCACAAGCTCGTCAAAATTTCGAGCGAAAAAATTTCACTTCGCATCCGACCATTTTGTTCGGCCTAGGGTTTCGGTCCTGGTTGTGAAAAAATGAAACGTCCCGAAAATTTACGAGGGTGCTCTGTGCATCGTGGCGATCATGTCGGCGGGTCTCGAAGTGTAATTCGAGTTGTTTCGGCCGGGATCGGGGCACTTGTTGTTTTGACAAAAAGTTATCGTTCGTTAAAGAAATTGGGGGGGCAAACGAACTCGAATCACTTCGTGTCACCTGCCGATATGATTGCCTAGAAGTTCTGCACAAGCTCGTAACATTTCGAGCGAAAAAATTTCACTTCGTATCCGACCATTTTGTTCGGCCTAGGGTTTCGGTCCTGGTTGTGAAAAAATGAAACGTCCCGAAAATTTACGAGGGTGCTCTGTGCATCGTGGCGATCATGTCGGCGGGTCTCGAAGTGTAATTCGAGTCGTTTCGGCCGGGTTCGGGGCACTTGTTATTTTCACAAAAAATTATCGTTCGTTAAAGAAAATGGGGGGTCAAACGAACTTGAATCACTTCGTGTCACCTGCCGATATGATTGCCTAGAAGTTCCGCACATGCTCGTAAAATTTCGAGCGAAAAAATTTCACTTCGCATCCGACCATTTTGTTCGGCCTAGGGTTTCGGTCCTGGTTGTGAAAAAATGAAACGTCCCGAAAATTTACGAGGGTGCTCTGTGCATCTTGGCGATCATGTCGGCGGGTCTCGAAGTGTAATTCGAGTCGTTTCGGCCGGGATCGGGGCACTTGTTATTTTGACAAAAAGTTATCGTTCGTTAAAGAAAATGGGGGGGCAAACGAACTCGAATCACTTCGTGTCACCTACCGATATCATTGCCTAGAAGTTCTGCACAAGCTCGTAAAATTTCGAGCGAAAAAATTTCACTTCGCATCCGACCATTTTGTTCGGCCTAGGGTTTCGGTCCAGGTTGTAAAAAAATGAAACGTCCCGAAAATTTACGAAGGTGCTCTGTGCATCGTGGCGATCGTGTCGGCGGGTCTCGCAGTGTAATTCGAGTCGTTTTGGCCGGGTTCGGGGCACTTGTTATTTTAACAAAAAGTTATCATTCGTTAAAGAAAATGGGGGGGCAAACGAACTTGAATCACTTCGTGTCACCTGCCGATATGATTGCCTAGAAGTTCCGCACATGCTCGTAAAATTTCGAGCGAAAAAATTTCACTTCGCATCCGACCATTTTGTTCGGCCTAGGGTTTCGGTCCTGGTTGTGAAAAAATATAACGTCGTCCGATTTGCCCGAAAATTTACGAGGGTGCTCTGTGCATCGTGGCGATCATGTCGGCGGGTCTCGAAGTGTAATTCGAGTCGTTTCGGCCGAGATCGGGGCACTTGTTATTTTCACAAAAAGTTATCGTTCGTTAAAGAAAATGGGGGGCAAACGAACTCGAATCACTTCGTGTCACCTGCCGATATGATTGCCTAGAAGTTCTGCACAAGCTCGTCAAAATTTCGAGCGAAAAAATTTCACTTCGCATCCGACCATTTTGTTCGGCCTAGGGTTTCGGTCCTGGTTGTGAAAAAATGAAACGTCCCGAAAATTTACGAGGGTGCTCTGTGCATCGTGGCGATCATGTCGGCGGGTCTCGAAGTGTAATTCGAGTTGTTTCGGCCGGGATCGGGGCACTTGTTGTTTTGACAAAAAGTTATCGTTCGTTAAAGAAATTGGGGGGGCAAACGAACTCGAATCACTTCGTGTCACCTGCCGATATGATTGCCTAGAAGTTCTGCACAAGCTCGTAACATTTCGAGCGAAAAAATTTCACTTCGTATCCGACCATTTTGTTCGGCCTAGGGTTTCGGTCCTGGTTGTGAAAAAATGAAACGTCCCGAAAATTTACGAGGGTGCTCTGTGCATCGTGGCGATCATGTCGGCGGGTCTCGAAGTGTAATTCGAGTCGTTTCGGCCGGGTTCGGGGCACTTGTTATTTTCACAAAAAATTATCGTTCGTTAAAGAAAATGGGGGGTCAAACGAACTTGAATCACTTCGTGTCACCTGCCGATATGATTGCCTAGAAGTTCCGCACATGCTCGTAAAATTTCGAGCGAAAAAATTTCACTTCGCATCCGACCATTTTGTTCGGCCTAGGGTTTCGGTCCTGGTTGTGAAAAAATGAAACGTCCCGAAAATTTACGAGGGTGCTCTGTGCATCTTGGCGATCATGTCGGCGGGTCTCGAAGTGTAATTCGAGTCGTTTCGGCCGGGATCGGGGCACTTGTTATTTTGACAAAAAGTTATCGTTCGTTAAAGAAAATGGGGGGGCAAACGAACTCGAATCACTTCGTGTCACCTACCGATATCATTGCCTAGAAGTTCTGCACAAGCTCGTAAAATTTCGAGCGAAAAAATTTCACTTCGCATCCGACCATTTTGTTCGGCCTAGGGTTTCGGTCCAGGTTGTCAAAAAATGAAACGTCCCGAAAATTTACGAAGGTGCTCTGTGCATCGTGGCGATCATGTCGGCGGGTCTCGAAGTGTAATTCGAGCCGTTTTGGCCGGGTTCGGGGCACTTGTTATTTTAACAAAAAGTTATCATTCGTTAAAGAAAATGGGGGGGCAAACGAACTTGAATCACTTCGTGTCACCTGCCGATATGATTGCCTAGAAGTTCCGCACATGCTCGTAAAATTTCGAGCGAAAAAATTTCACTTCGCATCCGACCATTTTGTTCGGCCTAGGGTTTCGGTCCTGGTTGTGAAAAAATATAACGTCGTCCGATTTGCCCGAAAATTTACGAGGGTGCTCTGTGCATCGTGGCGATCATGTCGGCGGGTCTCGAAGTGTAATTCGAGTCGTTTCGGCCGAGATCGGGGCACTTGTTATTTTCACAAAAAGTTATCGTTCGTTAAAGAAAATGGGGGGGCAAACGAACTCGAATCACTTCGTGTCACCTGCCGATATGATTGCCTAGAAGTTCTGCACAAGCTCGTAAAATTTCGAGCGAAAAAATTTCACTTCGCATCCGACCATTTTGTTCGGCCTAGGGTTTCGGTCCTGGTTGTGAAAAAATATAACGTCGTCCGATTTGCCCGAAAATTGACGAGGGTGCTCTGTGCATCGTGGCGATCATGTCGGCGGGTCTCGAAGTGTAATTCGAGTCGTTTCGGCCGGGTTCGGGGCACTTGTTATTTTCACAAAAAGTTATCGTTCGTGAAAGAAAATGGGGGGGGCAAACGAACTCGAATCACTTCGTGTCACCTGCCGATATGATTGCCTAGAAGTTCTGCACAAGCTCGTAAAATTTCGAGCGAAAAATTTCACTTCGCATCCGACCATTTTGTTCGGCCTAGGGTTTCGGTCCTGGTTGTGAAAAAATGAAACGTCCCGAAAATTTACGAGGGTGCTCTGTGCATCTTGGCGATCATGTCGGCGGGTCTCGAAGTGTAATTCGAGTCGTTTCGGCCGGGATCGGGGCACTTGTTATTTTGACAAAAAGTTATCGTTCGTTAAAGAAAATGGGGGGGCAAACGAACTCGAATCACTTCGTGTCACCTACCGATATCATTGCCTAGAAGTTCTGCACAAGCTCGTAAAATTTCGAGCGAAAAAATTTCACTTCGCATCCGACCATTTTGTTCGGCCTAGGGTTTCGGTCCAGGTTGTCAAAAAATGAAACGTCCCGAAAATTTACGAAGGTGCTCTGTGCATCGTGGCGATCGTGTCGGCGGGTCTCGCAGTGTAATTCGAGTCGTTTTGGCCGGGTTCGGGGCACTTGTTATTTTAACAAAAAGTTATCATTCGTTAAAGAAAATGGGGGGGCAAACGAACTTGAATCACTTCGTGTCACCTGCCGATATGATTGCCTAGAAGTTCCGCACATGCTCGTAAAATTTCGAGCGAAAAAATTTCACTTCGCATCCGACCATTTTGTTCGGCCTAGGGTTTCGGTCCTGGTTGTGAAAAAATATAACGTCGTCCGATTTGCCCGAAAATTTACGAGGGTGCTCTGTGCATCGTGGCGATCATGTCGGCGGGTCTCGAAGTGTAATTCGAGTCGTTTCGGCCGAGATCGGGGCACTTGTTATTTTCACAAAAAGTTATCGTTCGTTAAAGAAAATGGGGGGCAAACGAACTCGAATCACTTCGTGTCACCTGCCGATATGATTGCCTAGAAGTTCTGCACAAGCTCGTCAAAATTTCGAGCGAAAAAATTTCACTTCGCATCCGACCATTTTGTTCGGCCTAGGGTTTCGGTCCTGGTTGTGAAAAAATGAAACGTCCCGAAAATTTACGAGGGTGCTCTGTGCATCGTGGCGATCATGTCGGCGGGTCTCGAAGTGTAATTCGAGTCGTTTCGGCCGGGATCGGGGCACTTGTTGTTTTGACAAAAAGTTATCGTTCGTTAAAGAAATTGGGGGGGCAAACGAACTCGAATCACTTCGTGTCACCTGCCGATATGATTGCCTAGAAGTTCTGCACAAGCTCGTAACATTTCGAGCGAAAAAATTTCACTTCGTATCCGACCATTTTGTTCGGCCTAGGGTTTCGGTCCTGGTTGTGAAAAAATGAAACGTCCCGAAAATTTACGAGGGTGCTCTGTGCATCGTGGCGATCATGTCGGCGGGTCTCGAAGTGTAATTCGAGTCGTTTCGGCCGGGTTCGGGGCACTTGTTATTTTCACAAAAAATTATCGTTCGTTAAAGAAAATGGGGGGTCAAACGAACTTGAATCACTTCGTGTCACCTGCCGATATGATTGCCTAGAAGTTCCGCACATGCTCGTAAAATTTCGAGCGAAAAAATTTCACTTCGCATCCGACCATTTTGTTCGGCCTAGGGTTTCGGTCCTGGTTGTGAAAAAATGAAACGTCCCGAAAATTTACGAGGGTGCTCTGTGCATCTTGGCGATCATGTCGGCGGGTCTCGAAGTGTAATTCGAGTCGTTTCGGCCGGGATCGGGGCACTTGTTATTTTGACAAAAAGTTATCGTTCGTTAAAGAAAATGGGGGGGCAAACGAACTCGAATCACTTCGTGTCACCTACCGATATCATTGCCTAGAAGTTCTGCACAAGCTCGTAAAATTTCGAGCGAAAAAATTTCACTTCGCATCCGACCATTTTGTTCGGCCTAGGGTTTCGGTCCAGGTTGTCAAAAAATGAAACGTCCCGAAAATTTACGAAGGTGCTCTGTGCATCGTGGCGATCATGTCGGCGGGTCTCGAAGTGTAATTCGAGCCGTTTTGGCCGGGTTCGGGGCACTTGTTATTTTAACAAAAAGTTATCATTCGTTAAAGAAAATGGGGGGGCAAACGAACTTGAATCACTTCGTGTCACCTGCCGATATGATTGCCTAGAAGTTCCGCACATGCTCGTAAAATTTCGAGCGAAAAAATTTCACTTCGCATCCGACCATTTTGTTCGGCCTAGGGTTTCGGTCCTGGTTGTGAAAAAATATAACGTCGTCCGATTTGCCCGAAAATTTACGAGGGTGCTCTGTGCATCGTGGCGATCATGTCGGCGGGTCTCGAAGTGTAATTCGAGTCGTTTCGGCCGAGATCGGGGCACTTGTTATTTTCACAAAAAGTTATCGTTCGTTAAAGAAAATGGGGGGGCAAACGAACTCGAATCACTTCGTGTCACCTGCCGATATGATTGCCTAGAAGTTCTGCACAAGCTCGTAAAATTTCGAGCGAAAAAATTTCACTTCGCATCCGACCATTTTGTTCGGCCTAGGGTTTCGGTCCTGGTTGTGAAAAAATATAACGTCGTCCGATTTGCCCGAAAATTTACGAGGGTGCTCTGTGCATCGTGGTGATCATGTCGGCGGGTCTCGAAGTGTAATTCGAGTCGTTTTGGCCGGGTTCGGGGCACTTGTTATTTTCACAAAAAGTTATCATTCGTTAAAGAAAATGGGGGGGCAAACGAACTTGAATCACTTCGTGTCACCTGCCGATATGATTGCCTAGAAGTTCCGCACATGCTCGTAAAATTTCGAGCGAAAAAATTTCACTTCGCATCCGACCATTTTGTTCGGCCTAGGGTTTCGGTCCTGGTTGTGAAAAAATATAACGTCGTCCGATTTGCCCGAAAATTTACGAGGGTGCTCTGTGCATCGTGGCGATCATGTCGGCGGGTCTCGAAGTGTAATTCGAGTCGTTTCGGCCGGGTTCGGGGCACTTGTTATTTTCACAAAAAGTTATCGTTCGTTAAAGAAAATGGGGGGGCAAACGAACTGGAATCACTTCGTGTCACCTGCCGATATGATTGCCTAGAAGTTCCGCACATGCTCGTAAAATTTCGAGCGAAAAAATTTCACTTCGCATCCGACCATTTTGTTCGGCCTAGGGTTTCGGTCCTGGTTGTGAAAAAATGAAACGTCCCGAAAATTTACGAGGGTGCTCTGTGCATCGTGGCGATCATGTCGGCGGGTCTCGAAGTGTAATTCGAGTCGTTTCGGCCGGGATCGGGGCACTTGTTATTTTGACAAAAAGTTATCGTTCGTTAAAGAAATTGGGGGGGCAAACGAACTCGAATCACTTCGTGTCACCTGCCGATATGATTGCCTAGAAGTTCTGCACAAGCTCGTAACATTTTGAGCGAAAAAATTTCACTTCGGATCCGACCATTTTGTTCGGCCTAGGGTTTCGGTCCTGGTTGTGAAAAAATGAAACGTACCGAAAATTTACGAGGGTGCTCTGTGCATCGTGGCGATCATGTCGGCGGGTCTCGAAGTGTAATTCGAGTCGTTTCGGCCGGGTTCGGGGCACTTGTTATTTTCACAAAAAATTATCGTTCGTTAAAGAAAATGGGGGGTCAAACGAACTTGAATCACTTCGTGTCACCTGCCGATATGATTGCCTAGAAGTTCCGCACATGCTCGTAAAATTTCGAGCGAAAAAATTTCACTTCGCATCCGACCATTTTGTTCGGCCTAGGGTTTCGGTCCTGGTTGTGAAAAAATGAAACGTCCCGAAAATTTACGAGGGTGCTCTGTGCATCGTGGCGATCATGTCGGCGGGTCTCGAAGTGTAATTCGCGTCGTTTCGGCCGGGATCGGGGCACTTGTTATTTTGACAAAAAGTTATCGTTCGTTAAAGAAAATGGGGGGGCAAACGAACTCGAATCACTTCGTGTCACCTGCCGATATGATTGCCTAGAAGTTCTGCACAAGCTCGTAACATTTCGAGCGAAAAAATTTCACTTCGTATCCGACCATTTTGTTCGGCCTAGGGTTTCGGTCCTGGTTGTGAAAAAATGAAACGTCCCGAAAATTTACGAGGGTGCTCTGTGCATCGTGGCGATCATGTCGGCGGGTCTCGAAGTGTAATTCGAGTCGTTTCGGCCGGGTTCGGGGCACTTGTTATTTTCACAAAAAGTTATCGTTCGTGAAAGAAAATGGGGGGGCAAACGAACTCGAATCACTTCGTGTCACCTGCCGATATGATTGCCTAGAAGTTCTGCACAAGCTCGTAAAATTTCGAGCGAAAAAATTTCACTTCGTATCCGACCATTTTGTTCGGCCTAGGGTTTCGGTCCTGGTTGTGAAAAAATGAAACGTCCCGAAAATTTACGAGGGTGCTCTGTGCATCATGGCGATCATGTCGGCGGGTCTCGAAGTGTAATTCGAGTCGTTTCGGCCGGGTTCGGGGCACTTGTTATTTTCACAAAAAATTATCGTTCGTTAAAGAAAATGGGGGGTCAAACGAACTCGAATCACTTCGTGTCACCTCCCGATATGATTGCCTAGAAGTTCCGCACATGCTCGTAAAATTTCGAGCGAAAAAATTTCACTTCGGATCCGACCATTTGGTTCGGCCTAGGGTTTCGGTCCTGGTTGTGAAAAAAAGAAACGTCCCGAAAATTTATGAGGGTGCTCTGTGCATCGTGGCGATCATGTCGGCGGGTCTCGAAGTGTAATTCGAGTCGTTTCGGCCGGGTTCGGGGCACTTGTTATTTTCACAAAAAGTTATCGTTCGTGAAAGAAAATGGGGGGGCAAACGAACTCGAATCACTTCGTGTCACCTGCCGATATGATTGCCGAGAAGTTCTGCACAAGCTCGTAAAATTTCGTGCGAAAAAATTTCACTTCGCATCCGACCATTTTGTTCGGCCTAGGGTTTCGGTCCTGGTTGTGAAAAAATGAAACGTCCCGAAAATTTACGAGGGTGCTCTGTGCATCGTGGCGATCATGTCGGCGGGTCTCGAAGTGTAATTCGAGTCGTTTCGGCCGGGATCGGGGCACTTGTTATTTTCACAAAAAGTTATCGTTCGTTAAAGAAAATGGGGGGGCAAACGAACTCGAATCACTTCGTGTCACCTGCCGATATGATTGCCTAGAAGTTCTGCACAAGCTCGTAAAATTTCGAGCGAAAAAATTTCACTTCGTATCCGACCATTTTGTTCGGCCTAGGGTTTCGGTCCTGGTTGTGAAAAAATGAAACGTCCCGAAAATTTACGAGGGTGCTCTGTGCATCGTGGCGATCATGTCGGCGGGTCTCGAAGTGTAATTCGAGTCGTTTCGGCCGAGATCGGGGCACTTGTTATTTTCACAAAAACTTATCGTTCGTTAAAGAAAATAGGGGGGGCAAACGAACTCGAATCACTTCGTGTCACCTCCCGATATGATTGCCTAGAAGTTCCGCACATGCTCGTAAAATTTCGAGCGAAAAAATTTCACTTCGGATCCGACCATTTTGTTCGGCCTAGGGTTTCGGTCCTGGTTGTGAAAAAAAGAAACGTCCCGAAAATTTATGAGGGTGCTCTGTGCATCGTGGCGATCATGTCGGCGGGTCTCGAAGTGTAATTCGAGTCGTTTCGGCCGGGTTCGGGGCACTTGTTATTTTCACAAAAAGTTATCGTTCGTTAAAGAAAATGGGGGGGCAAACGAACTGGAATCACTTCGTGTCACCTGCCGATATGATTGCCTAGAAGTTCCGCACATGCTCGTAAAATTTCGAGCGAAAAAATTTCACTTCGCATCCGACCATTTTGTTCGGCCTAGGGTTTCGGTCCTGGTTGTGAAAAAATGAAACGTCCCGAAAATTTACGAGGGTGCCCTGTGCATCGTGGCGATCATGTCGGCGGGTCTCGAAGTGTAATTCGAGTCGTTTCGGACGGGTTCGGGGCACTTGTTATTTTCACAAAAAGTTATCGTTCGTTAAAGAAAATGGGGGGGCAAACGAACTCGAATCACTTCGTGTCACCTACCGATATGATTGCGTAGAAGTTCTGCACAAGCTCGTAAAATTTCGAGCGAAAAAATTTCACTCCGTATCCGACCATTTTGTTCGGCCTAGGGTTTCGGTCCTGGTTGTGAAAAAATGAAACGTCCCGAAAATTTACGAGGGTGCTCTGTGCATCTTGGCGATCATGTCGGCGGGTCTCGAAGTGTAATTCGAATCGTTTCGGCCGAGATCGGGGCACTTGTTATTTTCACAAAAAGTTATCGTTCGTCAAAGAAAATGGGGGGTCAAACGAACTTGAATCACTTCGTGTCACCTGCCGATATGATTGCCTAGAAGTTCCGCACATGCTCGTAAAATTTCGTGCGAAAAAATTTCACTTCGAATCCGACCATTTTGTTCGGCCTAGGGTTTCGGTCCTGGTTGTGAAAAAATGAAACGTCCCGAAAATTTACGAGGGTGCTCTGTGCATCGTGGCGATCATGTCGGCGGGTCTCGAAGTGTAATTCGAGTCGTTTCGGCCGAGATCGGGGCACTTGTTATTTTCACAAAAAGTTATCGTTCGTTAAAGAAAATGGGGGGTCAAACGAACTTGAATCACTTCGTGTCACCTGCCGATATGATTGCCTAGAAGTTCCGCACATGCTCGTAAAATTTCGAGCGAAAAAATTTCACTTCGCATCCGACCATTTTGTTCGGCCTAGGGTTTCGGTCCTGGTTGTGAAAAAATGAAACGTCCCGAAAATTTACGAGGGTGCTCTGTGCATCTTGGCGATCATGTCGGCGGGTCTCGAAGTGTAATTCGAGTCGTTTCGGCCGGGATCGGGGCACTTGTTATTTTCACAAAAAGTTATCGTTCGTTAAAGAAAATGGGGGGGCAAACGAACTCGAATCACTTCGTGTCACCTACCGATATCATTGCCTAGAAGTTCTGCACAAGCTCGTAACATTTCGAGCGAAAAAATTTCACTTCGCATCCGACCATTTTGTTCGGCCTAGGGTTTCGGTCCAGGTTGTCAAAAAATGAAACGTCCCGAAAATTTACGAGGGTGCTCTGTGCATCGTGGCGATCATGTCGGCGGGTCTCGAAGTGTAATTCGAGTCGTTTCGGCCGGGTTCGGGGCACTTGTTATTTTCACAAAAAGTTATCGTTCGTGAAAGAAAATGGGGGGGGCAAACGAACTCGAATCACTTCTTGTCACCTGCCGATATGATTGCCTAGAAGTTCTGCACAAGCTCGTAAAATTTCGTGCGAAAAAATTTCACTTCGCATCCGACCATTTTGTTCGGCCTAGGGTTTCGGTCCAGGTTGTCAAAAAATGAAACGTCCCGAAAATTTACGAGGGTGCTCTGTGCATCGTGGCGATCATGTCGGCGGGTCTCGAAGAGTAATTCGAGTAGTTTTGGCCGGGTTCGGGGCACTTGTTATTTTCGCAAAAAGTTATCATTCGTTAAAGAAAATGGGGGGGCAAACGAACTTGAATCTCTTCGTGTCACCTGCCGATATGATTGCCTAGAAGTTCCGCACATGCTCGTAAAATTTCGAGCGAAAAAATTTCACTTCGCATCCGACCATTTTGTTCGGCCTAGGGTTTCGGTCCTGGTTGTGAAAAAATATAACGCTGTTCGATTTGCCCGAAAATTTACGAGGGTGCTCTGTGCATCGTGGCGATCATGTCGGCGGGTCTCGAAGTGTAATTCGAGTCGTTTCGGCCGAGATCGGGGCACTTGTTATTTTCACAAAAAGTTATCGTTCGTTAAAGGAAATGGGGTGGCAAACGAACTCGAATCACTTCGTGTCACCTGCCGATATGATTGCCTAGAAGTTCTGCACAAGCTCGTAAAATTTCGAGCGAAAAATTTTCACTTCGCATCCGACCATTTTGTTCGGCCTAGGGTTTCGGTCCTGGTTGTGAAAAAATGAAACGTCCCGAAAATTTACGAGGGTGCTCTGTGCATCGTGGCGATCATGTCGGCGGGTCTCGAAGTGTAATTCGAGTCGTTTCGGCCGGGATCGGGGCACTTGTTATTTTGACAAAAAGTTATCGTTCGTTTAAGAAAATGGGGGGGCAAACGAACTCGAATCACTTCGTGTCACCTGCCGATATGATTGCCTAGAAGTTCTGCACAAGCTCGTAAAATTTCGAGCGAAAAAATTTCACTTCGTATCCGACCATTTTGTTCGGCCTAGGGTTTCGGTCCTGGTTGTGAAAAAATGAAACGTCCCGAAAATTTACGCGGGTGCTCTGTGCATCGTGGCGATCATGTCGGCGGGTCTCGAAGTGTAATTCGAGTCGTTTCGGCCGGGTTCGGGGCACTTGTTATTTTCACAAAAAGTTATCGTTCGTGAAAGAAAATGGGGGGGGCAAACGAACTCGAATCACTTCTTGTCACCTGCCGATATGATTGCCTAGAAGTTCTGCACAAGCTCGTAAAATTTCGTGCGAAAAAATTTCACTTCGCATCCGACCATTTTGTTCGGCCTAGGGTTTCGGTCCTGGTTGTGAAAAAATGAAACGTCCCGAAAATTTACGAGGGTGCTCTGTGCATCGTGGCGATCATGTCGGCGGGTCTCGAAGTGTAATTCGAGTCGTTTCGGCCGGGTTCGGGGCACTTGTTATTTTCACAAAAAGTTATCGTTCGTGAAAGAAAATGGGGGGGGCAAACGAACTCGAATCACTTCTTGTCACCTGCCGATATGATTGCCTAGAAGTTCTGCACAAGCTCGTAAAATTTCGAGCGAAAAATTTCACTTCGCATCCGACCATTTTGTTCGGCCTAGGGTTTCGGTCCTGGTTGTGAAAAAATGAAACGTCCCGAAAATTTACGAGGGTGCTCTGTGCATCTTGGCGATCATGTCGGCGGGTCTCGAAGTGTAATTCGAGTCGTTTCGGCCGGGATCGGGGCACTTGTTATTTTGACAAAAAGTTATCGTTCGTTAAAGAAAATGGGGGGGCAAACGAACTCGAATCACTTCGTGTCACCTACCGATATCATTGCCTAGAAGTTCTGCACAAGCTCGTAAAATTTCGAGCGAAAAAATTTCACTTCGCATCCGACCATTTTGTTCGGCCTAGGGTTTCGGTCCAGGTTGTCAAAAAATGAAACGTCCCGAAAATTTACGAAGGTGCTCTGTGCATCGTGGCGATCGTGTCGGCGGGTCTCGAAGTGTAATTCGAGTCGTTTTGGCCGGGTTCGGGGCACTTGTTATTTTAACAAAAAGTTATCATTCGTTAAAGAAAATGGGGGGGCAAACGAACTTGAATCACTTCGTGTCACCTGCCGATATGATTGCCTAGAAGTTCCGCACATGCTCGTAAAATTTCGAGCGAAAAAATTTCACTTCGCATCCGACCATTTTGTTCGGCCTAGGGTTTCGGTCCTGGTTGTGAAAAAATATAACGTCGTCCGATTTGCCCGAAAATTTACGAGGGTGCTCTGTGCATCGTGGCGATCATGTCGGCGGGTCTCGAAGTGTAATTCGAGTCGTTTCGTCCGAGATCGGGGCACTTGTTATTTTCACAAAAAGTTATCGTTCGTTAAAGAAAATGGGGGGCAAACGAACTCGAATCACTTCGTGTCACCTGCCGATATGATTGCCTAGAAGTTCTGCACAAGCTCGTCAAAATTTCGAGCGAAAAAATTTCACTTCGCATCCGACCATTTTGTTCGGCCTAGGGTTTCGGTCCTGGTTGTGAAAAAATGAAACGTCCCGAAAATTTACGAGGGTGCTCTGTGCATCGTGGCGATCATGTCGGCGGGTCTCGAAGTGTAATTCGAGTCGTTTCGGCCGGGATCGGGGCACTTGTTGTTTTGACAAAAAGTTATCGTTCGTTAAAGAAATTGGGGGGGCAAACGAACTCGAATCACTTCGTGTCACCTGCCGATATGATTGCCTAGAAGTTCTGCACAAGCTCGTAACATTTCGAGCGAAAAAATTTCACTTCGCATCCGACCATTTTGTTCGGCCTAGGGTTTCGGTCCTGGTTGTGAAAAAATGAAACGTCCCGAAAATTTACGAGGGTGCTCTGTGCATCGTGGCGATCATGTCGGCGGGTCTCGAAGTGTAATTCGAGTCGTTTCGGCCGGGTTCGGGGCACTTGTTATTTTCACAAAAAATTATCGTTCGTTAAAGAAAATGGGGGGTCAAACGAACTCGAATCACTTCGTGTCACCTGCCGATATGATTGCCTAGAAGTTCCGCACATGCTCGTAAAATTTCGAGCGAAAAAATTTCACTTCGCATCCGACCATTTTGTTCGGCCTAGGGTTTCGGTCCTGGTTGTGAAAAAATGAAACGTCCCGAAAATTTACGAGGGTGCTCTGTGCATCTTGGCGATCATGTCGGCGGGTCTCGAAGTGTAATTCGAGTCGTTTCGGCCGGGATCGGGGCACTTGTTATTTTGACAAAAAGTTATCGTTCGTTAAAGAAAATGGGGGGGCAAACGAACTCGAATCACTTCGTGTCACCTACCGATATCATTGCCTAGAAGTTCTGCACAAGCTCGTAAAATTTCGAGCGAAAAAATTTCACTTCGCATCCGACCATTTTGTTCGGCCTAGGGTTTCGGTCCAGGTTGTCAAAAAATGAAACGTCCCGAAAATTTACGAAGGTGCTCTGTGCATCGTGGCGATCGTGTCGGCGGGTCTCGAAGTGTAATTCGAGTCGTTTTGGCCGGGTTCGGGGCACTTGTTATTTTAACAAAAAGTTATCATTCGTTAAAGAAAATGGGGGGGCAAACGAACTTGAATCACTTCGTGTCACCTGCCGATATGATTGCCTAGAAGTTCCGCACATGCTCGTAAAATTTCGAGCGAAAAAATTTCACTTCGCATCCGACCATTTTGTTCGGCCTAGGGTTTCGGTCCTGGTTGTGAAAAAATATAACGTCGTCCGATTTGCCCGAAAATTTACGAGGGTGCTCTGTGCATCGTGGCGATCATGTCGGCGGGTCTCGAAGTGTAATTCGAGTCGTTTCGTCCGAGATCGGGGCACTTGTTATTTTCACAAAAAGTTATCGTTCGTTAAAGAAAATGGGGGGCAAACGAACTCGAATCACTTCGTGTCACCTGCCGATATGATTGCCTAGAAGTTCTGCACAAGCTCGTCAAAATTTCGAGCGAAAAAATTTCACTTCGCATCCGACCATTTTGTTCGGCCTAGGGTTTCGGTCCTGGTTGTGAAAAAATGAAACGTCCCGAAAATTTACGAGGGTGCTCTGTGCATCGTGGCGATCATGTCGGCGGGTCTCGAAGTGTAATTCGAGTCGTTTCGGCCGGGATCGGGGCACTTGTTGTTTTGACAAAAAGTTATCGTTCGTTAAAGAAATTGGGGGGGCAAACGAACTCGAATCACTTCGTGTCACCTGCCGATATGATTGCCTAGAAGTTCTGCACAAGCTCGTAACATTTCGAGCGAAAAAATTTCACTTCGTATCCGACCATTTTGTTCGGCCTAGGGTTTCGGTCCTGGTTGTGAAAAAATGAAACGTCCCGAAAATTTACGAGGGTGCTCTGTGCATCGTGGCGATCATGTCGGCGGGTCTCGAAGTGTAATTCGAGTCGTTTCGGCCGGGTTCGGGGCACTTGTTATTTTCACAAAAAATTATCGTTCGTTAAAGAAAATGGGGGGTCAAACGAACTTGAATCACTTCGTGTCACCTGCCGATATGATTGCCTAGAAGTTCCGCACATGCTCGTAAAATTTCGAGCGAAAAAATTTCACTTCGCATCCGACCATTTTGTTCGGCCTAGGGTTTCGGTCCTGGTTGTGAAAAAATGAAACGTCCCGAAAATTTACGAGGGTGCTCTGTGCATCTTGGCGATCATGTCGGCGGGTCTCGAAGTGTAATTCGAGTCGTTTCGGCCGGGATCGGGGCACTTGTTATTTTGACAAAAAGTTATCGTTCGTTAAAGAAAATGGGGGGGCAAACGAACTCGAATCACTTCGTGTCACCTACCGATATCATTGCCTAGAAGTTCTGCACAAGCTCGTAAAATTTCGAGCGAAAAAATTTCACTTCGCATCCGACCATTTTGTTCGGCCTAGGGTTTCGGTCCAGGTTGTCAAAAAATGAAACGTCCCGAAAATTTACGAAGGTGCTCTGTGCATCGTGGCGATCGTGTCGGCGGGTCTCGAAGTGTAATTCGAGTCGTTTTGGCCGGGTTCGGGGCACTTGTTATTTTAACAAAAAGTTATCATTCGTTAAAGAAAATGGGGGGGCAAACGAACTTGAATCACTTCGTGTCACCTGCCGATATGATTGCCTAGAAGTTCCGCACATGCTCGTAAAATTTCGAGCGAAAAAATTTCA
The DNA here is from genome assembly GCF_965113065.1 of Corylus avellana. Taxonomy (NCBI): domain Eukaryota; kingdom Viridiplantae; phylum Streptophyta; class Magnoliopsida; order Fagales; family Betulaceae; genus Corylus; species Corylus avellana. The sequence continues at coordinate 14,772,505 of NC_142495.1, read as the reverse complement.
CTTCGCATCCGACCATTTTGTTCGGCCTAGGGTTTCGGTCCTGGTTGTGAAAAAATATAACGTCGTCCGATTTGCCCGAAAATTTACGAGGGTGCTCTGTGCATCGTGGCGATCATGTCGGCGGGTCTCGAAGTGTAATTCGAGTCGTTTCGGCCGAGATCGGGGCACTTGTTATTTTCACAAAAAGTTATCGTTCGTTAAAGAAAATGGGGGGCAAACGAACTCGAATCACTTCGTGTCACCTGCCGATATGATTGCCTAGAAGTTCTGCACAAGCTCGTCAAAATTTCGAGCGAAAAAATTTCACTTCGCATCCGACCATTTTGTTCGGCCTAGGGTTTCGGTCCTGGTTGTGAAAAAATGAAACGTCCCGAAAATTTACGAGGGTGCTCTGTGCATCGTGGCGATCATGTCGGCGGGTCTCGAAGTGTAATTCGAGTCGTTTCGGCCGGGATCGGGGCACTTGTTGTTTTGACAAAAAGTTATCGTTCGTTAAAGAAATTGGGGGGGCAAACGAACTCGAATCACTTCGTGTCACCTGCCGATATGATTGCCTAGAAGTTCTGCACAAGCTCGTAACATTTCGAGCGAAAAAATTTCACTTCGTATCCGACCATTTTGTTCGGCCTAGGGTTTCGGTCCTGGTTGTGAAAAAATGAAACGTCCCGAAAATTTACGAGGGTGCTCTGTGCATCGTGGCGATCATGTCGGCGGGTCTCGAAGTGTAATTCGAGTCGTTTCGGCCGGGTTCGGGGCACTTGTTATTTTCACAAAAAATTATCGTTCGTTAAAGAAAATGGGGGGTCAAACGAACTTGAATCACTTCGTGTCACCTGCCGATATGATTGCCTAGAAGTTCCGCACATGCTCGTAAAATTTCGAGCGAAAAAATTTCACTTCGCATCCGACCATTTTGTTCGGCCTAGGGTTTCGGTCCTGGTTGTGAAAAAATGAAACGTCCCGAAAATTTACGAGGGTGCTCTGTGCATCTTGGCGATCATGTCGGCGGGTCTCGAAGTGTAATTCGAGTCGTTTCGGCCGGGATCGGGGCACTTGTTATTTTGACAAAAAGTTATCGTTCGTTAAAGAAAATGGGGGGGCAAACGAACTCGAATCACTTCGTGTCACCTACCGATATCATTGCCTAGAAGTTCTGCACAAGCTCGTAAAATTTCGAGCGAAAAAATTTCACTTCGCATCCGACCATTTTGTTCGGCCTAGGGTTTCGGTCCAGGTTGTCAAAAAATGAAACGTCCCGAAAATTTACGAAGGTGCTCTGTGCATCGTGGCGATCATGTCGGCGGGTCTCGAAGTGTAATTCGAGCCGTTTTGGCCGGGTTCGGGGCACTTGTTATTTTAACAAAAAGTTATCATTCGTTAAAGAAAATGGGGGGGCAAACGAACTTGAATCACTTCGTGTCACCTGCCGATATGATTGCCTAGAAGTTCCGCACATGCTCGTAAAATTTCGAGCGAAAAAATTTCACTTCGCATCCGACCATTTTGTTCGGCCTAGGGTTTCGGTCCTGGTTGTGAAAAAATATAACGTCGTCCGATTTGCCCGAAAATTTACGAGGGTGCTCTGTGCATCGTGGCGATCATGTCGGCGGGTCTCGAAGTGTAATTCGAGTCGTTTCGGCCGAGATCGGGGCACTTGTTATTTTCACAAAAAGTTATCGTTCGTTAAAGAAAATGGGGGGGCAAACGAACTCGAATCACTTCGTGTCACCTGCCGATATGATTGCCTAGAAGTTCTGCACAAGCTCGTAAAATTTCGAGCGAAAAAATTTCACTTCGCATCCGACCATTTTGTTCGGCCTAGGGTTTCGGTCCTGGTTGTGAAAAAATATAACGTCGTCCGATTTGCCCGAAAATTTACGAGGGTGCTCTGTGCATCGTGGTGATCATGTCGGCGGGTCTCGAAGTGTAATTCGAGTCGTTTTGGCCGGGTTCGGGGCACTTGTTATTTTCACAAAAAGTTATCATTCGTTAAAGAAAATGGGGGGGCAAACGAACTTGAATCACTTCGTGTCACCTGCCGATATGATTGCCTAGAAGTTCCGCACATGCTCGTAAAATTTCGAGCGAAAAAATTTCACTTCGCATCCGACCATTTTGTTCGGCCTAGGGTTTCGGTCCTGGTTGTGAAAAAATATAACGTCGTCCGATTTGCCCGAAAATTTACGAGGGTGCTCTGTGCATCGTGGCGATCATGTCGGCGGGTCTCGAAGTGTAATTCGAGTCGTTTCGGCCGGGTTCGGGGCACTTGTTATTTTCACAAAAAGTTATCGTTCGTTAAAGAAAATGGGGGGGCAAACGAACTGGAATCACTTCGTGTCACCTGCCGATATGATTGCCTAGAAGTTCTGCACAAGCTCGTAAAATTTCGAGCGAAAAAATTTCACTTCGCATCCGACCATTTTGTTCGGCCTAGGGTTTCGGTCCTGGTTGTGAAAAAATGAAACGTCCCGAAAATTTATGAGGGTGCTCTGTGCATCGTGGCGATCATGTCGGCGGGTCTCGAAGTGTAATTCGAGTCGTTTGGGACGGGTTCGGGGCACTTCTTATTTTCACAAAAAGTTATCGTTCGTTAAAGAAAATGGGGGGTCAAACGAACTTGAATCACTTCGTGTCACCTGCCGATATGATTGCGTAGAAGTTCCGCACATGCTCGTAAAATTTCGAGCGAAAAAATTTCACTTCGCATCCGACCATTTTGTTCGGCCTAGGGTTTCGGTCCTGGTTGTGAAAAAATGAAACGTCCCGAAAATTTACGAGGGTGCTCTGTGCATCTTGGCGATCATGTCGGCGGGTCTCGAAGTGTAATTCGAGTCGTTTCGGCCGGGATCGGGGCACTTGTTATTTTGACAAAAAGTTATCGTTCGTTAAAGAAAATGGGGGGGCAAACGAACTCGAATCACTTCGTGTCACCTACCGATATCATTGCCTAGAAGTTCTGCACAAGCTCGTAAAATTTCGAGCGAAAAAATTTCACTTCGCATCCGACCATTTTGTTCGGCCTAGGGTTTCGGTCCAGGTTGTCAAAAAATGAAACGTCCCGAAAATTTACGAAGGTGCTCTGTGCATCGTGGCGATCGTGTCGGCGGGTCTCGAAGTGTAATTCGAGTCGTTTTGGCCGGGTTCGGGGCACTTGTTATTTTAACAAAAAGTTATCATTCGTTAAAGAAAATGGGGGGGCAAACGAACTTGAATCACTTCGTGTCACCTGCCGAGATGATTGCCTAGAAGTTCCGCACATGCTCGTAAAATTTCGAGCGAAAAAATTTCACTTCGCATCCGACCATTTTGTTCGGCCTAGGGTTTCGGTCCTGGTTGTGAAAAAATATAACGTCGTCCGATTTGCCCGAAAATTTACGAGGGTGCTCTGTGCATCGTGGCGATCATGTCGGCGGGTCTCGAAGTGTAATTCGAGTCGTTTCGGCCGAGATCGGGGCACTTGTTATTTTCACAAAAAGTTATCGTTCGTTAAAGAAAATGGGGGGCAAACGAACTCGAATCACTTCGTGTCACCTGCCGATATGATTGCCTAGAAGTTCTGCACAAGCTCGTCAAAATTTCGAGCGAAAAAATTTCACTTCGCATCCGACCATTTTGTTCGGCCTAGGGTTTCGGTCCTGGTTGTGAAAAAATGAAACGTCCCGAAAATTTACGAGGGTGCTCTGTGCATCGTGGCGATCATGTCGGCGGGTCTCGAAGTGTAATTCGAGTCGTTTCGGCCGGGATCGGGGCACTTGTTGTTTTGACAAAAAGTTATCGTTCGTTAAAGAAATTGGGGGGGCAAACGAACTCGAATCACTTCGTGTCACCTGCCGATATGATTGCCTAGAAGTTCTGCACAAGCTCGTAACATTTCGAGCGAAAAAATTTCACTTCGTATCCGACCATTTTGTTCGGCCTAGGTTTTCGGTCCTGGTTGTGAAAAAATGAAACGTCCCGAAAATTTACGAGGGTGCTCTGTGCATCGTGGCGATCATGTCGGCGGGTCTCGAAGTGTAATTCGAGTCGTTTCGGCCGGGTACGGGGCACTTGTTATTTTCACAAAAAATTATCGTTCGTTAAAGAAAATGGGGGGTCAAACGAACTTGAATCACTTCGTGTCACCTGCCGATATGATTGCCTAGAAGTTCCGCACATGCTCGTAAAATTTCGAGCGAAAAAATTTCACTTCGCATCCGACCATTTTGTTCGGCCTAGGGTTTCGGTCCTGGTTGTGAAAAAATGAAACGTCCCGAAAATTTACGAGGGTGCTCTGTGCATCTTGGCGATCATGTCGGCGGGTCTCGAAGTGTAATTCGAGTCGTTTCGGCCGGGATCGGGGCACTTGTTATTTTGACAAAAAGTTATCGTTCGTTAAAGAAAATGGGGGGGCAAACGAACTCGAATCACTTCGTGTCACCTACCGATATCATTGCCTAGAAGTTCTGCACAAGCTCGTAAAATTTCGAGCGAAAAAATTTCACTTCGCATCCGACCATTTTGTTCGGCCTAGGGTTTCGGTCCAGGTTGTCAAAAAATGAAACGTCCCGAAAATTTACGAAGGTGCTCTGTGCATCGTGGCGATCATGTCGGCGGGTCTCGAAGTGTAATTCGAGCCGTTTTGGCCGGGTTCGGGGCACTTGTTATTTTAACAAAAAGTTATCATTCGTTAAAGAAAATGGGGGGGCAAACGAACTTGAATCACTTCGTGTCACCTGCCGATATGATTGCCTAGAAGTTCCGCACATGCTCGTAAAATTTCGAGCGAAAAAATTTCACTTCGCATCCGACCATTTTGTTCGGCCTAGGGTTTCGGTCCTGGTTGTGAAAAAATATAACGTCATCCGATTTGCCCGAAAATTTACGAGGGTGCTCTGTGCATCGTGGTGATCATGTCGGCGGGTCTCGAAGTGTAATTCGAGTCGTTTTGGCCGGGTTCGGGGCACTTGTTATTTTCACAAAAAGTTATCATTCGTTAAAGAAAATGGGGGGGCAAACGAACTTGAATCACTTCGTGTCACCTGCCGATATGATTGCCTAGAAGTTCCGCACATGCTCGTAAAATTTCGAGCGAAAAAATTTCACTTCGCATCCGACCATTTTGTTCGGCCTAGGGTTTCGGTCCTGGTTGTGAAAAAATATAACGTCGTCCGATTTGCCCGAAAATTTACGAGGGTGCTCTGTGCATCGTGGCGATCATGTCGGCGGGTCTCGAAGTGTAATTCGAGTCGTTTCGGCCGGGTTCGGGGCACTTGTTATTTTCACAAAAAGTTATCGTTCGTTAAAGAAAATGGGGGGGCAAACGAACTGGAATCACTTCGTGTCACCTGCCGATATGATTGCCTAGAAGTTCCGCACATGCTCGTAAAATTTCGAGCGAAAAAATTTCACTTCGCATCCGACCATTTTGTTCGGCCTAGGGTTTCGGTCCTGGTTGTGAAAAAATGAAACGTCCCGAAAATTTACGAGGGTGCTCTGTGCATCGTGGCGATCATGTCGGCGGGTCTCGAAGTGTAATTCGAGTCGTTTCGGCCGGGATCGGGGCACTTGTTGTTTTGACAAAAAGTTATCGTTCGTTAAAGAAATTGGGGGGGCAAACGAACTCGAATCACTTCGTGTCACCTGCCGATATGATTGCCTAGAAGTTCTGCACAAGCTCGTAACATTTCGAGCGAAAAAATTTCACTTCGGATCCGACCATTTTGTTCGGCCTAGGGTTTCGGTCCTGGTTGTGAAAAAATGAAACGTCCCGAAAATTTACGAGGGTGCTCTGTGCATCGTGGCGATCATGTCGGCGGGTCTCGAAGTGTAATTCGAGTCGTTTCGGCCGGGTTCGGGGCACTTGTTATTTTCACAAAAAATTATCGTTCGTTAAAGAAAATGGGGGGTCAAACGAACTTGAATCACTTCGTGTCACCTGCCGATATGATTGCCTAGAAGTTCTGCACAAGCTCGTAAAATTTCGAGCGAAAAAATTTCACTTCGTATCCGACCATTTTGTTCGGCCTAGGGTTTCGGTCCTGGTTGTGAAAAAATGAAACGTCCCGAAAATTTACGAGGGTGCTCTGTGCATCGTGGCGATCATGTCGGCGGGTCTCGAAGTGTAATTCGAGTCGTTTCGGCCGGGTTCGGGGCACTTGTTATTTTGACAAAAAGTTATCGTTCGTTAAAGAAAATGGGGGGGCAAACGAACTCGAATCACTTCGTGTCACCTACCGATATCATTGCCTAGAAGTTCTGCACAAGCTCGTAAAATTTCGAGCGAAAAAATTTCACTTCGCATCCGACCATTTTGTTCGGCCTAGGGTTTCGGTCCAGGTTGTCAAAAAATGAAACGTCCCGAAAATTTACGAAGGTGCTCTGTGCATCGTGGCGATCATGTCGGCGGGTCTCGAAGTGTAATTCGAGCCGTTTTGGCCGGGTTCGGGGCACTTGTTATTTTAACAAAAAGTTATCATTCGTTAAAGAAAATGGGGGGGCAAACGAACTTGAATCACTTCGTGTCACCTGCCGATATGATTGCCTAGAAGTTCCGCACATGCTCGTAAAATTTCGAGCGAAAAAATTTCACTTCGCATCCGACCATTTTGTTCGGCCTAGGGTTTCGGTCCTGGTTGTGAAAAAATATAACGTCGTCCGATTTGCCCGAAAATTTACGAGGGTGCTCTGTGCATCGTGGCGATCATGTCGGCGGGTCTCGAAGTGTAATTCGAGTCGTTTCGGCCGAGATCGGGGCACTTGTTATTTTGACAAAAAGTTATCGTTCGTTAAAGAAAATGGGGGGGCAAACGAACTCGAATCACTTCGTGTCACCTGCCGATATGATTGCCTAGAAGTTCTGCCCAAGCTCGTAAAATTTCGAGCGAAAAAATTTCACTTCGCATCCGACCATTTTGTTCGGCCTAGGGTTTCGGTCCTGGTTGTGAAAAAATATAACGTCGTCCGATTTGCCCGAAAATTTACGAGGGTGCTCTGTGCATCGTGGTGATCATGTCGGCGGGTCTCGAAGTGTAATTCGAGTCGTTTTGGCCGGGTTCGGGGCACTTGTTATTTTCACAAAAAGTTATCATTCGTTAAAGAAAATGGGGGGGCAAACGAACTTGAATCACTTCGTGTCACCTGCCGATATGATTGCCTAGAAGTTCCGCACATGCTCGTAAAATTTCGAGCGAAAAAATTTCACTTCGCATCCGACCATTTTGTTCGGCCTAGGGTTTCGGTCCTGGTTGTGAAAAAATATAACGTCGTCCGATTTGCCCGAAAATTTACGAGGGTGCTCTGTGCATCGTGGCGATCATGTCGGCGGGTCTCGAAGTGTAATTCGAGTCGTTTCGGCCGGGTTCGGGGCACTTGTTATTTTCACAAAAAGTTATCGTTCGTTAAAGAAAATGGGGGGGCAAACGAACTGGAATCACTTCGTGTCACCTGCCGATATGATTGCCTAGAAGTTCCGCACATGCTCGAAAAATTTCGAGCGAAAAAATTTCACTTCGCATCCGACCATTTTGTTCGGCCTAGGGTTTCGGTCCTGGTTGTGAAAAAATGAAACGTCCCGAAAATTTACGAGGGTGCTCTGTGCATCGTGGCGATCATGTCGGCGGGTCTCGAAGTGTAATTCGAGTCGTTTCGGCCGGGATCGGGGCACTTGTTGTTTTGACAAAAAGTTATCGTTCGTTAAAGAAATTGGGGGGGCAAACGAACTCGAATCACTTCGTGTCACCTGCCGATATGATTGCCTAGAAGTTCTGCACAAGCTCGTAACATTTCGAGCGAAAAAATTTCACTTCGGATCCGACCATTTTGTTCGGCCTAGGGTTTCGGTCCTGGTTGTGAAAAAAAGAAACGTCCCGAAAATTTACGAGGGTGCTCTGTGCATCGTGGCGATCATGTCGGCGGGTCTCGAAGTGTAATTCGAGTCGTTTCGGCCGGGATCGGGGCACTTGTTGTTTTGACAAAAAGTTATCGTTCGTTAAAGAAAATGGGGGGGCAAACGAACTCGAATCACTTCGTGTCACCTGCCGATATGATTGCCTAGAAGTTCTGCACAAGCTCGTAACATTTCGAGCGAAAAAATTTCACTTCGTATCCGACCATTTTGTTCGGCCTAGGGTTTCGGTCCTGGTTGTGAAAAAATGAAACGTCCCGAAAATTTACGAGGGTGCTCTGTGCATCGTGGCGATCATGTCGGCGGGTCTCGAAGTGTAATTCGAGTCGTTTCGGCCGGGTTCGGGGCACTTGTTATTTTCACAAAAAGTTATCGTTCGTGAAAGAAAATGGGGGGGCAAACGAACTCGAATCACTTCGTGTCACCTGCCGATATGATTGCCTAGAAGTTCTGCACAAGCTCGTAAAATTTCGAGCGAAAAAATTTCACTTCGTATCCGACCATTTTGTTCGGCCTAGGGTTTCGGTCCTGGTTGTGAAAAAATGAAACGTCCCGAAAATTTACGAGGGTGCTCTGTGCATCATGGCGATCATGTCGGCGGGTCTCGAAGTGTAATTCGAGTCGTTTCGGCCGGGTTCGGGGCACTTGTTATTTTCACAAAAAATTATCGTTCGTTAAAGAAAATGGGGGGTCAAACGAACTCGAATCACTTCGTGTCACCTCCCGATATGATTGCCTAGAAGTTCCGCACATGCTCGTAAAATTTCGAGCGAAAAAATTTCACTTCGGATCCGACCATTTTGTTCGGCCTAGGGTTTCGGTCCTGGTTGTGAAAAAAAGAAACGTCCCGAAAATTTATGAGGGTGCTCTGTGCATCGTGGCGATCATGTCGGCGGGTCTCGAAGTGTAATTCGAGTCGTTTCGGCCGGGTTCGGGGCACTTGTTATTTTCACAAAAAGTTATCGTTCGTGAAAGAAAATGGGGGGGCAAACGAACTCGAATCACTTCGTGTCACCTGCCGATATGATTGCCGAGAAGTTCTGCACAAGCTCGTAAAATTTCGTGCGAAAAAATTTCACTTCGCATCCGACCATTTTGTTCGGCCTAGGGTTTCGGTCCTGGTTGTGAAAAAATGAAACGTCCCGAAAATTTACGAGGGTGCTCTGTGCATCGTGGCGATCATGTCGGCGGGTCTCGAAGTGTAATTCGAGTCGTTTCGGCCGGGATCGGGGCACTTGTTATTTTGACAAAAGTTATCGTTCGTTAAAGAAAATGGGGGGGCAAACGAACTCGAATCACTTCGTGTCACCTGCCGATTTGATTGCCTAGAAGTTCTGCACAAGCTCGTAAAATTTCGAGCGAAAAAATTTCACTTCGTATCCGACCATTTTGTTCGGCCTAGGGTTTCGGTCCTGGTTGTGAAAAAATGAAACGTCCCGAAAATTTACGTGGGTGCTCTGTGCATCGTGGCGATCATGTCAGCGGGTCTCGAAGTGTAATTCGAGTCGTTTCGGCCGGGTTCGGGGCACTTGTTATTTTCACAAAAAGTTATCGTTCGTGAAAGAAAATGGGGGGGCAAACGAACTCGAATCACTTCGTGTCACCTGCCGATATGATTGCCTAGAAGTTCTGCACAAGCTCGTAAAATTTCGAGCGAAAAAATTTCACTTCGTATCCGACCATTTTGTTCGGCCTAGGGTTTCGGTCCTGGTTGTGAAAAAATGAAACGTCCCGAAAATTTACGAGGGTGCTCTGTGCATCGTGGCGATCATGTCGGCGGGTCTCGAAGTGTAATTCGAGTCGTTTCGGCCGAGATCGGGGCACTTGTTATTTTCACAAAAACTTATCGTTCGTTAAAGAAAATAGGGGGGGCAAACGAACTCGAATCACTTCGTGTCACCTCCCGATATGATTGCCTAGAAGTTCCGCACATGCTCGTAAAATTTCGAGCGAAAAAATTTCACTTCGCATCCGACCATTTTGTTCGGCCTAGGGTTTCGGTCCTGGTTGTGAAAAAATGAAACGTCCCGAAAATTTACGAGGGTGCTCTGTGCATCTTGGCGATCATGTCGGCGGGTCTCGAAGTGTAATTCGAGTCGTTTCGGCCGGGATCGGGGCACTTGTTATTTTGACAAAAAGTTATCGTTCGTTAAAGAAAATCGGGGGGCAAACGAACTCGAATCACTTCGTGTCACCTACCGATATCATTGCCTAGAAGTTCTGCACAAGCTCGTAAAATTTCGAGCGAAAAAATTTCACTTCGTATCCGACCATTTTGTTCGGCCTAGGGTTTCGGTCCTGGTTGTGAAAAAATGAAACGTCCCGAAAATTTACGAGGGTGCTCTGTGCATCTTGGCGATCATGTCGGCGGGTCTCGAAGTGTAATTCGAGTCGTTTCGGCCGGGATCGGGGCACTTGTTATTTTGACAAAAAGTTATCGTTCGTTAAAGAAAATCGGGGGGCAAACGAACTCGAATCACTTCGTGTCACCTACCGATATCATTGCCTAGAAGTTCTGCACAAGCTCGTAAAATTTCGAGCGAAAAAATTTCACTTCGCATCCGACCATTTTGTTCGGCCTAGGGTTTCGGTCCAGGTTGTCAAAAAATGAAACGTCCCGAAAATTTACGAAGGTGCTCTGTGCATCGTGGCGATCGTGTCGGCGGGTCTCGCAGTGTAATTCGAGTCGTTTTGGCCGGGTTCGGGGCACTTGTTATTTTAACAAAAAGTTATCATTCGTTAAAGAAAATGGGGGGGCAAACGAACTTGAATCACTTCGTGTCACCTGCCGATATGATTGCCTAGAAGTTCCGCACATGCTCGTAAAATTTCGAGCGAAAAAATTTCACTTCGCATCCGACCATTTTGTTCGGCCTAGGGTTTCGGTCCTGGTTGTGAAAAAATATAACGTCGTCCGATTTGCCCGAAAATTTACGAGGGTGCTCTGTGCATCGTGGCGATCATGTCGGCGGGTCTCGAAGTGTAATTCGAGTCGTTTCGGCCGAGATCGGGGCACTTGTTATTTTCACAAAAAGTTATCGTTCGTTAAAGAAAATGGGGGGCAAACGAACTCGAATCACTTCGTGTCACCTGCCGATATGATTGCCTAGAAGTTCTGCACAAGCTCGTAAAATTTCGAGCGAAAAAATTTCACTTCGCATCCGACCATTTTGTTCGGCCTAGGGTTTCGGTCCTGGTTGTGAAAAAATATAACGTCGTCCGATTTGCCCGAAAATTTACGAGGGTGCTCTGTGCATCGTGGTGATCATGTCGGCGGGTCTCGAAGTGTAATTCGAGTCGTTTTGGCCGGGTTCGGGGCACTTGTTATTTTCACAAAAAGTTATCATTCGTTAAAGAAAATGGGGGGGCAAACGAACTTGAATCACTTCGTGTCACCTGCCGATATGATTGCCTAGAAGTTCCGCACATGCTCGTAAAATTTCGAGCGAAAAAATTTCACTTCGCATCCGACCATTTTGTTCGGCCTAGGGTTTCGGTCCTGGTTGTGAAAAAATATAACGTCGTCCGATTTGCCCGAAAATTTACGAGGGTGCTCTGTGCATCGTGGCGATCATGTCGGCGGGTCTCGAAGTGTAATTCGAGTCGTTTCGGCCGGGTTCGGGGCACTTGTTATTTTCACAAAAAGTTATCGTTCGTTAAAGAAAATGGGGGGGCAAACGAACTGGAATCACTTCGTGTCACCTGCCGATATGATTGCCTAGAAGTTCCGCACATGCTCGTAAAATTTCGAGCGAAAAAATTTCACTTCGCATCCGACCATTTTGTTCGGCCTAGGGTTTCGGTCCTGGTTGTGAAAAAATGAAACGTCCCGAAAATTTACGAGGGTGCTCTGTGCATCGTGGCGATCATGTCGGCGGGTCTCGAAGTGTAATTCGAGTCGTTTCGGCCGGGATCGGGGCACTTGTTGTTTTGACAAAAAGTTATCGTTCGTTAAAGAAATTGGGGGGGCAAACGAACTCGAATCACTTCGTGTCACCTGCCGATATGATTGCCTAGAAGTTCTGCACAAGCTCGTAACATTTCGAGCGAAAAAATTTCACTTCGGATCCGACCATTTTGTTCGGCCTAGGGTTTCGGTCCTGGTTGTGAAAAAATGAAACGTCCCGAAAATTTACGAGGGTGCTCTGTGCATCGTGGCGATCATGTCGGCGGGTCTCGAAGTGTAATTCGAGTCGTTTCGGCCGGGTTCGGGGCACTTGTTATTTTCACAAAAAATTATCGTTCGTTAAAGAAAATGGGGGGTCAAACGAACTTGAATCACTTCGTGTCACCTGCCGATATGATTGCCTAGAAGTTCCGCACATGCTCGTAAAATTTCGAGCGAAAAAATTTCACTTCGCATCCGACCATTTTGTTCGGCCTAGGGTTTCGGTCCTGGTTGTGAAAAAATGAAACGTCCCGAAAATTTACGAGGGTGCTCTGTGCATCGTGGCGATCATGTCGGCGGGTCTCGAAGTGTAATTCGAGTCGTTTCGGCCGGGATCGGGGCACTTGTTATTTTGACAAAAAGTTATCGTTCGTTAAAGAAAATGGGGGGGCAAACGAACTCGAATCACTTCGTGTCACCTGCCGATATGATTGCCTAGAAGTTCTGCACAAGCTCGTAACATTTCGAGCGAAAAAATTTCACTTCGTATCCGACCATTTTGTTCGGCCTAGGGTTTCGGTCCTGGTTGTGAAAAAATGAAACGTCCCGAAAATTTACGAGGGTGCTCTGTGCATCGTGGCGATCATGTCGGCGGGTCTCGAAGTGTAATTCGAGTCGTTTCGGCCGGGTTCGGGGCACTTGTTATTTTCACAAAAAGTTATCGTTCGTGAAAGAAAATGGGGGGGCAAACGAACTCGAATCACTTCGTGTCACCTGCCGATATGATTGCCTAGAAGTTCTGCACAAGCTCGTAAAATTTCGAGCGAAAAAATTTCACTTCGTATCCGACCATTTTGTTCGGCCTAGGGTTTCGGTCCTGGTTGTGAAAAAATGAAACGTCCCGAAAATTTACGAGGGTGCTCTGTGCATCATGGCGATCATGTCGGCGGGTCTCGAAGTGTAATTCGAGTCGTTTCGGCCGGGTTCGGGGCACTTGTTATTTTCACAAAAAATTATCGTTCGTTAAAGAAAATGGGGGGTCAAACGAACTCGAATCACTTCGTGTCACCTCCCGATATGATTGCCTAGAAGTTCCGCACATGCTCGTAAAATTTCGAGCGAAAAAATTTCACTTCGGATCCGACCATTTTGTTCGGCCTAGGGTTTCGGTCCTGGTTGTGAAAAAAAGAAACGTCCCGAAAATTTATGAGGGTGCTCTGTGCATCGTGGCGATCATGTCGGCGGGTCTCGAAGTGTAATTCGAGTCGTTTCGGCCGGGTTCGGGGCACTTGTTATTTTCACAAAAAGTTATCGTTCGTGAAAGAAAATGGGGGGGCAAACGAACTCGAATCACTTCGTGTCACCTGCCGATATGATTGCCGAGAAGTTCTGCACAAGCTCGTAAAATTTCGTGCGAAAAAATTTCACTTCGCATCCGACCATTTTGTTCGGCCTAGGGTTTCGGTCCTGGTTGTGAAAAAATGAAACGTCCCGAAAATTTACGAGGGTGCTCTGTGCATCGTGGCGATCATGTCGGCGGGTCTCGAAGTGTAATTCGAGTCGTTTCGGCCGGGATCGGGGCACTTGTTATTTTGACAAAAGTTATCGTTCGTTAAAGAAAATGGGGGGGCAAACGAACTCGAATCACTTCGTGTCACCTGCCGATATGATTGCCTAGAAGTTCTGCACAAGCTCGTAAAATTTCGAGCGAAAAAATTTGACTTCGTATCCGACCATTTTGTTCGGCCTAGGGTTTCGGTCCTGGTTGTGAAAAAATGAAACGTCCCGAAAATTTACGAGGGTGCTCTGTGCATCGTGGCGATCATGTCAGCGGGTCTCGAAGTGTAATTCGAGTCGTTTCGGCCGGGTTCGGGGCACTTGTTATTTTCACAAAAAGTTATCGTTCGTGAAAGAAAATGGGGGGGCAAACGAACTCGAATCACTTCGTGTCACCTGCCGATATGATTGCCTAGAAGTTCTGCACAAGCTCGTAAAATTTCGAGCGAAAAAATTTCACTTCGTATCCGACCATTTTGTTCGGCCTAGGGTTTCGGTCCTGGTTGTGAAAAAATGAAACGTCCCGAAAATTTACGAGGGTGCTCTGTGCATCGTGGCGATCATGTCGGCGGGTCTCGAAGTGTAATTCGAGTCGTTTCGGCCGAGATCGGGGCACTTGTTATTTTCACAAAAACTTATCGTTCGTTAAAGAAAATAGGGGGGGCAAACGAACTCGAATCACTTCGTGTCACCTCCCGATATGATTGCCTAGAAGTTCCGCACATGCTCGTAAAATTTCGAGCGAAAAAATTTCACTTCGGATCCGACCATTTTGTTCGGCCTAGGGTTTCGGTCCTGGTTGTGAAAAAAAGAAACGTCCCGAAAATTTATGAGGGTGCTCTGTGCATCGTGGCGATCATGTCGGCGGGTCTCGAAGTGTAATTCGAGTCGTTTCGGCCGGGTTCGGGGCACTTGTTATTTTCACAAAAAGTTATCGTTCGTTAAAGAAAATGGGGGGGCAACCGAACTGGAATCACTTCGTGTCACCTGCCGATATGATTGCCTAGAAGTTCCGCACATGCTCGTAAAATTTCGAGCGAAAAAATTTCACTTCGCATCCGACCATTTTGTTCGGCCTAGGGTTTCGGTCCTGGTTGTGAAAAAATGAAACGTCCCGAAAATTTACGAGGGTGCTCTGTGCATCGTGGCGATCATGTCGGCGGGTCTCGAAGTGTAATTCGAGTCGTTTCGGACGGGTTCGGGGCACTTGTTATTTTCACAAAAAGTTATCGTTCGTTAAAGAAAATGGGGGGGCAAACGAACTCGAATCACTTCGTGTCACCTACCGATATGATTGCGTAGAAGTTCTGCACAAGCTCGTAAAATTTCGAGCGAAAAAATTTCACTCCGTATCCGACCATTTTGTTCGGCCTAGGGTTTCGGTCCTGGTTGTGAAAAAATGAAACGTCCCGAAAATTTACGAGGGTGCTCTGTGCATCTTGGCGATCATGTCGGCGGGTCTCGAAGTGTAATTCGAATCGTTTCGGCCGAGATCGGGGCACTTGTTATTTTCACAAAAAGTTATCGTTCGTCAAAGAAAATGGGGGGTCAAACGAACTTGAATCACTTCGTGTCACCTGCCGATATGATTGCCTAGAAGTTCCGCACATGCTCGTAAAATTTCGTGCGAAAAAATTTCACTTCGAATCCGACCATTTTGTTCGGCCTAGGGTTTCGGTCCTGGTTGTGAAAAAATGAAACGTCCCGAAAATTTACGAGGGTGCTCTGTGCATCGTGGCGATCATGTCGGCGGGTCTCGAAGTGTAATTCGAGTCGTTTCGGCCGAGATCGGGGCACTTGTTATTTTCACAAAAAGTTATCGTTCGTTAAAGAAAATGGGGGGTCAAACGAACTTGAATCACTTCGTGTCACCTGCCGATATGATTGCCTAGAAGTTCCGCACATGCTCGTAAAATTTCGAGCGAAAAAATTTCACTTCGCATCCGACCATTTTGTTCGGCCTAGGGTTTCGGTCCTGGTTGTGAAAAAATGAAACGTCCCGAAAATTTACGAGGGTGCTCTGTGCATCTTGGCGATCATGTCGGCGGGTCTCGAAGTGTAATTCGAGTCGTTTCGGCCGGGATCGGGGCACTTGTTATTTTCACAAAAAGTTATCGTTCGTTAAAGAAAATGGGGGGGCAAACGAACTCGAATCACTTCGTGTCACCTACCGATATCATTGCCTAGAAGTTCTGCACAAGCTCGTAAAATTTCGAGCGAAAAAATTTCACTTCGCATCCGACCATTTTGTTCGGCCTAGGGTTTCGGTCCAGGTTGTCAAAAAATGAAACGTCCCGAAAATTTACGAGGGTGCTCTGTGCATCGTGGCGATCATGTCGGCGGGTCTCGAAGAGTAATTCGAGTAGTTTTGGCCGGGTTCGGGGCACTTGTTATTTTCACAAAAAGTTATCATTCGTTAAAGAAAATGGGGGGGGCAAACGAACTTGAATCTCTTCGTGTCACCTGCCGATATGATTGCCTAGAAGTTCCGCACATGCTCGTAAAATTTCGAGCGAAAAAATTTCACTTCGCATCCGACCATTTTGTTCGGCCTAGGGTTTCGGTCCTGGTTGTGAAAAAATATAACGCTGTTCGATTTGCCCGAAAATTTACGAGGGTGCTCTGTGCATCGTGGCGATCATGTCGGCGGGTCTCGAAGTGTAATTCGAGTCGTTTCGGCCGAGATCGGGGCACTTGTTATTTTCACAAAAAGTTATCGTTCGTTAAAGGAAATGGGGTGGCAAACGAACTCGAATCACTTCGTGTCACCTGCCGATATGATTGCCTAGAAGTTCTGCACAAGCTCGTAAAATTTCGAGCGAAAAATTTTCACTTCGCATCCGACCATTTTGTTCGGCCTAGGGTTTCGGTCCTGGTTGTGAAAAAATGAAACGTCCCGAAAATTTACGAGGGTGCTCTGTGCATCGTGGCGATCATGTCGGCGGGTCTCGAAGTGTAATTCGAGTCGTTTCGGCCGGGATCGGGGCACTTGTTATTTTGACAAAAAGTTATCGTTCGTTTAAGAAAATGGGGGGGCAAACGAACTCGAATCACTTCGTGTCACCTGCCGATATGATTGCCTAGAAGTTCTGCACAAGCTCGTAAAATTTCGAGCGAAAAAATTTCACTTCGTATCCGACCATTTTGTTCGGCCTAGGGTTTCGGTCCTGGTTGTGAAAAAATGAAACGTCCCGAAAATTTACGAGGGTGCTCTGTGCATCGTGGCGATCATGTCGGCGGGTCTCGAAGTGTAATTCGAGTCGTTTCGGCCGGGTTCGGGGCACTTGTTATTTTCACAAAAAGTTATCGTTCGTGAAAGAAAATGGGGGGGGCAAACGAACTCGAATCACTTCTTGTCACCTGCCGATATGATTGCCTAGAAGTTCTGCACAAGCTCGTAAAATTTCGTGCGAAAAAATTTCACTTCGCATCCGACCATTTTGTTCGGCCAAGGGTTTCGGTCCTGGTTGTGAAAAAATGAAACGTCCCGAAAATTTACGAGGGTGCTCTGTGCATCGTGGCGATCATGTCGGCGGGTCTCGAAGTGTAATTCGAGTCGTTTCGGCCGGGTTCGGGGCACTTGTTATTTTCACAAAAAGTTATCGTTCGTGAAAGAAAATGGGGGGGGCAAACGAACTCGAATCACTTCTTGTCACCTGCCGATATGATTGCCTAGAAGTTCTGCACAAGCTCGTAAAATTTCGAGCGAAAAAATTTCACTTCGTATCCGACCATTTTGTTCGGCCTAGGGTTTCGGTCCTGGTTGTGAAAAAATGAAACGTCCCTAAAATTTACGAGGGTGCTCTGTGCATCGTGGCGATCATGTTGGCGGGTCTCGAAGTGTAATTCGAATCGTTTCGGCCGAGATCGGGGCACTTGTTATTTTCACAAATAGTTATCGTTCGTCAAAGAAAATGGGGGGTCAAACGAACTTGAATCACTTCGTGTCACCTGCCGATATGATTGCCTAGAAGTTCCGCACATGCTCGTAAAATTTCGTGCGAAAAAATTTCACTTCGCATCCGACCATTTTGTTCGGCCTAAGGTTTCGGTCCTGGTTGTGAAAAAATGAAACGTCCCGAAAATTTACGAGGGTGCTCTCTGCATCGTGGCGATCATGTCGGCGGGTCTCGAAGTGCAATTCGAGTCGTTTCGGCCGAGATCGGGGCACTTGTTATTTTCACAAAAAGTTATCGTTCGTTAAAGAAAATGGGGGGTCAAACGAACTTGAATCACTTCGTGACACCTGCCGATATGATTGCCTAGAAGTTCCGCATATGCTCGTAAAATTTCGAGCGAAAAAATTTCACTTCGCATCCGACCATTTTGTTCGGCCTAGGGTTTCGGTCCTGGTTGTAAAAAAATGAAACGTCCCGAAAATTTACGAGGGTGCTCTGTGCATCTTGGCGATCATGTCGGCGGGTCTCGAAGTGTAATTCGAGTCGTTTCGGCCGGGATCGGGGCACTTGTTATTTTCACAAAAAGTTATCATTCGTTAAAGAAAATGGAGGGGCAAACGAACTTGAATCACTTCGTGTCACCTGCCGATATGATTGCCTAGAAGTTCCGCACATGCTCGTAAAATTTCGAGCGAAAAAATTTCACTTCGCATCCGACCATTTTGTTCGGCCTAGGGTTTCGGTCCTGGTTGTAAAAAAATGAAACGTCCCGAAAATTTACGAGGGTGCTCTGTGCATCTTGGCGATCATGTCGGCGGGTCTCGAAGTGTAATTCGAGTCGTTTCGGCCGGGATCGGGGCACTTGTTATTTTCACAAAAAGTTATCATTCGTTAAAGAAAATGGAGGGGCAAACGAACTTGAATCACTTCGTGTCACCTGCCGATATGATTGCCTAGAAGTTCCGCACATGCTCGTAAAATTTCGAGCGAAAAAATTTCACTTCGCATCCGACCATTTTGTTCGGCCTAGGGTTTCGGTCCTGGTTGTGAAAAAATATAACGTCGTCCGATTTGCCCGAAAATTTACGAGGGTGCTCTGTGCATCGTGGCGATCATGTTGGCGGGTCTCGAAGTGTAATTCGAGTCGTTTCGGCCGAGATCGGGGCACTTGTTATTTTCACAAAAAGTTATCGTTCGTTAAAGGAAATGGGGGGGCAAACGAACTCGAATCACTTCGTGTCACCTGCCGATATGATTGCCTAGAAGTTTTGCACAAGCTCGTAAAATTTCGAGCGAAAAAATTTCACTTCGCATCCGACCATTTTGTTCGGCCTAGGGTTTCGGTCCTGGTTGTGAAAAAATGAAACGTCCCGAAAATTTACGAGGGCGCTCTGTGCATCGTGGCGATCATGTCGGCGGGTCTCGAAGTGTAATTCGACTCGTTTCGGCCGGGATCGGGGCACTAGTTGTTTTCACAAAAAGTTATCGTTCGTTAGAGTAAATGGGGGGGCAAAAGAACTCGAATCAATTCGTGTCACCTGCCGATATGATTGCCTAGAAGTTCTGCACAAGCTCGTAAAATTTCGAGCGAAAAAATTTCACTTCGCTTCCGACCATTTTGTTCGGCCTAGGGTTTCGGTCCTGGTTGTGAAAAAATGAAACGTCCCGAAAATTTACGAGGGTGCTCTGTGCATCGTGGCGATCATGTCGGCGGGTCTCGAAGTGTAATTCGAGTCGTTTCGGCCGGGTTCGGGGCACTTGTTATTTTCACAAAAAGTTATCGTTCGTTAAAGAAAATGGGGGGTCAAACGAACTCGAATCACTTCGTGTCACCTGCCGATATGATTGCCTAGAAGTTCCGTACATGCTCGTAAAATTTCGAGCGAAAAAATTTCACTTCGCATCCGACCATTTTGTTCGGCCTAGGGTTTCGGTCCTGGTTGTGAAAAAATGAAACGTCCCGAAAATTTACGAGGGTGCTTTGTGCATCGTGGCGATCATGTCGGCGGGTCTCGAAGTGTAATTCGAGTCGTTTCGGCCGGGTTCGGGGCACTTGTTATTTTCACAAAAAGTTATCGTTCGTTAAAGAAAATGGGGGGGCAAACGAACTGGAATCACTTCGTGTCACCTGCCGATATGATTGCCTAGAAGTTCCGCACATGCTCTTAAAATTTCGAGCGAAAAAATTTCACTTCGCATCCGACCATTTTGTTCGGCCTAGGGTTTTGGTCCTGGTTGTGAAAAAATGAAACGTCCCGAAAATTTATGAGGGTGCTCTGTCCATCGTGGCGATCATGTCGGCGGGTCTCGAAGTGTAATTCGAGTCGTTTCGGCCGGGATCGGGGCACTTGTTATTTTCACAAAAAGTTATCGTTCGTGAAAGAAAATGGGGGGGCAAACGAACTCGAATCACTTCGTGTCACCTGCCGATATGATTGCCTAGAAGTTCTGCACAAGCTCGTAAAATTTCGAGCGAAAAAATTTCAATTCGTATCCGACCATTTTGTTCGGCCTAGGGTTTCAGTCCTAGTTGTGAAAAAATGAAACGTCCCGAAAATTTACGAGGGTGCTCTGTGCATCGTGGCGATCATGTCGGCGGGTCTCGAAGTGTAATTCGAGTCGTTTCGGCCGGGTTCGGGGCACTTGTTATTTTCACAAAAAGTTATCGTTCGTTAAAGAAAATGGGGGGGGCAAACGAACTCAAATCACTTCGTGTCACCTGCCGATATGATTGCCTAGAAGTTCTGCACAAGCTCGTAAAATTTCGAGCGAAAAAATTTCACTTCGTATCCGACCATTTTGTTCGGCCTAGGGTTTCGGTCCTGGTTGTGAAGAAATGAAACGTCCCGAAAATTTACGAGGGTGCTCTGTGCATCGTGGCGATCATGTCGGCGGGTCTCGAAGTGTAATTCGAGTCGTTTCGGCCGAGATCGGGCACTTGTTATTTTTACAAAAAGTTATCGTTCGTTAAAGAAAATGGGGGCGGCAAACGAACTCGAATCACTTCGTGTCACCTACCGATATGATTGCCTAGAAGTTCCGCACATCCTCGTAAAATTTCGAGCGAAAAAATTTCACTTCGCATCCGACCATTTTGTTCGGCCTAGGGTTTCGGTCCTGGTTGTGAAAAAATGAAACGTCCCGAAAATTTACGAGGGTGCTCTGTGCATCGTGGCGATCATGTCGGCGGGTCTCGAAGTGTAATTCGAGTCGTTTCGGCCGGGTTCGGGGCACTTGTTATTTTCACAAAAAGTTATCGTTCGTTAAAGAAAATGGGGGGGCAAACGAACTCGAATCACTTCGTGTCACCTGCCGATATGATTGCCTAGAAGTTCTGCACAAGCTCGTAAAATTTCGAGCGAAAAAATTTCACTTCGTATCCGACCATTTTGTTCGGCCTAGGGTTTCGGTCCTGGTTGTGAAAAAATGAAACGTCCCGAAAATTTACGAGGGTGCTCTGTGCATCGTGGCGATCACGTCGGCGGGTCTCGAAGTGTAATTCGAGTCGTTTCGGCCGAGATCGGGGCACTTGTTATTTTCACAAAAAGTTATCGTTCGTGAAAGAAAATGGGGGGGCAAACGAACTCGAATCACTTCGTGTCACCTGCCGATATGATTGCCTAGAAGTTCTGCACAAGCTCGTAAAATTTCGAGCGAAAAAATTTCACTTCGTATCCGACCATTTTGTTCGGCCTAGGGTTTCGGTCCTGGTTGTGAAAAAATGAAACGTCCCGAAAATTTACGAGGGTGCTCTGTGCATCGTGGCGATCATGTCGGCGGGTCTCGAAGTGTAATTCGAGTCGTTTCGGCCGGGTTCGGGGCACTTGTTATTTTCACAAAAAGTTATCGTTCGTTAAAGAAAATGGGGGGGCAAACGAACTCGAATCACTTCGTGTCACCTGCCGATATGATTGCCTAGAAGTTCTGCACAAGCTCGTAAAATTTCGAGCGAAAAAATTTCACTTCGTATCCGACCATTTTGTTCGGCCTAGGGTTTCGGTCCTGGTTGTGAAAAAATGAAACGTCTCGAAAATTTACGAGGGTGCTCTGTGCATCGTGGCGATTATGTCGGCGGGTCTCGAAGTGTAATTCGAGTCGTTTCGGCCGGGATCGGGGCACTTGTTATTTTCACAAAAAGTTATCGTTCGTTAAAGAAAATGGGGGGGCAAACGAACTCGAATCACTTCGTGTCGCCTACCGATATGATTGCCTAGAAGTTCCGCACATGCTCGTAAAATTTCGAGCGAAAAAATTTCACTTCCCATCCGACCATTTTGTTCGGCCTAGGGTTTCGGTCCTGGTTGTGAAAAAAATGAAACGTCCCGAAAATTTACGAGGGTGCTCTGTGCATCGTGGCGATCATGTCGGCGGGTCTCGAAGTGTAATTCGAGTCGTTTCGGCCGAGATCGGGGCACTTGTTATTTTCACAAAAAGTTATCGTTCGTTAAAGAAAATGGGGGGGGGGGGCAAACGAACTCGAATCACTTCGTGTCACCTACCGATATGATTGCCTAGAAGTTCCGCACATGCTCGTAAAATTTCGAGCGAAAAAATTTCACTTCGCATCCGACCATTTTGTTCGGCCTAGGGTTTCGGTACTGGTTGTGAAAAAATGAAACGTCCCGAAAATTTACGAGGGTGCTCTGTGCATCGTGGCGATCATGTGGGCGGGTCTCGAAGTGTAATTCGAGTCGTTTCGGCCGAGATCGGGGCACTTGTTATTTTCACAAAAAGTTATCGTTCGTTAAAGAGAAATGGGGGGGGCAAACGAACTCGAATCACTTCGTGTCACCTACCGATATGATTGCCTAGAAGTTCCGCACATGCTCGTAAAATTTCGAGCGAAAAAATTTCACTTCGCATCCGACCATTTTGTTCGGCCTAGGGTTTCGGTCCTGCTTGTGAAAAAATGAAACGTCCCGAAAATTTACGAGGGTGCTCTGTGCATCGTGGCGATCATGTGGGCGGGTCTCGAAGTGTAATTCGAGTCGTTTCGGCCGAGATCGGGGCACTTGTTATTTTCACAAAAAGTTATCGTTCGTTAAAGAGAAATGGGGGGGGCAAACGAACTCGAATCACTTTGTGTCACCTACCGATATGATTGCCTAGAAGTTCCGCACATGCTCGTAAAATTTCGAGCGAAAAAATTTCACTTCGCATCCGACCATTTTGTTCGGCCTAGGGTTTCGGTCCTGGTTGTGAAAAAATGAAACGTCCCGAAAATTTACGAGGGTGCTCTGTGCATCGTGGCGATCATGTCGGCGGGTCTCGAAGTGTAATTCGAGTCGTTTCGGCCGGGTTCGGGGCACTTGTTATTTTCACAAAAAGTTATCGTTCGTTAAAGAAAATGGGGGGGGCAAACGAACTCGAATCACTTCGTGTCACCTACCGATATGATTGCGTAGAAGTTCCGCACATGCTCGTAAAATTTCGAGCGAAAAAATTTCACTTCGCATCCGACCATTTTGTTCGGCCTAGGGTTTCGGTCCTGGTTGTGAAAAAATGAAACGTCCCGAAAATTTACGAGGGTGCTCTGTGCATCGTGGCGATCATGTCGACGGGTCTCGAAGTGTAATTCGAGTCGTTTCGGCCGAGATCGGGCACTTGTTATTTTCACAAAAAGTTATCGTTCGTTAAAGAAAATGGGGGGGCAAAGGAACTAGAATCACTTCGTGTCACCTACCGATATGATTGCCTAGAAGTTCCGCACATGCTCGTAAAATTTCGAGCGAAAAAATTTCACTTCGCATCCGACCATTTTGTTCGGCCTAGGGTTTCGGTCCTGGTTGTGAAAAAATGAAACGTCCCGAAAATTTACGAGGGTGCTCTGTGCATCGTGGCGATCATGTCGGCGGGTCTCGAAGTGTAATTCGAGTCGTTTCGGCCTAGATCGGGGCACTTGTTATTTTCACAAAAGTTATCGTTCGTTAAAGAAAATGGGGGGGGCAAACGAACTCGAATCACTTCGTGTCACCTACCGATATGATTGCCTAGAAGTTCCGCACATGCTCGTAAAATTTCGAGGGAAAAAATTTCACTTCGCATCCGACCATTTTGTTCGGCCTAGGGTTTCGGTCCTAGTTGTGAAAAAATGAAACGTCCCGAAAATTTACGAGGGTACTCTGTGCATCATGGCGATCATGTCGGCGGGTCTCGAAGTGTAATTCGAGTCGTTTCGGACGGGTTCGGGGCACTTGTTATTTTCACAAAAAGTTATCGTTCGTTAAAGAAAATGGGGGGGGCAAACGAACTCGAATCACTTCGTGTCACCTACCGATATGATTGCCTAGAAGTTCCGCACATGCTCGTAAAATTTCGAGCGAAAAAATTTCACTTCGCATCCGACCATTTTGTTCGGCCTAGGGTTTCGGTCCTAGTTGTGAAAAAATGAAACGTCCCGAAAATTTACGAGGGTGCTCTGTGCATCATGGCGATCATGTCGGCGGGTCTCGAAGTGTAATTCGAGTCGTTTCGGCCGGGTTCGGGGCACTTGTTATTTTCACAAAAAGTTATCGTTCGTTAAAGAAAATGGGGGGGGGCAAACGAACTCGAATCACTTCGTGTCACCTACCGATATGATTGCCTAGAAGTTCCGCACATGCTCGTAAATTTCGAG